>NC_136878.1:3458246-4173969 GCF_949152265.1 Phoxinus phoxinus | reverse complement strand
CCTTCACATTGGTTTACATAAGTTAATCCATTAACTAATAATGAGAAATACATTAGTCTTTAACCTTAAACACTGGAAAGTGTTGCCATAAAACCTTCATATGATCAACTGTATCTTTTTCATGCTAAAAGTTAAAAATGAGAGTTCTAAAAATAATGGCTTTTATTTAATTTTTCATTCAAATTTCAACAGTACTTATTTTGTTGATGTTTAATTGTCGTTTTCTGTTGTTTAAATGTTTAACATCCATGTATGTCCATTCCACAGAGAAACGTGTAGATGTACATATATACAACTATAACACAACTAAAACACACAAAAACTGGTCTCAGAACAGTTTCAGGTTTAAATGGATAGTACGCCTGACAATGAGAAGTCATTGAATCAGCCTTACGCCGTCCCAAACCCGTATGACGTTCTTTCTTCTGTGAAACACAAAAGGAAATGTGTATCTGATGTTCACGCAGCTCTTTTCCATGCAATAGCAGACTGTGGCCGAAGGGCTGTTAAACACCACGAAAGCATTTCAATATTTGGCACTAGTCTTAAGTTTGCACAGGAACATATGAATACAAGACTTGATATATTTAGTGTTGAATATATAACATAAGTCGAATGAACTGTGAAATTGTTTTTGGAAGTTGAAAGTAATCACTGTGTGTTTAACTGCATGGAAAAGAGAAAGTGACTAAATTATGAGAAAATCACTAAATTATGAGAAAATCACTAAATTATGAGAATCTAATTGTTGGGTGTACTATCCTTGTAGCATTTGCACAGATTCAATAATTGTATAATTTTTTAATTAGTCAGTGAGACTCCGTGTATACACAATTCTTTTCTTTTTTTTAAGATTTATGCATATACAATTTCCATCCATTTGATTGACACAATTTAACTAATCAACTTAATGTGATGCATATTTGTCAGTCATACATAAATGAAACGGGTAAGATTTCTGTGATTGGACTAATACATTTAATGTGTTTAAATACACCAGTAATAAATCCAGTTTGTGTCATACTTTTTTTTAACCATATTTTAACAGTTTATACTTTTTCACTGGATAACAATGCACAGATTTATGCTGATTCTACTCAATTTGAATAAATGCATTTTTAGATTATGTGAATAAAATCAAACAGATGCAAATAGCTAATAATAAACAGTGTTTTTTTTGTGGGGGGGGTTTTCGCAGCAGAAATCTTACCCATTTCTTTTAATAACGGCAGACAAATATGCATCAAATTAAGTTTATTTTGTTTTGTTTTATGGTAAAATTGTACAATTTAAACAGAGAGAAATTTTATATCCAATTCGAATCCCTAAATTTAGGCCTAAATATTTCTTTTGAGTGCAGTTATCGGCTCAAATTGCACTGACGTTAAACTCATTGTGCCGAATGTGCAAACAGGGGCCGCATGTACTCGACTCTGGGCCCTAACTGGAGGGTCCCTCACCGCAACTCCCCCAGAGACCGCAGCCATGCCCACAGGTACCACCTCCCCTGGGTCAAAGGTCACCTTCTTCCATTCCTCTGGGGCGTCGGGTTCACCTGTCTCGGCATGCAGCGTCTCTCTTTAACATCCCAGTTTTCCCTCTCTTTCGGGTTTAGACCAAAGACTGTCATGTCTGTCATCCGTTTTCTCTTTTCCCAGATGTCAGGATGTTTATAGACCAGAATTACTGTATTTATAGAAGAGAAAAGCTCTGTTCCCAAACCTAATGAGCTGCCTTACGGTCCTCTGTCCTCTCGCTCTCCCTGAGACTTCCTTCTGATCCAGCATCACTGACTGGAGTGACACACTGGACATGAGCAGCGGTCAAATAGAGCTTTTATATTCAGACGTCTAGCACAGGGGAGGCAAGGCAGTGCTAGGGCGAAGAACAAAAGAAAAAAAAAATTAATTAATTAACTGATTAAAATACATAAACAGTAACAATTAGGTGAAAATAATGAATAAAACAAACTAATAGATTAAATAAGATAAATTAATTATATTACTATAAATAATACAAATATTAAAAAAATTAAATGTAAAAATAAATAAATGACAAAAAAAGAAGATTAAATTATTAAAATAAAATAAATAAACAATAACACTAAGATTAATTAATAAAGTAAACAAAAATATTAAATAAGAATAAATAATTTTATTACAATGAACAATAATAATAAACGGAGCAATTACAAGAGGGTCCTCACACCATCGGTGCTCGGGCCCTAATAAATAATAATATAAATAATGATATTTAAATTAAAAAATAAATAACTAATTTTAAAAAATAACAGAGCAGTACTATAATGAGTAAAACAAATACATAATATAATGTAATAGAAAAAAATAATTCTATACAATATTTGACACATTTATAATATTAATTTTCCACAATATAAATTGGGTCTTTATATTAGTTTTATATCTGCTTTTTAAATTGTAGGATGGCGTCCCTCACACAAGGATGATCATATCTGGGCTTCTAAAAGATTGAAAGCCTCAGATTTATCAGAAACTTTTATCCAATGCAACGGCACGTTTGAGCGCTCAGAGTGAAGAGAAGCAATGCAAGTGTGATACAAACACACAGGAGACTCCAATCCACACACTGAACAGAGACTGTCCAATGATGGTATAGTGTAAAATGAAGGAGATCATTGTAAAATATATCCAGATACAGTAGTGGCAAAAAGTGGTGTCCAGAGGAGATATTTGTGTTCAATTCAAAATATGAGGAAAATATTTCATATTTTTTACATATTTCAAATATGACGGAAGAACAAAACACGAAACATGGTTAATTATTTGGCAAACTACAGCTACAGGTTTTATTTTACTATTATGCAAAAAATGCATAGAAACTCATGCATTGACAACATAATCTGTTATTGATATTTTGTTGGTTCTCACTTGTTTTTGCATGCGTTCATAATTTATTTGTATGACAGCTTGACCAAATGTTTCATTGTTATCACAAATAAAACAATCGACTTTGCAATATTCTTTTTCTTACATTGACATTTTTAATAATATTTGCATAAAGTGTCAAGATGTCCAATTTCCTAAGCCGGACATCACTCTTGGCCGCTACTGTGTATGCACATATATCAGTGGTTTGCGAGCGTAAAGAAACGGGTACTGAAGGTCTTCACTGGAAATGCAGATATGAAAGACTGTTGAGCTTCCGGAACAGTTTACATTGAGAGTCTGTGTATTATTCCTTGAGTTAAAGACTTATGCAGCTCACTGGGTTTTGAAACAGAGCCGGTATGTTTTGAGTGGTGTTTTCCTGGTGAAGGGAATCTCTCTGTCCTCTTTACACTCTCACGTGCTCATCTTTACTCCATCACATCCTCAGATCAGATGTGAACTGTAACTTCTGTTCTCTTAGGACTCATTACATGGTTATAGAAGCAACTATCACCATATGTGCACTGAACACACACACACACACACACACACATACACACACACACGAGCACACACACACACACACACACACACACACACACACACACACACACACACACACACACACACACGCACACACACACACACGGGTCGGGTGTTGTTTCGGAGGTGTTCAGCTGATGTGTTTCCCGCTGTCAGTCCGTCAGTAGCAGAGTCCAGTGTGAGTCCCGGAGAGACAGGCGTCACGATGGAGGGACCGGTGAAGAGGAAAACCCTGATGAAGGAGGGCAAGAAGCCTAAGGTGAAAACATATCATGATACTTCAAAACACTGATAATAACATATTTCATTTAGATAGCGCCTTTCCCAAGCTCAAGGATGCTTCACAACAACAGCAAAGAACGAACAGTTCATACATAATAAATGGACAATAGACATTTGCCCAAGACATGAGCGATTGCAGTTACATCTCATTCCAGTGTGAACACAAACACACACTACAACAGAAACAATTTACAGACAGATTAGAAGGTGGGCAGTTGAAGCAAAGGTCAGATGCAAAAGACTATATATACATAAGGATACATTATGACTGTAATACAGAGTTATGGAAAATGTTTAAGAAAAACATGTCTCTGTGACTCTTTTTGTTCAATAATAAGCGACTTCATAAAACCATCTTCCAAACTCTAATCCCTAATCCACTAAGCCTCATATAATTATTTATATTTTATGGATTTCCTGACTGCATACTTTCATCATTTGTCCATGCATGTTTACATCATAAACATGAATAAAGGAAAGAAATGCTTGAAGCCACAAAATTAACCTCGAAACGAAAATAGTGTTTGCAAGCAAAAATGTAAAGCAACAGCACACATAATAAAGCATTAATACACATATTATACAGACACTGTAAAAAAAAGTTTGGTTTAACTTAAAAAAAGCAAGTTACCTTGTTGCCTTAAAATTTTGAGTTAGTTGTAATAAAAAAAAAAATGTTAAAGGGCACCTATTATGACATTTAAAATGTTCCTAATGTTGTTTAGGGAGTCCCCAACAACAGTTTTACATGCATGCAATGACAAAAAACACTTTTGTTTTCGTATAATATGCATTTATTTTTACCTGATTTGCTCACCGACTCCCAAATGAATCGTTCAACGACTCGTTTTTCAAACCCCTCCTTTGCGCGACGCTAATCTGTGATTGGTCAGATGACCCAGCAGTGTTTACAGAGATAATACTTATTTTTAACACGGAGTGCAATGATGCTTTTATCAATTAAATTGTGTTATAATAATGATTATAGTCCACTGCTTTATAGTTTGTAGTAAAAAACGAAAAATAAGATAAAGAATTTAATGTTATGTTAGCGAGCATAGCCCAGAGTTCATATTGTAAAAGCACAATCAGTCTTTGTTTGCATTAGCCAGATGCATAAACATAACGAAAAAAAAGCAGTTACGTTACTACGAGGTATTACTCTATTCTTTAAACAACTCCGAAAACAACGACAAACACTTCACATATCTCAATACACTTGCCATTGAAGACCTAGAAGCTAAACGGTGCTTACTCAACAAACAAAATAATTATTAAGCATGCTACATAAAATATAAAAGCAACAATTATTAATAACACTTACAGGTTGTGATACGGAGGAGGAAGCTGATGCAAATACACTTGGAACTGAACCTTCCTTCAATATCAGCCGATCGCGAATCCAAGTTTGATTGCATTTAAAAAGCAATCGTCTTCAAAATGACGCGAACAAAGCACAAGGCTCGGACTATACTTCTGTGGTATAGTTGTATATATGAATTGTAGCCACTTAGTCTTCAAATGCTCCTCCTTGGGCAGATGAAAAAAGTTTGCTTTTGAGTCGCACTTCAGAACACAGCGTCTCGTCGCCTTGATATTTTCCCTGCTGGCCTTGGAGCGCAATAAGTGGGCGTATCGTATTCAAATAACTTGACAAGTTGACGTCATCTAGTCAGAGAAAAAGCTTCGGTCTTCTAACGATTCATAAAAATGACTCCGAGTCGACTCTTACTTTTGAAAGACAATAACTTTATATACGGTGCACTTTCATATTTCAAACTTTGCAGGATGTTTTTGTTCACTTAGATCTATGTTACACACTACATGACAGGTAAATTTCAAAATTCCATAATAGGTGCCCTTTAATACAATGAAGAAAAATGGTTTAATAAACAGAAACTCAAAATAGTATGTTATCTTCACACATTAGTTATCGAAGTTGATTTGACAAAAGATAAAAAGTTGTGATAACAAATCATGAAAATATTTTTTTACAGTGTATTTGATATATAATACATATTTTGCAGAGCAGCACATTTGCTGTGCATTTTCACAAAACTGTTTATGTTGTTAACAATACCAATCTCTAAATCAGCTTTGGTCTATTTGCCTCTAAATAGCCTTGACAAGTTCTAGTTTCCACTGATATACCAGATCTGATATTAGCAATCCTTAATAATGTCAGTGTTGCCAACTAACTTATTTTAAAACAATTGATTTCAACAAGTCAAAACCGCATATAAGTGACTTGCCTGCTCATTTTTCAGATAAGTGTATTAGTTATCAGGAGAGTTTGTGTCATTAGTGACATTTGGACTGATAAAACGATCATCTGTAATCATGAAAAAACTCACATAATTACCAAAACAATATTCCTCCACAAGTAACTGTGCTTCTACTGTTAGAGGAGCAAAAGTCACATGTGTAGTTTAAATATTATTCAGCATTTGCCAATATTTGGTGTATAATGATAATTCTGCATCTGCTTTGAAATGTTGCACACATGAGTAACTGCAGATCACACACTTCTAGAGCAAATACAAACGGATAACTCTCCAGATGTTGATTCATTTGACAACATACTTTACAGAGAAAAAGGATGCAACGGGGGAAGTTTGTAGCTTCAATGTTTTTTGTTTAAAGGTTGCATGAAGTTTCAGGGCTTTACAGGGCCCAACGTCTGAGAAAACATTCACAATTCCCAGCAGGTGTTTCTGTGGCTTTGAGCTGAATATTGACTCAACCGCTCCATCTAGTGACCAACATCTACAGAAACAGCCCATAATCTATTTCTGCTGTGAGCCTTCTTTAAAACAATGTATCGAGAGAATATCCAAAAGATTTCCCTTGATATTAAAATAATCAAGGCATGTTTTCCAATGGCATCTTTGACCTAATATAGTATTATTGCCTGAATTTTCTGATTTAAATCAAAAGTACAGTAATATTGTGAAATATTATTGCAATTTAATTTTTTTTCTATTGTAATATATTGTGAAATGTAATTTATTCCTGTGATTTAAAGCTGAATTTTCAGCATCATTACTCCAGTCTTCAGTGTCACATGATCCTTCAGAAATCAGTATAATATGATGATTTGCTGCTCAAGAAACATTTCTGATTATTATTATAATGTTGAAAATAGTTTTTGCTGCTTCATATTTTTGTGGAAACCGTGATAATTTGTTTCTGGATTCTTTGATTAATAGAAAGTTAAAAAAAACAGCATTTATTTGAAATAATCTTTTGTAACAATATAAAAGTCATTATTGTCATATTTGAATAAATGAATGCAGTCTTGCTGAATATAAGTATAATTTATTTATTTATTCATTTATTTATTAATTTATGTTTAAATCAAACAACCAGTAGTGTATGTGTATTATGTGAAATGTTTTATTGTATTATTTTCAGCTTGCCTCATGGAGCCGGTATTGGATCTCACTGTGTGGTTCGACTCTTATATTCTACAGATCTAAAGCCCTGCGAGCCGCTGAACGGAAACATGTGAGTGTGTCTGCATACGCCTCGTTCCCTGATACACGCTTAACCAATCAGAGCAATTCCTCATTTAAAAAAAAAAAATCGTCAAAAACATAAATGGAGGTTTATGTGATTCTTTTAAGACATGGATTATTTTAAGAAAAATCTAGACATGGAAAAACTGCATACAAGATAAAAATAACACTGTATGAAATCTTGCTCCTGAAACCAGTACAAGTCTCGGGCGTGTAAGAAAGTGTCGGTTCTGGGCTGGATGGTTGTTCTGCCGGATGATCCGGATCAACCCAACATCTTCCAGCTCAACGATCCTGACAAAGGTGCATCTCTTCCACAGTAGTTTATATGTCACTTCACACATAACAGACTTGGTGAGTGTTAAATAAATGATAGTGATATATTATATACATAACTGGAGCATAATCTCTGTGTTTCTTAGGGAATGTTTACAAGTTTCAGACTGGAGATCGGTTCTCTGCGATCATCTGGCACAAGCGGCTGGAGGAGGCCTGTCGGAGAAGAAGACCTCAGGTACACACACGTGTTTTCACACCAATATTTATATCTTAGCAATACAATTCTTTTGAGATAGGACTGGACGGTATGACCAAAATTGTCATAGAAATTTTGGTATATAACAATAATGGTACATATTGTAATATAGTTACATTTACATTTATTCATTTAGCAGACGCTTTTATCCAAAGCGACTTACAAATGAGAAACAATAGAAGCAGTTAAACTAGCAGTAGCACAACAGTATGTAAGTGCTATGACCCTTCACAGTACAATCTAACGCTATTTTTTTAAAGTTAGAATAGAGAAGAAAGTGTTAGTATTACTGGATCAAGTGCTGCCGAAAAAGTTTCTGGATGGCACATAAGTCTGAAGTAGTAGAAGGGAGCAGTGCCAGTGGTTGTTCTGTAGGCAAACGTCAGTGACTTGAATTTGATGCGAGCTATTTTTTTTAAGTTATTTTTGATGGAAATTCAAATGATTTTTTTTTTTTTATAACAAGGAAAGTCTGGTATTAATCCAAAAACAGTTTTACTCACAATGTTACACTTAAAGTTATAGTGGAGGATCTTTAATTTTAGAAAAGACCCGCCCTCTCCAAAAAAAATTTAAAATGCACATGCGCAACACTCTATTTGCTCCCGACTTGTGCCAGGGCTAGCATCGCTAATCATAGCTTACATAAACTTTTACTAGCAGTGATTTTAAATGGATTTCTCCAAATAGCATGACAAACTTTACCTGTCTAGTAAAATCTTCGCGACTGCGGCATCAGTGGGAAGTCCAACCTGTGCTTCTAGCGCACACCAGCGTGTGAAATATTCTCCCAAAATCACTCTGGTCTTGTTTCACTTCGTATACATTTTTTCTCTTTCGACCCTCAGCCATTTTCAAAGGAATGGCTGAAACCGTAACTCATCACACATAATACACCAGAAAGTGAAAACTACATAAGGACGAGCACGTACGACAGCCTTACGTAAACATATCACCAGAATGATTGACACTTAGGTGGACCAATAGTATAGGCTACCCACCCGGAAAAAGAAAATCCTCAGCTATACCTTAAAGTTTAAATCAAAAGTTGTAATATTATGTTTTAAAACTGTAATATAAATATATTATTCAATAATATTATATTCATTATGATATAATGTTGAATAGAAATGTTAATAGTCTATAATATATTACTATAAAAATATAAATTATGAATTTAAATGTTTTCATTTATATTAAATATATAAAAATATAATATTGAAAACAATGAAGAGTCTAAATTCTGCTTTACGGTCATTGCTCTGCTACTGTGATCATCTAAACTCCAGCATTGTCCAGCCCTAATCTATTATCTCAGCATTATAACTGCATAAAACCATAATTCCTCTCTCCACTCTTTTAGATACCAGCGAATCTCATGTCATTTGAGTAAACGGACTTGTGTAGCTCTCGCCTGAAGATGTTTATAATGTGCCAAAGCCCCACAGAGATCGAGAAGAACGTGTTTAGTTCAGCAAAAAGGGAAAAGAAAGAGCAAAAACACGTCCGTATTGAAGAGTCACTGAGCCGAAGGACTCGATCTGTTCCACCGGCCCTCCATGAGCTCGACGTCCACAACTGAGATCAAGATGTTTGTTACAGAGCTGGACGTGGAGGTTTGCGCACTAGTTCTGTAAGGATGTGGGAGGAAAGGAGGGAAATTTACCGTTTCAACTCCATCATGTCTTCAATATGAGACTTTTGGATCTCGAGGTGTTTGTGTCGCTGTCGTGGACGCTTCAGTGAGGATGTTACTTGAACACATGCATTGTGGGAATTAAATTCAACACAGAAGCTTGAGATGGGCATCGATGTGCTGATATAAGTGAGTTTTACAGGGAAAGAGAAAACTTGAAGTGTGTGTCCCTATTGGAGATCATCTGAAGCCGAAGACTAAAGAGCCGAACTAACATTTGCTCTTAGAAAGAGCCGTAACAAACAAAACACAGATGGATCCGCACAATTCCTCAAAGCGGAAGACTTAAACCAGCGAATGACTCTCATCGGCTCATGGTTTAGTTACACACACACACACACACACACACACACACACACACACACACACACACACACACACACACACAATTCCTCAAAGCTGAAGACTCAAACCAGCAAATGACTCTCATCGGCTCATGGTTTAGTTACACACACACACACACACACACACACACACACACACACACACACACACACACAATTCCTCAAAGCTGAAGACTTAAACCAGCGAATGACTCTCATCGGCTCATGGTTTAGTTACACACACACACACACACAATGGTTGCCAAGATCTCTAACCATATCTCTTTTAAGCACAGTGATTTTTATTTGTGGTCAACGTTATGATGTGAGATTTACAGATCTGCTTGAAGGATATTTGTGAGTGTGACTTTACATCAGGGATTCTGTATCCAGTTTCAGTTTTAGCCATTTTATACTCGGAAAAGCTAGTTTTGGGCTTTAAGTATTAACACATTCTCGTGACTTTCCTGTAAAATGAAGGTTTTGCCTGATTTTAAGTAGGTTTTGCTCACAACTTAAACCAGCTGAAATATGTCCAACAAAAGCAAGCGTTCGTCACATTTAATTTTCTTTGAAAGTGTTTCTTGTAACGGGACAAAACAGTTTTATATCACTATCACTCAAAAACAACTTATTTTCCATTTAGCCTTCTCATTTAGCCCAACTGCTTCTTTTGAATTGTGAGATCATGTACATTATCATTGAAAAAATCATGCGCTCACGATCACTTACTGGGAGAATCCCACAAAACCTTTCAAAAACATGTCCATGTCATATCTTATCATATCTGTTATTTTGCCCCCAAATGAATAGATAGAAAATCAGGTTGTGATATTTTTCTTAAAGATTTGTTGCATTCTGACATTATTTTCATAAAAATTAAACACATTTAACCCCCAAATTCTCATTACTGTAATACAAATAACACTGATATATTTTTTAAATTGTAAGTATTTCTAATTCAATGGTCATATTTATTGTACTTTCTTTAATTTATGCGTAATGCTTTTTTTTTCATTATTAAATGTTTTTTATACTGTAATGCAAGATGTGCTTAAAAAGAACTTATTTGTCATGAAAATGTCACACGGAGTAAAAAAAAAATAAAAAAGCTGAAGAAAGAATAGGCTCAAATATATTTATGCAAAACATAATTCCTTATAAATATATTTTGAGTTTTGGTGTGAAATGTGACCTGGACATTTTTAGCTGAGATTTATCCTCCTGTCACGAACATCAATGCTGGAATACATGCAGTGACGTAAAGATATGACGGCTGTAATTAACTGAACAGAGTTTTGATTTTGAAGAGATATTCTTTTATGTCTGATTATTATATCATTTTAGTTATGAATGTGAAGCATCTGACGGCGGACAACGATGTTTTAGCGTTTAGTATTGATTTGAGATGCTCATTTATGTGTGTGTGTGTGTGTGTGTGTGTGTGTGTGTGTGTGTGTGTATGTGTGTGTGTGTGTGTGTGTGTGTGTGTATGTGTGTGTGTGTGTGTGTGTGTGTGTGTGTGTGTGTGTGTGTGTGTGTGTATGTGTGTGTGTGTGTGTGTGTGTGTGGTGTACATCTCTGACTGAGAACATTCATATTAGCCTCATAAAGCAGAATCAGAGGAATAATTCTCTTCAGAAGGAAAATTCTGTCATTATATTCTCCTCATGTTGTTTGATCCAGTATGCTGGTTTATTATTAATAATTTGAGTTTTTCCATATATTGACCATTAAACCCCCCCAAATAATTTAAATATATAATACAAGTGCTCTATGTGCACATAGTGTACTTTTATGGTAATTTTATAATATTTTGGGGGGTTTAATTGGGGGGTCAGTGTATGGAATAAGTTGCATGAATAAATATTTTGTAGGTATTTTTCCTTGGAATATAGTTTCTATGAGACTACTGTACTTTATATGAGCTTGATAGTGAATCCTTTAACATGGAAAGATCTCGTCAAAAATTTCTCATTTTCTGTTCTACGTAAAAAATATTAAAACATACAGGTGTGGAACGGCATGAGGGTGAGCGAATAATGATAAAACTTTCATTTTGGTTTGAACTATCCCATTACAGTGAATTGTCAGATTAATTTAAAACACACTTGAGTCTCATAATATCGCAGGACACAAAACTGACTCTTGATAGTTATTACTAATTATTTGTTGCGAGTATCATTTATCGAGCATCAATTGTGCCTTTCTGTGTATGAATTAAACTGTTTTTGTTGAAGAGACATGTGTTTATTTCTGTATTGTCAGAGCGTTCGCTTTTATAAAACACACAGACACACATGTATAGATGCACTACATGTACGTTATGACTGTGAATTCACTCCTGTTGTGTTGTCATGTAAATATGTTGCTAAATTATTTCTGGTTTGCCATCGTGGTACATTGTGGTTTATCAGCACAACCATTAAATGCAGTGAACACACGTTTGTCTTGGTCTGCACTTTATTTTCATTTGATTTCTGTAGGAAGTTAACATTGACCATTTGTTTGTGGTTTGAGATTATGAGAATGGAAAAGATATTATTGGATTTATCTGTGGTTAGTGCACTCGAGTGACATGTTGGTGCAAACCTATCTGCTAAAACAATAGCTAAAGTTCCCTTTCGTCCAGGGAACTCCGACGTACGTCGGGTTCCCCTGACGAATTGGGATCACGCTAGGGAGCCTATTACCTTCGAGAAACTAACAAAAAGCCAATGAACATTGGCATGCAACATTTGCATTCCGCGGACCCGCCCGTCAGCGCGGGTATAAAAGCCGGAAGTAAACATTGCATCATCGCCTTTCGCTTCGGAGCCTCAGTATTTCTGTTGACTACCCAAGCCTTCTGGAGAACAAACAAATCGAAATACCTGGAGAGCAGAATCGCTGGTGTGACGGCGCGGTGCAGCGATCTTCGCCTTCAGCAGCAAAGGGTTGCAGTTTCCCCCGTCTGTCTGCTGCGGTGGTCCCTCGGCGCTTCGGCGTTTTCTCTCTCTCTCTCTCTCTCTTGTTTTTCTCTCTCTCTTTTCTGTCTAAAAGAGCTGGCGGGTGTTTCGCGTCCTTTTCAGGATGTCGACTCACCCGTGCGTTTCTGGATGCGGTAGACTTCTCCCTCCGGATGATGGCCATCAACACTGTCTCGTATGTTTGGGCTTAAAGCATGCTGAGGCAGCGTTGTTGGATGAGTCATGCTCTCTCTGTGGGAGCATGGCCATCGCGACGCTCCGCTCGAGACTGAGATCCCTGAAATATGGGGGAGTCCCTTCGGATAATGCTCGATCTAGTTCGTCTGTCGGTTCAGTTCGACAGGCGGCTACTTCGGTCATTCCCGTTGGTGAGCGTATGAGGGTTACAGTGCGGAATGTCTCGTGTGGTGAAACATCCTCGCGAGCTTCCCACTCCTCTAGCAGCTCGCTGCCAGCGGCGCTTCCGGGGGAACTTCCGGGGCCGTCCCGCACGGTTCCGGTTGTTTCCTTTGGAGCGCCCCCGGAGGACCAGATGTCTATCGCGGCATCAGAAGAGGTGCAATCATCTTCGGGTGAGGAGTCAGCGGCTCCACCCCCTTCGGGTGCGGTGGCTGCAGCTGACGCTGATCCCGAGGTGGTTGCTATGCTCGAAAGGGCGGCCGCGAATGTGGGACTCGAGTGGAACCCTCCGCCCGGGCCCTCGCATTCGCGGCTTGATGATTGGCCTGCTGCGGTACGTGCGGATGCCCCGCGTACCGCTCCAGTGCCTTTCTTCCCCGAAGTGCATGAGGAGTTGAGGAAGTCCTGGTCGGCGCCTCTGGCGTACCGGCGGGGGCCTCCTCGCCCCTCCCTCTTCACCACCCTTGACGGCGGGGCGGCGCACGGGTACGAGGGAATCCCCACAGTGGAGCGGTCTATCGCGATGCAGCTGTGTCCGAAGACCGCTTCCACCTGGCGGGGTGCCCCTTCACTCCCCTCCCGCGCCTGTAGGTTCTCCTCGGGTCTAACCGGGGAGGCCTATAAGCTCCCATGAGAGAGCAAGGCGTTCGCATCCTCAATTACCTCGACGACTGGCTCATTATAGCTCACTCTCGGGATGTTCTGTGCAAACACAGGGACATGGTGCTCCGGCATCTCAGTCAGTTGGGTCTTCAGGTCAACTGGGACAAGAGCAAACTCTGCCCCACGCAGAGGATCTCTTATCTCGGTATGGAGCTGGACTCGGTCGCCCAGACTGCGCGCCTCACAGAGGAGCGCGTCCAGTCAGTGCTCACCTGCCTCAGGTCTTTTCGAGGCAGGACAGCGGTTCCACTGAAACAATTTCAGAGGCTCCTGGGGCATATGGCGGCCGCAGCGGCAATTACACCGCTCGGCCTGTTACATATGAGACCGCTACAGCGCTGGCTTCACGATCGAGTCCCCAGGTGGGCGTGGCAGAGTGGCACGTTCCGGGTCCAAGTGACCCCGCACTGCCGCCAAACCTTCTCCCCGTGGTCGGACCCTGCGTTCCTTCGGGCTGGAGTGCCCCTGATCCAGGTTTCCAGGCATGCTGTGGTTTTCACAGATGCCTCGGCCACGGGGTGGGGGGCCACGTACAAAGGGCATGCAGTCTCGGGTCTGTGGACGGGGCCCCAGCTGCATTGGCACATCAATTGCCGTACTGGCCCACCAGGACTTGGTTCCCAGAACTCATGCTCCTCTCGACAGCCCCTCCTTGGCCGATTCCTCTGAGGAAGGATCTACTTTCTCAGAGACGGGGCACTCTACGGCACCCGCGTCCAGACCTCTGGAAACTCCATGTCTGGTCCCTGGACGGGACGCGGAGGTTCTGAGTGGGCTGCCACAGGCAGTGGTAGACACTATCGCTTCCGCTAGAGCCCCCTCTACGAGGCGCCTCTATGCGTTGAAGTGGAACCTGTTCGTCGCTTGGTGCTCCTCCCGTCAGGATGACCCCCGAACTTGCCCGATCGGCGTTGTGCTTTCTTTCCTGCAAGATGGGTTGGAGCGTAGGCTGTCCCCTTCAACCCTCAAAGTGTATGTCGCTGCCATTGCGGCGCATCACGATGCAGTTGACGATAAGTCGGTGGGAAAGCACGACCTGGTCATCAGATTCCTGAAGGGTGCTAGGAGGTTAAACCCTCCTCGCCCTGTACACTCTGTACCCCCTTGGGACTTGACTCTGGTACTGAGAGCTCTCCAGAGTCCTCCCTTTGAGCCTTTGCTGACAGTAGAGCTTGATATCCTGTCTATTAAGACAGCGCTCCTGTTAGCATTGGCTTCTTTTAAAAGGGTCGGGGATCTGCAAGCATTTTCGGTCGACGAATCGTGCCTAGAGTTCGGGCCGGGCCTGTCCCACGTAACACTGAGACCCCGCCCCGGATATGTGCCCAAGGTTCCTACCACTCCGTTTAGAGATCAGGTAGTGAACCTGCAAGCGCTGCCCCAGGAGGAGGCAGACCCAGCCCTAGCTTTTCTCTGTCCCGTCCGCTCCTTGCGGTGTTACGTTGACAGAACGCAAAGCTTCATGACCTCAGACCAGCTCCTTGTCTGTTACGGAGGCCGGCAGAAGGGGAAGGCCGTCTCCAAGCAGAGGTTAGCCCACTGGATAGTGGATGCCATCACCCGAGCCTATGAGGCTCAGGGTGAGCCTTGTCCCCCCAGGTTGCGCGCTCACTCAACTAGAGAGGTTGCCGCTTCCTGGGCGTTGGCTCAAGGCGCCTCGCTGACAGACATTTGTAGAGCTGGGGGCTGGGCGACACCTAACACGTTTGCTAGGTTCTATAACCTCCCTGTGGAACCGGTTTCCTCCCGGGTTCTGGCTTCGTCCAGTGGGTCGAGGGAATAGGTTGTGTCGGCTTGCTGCGCCACTCTGTAATCAGATAAGTGCGTCTCTTCCGCTCCGCTGGCCCCTAAGTGGTAACCTCGTTGAGCTCCTCCATCACCCCCCCCCCGGCGCCCGGCGTAGCGGACCGCCCGGCGCCAGGTTTGCTCCTCTAGCAAGAGTCGTAGCAGACTGGGTGTTCAGTGGTCTTGTGTACCGGTTTTTGCCACGTGCAGTCCAGCCGTGTCTTCCCCGACGGACTCGCGCCGTCGTCCTTGTTGTATGCGCTCCCAATTCCAATGGTTGGGACCATCTCAGGGACTCCATATGTTCACTATGTGAATTCATATAGTATTCCAGGCCAGTTCAGGCATCCTGGTTTTCCGTAGTGTGCCTCCCCCCCCGGGGGTTGAGGCACGCTTCCCAGTGTTATCCAATGTCCTCTGTGTGGGTCTTGCGGAACAGCAGTGGATTCCTAGCAGCCCCTGAAATTTATTGAAACTGCTGTAGGGCGGCTTAGCTGGGCACTGGAAGGGGCCAGCACCATGGCGTTTTATTAGGGATCCCAATTCGTCAGGGGAACCCGACGTACGTCGGAGTTCCCTGGACGAAAGGGAACGTCTCGGTTACGTATGTAACCCTCGTTCCCTGAGTACAGGGAACGGAGACGTACGTCCCTTTGCCATGTGGCTGCACCTTCGCAGGGGTCCGTTACTTCGGCTCCTCAGCGAAAAGCGATGATGCAATGTTTACTTCCGGCTTTTATACCCGCGCTGACAGGCGGGTCCGCAGAATGCAAATGTTGCATGTTGTACTCAGGGAACGAGGGTTACATACGTAACCGAGACGATATTACTCAATATCTGAATGATAATGAGTAAAGAAAATTTCATTAATTCTTCACAATTTGCAGTTATACATTTAAATTGTATAGGCATATCATAAAACATCTTTTTCATGTAGATTTACAAGTTACTAATGAGGCATTTATTTATTTATATAGCGCTTTCATATGTACTTCTAGATCAGGCCTTTCCTAACTGAGCATGCAACACAACTTCTCGTCCGACGTGACGATGTAATTGGGATCACTTCAGGGAGCCCTATCATCTTCGAGTGTAAACAGTGCGGGTATAAACAGGAAGCGGGCGCACACACTCATTGTCTTTCACTTCGGATCCAAACTTCTGTTTGTCTTCTGAGTCTACAAGACTGCTACTGTGTTGGAGACTCCTTCAAGACTCTCTCTTCAGTGTTGGTGTGATGGTGCGATCAGTGAGTGTCCGCGAGCTTAAGCTCATTTTCACAGCAAGCTAATTTCTGTGTCGGTTTCGCTGGGCGTTTCTCTATAGTGTTTACAGCACTGCTGTATTCCCTGGGTGCCTCAGCACTGTGAGAGTCTTTCGTAGAAGAGTATTTTTTTCCTTTCACAAAAGAGCAACACAAGCGTGACGTCCTTTTCAGGATGTCATTTCGCCTGTGCGTTTCTGGATGCGGTCGTTCCCTGGCGCCAGCAGACGGCCACAATAGTTGCCTCTCATGTTTGGGCATTAAGGATGCTGAGGCAGCCTTTGTGAATAGTTCATGTTCCCATTGTGGGAATATGACTACGGCAGCGCTTAGATCGAGACTCGCTTACCTCAAGGGAAGTGCAGTCCCCTCGCCTAAGTCACGATCTAGTGTCTATTCTGGACCTCAGAAGAGACCTATTTCTGTGCATGGCCAGGGTGATCTGAGGATCACAGTGAGGACTTCCCCGCCAAGACAATCTCCGTGGGTCCCTCATGCCTCACCAGCGCTGCCGCTGTTGGAGTCCTTCTCATGGATGACCAGTCATGTCCTTTGGAGCTCCACCTGACCATCAGATGTCGATCGCAGCATCGGAGGGGGAGTTTCAGTCCTCTGGAGATGAAGATTTTCGTATTGCTTTGATATCGTTAGTTATATCCAACTTTCCGAACTTCCGCAACTAGCTTTAACGTTAGCCGCTAGCATTGCACGCGTGGTCTCGCATATCGATCGTCTTATTTACACTCGTATCACTGAAAGGATACGGGTCCTATCCAGGATTTCAGTCCTAAATTAGTAGTGATATTGGTAGTATCACTGCTAATTTATTGTCCATCTGTTATAATGGCGAATGTATCGGATGTGTGGCTACCTCTGAGTGCAGGTGAGGACACGTTCAAGTCCGTGGAGAAGCAGATCCGTGATCTGCTGGGGAGGCAGGCCGAGCTGCGAGACCGACGATCAGCGCTTGAAGCATCACGCACCGATCCTCACAAGTCAGTGGTTAGTAACTTTTTCGACTCCGACCTCGTCTACTCCGTGTGTTTCTCTGCACAGAACCCGAGCACTCAAGACGCGATCATCACTGGTTTCATTCACTCCGGCACCGACACAACACCATGGACCCTGGACGATTCCACAGCGGAAGACACGAGCCAGGACCAGAGCAAGGACCTCTCCGCAGAACATCGCCTGAAGCAACGATCATCGTGTCTGGACCGCTTCCCACGTACCGACAAGGACAAGAAAGGTTCAGTAGATTATTTGCACTAAATGAATGGTTAATGTCATGGTGTAATGAACAGAAACTGCTCTTTGTAAATAATTGGAATCTGTTTTGGGAGCGACCTAGGCTCTTCCGTGCTGATGGTCTGCACCCCAGCAGAATCAGAGCGGCTATTCTGACGGACAACATCTCCAAGACGTTACACACCATATGACTAGTAAGTCAAAGTCCAAATCACATTCCTTGCTGTCCCAAATTAATTGATTTAAGTACCAGTGTAGAACACTAAATAGAAACTGTGTCTATTCCTCGTTTAGTGAGGCCAAACAATAAATCTACTGCAGGATCTAGGAAAAATCTAATTGTGATTAAACCAGAAAATCTCAATATTAGTGAACAAAAACAATGTCTAAAGCTAGGTCTTTTAAACATTAGATCGCTTACCCCTAAGGAGGTTATTGTAAATGAAATGGTCACAGATAATCGCTTCGATGTACTCTGCCTTACTGAAACCTGGCTTAAATCGAATTACTATTTCGGTCTTAATGAGTCCACTCCACCAGGATACTGTTATAAGCATGAGCCCCGTCTGATTGGTCGTGGCGGCGGTGTTGCAACAATCTATAGAGATATTCTTAATGTTACTCAGAAAACAGGTCACAGGTTTAATTCGTTTGAAGTACTAGTGCTAAATGTTACGCTCTTAGATGTAAGAAAGAAATCCCTATTATCTCTAGCCTTGGCTACTGTATATAGACCTCCAGGGCCCTATGCTGATTTCCTAAAAGAGTTTGCAGATTTTCTCTCAGATCTATTAGTCAATGTCGATAAGACAATAATTGTTGGAGATTTTAACATACACGTAGATAACACAAATGATGCGTTAGGGGCTGCGTTTACAGATTTATTAAACTCCTTTGGTGTCAAGCAAAACGTTAGTGGTCCCACTCATCGTCTTAATCATACTCTAGATTTAATTATAACATATGGAACCGATCCAACCGATATAGATATTATACCGCAAAGTGATGATGTCACTGGTCATTACATGGTCACTTGCATACTACGCACTGCTGAAATTTGTCATGTCGCGCCGAACAATCCTTCCAACTACTATAGATAGATCAGGTAAGCTATTCAAGAATCTATCTCAGCTCCTCAGTGAACCTAAACTAACAGATGAACTAGAGGAAATGACTAGCAGTATGAGCACCATTTTCTCTAGTACATTAGAAATTGTTGCACCAATTAGATTAAAAAAGGTTAGAGAGAAAACTAAAGCACCATGGTACAACAGTGCTACGCATGTTATCAAGAGAGAAACTCGTAACTTAGAGCGCAAATGAAAACAAACTAATTTTAGAGGTCTTTAGAATTGCGTGGAAAGACAGTATGTCACGTTATAAAAAGGCTCTAAAAGCAGCCAGGGCTGAGCATCTCCGCAAACTAATAGAAAATAACCAAAATAATCCAAGATTTTTATTTAACACCGTGGCTAGACTAACAAATAAACAGGCATCACCTGACCAAAATATTCCGTTACATTTTAGTAGTAATGATTTCATGAATTTCTTCACTGAGAAAATAGAAAGCATCGGAAACACAATTGTAAATGTACAATCTTTGACAGCGTCTTATGATTCAGCCTCAATTATCGCCCCTCAAGAAAAACTACAGCGCTTTACAACTATAGGACCGGAAGAGCTAAATAAACTTATCACTGCATCTAAACCAACAACATGTTTATTAGATCCAATACCCACTGAAAGAAGTGTTACCTGTAGTGGAAGAGCCTCTTCTCAATATTATTAATTCGTCTCAATCTTTAGGTCACGTTCCAAAAACGTTCAAACTGGCAGTTATAAAACCTCTTATTAAGGAACCACAATTAGATCCAAATAACCTAGCAAATTACAGACCCATTTCAAATCTTCCATTTATGTCTAAAATACTAGAAAAAGTTGTGTCCGCTCAAATTTGCTCTTTCTTGCAAGAAAACGACATCTATGAAAAATTTCAGTCAGGATTCAGGCCACATCATAGCACAGAAACTGCACTCGTTAAAATTACAAATTATTTACTTTTAGCTTCTGACCAAGGCTGTATCTCAATACTAGTTTTACTCGATCTTAGTGCTGCGGTCGACACTATAGATCATAAAATACTCTTAGATCAACTTCAAAATTACACTGGTGTTCAGGGACAGGCATTAAGCTGGTTTAGATCGTACCAATCAGACCATTACCATTTTGTCCATTTAAATGGGGAAAAATCGAAGATAACGTCAGTAAATTATGGAGTGCCGCAAGGATCTGTGTTAGGCCCTCTGCTATTCTCAATTTATATGCAGCCACTTGGTAATATTATAAGAAAACATGGAATTAGTTTCCACTGTTATGCTGATGACACTCAATTATATATTTCATCACGACCAGTTGAAAACACTAAATTATCTAAATTGACAGAGTGTGTTAAAGATATAAAATATTGGATGACTTGTAATTTTCTTCTATTAAATTCAGATAAAACGGAGGTATTACTGATTGGTCCAAAAAACTGCCCACAAAACCTCTTACAATATAACCTTGATCTAGAAGGATGTCCTGTTACTTTAGCCTCTACAGTAAAAGATCTGAGTGTTATACTAGACTGCAACTTGTCTTTTGAAAATCATATTTCAAATGTTACAAGAACAGCCTTTTTCCACCTTAGAAACATTGCTAAGCTACGTAACATGCTATCTGTTTCTGATGCAGAAAAGTTAGTTCATGCATTCATGACCTCGAGACTAGATTACTGTAATGCTTTATTAGCTGGTTGTCCTGCATCCTCAATAAACAAGCTACAGTTAGTCCAAAATGCAGCTGCTAGAGTTCTTACTGGGTCAAGAAAATAGGATCATATAACACCAATTTTATCATCTCTACACTGGTTACCTATTAAGTTCCGTATCAATTACAAAGTATTGCTACTGGCCTATAAAGCCCTAAATGGTTTAGCTCCTGTGTATTTAAGGGATCTTCTATCCCCCTACAATCCACCGTGCTCTTTGAGATCGCTAAATTCGAGGCTTCTGGTCGTACCTAGGATATCTAAGTCCACTAAAGGAGGGAGGGCGTTTTCACATTTAGCTCCTAAACTGTGGAATAGCCTTCCTGATATTGTTCGAGGCTCAGTCTCGCTCTCCCAGTTTAAAACTAGATTAAAGACGCATCTCTTTAGCCAAGCATTCACATAATGCATCTCATAACTTTTATACTTCAGGTAAATCAGATCAAATGCATTCATATTATAAGCAGCAGCTACGCTAATTATTTCCCATCTGCTTTTTTGCTGTTATCGTCCCGAGATAAATAGAGTTTGCCAGCTCCAGTTATGTATCCAGCCTCTCATGTAGACTTCAGATGCCCCAACGCCTGTGAAGAGACGACTCGACGCCTGTGAAGAGACGACTCGACACCTGTGAAGAGACGACCCGACGCCTGTGAAGAGACGACTCGACACCTGTGAAGAGACGACCCGACGCCTGTGAAGAGACGACTCGACGCCTGTGAAGAGACGACTCGACGCCTGTGAAGAGACGACTCGACACCTGTGAAGAGTCGACCGGACGCCTGTGAAGAGACGACCCGACGCCTGTGAAGAGACGACTCGACGCCTGTGAAGAGACGACTCGACGCCTGTGAAGAGACGACCCGACGCCTGTGAAGAGACGACTCGACGCCTGTGAAGAGACGACTCGACGCCTGTGAAGAGACGACTCGACGCCTGTAAAGAGACGACTCGACACCTATGAAGAGACGACCCGACGCCTGTGAAGAGACGACTCTACGCCTGTGAAGAGACTCGAGGCCTGTGAAGAGACTCGAGGCCTGTGAAGAGACGACTCGACGCCTGTAAAGAGACGACTCGACACCTATGAAGAGACGACCTGACGCCTGTGAAGAGACGACTCGACGCCTGTGAAGAGACGACTCGACGCCTGTGAAGAGACGACTCGACGCCTGTGAAGAGACGACTCGACGCCTGTGAAGAGACGACTCGACGCCTGTGAAGAGACGACTCGACGCCTGTGAAGAGACGACTCGACGCCTGTGAAGAGACGACTCGACGCCTGTGAAGAGACGACTCGACGCCTGTGAAGAGACGACTCGACGCCTGTGAAGAGACGACTCGACGCCTGTGAAGAGACGACTCGACGCCTGTGAAGAGACGACTCGACGCCTGTGAAGAGACGACTCGACGCCTGTGAAGAGACGACTCGACGCCTGTGAAGAGACGACTCGACGCCTGTGAAGAGACGACACGACGCCTGTGAAGAGTTGACCGGACGCCTGTGAAGAGACGACTCGACGCCTGTGAAGAGACGACACGACACCTGTGAAGAGACGACCCGACGCCTGTGAAGAGACGACTCGACGCCTGTGAAGAGACGACTCGACGCCTGTGAAGAGACGACCCGACGCCTGTGAAGAGACGACTCGACGCCTGTGAAGAGACGACTCGACGCCTGTGAAGAGACGACTCGACGCCTGTGAAGAGACGACTCGACACCTATGAAGAGACGACCCGACGCCTGTGAAGAGACGACTCGACGCCTGTGAAGAGACGACTCTACGCCTGTGAAGAGACTCGAGGCCTGTGAAGAGACGACTCGACGCCTGTAAAGAGACGACTCGACACCTATGAAGAGACGACCTGACGCCTGTGAAGAGACGACTCGACGCCTGTGAAGAGACGACCCGACGCCTGTGAAGAGACGACTCGACGCCTGTGAAGAGACGACTCGACACCTGTGAAGAGACGACTCGACGCCTGTGAAGAGACGACTCGACGCCTGTGAAGAGACGACCCGACGCCTGTGAAGAGACGACCCGACGCCTGTGAAGAGACGACCCGACGCCTGTGAAGAGACGACTCGACGCCTGTGAAGAGACGACTCGACGCCTGTGAAGAGACGACCCGACGCCTGTGAAGAGACGACCCGACGCCTGTGAAGAGACGACTCGACGCCTGTGAAGAGACGACCCGACGCCTGTAAAGAGACGACCCGACCCTTTGAAATTCAGGTGTACGCAATACCTGCCTCTTGATAAATGCTGCGGCTGAAAACGACCGTCATTAGATTAACACGCCCCTATATATTCACGTCTCCGCCTCCCCCACGCCCTCATTTTACGCCATGGACACACGGAAGACGGCAAATAGGAGAAACTTCTCCAGTGGAAATCCAGTTTAAATCGCTGGTTGGTTGAGCAAATTACCTATCACAATGCATTATTTTACAGCACGTGTTTTGAAACTGTTAGCGTTGAATTTCGCATGACGTCACATGTAATGGGGTGTACAATAGTGATGATGATGTGAATAATTGCATGACAATTTGTAATATTCTTCTTATTAGTATTATGATTTTGATTATTAATGACGCTTATTATTATTTAAAAGAAGAAGAATGTCATTTTAATTATTTTGTCAGTCAGAATTATTTTTTGGTCATTGAAAGCCTTTCATTACTGAACCCAGTCCGTGCGCACCTGCCGGGCTTAACTCACAAAAATAAACACTGCCGTTTATAATTTCTATGTTGTTGTTTTTTTACAGTGGGTCATAATATATCATATCTTTAGTTTGTCAGAGCATTTTGTGGTGTTAGGAATTGTTTTTCTGCGCATTTCAGCACTAACTCAAAACGTGCGTACATGTACACCACCTCCTGAGCTGGCGTAGGATTTGAGCGTGCCGTACGCCAACGTCCATATTGATAAATCGCAAAGTCACCGTGGTTTTGGGTGTACGCCAGGTGTACGCTGGAAATTTGGTGTGCGCACTTTTCATAAATGAATGCCATTGTCACCAGGCCAAACTGTATTGTTTATTTACTGGAATAGACTGGTTGAAGGTTTCTTATGGAAGGCCATCTAGACTTTACCAAACCCATATTTATTGGTAAATAAAATAAAGGAAATAAGTTTCAAAATCTTACACGGGTTCTATCCAGTAAATCATTTTCTTGTTAAATTTAAAAAGGATATTGATCTGAACTGTTCTTTTTGCAATACATTGGCTGAAACTTTTGGAAAGATTTATCTAGATTTGTCATTTACAATTTTTTCTTTGTGTTTAGAAAAAGTTATATTTGGTTTTAATAATATTTCCTTTTATGTTGGGGAATATTATTAAAACACACACACAAACACACAAACAGAGTCACACAAACACACACACAAAGCCCTGAATGTGCAGCAATGTATATTTGGAAAAATATTCATGAAATACATAAATTATACATGAAATTAGGGGAGAATAAGTCAATGAAATGATGATCAAAATGAGCATTTGTGATACAAGATTAAAAGACTATACAATAAATAATAATTCAATAGCCTACTGTATGTAAAAAATACTATTATTTAACCTTAAAAAAACTCACTTTAACCCCCACATGCTTAATGATCTTCACGAAAAACATGTTGAATGACTGCTGATTTCTGCAGTTATACCTTATTTTCTTTGCTTTCTAATTTCAAAGAAAGAATCTGTAAAATCTTACATAATATTTTATGTAAAATGACATACAATTTTAAATATACAATTTTATTTTTAAAAAAACATAAAATTGATGTAAAACCAAAATACAAGCAATTACCTGTAAATGTAATAGTGGACTTTGAAATTACAGCAAATATCTGTATAATGACATTTCACTGTATAATGACAAAACGGTAAAATTCTGTAAAAAGAAATTGACCCTTACCTGTAAAATGACACTTTTTTTTTTACAGTGCAGTAAATAAATGTAAACAGCCATTCTAGTACTGAACTCTGCTAAGGTCTAGGTCAGACATTTCTAATTGACCACCCACTTCAAATGTGTCTAAAATCATTAAGTGATAAAGGGTTATTCATTTATTATAGTAGCTAATGTGTTTTAGTATGGCTGGAGCTCTGGATTGACCAATCAGCATCCAGGACCACAACTATCAGCTTAGTAATAATGAGCATTTGTGCTGTTTGCTATGATACCAAATGAACAGGACAAAACCTTATTTTTCAAGAGCACTTTATTAATTCATTGGAACAGAAACAATAACTGACAGGAATACAATATTTGTCAAAGTAGCTAATACAATATTTTGCTGATTTTCTTATTAATGATCATCCGTTAATAAAGGTCAATCATGAAGAAATGGATTGAAACATGCAGAAACATTTTTAACAAACAGAAATGAAGCACAAACTTTACCAACCTCTGATTATCACATTTCACACAAATCAAATTTTTCAGAAAAAGTAATAATGCCTATCACTTTTAAGTGATTATTAAAGAAATGCAATTTATTGTTAAATCATCTATGTAGTTCAGTTTAGTCTGTATTTAGATTGTTATAAGTTGTGTGTTAAGTAACACAGTGTTAAATTTAGTCATGTTAGCGACTGAATCTTTTTTGCTCAACGATCTCACGAATCTCTTTCACCACTTTTGCTTTATTGTTTGTGATGTTTTTTCCAGCGACCTCCATAAGATCAGTGATCATCTCAGCGCTGTAAGGACCTTGAAACGTGCAATATTTGTTCCTCCAGGCCTCAATTTTATCTGAAGAAACAGTGACACACTTAAATTAGAACACAGTTGATATGTCAGTTTTATTCAGGATATTGTAAGATCATAACTTGCCTCCACAGTTGACCACATTAAAGAGAGGGATGTGAATCACGGTTGGAACGTATTTGCCTTTGAACACATAGAAGTCCTTCGGGTTCTTTGGGTCTTCACCATCAGTGTTGACCTCAGGGAAAGGGATGTTTCGTTCTCTGCACGTCTTGGCAGCGTCCTTCACTGTCTGCAGTGGAAAATAATAATAATAATAAGTTACATTTATATAGCGCTCTTTCCGAGACCTTAAAGCGCTTTACATAAAGGGGGAATCTCCTCAACCACCACCAGTGTGCAGCATCACCTGGATGATGCGACGGCAGCCATATTGCGCCAGAACGCCCACCACACACCAGCTTACTAGTGGAGAGGAGACAGTGATGAAGCCAATCAGTATATGGGGATGATTAAGAAGCCATGATGGACAGAGGCCACTGGGCATATTTTTGCCAGGATGCCAGGGTTACACCCCTACTCTTTTTCAAAGGACATCCTGAGATTTTGAATGACCACAGAGAGTCAGGACCTCGGTTTAACGTCTCATCCGAAGGACGGCGCTCTTTGGCAGTAGTGTCCCCGTCACTACACTGGGGTGTTAGGACCCACACAGACCACAGGGTGAGCGCCCCCTACTGGCCCCACTAACACCTCTTCCAGCAGCAACCTGGTGTTCCCAGGAGTCTCCCATCCAGGTACTGACCATGCTCAGCCCTGCTTAGCTTCAGTGGGCAACAGTCTTGGGCTACAGGGTGATATGGCTGCTGGATATGCATTGAAAAATGCATTTGAAAAGCATTGCAAATCACTTTATTAAAAGTGGAAGTACTTCCAGGGGTTCATGTGTAAGCCGAGAAACTGACACTGACAGATGAATGGGAATGCTAACGGATAGCTCACTCCGGGTATTACATTTTCTTTATATATACCACATAAAGATGGAGAAATTAAAACATTTAAATGGTGTTCTTTCCCCAAATGATAAAAAACATGAATGATGAATGATGATTGAATTTACATTTCTCGGAGAACTATTCCTTTAAATTAGCTGATATGAGAGTATGTGTGCATTATTATATTAGAGATAATTATATATAATACCGTGAAAGGATCACCATCACTGAAATCCAGGGAAATGATGAGGTCAATGTCTCTCTCTTTTCTCAGCACTGAGAAGTAGGGTGAGTTGAGCAACAGTCCAGCGTCTTCATAGTCCCTTCTTTCACTTTTCAGTAGAGCGGGGGGCACTGCTTCATCTGACAGTTTATGAGTGAGAGATCACAAATGAGTCACACTGAGTCATGTTTACGATTCACATTGAAATGCCAGTTATCAGCAAGTCTCTTCTCACCTGTCATGTTGTGGAGAAAGTCATATTTCCTGCCCCAGATCCACTGAGCCATGCATCTACAAATGCTGTAGCAAAGATCTGTGCAACAAATACACTTTTTAAAATAAAGTTTCTTCAGTGGTTCTTTGGACAGTCTTTGTGACTTTCTTGACTTGACTAAGGTTTTTTAGAGATTCAGGAAGTTCTTGATGTTTCATCTTGAGATTAGTGTTTTGTTTTAGTTTTAGCTTTAAAGAACTAGTACATAGATGGTTTTGTAAAGAAAAGAAAATGTTATTGGAAATCCAAAAGTTTTGTTTCTAAAAAATGCTGGGTTGTTTCAACCCAATTTTGGGTAAAATATGGACAAACCCAAACGTTGGGTTAAAAATGTAATGTAAAAATTTAACCCAACGGCTGGGTTTCTCCATATTTTACCCAAAATTGTGTTGAAACAACCCAGCATTTTTTAGAGTGTACGGTTTTTAAAACGAGGATATCACAAAATGTGTGAATGTTGGTGCGTTTGTGCCATACCAGAAATAGGAAAAATATTTTAAGAATATCAAAAATCATCACCGTACTTACATATTTCAGACATGACACACAACAAGTGTTTCGCATATCAACCCTAGACTCCTCGTGGACACAAAACAAATGTACAGCGTGACCCGTATAGTCCGATTCATGAACAAATCACTCAAATTAACTATGAGCTGGTTCTTTTATTGCATTATTCAGACTCACTTTTGAATCAGTCCGATAATTATTTTACTGATAAACATGTAAAGCACCAAGAAAGAAAATTTGTATTCTCTCTTTACCTGTATTCCTCACACACTTGTTTTTATAGCTTGCCACAACAATCCTTATGCTAATGCGATGAATCTAATAAGTAGCCCTCGCTCTATCTAATAATATGGCAAGGAAAATAAAAATGTTAACCAAAAGAAAGACCAAATGCAGTTTTTTTCTTCACTACAATGTGTTTAGCGGTTCTCGAGATAAATTATATATAATTACCACTCTAGGGTCCTAGTATGAGAAAGTTTAGCCATTAAATCACACTGGCTCAAACTGGATGCTCAGATACACCTATTTAAAATATGAAAATGTTTTGTTGGGTAAAGTGGCTTATTCATTAATGTAGGATTTGAGGGCGAACCAATCACAAATTAATCCTCCAGGTGATTCGTTCAAACATAATTCCACACAGAACTCAACACTCCAGACCTCAAATCACCAATCCAGAAGCATCAAATCCAGGCTCAGGTCAGTCTACACTAGCCAACGAAAAACCCCAGTAAGAACTTTATGGCCATGCAAGCTTCAAAGAGATGAACCCTACTAAAGGAAGAATGTTGTCAGAGTCAGATAGTTTGGAAAAGACTGATTGCTTCAGAGATGTCACGGCTCGGCACCCAACAAGATAACGGCAGAGGTTGTTTGATCCCAAGACAAAGGATTTAAAACAGACCTCCTTCTTCGTAAGGACCTCTGAATGAGGTCCTCCAAAACCACTGAGACTGAGACTTTAAATATAAAAATACATAAAATCATCCCAAAACAATTCTTGACGAACTTATAATCAAACATCGTTCAAATACATAATTATATATTGTGTCTACAACCTCTGTATGTGTCTATTATGCTCAGATCACATGAGCATATAAATCATGTAATTGTTATAACTATTAGATGTTTGAATAAAAGGGTGTCTTGTTTCCTATCAGTACGATCATATAATCTTAATTCAAAAGATGGCTTGATTGAAATCTGTGTAATATAATAGAATCTTATAATAGGAATCATGTCTAAACTGTACCCTCTGTACTCTGCTCGAGCTGCAGAGTGAAAGGATCACAGATAACGCATGATTTATGATGAGAGGTAGTGTATAGTGTATGTAGGTAGTGTAGCCTCTCAAATAAAGACAGTGTCTAATTGGTCAACTCATACAGGAGGCAGGACCAACATTTTGAGTTTAAAATCTTAGGACCCGGACAAAGATTCGGAGAAGACCGTTTTTAGCAGAAGAGTAGATTTACACCAGACAGACAAGTAACCATGTAGACACGTAACCATGTAAACCCAAATCAAGATCAGAAGAAAACGGGTTTAAACAGCTTCATTCAAGCCATCTAACTACTCGTCTCACTTTTCTTTCTTTTCTTAGTTTTCTTTTCTTTTCCTTTGAGAGTCTCGGTTCTAAACTAAGTTTTGCTGCAAAGTTTCGTTTAAACGACTCGACTGCAAAGCCGCTTCCAACTTCAAAGACTTTCCATCTATCCGCCAACACACCACGTGATTGGCCACCCAAGACATATATACAGGCACGAGGAGACCGCCAGCTAATCAACAAACCTGGGAAACCCCCGTTTACACCAACAAAAGGAATCCCCAAAGGAACGCAAAGACAAGCAAGTAGCCTCCAGACTCTTAACTGAACTGGTGCATTGATATAAATGTAGTAACCCACCTAAGAAACAATAGAAGGGTTAAATTAAGGATTGATGGTTCGTTCAAGTCATGTCTTATAAGTGCATATAGAAACTTGGGATTTCATAATCTCATGCTTAAAACTCATTCTTTCCTCACTCGCTTTCTTTCTGCAACTCGTATGAATGTGTGTGTGCGTGTGTGATTGCGTTAGATATTAGTTATACGTGTTAGAATAATCAATAGTCTTGCTTGTATTCTAAAGATAATTGTTCTTGTGTTATGTGCTTACGAATTTAATTTCTTAAACTGCTGATCTAAGTTACCTTGCTAATAAATAGTGTTTTCACTATAGTTTGGATATTTATATCCGCTGCACAGCTGATAGTTACGGCCCGTTTAAATGAACGATGAACGAGTCATTTGCTCAGCCGTATAAATGATTATTTTAAAGATTCCCTATAAATTACTTAATTCCTTTTGAGCTAAATTTACCTGTCTGACCCCTTACATACTGAATACATATTGAAAATCAAAAGTGAAATGCATTGTATATATCAGTTCAACCTACCGAATGGCCAAAAACTGAACCGAACACTCAAATTCTTGCATACGTCCAAGGTGAACTGCTTCATATACAGTTTTGCAGCTTCTTTATCAGTGACATCCAGTTTCTCCACTGGAAAAATCAGCTTACTTTTGTCTGGAGCGAGGTCTGTAAAAAGAGGAGAACATAACGGAGTTATTCTTATCTGACAACATATAATTATAGTTTTCCAGATTAATCAGCTTCATCATGTTTGTTGGCAGCATCCTGAGCTTACTAATGTAATATAGTGTGTGTGCGCATATAAAAACCACACATATTTGCATTTGAATTATCATCAGTAAACTCACTGAAAGAGATTCTGGAGTCTGGAGAGTGAATTCTCAACTTCCCCGTCAAATTTCCCGTCTGCAGGGGTTCGATTCAACCCGAATTTTAATTTATTGCACAAATTAAAACCTCAGACACAGGGTTGATATTTTTGCATGTTGCCATTGAAATTTTCGCTGTTTAATGGTTTGTTTTTCATAATATTTTTACTTTTTACATTTAGCTGGAAATCCATTAAATATCTGTCTCATAATAATATCTACAATTCATTTTAAACATATAGGGCCTATTTGAATTGAAATAGTCTTTCAAAAATATATATTTTTTTATTCTTAATTAAGTGTCAATAAACAGCAGGTTCCTGTTGTAGATTACATATTTAATTTGACATGAACTTGCTGTGAGAGACATACTGTACTGTCCAGTCAATGGGTTGTATTGTTGTGCACTCTGTGTCAGTCATTCAGCCGATAAAACAAGAGGACAAAAACTCTTGAAAACATGCACTGTGGACATTAGCCGTGATCTGACAGTATAACCACTGAACAGTTTGTACGTCTGTCCCCCATTTTCATTTTCATTGGCATCAATATTAAATATATTTGTTGGGCAATAACAGTGGAAATGTTCAATAACCTTTCTTTGTTTGTTTGTGTCTTCTCAAAAAAATTAACCCTTATATATAAATTCTAGCTTTAAAAAGGTTTACCGGCCACTGTTGTTCTGATGGATTTCTCAAGAGCAGAAGGATCTTTGCCCTCCAAAACACAGAGATTCATGTCCACAAGGTCCAAGAGCACCTGGAAACACTTGGAGTCTGGATCTTCTGAATGAAACATACCTGAACAAACATGAAAACACTGAGAAATGTTTTATCAAATATTTTACCACATTACTTATCAATAAATAAATGCAACAAGAAATGGTTTACCTTTCCCCAATCCCTCAAGGCATCTTAAACCATTAAAGAGATCTGGAAGGGAAAAACAGAGTTCATATGACAATGATTTGACTGTCAGTTTTAGGCAGAACTGAATCTTCAGAACAAATGCAGCTGCACCTTTTATCTTTTGCCAGAGGAATTTCACAATCTCTTCTCCATCAGCTAAAGCGCTGCCGCACAGACCTGCAGAAAACACAATATCAGCAACAAACAGGAAGATTAAAATAAATAGAACAAAAGCCTATAATTTTTTTTTAGATAAAATATGTATATATAGTATTATATAACAGTTTGCTGTGACCAGATTAGGTAAGGTGGAGTAAATGGGAATAGGAGCAGGCTTCACTCAATGATTGGACATAAACTTTAAGAGTGCTGGCCTGAATTATTAGAATATATAAAACAGGAGAGAGGCCGCAATTGTCAGGGGTGTATGCAGGCGGAAGAAGAGGAGGACAGCAGAGGGCTTCAATGCAAGAGTTTAATTCCAAACTATAATCCAAAAAGGTATAAACAGGCAGATATAACCTACACATACAACTAAATACAATTAACAGCTAACAAGGACAGACTGAACAGAGGAAACTAAATACAGACACAAATCACAAAAGATGAGGTGAGTAAGCTACAGGTGACACGGATGAACAAGACGATAAACAGGTGGGTAATGAGGAAGTGAGTTCAGGTGTGAAGACACAAGGGATTCTGGGAAGTGTAGTGCAGACTAAGACAGACAGGTGCAGACGAAGACTGTGACAGCACTATGCATAAATTGTTTTATTTGCACACAAGGTGGAGTAAGAAATCTCATTTCTAAATATTTATTGAATAATTATGCTTGATTTTTCATCTGAACATTTGTGACATTTATTTCATCAGAAGAGTTTTGAGGTTAAAGGATAATTTTGTATTATTATTATTTATTTTGTCATTGGATAGGCCTATCTGTAACGATGTATGCAGGGAAGCTGAAAACAGAAGACTCAGGTTCTCACAAAACACCAATAAGTTTAATTCTTACTAGGCAAGCAAACAGGCAGTGCAAACACATCTAAACATAACAGAGACTGGACAAAGAGTGAGGGAAATGGTGAGGCTTAAATAACAAACTGAAACGAGCTAATAGAATGACACACAGCTCAAACCAATAAACTAATAATGACGGTAATCATGGAAAATGAACAAAGGCGGGAAACTGAACAAAGGGACAGGTGAAACTCAGACATGAACAAAACAGGGAAACATGACAATATCATTGATCTGGGAATTGATTTAATCTTGAAAATTAAAGGTTTTTATGTCAGTTTGTTAATTGGGGATACTTAACGCATTTACATTACGTTCACATTACTTCTCAAGAGCAGGCATTTCTGTAATAATTCCATGGTTCTATATGATCTGTTTGTAAACATATGCATAAATATCATAAAATGATTCATGGAACAGAAACTGTTAGCAGTCTCAGTGAGTTCGATTCATGGTAACACAAAGCACAAAAACAAAATGGGTGCACTATTACTAATATGTATCAATGAATCATCAATGCATGCATATTAGTGCACCTACTCCTATTAGTGGGCCTCCTCATAAGTGTTACCCATGTTAGTTATATGATGCAATGACCAGTTCAACACTGCTGCAGTTCATATTTACAGTTTTCTCTGCATAATGTTCATTATTAGGGACAATAAAACTGATTATTTGTCCGTTTTTGTCAGTTTGAGTGAGTTTAAATTGTATATCGATAGATTGTTTATCTGAGCACTGCTCTAATTGATGAAATTTGACATTTTAACACATTAGTTGACCTCTCAGTAATCTAGCCAGTAGTGGTATTTATGTAGCACTTTATAGTTAATGTTTATCTTTAGATAATAAATAGTTAGACTATAATTGCAGTTAGATAATGTGAGCAACACTTCAACAGCAACCATAACCAGATGCTAGACTCAGGACTCCGGACTGATCAGCCCGGTTCGGCCTTTTCTGTTTGTGTTTTGTGGTTGTGTGCTTCTGTTTGTTATGTTCACCATATGTGCTCTTTTGTTTGTCATGTCTTTACCCCCTCGTTTCCTTTTCATTAGTTCCCTTGCCTCACCAGTTATCTCTTATTGCCCTCTGAATTTGTTGCCCTATTTATTTCCCTCATGTGTGCTGAAATACATTCCCAAATTTGGCAAGGACACAACTTACAGTGCTATGCATAAGTTTAGACACCCATGCTAAAGTTGACTAAAAAGAGGAATAAAAAATCATCCTTTGGAAATTGAACTTAATGCCTTAATTTAAAAAAATAGGAAAAATCCAACCTTTAAGGACACCAATTTTCTTTGTGAATGAATAATGTATCGTAAATAAATAAATTTTCTTCCTTAAAATACAGGGTGCATAAGTTTGGACAACCCTATGTTAAATTCCCATAGAGGCAGGCAGATTTTTATTTTTAAAGGCCAGTTACTTCATGAATCCAGGATACTATGCATCCTGATAAAGTTCCCTTGGCCTTTGGAATTAAAATAGCCCCACATCATCACATATCCTTCACCATACCTGGAGATTGGCATGGAGTACTTTCCATAAGATCATCTCTCAATGCAAATCAAACCAGCTGTTAGGCTAACTGAAATAAAACCATGCCAATCTCCAGGTATGGTGAAGGATATGTGATGATGTGTATCTGTATGTCCCTATTTTGGACTCTTAACCCTATTTTGGAAATTTAAATGAACACTTATCCGAAACCTGGCGCCACCCCGCAACAGGTAACAAATATGATTTGGTGTAAGAGGCTATTCCGTTAGCTATTTAATTGGTCTGACAGGATTTGACTATTTAACTATTTAGTCAAAATATATACATTTACATGGAACATTTGATTTAGTATTTTACATACATGAATGACATACATTTAAAGAAATAAATCATTAAAAGTATCACATGTATTTTAGATATTCTACAAAAATCAGATGATGGGGATAAGTTTACCCCAGGTGGCTTCTTGCCCTATAGGTAGGCTGTTGGTTTTCCCTATTAGTGAGGCAATATGGTCCTGTTTGTTCAATTTTGAGCAATTTACAAATGTTTTCACCCCACCCCCCACCCCCCCTATTGGACTTGAGAAAACTCCTCTCTAAATACTCAATGTGCAGTTGAAATTGATGTCTAAACAATTTTTTAACATTTATACTCATAATGTTATTGTTTTGACTTGGAAATGAGCAACTACTAGAGACCTGATCACCGGCTGATCACAGAAACTATCGATCTATTAGTTTGTTACCTTGCAGGTACAGCATGTCAATTTCAGGCTGCTTCTTGATCATAGAGCCTTTTTCAAACTGACTGCCAAAGTTGGAGACTCCCACAAATGCTCCAGTGAGAGAATAACCGGCTTCATGTGGAGAGAACTCGAACCAGGGGTCTGCAGACAGAAACACATCTATATAACAGCCGACACAAGCACATTAACTCTGTATTTCTTTCACAAAAACACACAGACCTCCTTCATTGTTCTGTTTGCATTGCTTGTCGGTCACTGTGTAGATGGGAAACTGGTCTTTACTCTGTTGGTTCCAATACTTTGTGAATGGTTGTTCATCGATCTATAGAGAACGTTATTATAGTGGAGACCGAGACAATTAGAACATTATTAAGAAAAGTATGTATAGTAAAGGCTTTCACTGTAAAAAGGAAACAATTTCATTTTGGGTTCCTTAGATCGCCACACTGGTGGAACCCTCTGAAGAGGAATGTCTCTGAAGAACTTATAAAATGTCCATATGTTCCTGCAAGAACTCTAAAGACAGTCAACAGTTCCTCCAGTGACCTCATCATAAAGAAAAGGCTTTGAGACAGTTTAAATATACTGAGGTTCCTTGAGTTCACAACAGGATATTATGGGTTCTGCCAGAACCAAAAATGGTATATGGACTTTACAAAGAGAGAACATGTTTAAGGTAAATTTCACCACAATTTCATTCAGGTATTTTTTTACAGTTCACTTACTTATTTGTTTAGCGATCTATAAGTGTACAATCTAAAATGTATAATCTTATATTATAAAATTAGATTATAGATCCCATATTCCGATTTTTTGCATGTATATTTCCTATACCAGAGCAGGTATATTTGTAGAACTGTAATCTAAACAAGGTTACAATATTGTTGCTATTAAATACTTATATTACAATCTATTAAAAATATGCAACAAATAACTTGTTTACCTGAAAGTGATCACCTCATCATAAATAAGTCACGTGAGTCATGAAGGCTGTGTTATGATGAATAGTTACAGACCTCTTTCACATATGTTGTGACGACCATCGCTGCCCAGAAGTCAGTCAAGCTGAAGATGTCTTTCTCATAGTAATATTTCTTCAGTTTGGCAAATGAATCTCCCCAGCTGACTGCAGGACCGCCGAGTCTCTGGATGATCTTGTCTTTCACAGACTCTAGTTTGGTGGACCAGTCTGGCTCCTGATATAAGGAGGCCATGCACCTTCAGAGGAACAACATACTGCTGTCATTTATGACATTCACCACATCTCTACCTGTGTGTGTGTGTGTGTGTGCATCTTTGTTTGTTCTTTCTCAGGGTGTGTACCAGGTAGATCCAGAGACTCCGCTCAGATAAAGGACACAGTCCAGAAGATCTGCTTTCTGGAGCTGAACCAGGGATCCCAGCAAACCCACCATGGCTCTTTCTCCTCCTCCAGAACCCAGTAATGCAATGTTTGGCACTTCATCCTGAAACACACACCGTTTAATTTGCAAACATTTGATGTTAAGCAGCTACAAAAAAACATTTAATAGGTTATTTCAAGAAGGTATATCCAGGAAAACATATAAAGTATAAGATGTTTTACCACACTGCAGTGTATCCCATTGTTCTGCAGGCTTTGTTGAACAGTATTTCTCCTGTCGACTCTAAACTTCTCCTCATTCTTATTCAGAGAGTGTTCGATTCTCACCTCACTGTTGCAGCGACAGACAGACCATGAACATCATCATCACACACTGCTATATTGGATTTCATATTCTTTATTTGAATACAATTTAGTCTAATGTTCATTTTGAACTTTTATTCTGAGATTTATCCATATTGTCATAGACTTTAATTGTGTAAGTAATGCAGCAGTATATGTAATGAAGTGCACTGCTTTAATATAGGGATCTGAGCCGGATTACATACCTTCCCTGGAGTTTGAATGAACTCATCTATAAAACAGTAGAATTAATCAGTTAATCAAAATAGCAAAATATATATATATATATATATATATATATATATAAATATAGCTGCAAGCAGTGATTGCGGGCCCAAGCCGGTGCCACCGCCAACCTTTAGTGTAATGGTGCCCTCCATCACTGCTTGCAGCTATATATATATATATATAAAACAGATCAGACAAGTAATATTCACTGTCTTGTCACTTAAATATATATATGTATATATATATATGCATACACACACACACACACACACTTAAAAAAATATGTATGTATATTCTTTTTTCCCCCTATTTTTAACATATATATTATTATATATATCATTTTTGGATGCTAAACTATTCTTTATTAGAGGCTTTGTACTTCGCTCACGTTCCAATATTGAAAAATTATCCTCTTCACATGAGCAAAAATGTGCTTTGAAACATCACAGTGGAGCGGTGCTTACTGTAAATGGTACGAACTGTACAACTGACTATTTAAACAGAGCAGTGTAATTTTTGTATGTTAGGTTGACTATTTTATTATTATATTTTATTAAGGCTATAATGAACATGCTGCGATGTCAAGATTACAATGCTGAAATGCACTGCGTGTGCGTGTAAGTGTGTGTGTGTGTGTGTGTGTGTGTGTACGAGGCTCGATCGAACAATGGAGACATAAAAACATACTCCGTCATTTTGTTCATACAGGACATCATTCAAACTGCAAAGTGTTTCCTTATGTACACTCGCAATAAAACACATTGTGCTTTTGTTAAACTATAAACTCTTGTCAAACACACACACACACACACACACACACACACACACACACACACACACACACACAGAGCACCTGCCACACCCAGGTAACAGCTTCAGCCCGGCCTTAATGACCGCGGATGCTGACCCGTGTGCAAAGTTTCAAGAGTTTTCGAGCACGTTAAGGGCCCCAAAAGTGCCCGAAAGGTTGTAATAAATAATAATAAATAATCATTTGAAGAACAATAGGGCTCTGCGCCCTTTCAGGGCTTGGGCCCTAAAAATTCACAGGCGAAAAAACTGAGTAAATGTGAAAAAACGCTCACATTATACATGTCAAGGACAAGTGAATACAAACCTGGACTAATGGGCAAAAGTTTTTTAAAAAGCGACGTTAAGCTAAATATAAGTGTTTCACCTTAAAAGTTAAAAGCTGCTAAACAATTGAATATTTTAATTGCTAGTTTAGTTTCTTTTAACAATAATTAATTTTAAATAATAATAATATTATAAATAATATTTAATGGCCATAATACAGCTATTGCCACTTAAACTCCTCCAATTGAAAAATTATTTGAATGGGATGTTGATGTACGGAAATGTGAAATAATCCTGATTTTTCACCCTCATACTGATCTTGTATTTATGCACATTTGTTAGTGTGCAGATCATTATGTTATTTAATTTAAAAAGGCTGCATGGATTAATTGAATCTACTGCTGTCACAATTATAATGACATTAAGCCTTTTAATTGCCTCACTATTGCTGAAAAGACATCAGCTAAAAGCTTTAAATGATATACTCACTATTCTTGTGTAGTCTTATACGTCCTGAGAATTCACCAGCAACTCAGCAGCCGTTTTCTCTCTGACAAGGCAGAAGATGGGCCTTTTATAAGTCTCTGAAACTAAACTACATCATTAGGGGTGGAGATGGTGGCCATACATTTGTGTGCACGCACACACACACACACACACACACACACACACACACACACACACACACACACACACACACACACACACACACACACACACACACACACACACACGCACGCACGCAAAAAGTTTGACATTACTTCCTTGTGTTTACTGCATCTCACTTCACATTTGATATACAGTGCTATGCATAAGTTTAGAAATCATCTTTTGGATAAAAAATCATCTTTTGGAAATTTATCTTAATGCCTTAATTTAAAACAATGAGGAAAACTCCAACCTTTAAGGACACCAATTTTCTTTGTGAATGAATAATGTATCGTAAAAAAATAAATGTTCTTCCTTAAAATACAGGGTGCATAAGTCAGGACACCCCTATGTTAAATCCCCATAGAGGCAGGCAGATTTATATTTTAAAGGCCAGTTATTTCATGGCTCCGGGATACTATGATCCTGATAAAGTTCCCTTGGCCTTTGGGATTAAAATAGCCGCACATCATCACACACCCTTCACCATACCTAGAGATCGGCATGGTTTTATTTCAGTTCGCCTAATAGCTGGTTTGATTTGCATTGAGAGATGATCTTATGGAAAGTACTCCATGCCAATATCTAGGTATGCCCTGGGTCAGTCCTCCCCTCGTGCATGTCCCTGAGCATCTGGGCCTGGTAGACCTGCAGAGTGGCCATGGCATGCAAAAGAGGCGGCAACATTCATTTGATACATGAATTATTCACAGATTTTAATTAGTATTATAAATTGTTCATTAGTCTTATTTTAAATCAGATTTGTATTGTTCTATTATATGCCATTATTTCTACTACTAATGTATTGTTTAAAATACACAATAAACTTTTTTGTGCAGTTAAAGCTTTAATTGTTCTTTTTTCCATTTCCCATCAACAATTGAAATAACATTTATACAGGTTTTCTAAATATTCTACAGGTTATACAGTAGCACTATAAAATCAATAAAAATGACATTTCATAACTGTATAATACTTTACAGTATTTTTGAAAATCAACTGGGTAATACTGTACTTCAGCATGGTAAAAAATACAGTAAAATTATGTATTTAATTTTACAGTATGCTAAACACTACTGTAGTTAGTCTTACGGTAATTTTAATGTTGAATGAAATACAGCAACTACTGGATAATTGTTGCCAGTAAGTTACTGTTAATTTGACAATATTTTTTTTACAGTGTGGCAGTCTACGTTGACGGACAACAATTCCCTGCCAAACCTCTACAGCCGAATTTTGAAGCAGGGTTGGCTGTTCGTGAATTTTATCAGCTTGCAATGACGACTGGAAGACATCTTAAAAACCAGGTGCTCTCTATCGAGGTACACGCTTTACGCCTTTAACCTCACGCCTGATGAATTTCCAGGAATATGAGACTCGAAGCCCGGTTCAGACAACCGCTGCGGCATACTATTAACCTGCTCATTTACGCAGTGTTTGACAGTATCGTTGAAGTGTCTAACTGTAGACAGGTCCTGGGGTGCGTTTCCCGAAAGCATCGTTAGCCAACCATGGTCGCAAGTTCCGTCGTTATCAGCATAGTTCAACGATTTGGTGTTTCCCGAAACCATCGTTCCAGCGAACGTTCGCAAACAGCATCGCAAACTTGTGTGGTTGGAACGACATCTCTCGAGCTGTGGTTAAACATAGTTTCTAGTTTACTTGATATGTAGACTGAATAAATCCTTATCTTTAGCAAAATAAGCAAGCTGACATTCAGTACAATCCGTGTTATTTATTTAGAATACATACAAATGTAATTTACGTCTTTTAGTTTGTCAAGAGATTTAAAGCAACGTTTTTGAAGACTGCGCATGTGCGAACTTGCTCAACTATGTAAGAACGAGCCAAATATTGAGTCTGGTAATAAAGCAAAATAACTGAGAAAATTTTGAAATGGTCTTCAGATGCCATGTCTGTAACTTATATGACTAAATCTAGCATTAATTCGATCTCAAACAGATTAATTAAAATAATTTATTAGTCCACCACGTGCGAGACGTCATAAACCAACGTGGTTGAACGATACTTTGCGACATACGGTTTTGGGAAACAGTCGTGACTAGCTAGTTGATTTCTCCAACGATGCATCGTACTATGGTAGTTAAGCAGTGAGCTATATGTACGGGAAACACACCCCATGTCGAGGAATGTACGCCTTCACAGAGTGAAGTCGGATTATGGAGAGTTTAATGGATTAACAACTTAAATTTCGCATTGTCTCATACAAAACTATTATACTGCCAAAGAGGACAAACACATCATTTTGATATTACTTTTTGTACCACTTTTTACATTTTTGCAAGAAATAAATTATTGTGATTATTACACTTGTCTGTCTGTTGGGTTTTTCTTCATAACTGCACGTAGTTTAAATAAATGGTTATGGGTAGGTTTAAAGGTGGGATTTGGATTACTAATGTTGACAATCTGGAGACCTGTTCGAGACTAAAGCTGTCAGCAGCTACTTGCCCGTATTATACAAAACTGTCTGATTTCATTGAGTGCAAGTCATTAGAATAATGTAAATGCCCTGGCTATTGTGATCTATTGTGCTGTAGTTGTTTTGAGTTTAGTGTTAAAACTGAATGATATAAACATTGAACATTATTATTAAACTAATTAGAATATTAATTCCATGTAGGGACACATGCAGTAGTCCCAACAAGCATTTGTAATTGACTTCCTTTTTTTTTATTAATCTGTGTTTTCTTTAGTTGGTAGATCTTATTGAGTTCAAGCAACAACAACAAAAGTGTGGGCTGATTTAACTGCATCTCACAAAGTTTATTTTTGCATCAAATAGAAAGTGTTGATGTGAATGTTTTTGAGGAACAAGATTTCATAAATAAGGTATATTTATCATTTAGGAAATCATGTTCCTTAAAAAACATGCACTTTCACATAATTTTGTGGAACTGATATCCAGATGATTCAGTCTGGGAAGGTTCTAGGCAGTGGTGGGCCGTCAGGGCCAGCAAGGCCTTCTCTGCTGGCCTAAACACTATCAGAATAATTCACTTGCACTTTAATATTTTTTTTTTTATGAGTATTAAATTATTCCCAATAGTCCATTCTCTTAATTTCATAGCTTTTCTCTTGGTTGCGCTGCTTCCAGTAGTGTATATATTTTTTAGCTCTTTTATCCAATCATATTTCAGCCATCATGTGTTGCCAGGGTCAAATATATCTGCCTCGAGGCCTTCAGAATCGATAGTGCGGGCGCCTGTAGCTTAAAATGAATGGCAATGAAACTGTTGCTTTAACCAATCAGATTTTGAGTTGATTGCACCTGGGACATCTAGCAGGCGTACAATAACGTAAGCATTTTCACGCCCTTTGATTGGATGGTCAGAACTGGTACTACTATTACTGGTAGTCAGAGCTAGCTAACCACATTTGTAGCGAACTGTGTAAACTAAAATATATTCCTGTAGATTTAATAGTTTTTCAACCCACAAATTAATGTTTCTTTCCTTCCTCGACCACCAGCAGGTTCAAACCTACCGGAAAAAATCCCTTATCCAGCCTTATCCAGCTCACGCAGAGTCACGGATCTCGGACTGTATCATGTATCAGGACTGATTTTGTAGGCAAAAGTCCCGCTGATGTCGTTCAAAAATCTGTGTGAGAGCTTGTGTCAGCTGTAACATTACACATCGTCATGTTTTGCGGTGTTTTCCATGTTTCCATGTCCTTCTGTCGAGCAGACACTCTCAGCACTAAAGCGAATTAAAACTTATACCAGAAATATGACAAGACAGACTGGACTGGACTTAAACCAGACTGGACAGCACATTAGCCTCGATGGCGATAGAAAAGGTTGTTGGGACTGAAACGCACAGACAACCTGTACAACAAAGTAATTTAAGTCTTTTTGAGGAAAGAAATTAGGATGGATTTTGTGTAAAAAAATAATTAGTAGGTTTGGAGACTATAATGCATTTTTTGCCCCCGTTTTTCTTCCTAATTTTTCTTGTAAATTTAAGATCGAAACAACTTCTTTTTCAAACATTAATACTATTGTAACCATTGAAGGATAAGACAAGGGAGGATTTGTTTCTGAATTTATAATCGGAGTGCAAGAACCACACAAAAGCCGAACTCACTCGCTCGTTTCTCTCTACCCGGCCTTTCCCGAACTCACCTCATTAACCCTATAACTGCCGGTGCAAAATAAAAACAGGAATTTCACAACAATTATAGAGAGTATGAGCGTGCGCTGCAACACCATTAAAAGTTATTAGTTCAGGTTGGACATCATTGAAGGCCTAGGTGTGAAATGCACGGCCCGCCACTGGTTCTAGGTATTCTGTTACTGAGACGCACATAGAAGTGCTAAAAAACTCAGTTCCTGGAGGCACAGTCCTGTAGTTTAGTTTAGCTTCAACCCTAATTAAACACACTTGATCAAGCTAAGCAAGTCCTTCAGGATTATTTATTTTAAAACTAAATGTGTGCGTGTTAGAAAGAAACTTTGCAGGATTGTGGCCCTCCAGGAACTGAGCAGGGCAGCCCGTGGCATAGGCGGTTGGTTGGGTGTAAAATGGAAGGGGGGCACCGCACAAAAGGCAGGTTCTACAGCGGTGCTAGGTGGTGGTAAGCACCTTCAAACGAAAGCAAAAGCACCCTCAGGTTAATACTATAATAATATCATATTAGAGAAACTGATTTACAAACGCTCCTGTGCGTATTTGTGTTTGCCTTCTGGAGAGCGTCAAAGGGTTTCTATTTACAATGTGTTTTTGCAGCATTGAGCAATGAAGCCAATCACAGACAAAGGTTTCTCTGAACACTAACCAGAAAAAAAACTTCCTTTTCTGGTTAGACAATCATTGATGTTATTATTATTAGCTTTTTACTAACTCTAATACCATTATATCAAGTTTTATTGTCATTTACACAGTATGTACTAACATTATTTCATTTTATAATTGTTACTTAGAGTATGTAGTCATTATGTATCCAATTTTACTGTATGTGACATTAGTTGTGTTGTATTGTGTTGTTTTTTAATAAAAGGTTGAACCACTTTGGTCGTATGAGTTATTCTTTTACAGAGGTTTGAAACGGTAACATGTCGGAGCTTATGAAAAAAGCTTATTATACACCATCCAACCCTGGTTCTTTATGTGGTAAAAACACATTTAAAAGACGCAATCTTAAAGGATAGTAGAGTTCGACTAAGCGATAAAGAGGTTTCAGATTGGCTGGCCGGGGAGGATGCCTACACATTACACAGAACCGCACCTATAAAATATAAGCATAATAGAGTTGTGGTGTATGCCATAGATGCCCAGTTCCAAGCGGATCTTGTTGACATGTCAGCCTATTCCAAGGAAAATTATACTAATAAATATTTGCTGACGTGCATCGATAGTAAGTACGCATGGGTCCGTGTGCTGAAGAATAAGAGTGGTATCGAGGTTACTAAAGCGTTTGTGTCTATACTCGAAGAGGGCCGTGTTCCACAGAAATTGCAGACGGATCAGGGGAAGGAGTTTTTTAACAAACATTTTCAAGATGTAATGAAAACGCACAAAATGTATCATTTCGCTACCACTACTTATTTGAAAGCTAGCGTCGTGGAGCGTTTTAATAGAACAATAAAAAGCCGTATGTGGAGGTTTTTAACGGCTACAAATTCCTGACGATACATAGATGCTTTACAAGATATTATGCAGGGATACAACTCCAGCTATCACAGGAGTATTAGAATGAGGCCGGTGGATGTTGACAAAGTAAATGAGGCGCATGTGTTTCAAAACTTGTACGGAGATATAAAGAAGACTACGAATCGTGAATTTAATTTCAACGTCAGAGATGTTGTCAGGATCTCCAAAGTGAGAGGACCGTTCGCCAAAGGTTATGAACAGAACTACACAGATTAATTTTTCACCGTATCATCATGTATTCCACGTCAACCACCCATCTACAGACTGTCGGATTATGACGGAGAAGCTATTGACTATGTTTTTTATGAAAAAGAACTGCAAAACAATTATTGTAAGTAAAAACAAATCTTTTAAGGTGGAAAAGATTCAGGTCAGAAAAAACAAGGGAAATCTACACTTGTTTTAGTGAAATGGTTAGGATGGCCGTCGAAATTCAATAGTTATATAAATAAAAAAGCGCTGGTGGACTTACAAAAGCCTTAAAACATATGAACTCTTACCGGATGAGATCATACAAGTGAAGGATTACCATGGACGACCACGGTTTCTATGTCACGTTGCCGTGCAATGCATCTTTGTCAGTTTATCCTGAAAATCGCATATTCAGCTATACAACCAGGTTAGCAAAAACTATAAACTTGACAGGCCAATGGGAAGTCGGACTCGCAGAAATATCCTAGAAGTTGGTACTCCTTTAATGATGAAGATGGGTATTTCACCCTACACACAGCCCCTGCACCAAAGAATAATGTAAATAACCCCAACACTGCTCCGATTAAAGAGTTATAGGGATTTACTGTATCGAGGAAAATGCAGATAAACGGCGGGTATTATGAGAACATTCGGGCTGTGATACGTGCAATAAATCAAGTTCTCGCACCGACGGCCGTATTGAATTACGATAATTTAAAAAACAATGTGTTTCTGGCTGCGAGACCTAACATTTCGGTAACCTTCTATGGAAAACTAGCCACTATTTTGGGAATGAAACCGGAGGATGCTCTCGGACGTTCGGCCTACCATGAAAAAGCGGATTTTACAACGAGCGTTATCACGTACGCCCCTCATCAAGCCGATATCAACGTGGGGTTCTATACGTTCTACGTTTGGCCATACCTCTGTTAAAAAGAGGATTTAGCATAGCGAAACCCCACCTAAAATCTGCTGCTAAAAATATAGTATTCGATGTCGTCTCAAACGCATTGTCGAGATCGTATATGTCACAGTCTTCGTCTGCACCTGTCTGTCTTAGTCTGCACTACACTTCCCAGAATCCTTCTTGTCTCCACACCTGAACTCACTTCCTCAATCATCCACCTGTTCATCGTCCTCATCATCTGTGTCACCTGTCTTCACCTTGTTAGTGTTCATTTGTGTCTGTATTTAGTTCCTTCTGTTCATTCTGTCTGTGTCGGCTGTTAATTGTATTTAGTTGTATGTGGAGGCTATATTGTGCCTGTTGATACCGTTTTTGATTATAGTTTGTAATTAAACTCTTGCATTGAAGCCCTCTGCTGTCCTCCTCTTCTTCAGCCTGCATACACCGTGACAGAACAGCCGACCATAAAAATTTGGATCCAGCAGTAAGACTTCTGGGTCTCCGACAAGAAGACCACAGTATAGAGGAATATGTCCTGGATTTTCTTGATCTGTCTCACTTGACAGGCATGGACGAGGTATGCCTCATGATCTTTTTTAGAGGGGGCCTATCTGAGCCACTCAGTTCAGTCATGCCATTGCACGATCCTAATTGAAGCCTTGGGTTTTACATCGAACTTGCATTGCAACTGAGTGGCTCTGCTTTTACTGTAGAAGAAGAACACGTGGGCCACGCTGTACCTACTCTTCCAGAGTTTCGTTCTGTCATGGCCTCTGCCGAGCCAATGCATCTTGTCAGTCCTGCGCCAGAGCCCGCTGATCCTGCGCCAGAGCCCGCTGATCCTGCGCCAGAGCCCGCTGATCCTGCGCCAGAGCCCGCTGATCCTGCGCCAGAGCCCGCTGATCCTGCGCCAGAGCCCGCTGATCCTGCGCCAGAGCCCGCTGATCCTGCGCCAGAGCCCGCTGATCCTGCGCCAGAGCCCGCTGATCCTGCGCCAGAGCCCGCTGATCCTGCGCCAGAGCCCGCTGATCCTGCGCCAGAGCCCGCTGATCCTGCGCCCGAGCCCGCTGATCCTACGCCAGAGCCCGCTGATCCTGCGCCCGAGCCCGCTGATCCTGCGCCAGAGCCCGCTGATCCTGCGCCCGAGCCCGCTGATCCTGCGCCCGAGCCCGCTGATCCTGCGCCCGAGCCCGCTGATCCTGCGCCCGAGCCCGCTGATCCTGCGCCCGAGCCCGCTGATCCTGCGCCCGAGCCCGCTGATCCTGCGCCCGAGCCCGCTGATCCTGCGCCAGAGCCCGCTGATCCTGCGCCAGAGCCCGCTGATCCTGCGCCAGAGCCCGCTGATCCTGCGCCAGAGCCCGCTGATCCTGCGCCAGAGCCCGCTGATCCTGCGCCAGAGCCCGCTGATCCTGCGCCAGAGCCCGCTGATCCTGCGCCAGAGCCCGCTGATCCTGCGCCAGAGCCCGCTGATCCTGCGCCAGAGCCCGCTGATCCTGCGCCAGAGCCTCCTTCGCCGCTGATCCTGCGCCAGAGCCTCCTTCGCCGCTGATCCTGCGCCAGAGCTTCCTTCGCCGCTGGTCCCGTCCAGCCCAGAGCTTCCTTCGCCGCTGGTCCCGTCCAGCCCAGAGCTTCCTTCGCCGCTGGTCCCGTCCAGCACAGAGACTGTTCACGCCATGTATGTACCGCCTGTGTCCTCAGTGACCGCGACTCTGGCCATTATGGCCACAACCATGTGGTGTGTGTGGGCTGCGCACACATTTGAGCCGGTGTCTGTCCTTGAGCCGGTGTCTGTCCCTGAGCCGGTTCCAAATCCTGTCACTCTCCCCAAGTATTTTTTTGGGGGGGGCTATAGGCCTCCGCCTGGGCCGCCCGAAGGGAGGTCACCGCCGTGGCCGCCCGAAGGGTCCACACCACCATGGCCGCCCGAAGGGTCCACACCACCATGGCCGCCCGAAGGGTCCACACCGCCATGGCTGCCCGAAGGGTCCTCACCGCCGTGGCCACCCGAAGGGTCCACACCACCATGGCCGCCCGAAGGGTCCACACCACCATGGCCACCCGAAGGGTCCACACCGCCGTGGCCGCCCGAAGGGTCCTCACCGCCGTGGCCGCCCGAAGGGTCCACACCGCCGTAGCCGCCCCAAAGGGTCCACACCACCGTGGCCGCCCGAAGGGTCCACACCGCCGTGGCCGTCCGAAGGGTCCACACCGCCATGGCCGCCCGAAGGGTCCACACCACCGTGGCCGTCCGAAGGGTCCACACCGCAGTGGCCGTCCGAAGGGTCCACACCGCCATGGCCGCCCGAAGGGTTCACACCGCCATGGCCGCACCTTGTTGAAGGGGGGCGTTATGTAACCATCTTCATCTGCACCTGTCTGTCTTAGTCTGCACTACACTTCCCAGAATCCTTCTTGTCTCCACACCTGAACTCACTTCCTCAATCTTCCACCTGTTCATCGTCCTCATCATCTGTGTCACCTGTCTTCACCTTGTTGGTGTTCATTTGTGTCTGTATTTAGTTCCTTCTGTTCATTCTGTCTGTGTCGGCTGTTAAACCACCGGGTGTAAGGAGGCGTGGTCGTCGGATAAAGAAGAAAACAAAGCGTGGACCAAAGAGACGTTCAGTCGTACGTAGAAGGCGTAAGAAGTCTGTGAGTCGAAAAGCATCTGTGCCAAACCTCTACAGCCGAATTTTGAAGCAGGGTTGGCTGGTTGTGAATTTTATCAGCTTGCAATGACGACCGGAAGACATCTTAAAAACCAGGTGCTCTCTATCGACAGGAGTGATTTCCTGAATGGGTACATGCTTTACGCCTTTAACCTCACGCCTGATGAATTTCCAGGAATATCAGACTCGAAGCCCGGTTCAGACAATCGCTGCGGCATACTATTAACCTGCTCATTTACGCAGTGTTTGACAGTATCGTCGAAGTGTCTAACTGTAGACAGGTCCTGGTCGAGGAATGTACGCCTTCACAGAGTGAAGTCGGATTATTGAGAGTTTAATGGATTAACAACTTAAATTTCGCTCTGTACCTCATACTAGGGCTGGGCGATATGACGAATATTATCGTATATCGACGATGTCTCCCAAGTATCGCGATGTCGATTATAACATTTGTTTCCAGACGATAATCGTCGATATAAAAAAATGACATAGCCTATATTTCACATAGCCCTATAGAGATATACATATTTATTCACATGCAATAATATGAATGAAATATTTTTTATAGGCTAGTTAGGATTAGGAATAGAAAATCGATTCATCTTGATAGAATTCTTTAAGCGCAAGACAAAAGAGCACTTCTGCATGCGCGCTGTGTTCTGAGCTGCACACTCAAACAACGAGCCGCCTCTCACATGGTGCACGGACAAATACACACAGAATTATATCTCACAATTATCCTTAGTTAATTTATAGAATCAAATAAACATGAATAAACATCAGAAGAATTGTTGTTTCAACCACAGAAAGACGTCAGTAGCCTACACACCTTTTTTCCAAGTTCAAATATCCCCGTAAACACAGTTGATTTTGTCTTTGGTTGAGAAAGAAAAATACTCGCTGCCACCATTTAATGATGATTAAACAAAAAAACAAAAAACAAAGGAAAAAGAAAATAACTCCCTGAACTTTTGTAACTTTAACTAATATTTTATATGGCCTTTTTTGGGTGCTGACTGCTCTAACATGAGTCTGTTTAGCCGCGACCGAGATGCGTTCCCGGTCATACATATCCTTTATCCTTACTTTCGTAATTTTGTTAAACATTTTTTTTCTGGATTTCTTGATCTTTAAATTATTTTTATTTTATTCATATGCAATTCGTTTTTATACAATTTTGTTCTGCAGACGAAAAAAATAAACTATCCTGTTAATTTAGAAAAGCAGAGATATAGCCTACAAACATGACCATTGTAATTAAAATTAAAATTACATTATATTGCAAACTGATGAAGAAATTTCGTTGATTTGAATCTCTCATGCACGTTCGGAGTTTACAATGTTGGCAGCTTACTACAAGCTATATTGGAAGCGCGCTATACTTTGTTTGAAATAAAAATAAATAACACAAGAAAATAATATCCAAATATAACTTTTAATGACTTCTGTCTCTAAATAAATAAAGCTATATCATTTTTATTTCGTAAACGGCTTAAGCTTGACCTTGGAACTCTGAGACCAAAAAGGAGGAGGGGAAAAACCTTTTTGCTCATGCAGAACGAAAAAAATCGCTTTTAATTCCTAATTTTAGACAAATAATAAATCTAGTATAGTTTAAATACAAGTTTAAAAACAGCACTACATAGGCTAATAGGAAATTAAACTGATCATCATTAAATCAGGCGATAGGCGTACCGCCAAAAAATAAAGAAAGAGAAACATCGGACAGGAAAACAAATAGGCAAGACACCTTGCTATAACATAACATCAACATGCATTCACCATTACAATCACCAGATTGTCTTCTGTTCAGTTCAGTTATATTTAACATTTCTCCTCGCGAAACGAAATCCGTTTCAAACACATGCGATAGAACAGTGTGGAAATTATTAGCAACACTTACATAACAGCAAAGCTAATGTTTTATGCTCCTTTAAGCTCAAACTAACCAAAGTAAAATATTTAACGTTTCAATCATTAAATTAAACTAATTAAATTGCAGGCTATCATTAGATAAAGTGCAGCCAAACTCAACATGACTTTTTAACGGTGTATGTCGGTAGCTCCGGTAACTTACACTCTTAGAAGAAAAGGTTCTATATAGAACCTTAAAAGGTTCTATAGGCGCTTCGTATTTGGAACCCCTAAAAGGTTCTATACAGAACCCAAGAAAGAGTTCTTTCTTGTCATTATAGAACCTTTTTAGCATAAAAGGTTCTTTGGAGTTGAGTAAAGAACCCTATGGTTCTATATAGAACCCCAATGAACCATTTTTTTCTAAGAGTGTAGAACCTTTTAGGGGTTCCAAATACGAAGCCCCTATAGAACCTTTTAAGGTTCTATATAGAACCTTTTCTTCTAAGAGTGTAGTTGTCTCCGGCGGGGCTTGGGTAGACGATATTATCGGATATCACAATATTTTTAAGGCGATTATCAATAAAATATTTTTTACATATCACCCAGCCCTATACAAAACTATTATACTGCCAAAGAGGACAAACACATAATTTTTATATTACTTTTTGTACCACTTTTTACATTTTTGCAAGAAATAAATTATTGTGATTATTACACTTGTCTGTCTGTTGGGGTTTTCTTCATAACTGCACATAGTTTAAATAAATGGTTATGGGTAGTTTTAAAGGTGGGATTTGGATTACTAATGATGACAATCTGGAGACCTGTTCGAGACTAAAGCTGTCAGCAGTTTAGTGTTAAAACTGAATGATATAAACATTGAACATTATTATTAAACTAATTAGAATATTAATTCCATGTAGGGATACATGCAGTAGTCCCAACAAGCATTTGTAATTGACTTCCTTTTTTTTTATTAATCTGTGTTTTCTTTAGTTGGTAGATCTTATTGAGTTCAAGCAACAACAACAAAAGTGTGGGCTGATTTAACTGCATCTCACAAAGTTTATTTTTGCATCAAATAGAAAGTGTTGATGTGAATGTTTTTGAGGAACAAGATTTCATAAATAAGGTATATTTATCATTTATGAAATCATGTTCCTTAAAAAACATGCACTTTCACAACATTTTGTGGAACTGATATCCAGATGATTCAGTCTGAGAAGGTTCTAGGCAGTGGTGGTTCAAGGCCTTCTCTGCTGGCCTAAACACTATCAGAATCATTCACTTGCACTTTAATATAGAGGTCGACCGATTTGAGTTTTGTCAGGCCGATGCCGATTTTTTTTAAATCCGGGTCAGATAAATGCTGCCGATTTATTTTGGCCGATATTTGGCCAATATGTGCTTGTTTTTAACCTCTATTTTAAAGATATAATTTAAGTACACAAATAATTACTAAGATTTATTGAACACACCAATCTGAACTTGTACACTTAAATTAAAAATGTATAATGTAAAAATATTGTATAAATAATGTATAACAAATATATTAAATAAATGAAACAGGTAAGAAGAAAATAAGCTGTCAAATAAACTTTTCAATGAAAAAAAATAAGTTTAGTGCACTTAGCAGCATTTATCAAACTTCTGAGAACAATAAAATAAATTAACAATTTTAACAAGAGTAGTGCTGACAAACAGTAGCAACCAGCAAGATTTCTTTGTTTTAGGTTTGAATAAAACTATATACAGTAAGTGTAACCGCTCAGTCTAATACTAGCAGCTACTGGAGTGGTTTAGCCCCGTAATGCCCTGGCTGATGCCCTGTTTGTTTTGCTTTCTGTTACCATTGGCTTCGGTCTTAAGAATGTCCAGGCGTTTGTCTTGCTGATTATTGCGTTTATTTGTTTCTACCGTGCAGAGGTAAATATCCATTTATCCAGTTTCACAGGCAAATCATATTAGTATACAATTACATTGTCAACAATCAGTTTCAGCCTATATGCGCCACAGCGGTCAAAAACCGTTTGCCCTTCCGGGCCAAACCCCCCTTCCTGTTGGCAGTTTGGATGCTTCTTTTATGCATTTGACCTCAGGTAACATTAGAGCGACACCCACTGTACAAACAAGAAACAACACCCAATATAAATACACAAACACCACATTTGGCTCTTATACACCGGCCCCTAATTGTTAATGACCAACAGCCATTACAATTTAACAAAAAACAAAAAGAGAGCCAAAATGCTACAATCCATCAAAGTACAGTCAAACCCAGCATGAACAAACATATTTATACTCCATGCAGCAAACAGAGCTTTGTTACTGGCCTCTCCATAATGTTAGTTTTAGTCTGTAATCTTACAGACCGCACAAGCCCATGTTTGTCGGGAAAAACCTCCAGAACCTTGCCGAGTGGCCAAGAGCCACGAGGAGCTGAAGAATCCATTATTACCACAATGTCCCCAGCCATCAAACTCCTCTTCTTTTGATTCCATTTTTGCCTCTCTTGAAGCAAAGGCAAGTACTCTCGCATCCATCTCTTCCAAAAAAGTTCCGAGAGGTTCTGTACCTGTCTCCAACGTCTTCTCCCATATTGGTCGTGCGGATTGAACACTCCAGGTGGCAAAGCTGGTTTACCCTTCAGAAGAAGAAGATGGTTTGGAGTAAGAGGTTCCAGGTCGCTGGGATCATCCGAGAGCTTAGTAATAGGCCAATCATTCAAAATGGCCTCCACTTCACAGAACACCGTATGAAGTCCATCATCATCCAATGTCTGCTGACGTAAGACAGAAGTCAAAACCCTTCGCACCAGGCGGATCATCCGTTCCCACACGCCACCATGGTGTGAACCAGCTGGTGGATTAAAACTCCACCGGATTCCAATCTGCGACATGGCTCCTTGAATCGTATCCTGATTCAAATCAACAAGAGCCTTCTTAAGTTCCCTCTCCGCCCCAATGAAGTTGGTACCGTTGTCTGACCTCAGATGTTCCACTTGTCCTCTCCTGCTGATAAAACGCCGCAAAGCATTGATGCATGCATCCGTTTCCAGGGATACTGCCACTTCCAGATGGATGGCCCTGCTTGCCATACAGGTAAATATAACTCCGTACCGCTTACAAGTCGATCGTCCCCTCCTTACTTTAACTGGTCCAAAGTAATCTACTCCTGTGTTCGTAAATGGCGGTAGATCAGGAAGGATTCTCACCTTTGGGAGGTCTGCCATTTTTTGTTCCACTGCTCTTCCGTTGTACCGTCTACAAAAGCCGCATTCAGCAATAACCTTCCTAACTGCTGAATTGGCTTTGGTGATCCAAAACCTCTTCCTCACTTTAGACAGTGTATGAGTCCGTCCACAATGTCCCAGAGTCTGATGTACGTGCTTAAGAATAAGCATGGAGACATGCTGATCCTTGGCGAGAATGAGGGGATGTTTGACTTCCTCAGGCATCGCTCCTCTGTTCAACCTTCCTCCAACTCTTAAGAGTCCCTCCTCCACCATTGGATCCAGTCTATATATGGAACTCCGTCTACTCACTGCTGCTTTCCCCGATAGCAGAACCGAAATCTCCTCCTTGAATCTCTGTTGCTAGCAGAACCGAAATCTCCTCCTTGAATCTCTGTTGCTGGCAATAACGAATGATGGCAATCTCAGCTTCTAATTGATCTTCCAGTGTCAGAATTCCACTCCTAGATGTCACTGTGCCCCGTTGTCCTTCAGCGTTGTTCAATCCATCCTGACTGGTTTCCTCTGGATGATCGGCCACAGCAGCCTCCAACTGCCCCCTCGGGCGCCCCTTTGATAACAATATAACCTTTAACCTAAGAAACCAGGCAACTGCTGTCTTCAGCCTCCTCCAGTCAGAAAAGTAAGCAATGAGCTGGTCAGTAGGACTAGACACGGCACACACATTGATGGCATTTACTGTAGTCCCTTTCCTCACCTCTGGGTCATTTAAGTCCAATGACCATTCAGACACAGGTTTAGGCCAGTCTTCCTCCTGCCGCCAAAGAAATAAAGGACCTCCTAGCCACGTGCTTTTCTTCAGAAAATCAGAGACGTTCAGACCCCTCGATGCATCATCCGCTGGATTATCTTTAGAACCAATGTGTCTCCACTGTGAGGGTTCAGATATTTCTCTGATGGTCGAGATTCTGTTGGCCACAAATGCGTGGAAGCGCCTGTCCTCGTTGCTAAGGTACTTTAACACCGAAGTGCTATCAGTCCAGAATACTGACTCCTCCAACGGGAAATCCAATTCCTCCTTTAACATTGAGTCCACTCTGACAGCAAGGACAGCCGCTGTCAATTCCAGTCGGGGAATAGTTACAACCTTCAGTGGTGTCACTCTGGCTTTACCAAGCAGAAATGTGACCTGAATGTTGTTTTCCTGATTTAACATCCGAATGTAGGTTACCGTCCCGTATCCACCTTCACTGGCATCGGCAAAGTGATGTAGTTGCGCATGCCTGATCTCTCCAAAATACACTGGCTTAATGCACCTATCCACCTTAAATGCAGTCAGCAGCTCCAGGTCTTTCAACCACCTTTTCCATTTGCACAAGATGTCCTGTGGCAGAGCATCATCCCATGAACAATGCCTCCGACAGAGTTCTTGCTGCATCACTTTAGCAAGCAAAGTGACAGGTGCCAGTAACCCAAGCGGATCGTACACTGAGCTGTTAACTGACAACATACCCCTTCTTGTTAGAGGCTGTTGTTTTATCTCCATTCTGAACCTGAAAGAGTCAGTCTCCACGCACCATTGCAGACCCAAAGCTCTTTCTACTGGAAGTGTATCTTGGTCTAGATCCAACTCCTTAAGGTCCTTATCCCTCTGATCTTCGGATATGGCTTGCAAGACGATGCGACTGTTGCTTATCCATTTCTCTAAGATGAAGCCTCCCTTTCGACACAGAGCAATTAGATCTCTTACCATATGGATAGCTTGTTCATCTGTGGCTGAACTCCTCAAGCAGTCATCCACATAAAAATTATGCTTGACACATTGAAGAACTTCAGCTGAAAACTCAGAATTATTATCATCAGCAGTTCTTCTAAGTGCGTAGCTTGCACAACTGGGGGACGAAACAGCGCCAAACAGGTGTACCGTCATCCTAAACTCCACAAAATCCTTACTGATGTCTCCATCTGGCCACCAGAGAAAGCGGAGAAAGTCTCTATCTCCCTCAGCCACCCTCACCTGATGGAACATGGCCTGAATATCACCCATGAAAGCTACTGGTTCCCGTCTGAAGCGAGCTAGAACTCCTAACAGCGAGCTGGTAAGGTTAGGACCCTGCAAGAGCTCACCGTTTAACGAGACCCCTTTACAAGTGGCTCCACAGTCGAAAACCACACGAAGGGAACCTTTTCTCGAATGGTGGACACCATGGTGAGGAATATACCACACCTTTCCGCTCTCACAATGCTGTTGCTGCTGAGGTACTTGCTCTGCATAGGTCTTACCAATTAGATTGTTCATATACCCTGTATACTCTTGGTGCAAGTGTTTATCTTTAAGGAACCTTTTCCTCAAACCCTCGATCCTCTGCTTAGCCACTGCAAAATTGTTGGGGAGATAGACCTCCTTGTTCCTGAAGGGCAATTTCAAACAATATCTTCCATCTTGAAGTATTGCCGAGCGCTCCATAGTTTCAAGAAACCTACGATCTTCTCTGGACATTTCCTTCTTTTCTATATTCCTTTCGTTGAAATCATGATTGTATTGAATGGTCAGCATCTGTTCCAGTTTGCCCACAGATATCCTGTTCACCATAGCAGCGGGAAGATCCTCCTCCAATGCTCCGCTGTTACCATTCAGCGGACCACTAACAACCCATCCTAGCACCGTCCTAACAGCATACGGGCCATTCCCGCAGCTGTTGACGACCTCCCAAGGTTCTAATACCTTGGGAGCATTGGTTCCGATAAAGAGATCAACGTTCGCTTTTATGCTTGGGATGTGTACCTTTGACAAGTATGGCCAGCTAGCCAGGTCTTCAGGTGTTACCCTGTTATCCAAAGTAACTGGCATTTTCTTTTGTGTAAGAACCTCTGGGAGCATATAGAAGCCATTGCTGTCCAGATCAGATACCTCCAAACCAGTCAACGAGAAGGCTGGAACAACAGTTTCTTGCCCCATGGTGCGTAATAAGAAATTAGTTCTTCTGCCTGTAATATTCAGCTTCCGCATTAGATCTTCCGTGCAGAACGTGGCTGAACTTCCAGGGTCCAGAAAAGCATAGGTGTTTATGATGCAATTTCCCTTCGCAGATTTCACCTTAACAGGAAGAATGGACAGAACGCACTGGTCCTTACCGGCCCCTGTATGTCCACATGTTTCCTGCGAAGTTGGCTGGTTATGATATGGCTCCTCTGTAGTTTGCCTTTTGATATGCAGCACGGTGGGATGAGTTTGGCCACAAACTTTGCATGTCAAACGCCTGTCGCAATCCCTGCTCATGTGACCATGACCTAAACATGCAAAGCAAACTCCCTTTTCCCTCAAAAAATAAATCTTTTCCTTGTGCTTCTTTCCACTGAACTGTTTGCACTCTTCCAACAGGTGACTACGAGCACAGCAAAGGCATCCAGCTTTCTTTTCTTTCCCCGGAGGCAATATTGGCTCTTTTTCTCCCTCCAACAAGTGCCTAGATGTTACTGTGGTGGCAACGATATTTCCAGTCACTCTGTTCCTAGGCTGGAATTTTAACCTGGCGAGAGTCTTCATACCAGCGACACCGGGTGGTGAATCCTGTATGTTGCCAAACAGAGGGTCAGAAAGAATACTAACACGACACTCAATGAACTTAACCAAATCCTCGAAATGAGCTCTATGTTTAGTTCTTTCCATAATGTCATGAGCCCTTGTCCTCCATTGCTCTCTCATTCTGAATGGCAGCTTTGCAATAATGGCTCTCATGTTAACAGGCATATCCAGTTACTGCATGTACTGGAGCTCCTCCATCACATTACGGCAGCCACGCAAAAATAAGGAGTAAGCTTGAAGTGCCTTTACATCCTCAGCTCGTATTGGTCGCCAGGTCAAAGCCCTTTCAATATAAGCTGTTGCAATTTTATACTGATTGCCAAAGTGCTCCTGTAGAAGACCCTTTGCCACTACATAGCCACGCCCAGGATCCATATGTTGGCAGCTATGCAAAAGTTCTTGCGGCTGTCCTCTTGTAAATTGTTCCAAATAGTACAAACAATCTGCATTTCCTGCTTTCCCCTCCACTCCTTGCTCAAAAGCCTTAATAAATGTTCTGTATTGTAGAGGGTCACCTTCAAAGATGGGAATGTCTCGTGGTGGCAGAGACAATGAACGCTGCTGCTGCAATAAAGTGGCCGATATTTCATTTTGCCTGCGCATGATATTAAGTATGTCTCCAGGCGGATCTTGACAGATCTGAGATCTTAGCGTTCCTTCCACGTCCCTTGTTGTTGGTTGGCATTGGGAATAATTCAACGTTCCCAACGTATTGCTTTCAACCCATTGGTCAGTTACCTTTCGTCGCACGTCCATTGATAGTTGTTTATGCGGTGGAAATGACAAATTTGTCATGTCATTTTGTTGTTTTGATTTCTCTGCTCGAGGCTGATATTCCTTTGCCATAGGGTTTAAAACATTAACAGTTTCCTTTTGGAGGTAGGAATTCATACCATCTGACAATGCCCGAGAAGAACCTTTCAGATCAGCGGCCTGTAATACTGCCAGCTTAGCATTGGATGCAGCCAGTTCAGCCTCCAAACCAAGCTGCTGTCTTTTCCTCCTCAGCTGCTGCTCCTGTTCCTCTAAAGCATGTTGCCCCTTTAAAGCTGACACACGAGCTTCCAGCGCAGCTCTATTTGCCTCCGCTTTAATCCGTGCAGAGGATGTGGTACTTGATCTACCACTGTTAACACTCCTTTGATTTGAGCGCTTACTACCAACCTGGGAAACGCTGTCATTAGGATTCACATCATCAATACCATCAACATTTACCAAGTCATGACCTTCATTGCTTGAAACCCACTTTTTTGTATCAGCAATACATAAATCATTAAACAGCATTTTTGCTTTAAACCATATTTCATGTTTTTCCTTTTCCTCAAGTGGCAATAAACCCAACAAAGATTCATGCATGCATTTTGATTCATCACATACCTCAATCAATTCTCCAAGAGCACTCAGTATCTGCTTTTTATCACCCTTTTCTATCAGAGCTTGTATTGATTTTCTTAACACACTGGCTTTGTTAAGCTTAGCCTTTCTATCATTTTGCAACCTGTCCAATTTATCAGCAAGCGCCTTTGCAGTGAGCTTCACTGCCCGCTTTCCAGTTTGTGCTTGAGCACCGCTAGTCACACTACTGGATTTACCAGCTGTAACTTTAAGCACACCAGTCCCGTTAATGACCGACACTGCGTCACGCGCCTCTATTGTCTCTATTGTCCGTCTTATCTGGTTACCAATGCATTGGGTTTATGCTCTTTTATGTGTGCACACAATTAAATGGCCAAAAGTGTAGCGCTACACATACCTCTTGCGTTGGGCGCCTTGCGATGTTCCGGTGATCCGCTGCACGACAGCCGGCTTTACCTCGTAGCTCTTGCGCGTCCTTTCACAAACAGCTGACTGCCTCCACCAGCGTAGTTTTAATCCCCCGGCCAACAAAGCGGCGCATCCTTTTATGCCATCTCGTTGCGTCCCACACGATTCCAGCAAAGTTCCTTATGAGCGAGGTTTTTGACTAAATGTAACCACTCAGTCTAATACTAGCAGCTACTGGAGTGGTTTAGCCCCGTAATGCCCTGGCTGACGCGCTGTTTGTTTTGCTTTCTGTTACCATTGGCTTCGGTCTTAAGAATGTCCAGGCGTTTGTCTTGCTAATTATTGCGTTTATTTGTTTCTACCGTGCAGAGGTAAATATCCATTTATCCAGTTTCACAGGCAAATCATATTAGTATACAATTACATTGTCAACAATCAGTTTCAGCCTATATGCGCCACAGCGGTCAAAAAACGTTTGCCCTTCCGGGCCAAACCCCCCTTCCTGTTGGCAGTTTGGATGCTTCTTTTATGCATTTGACCTCAGGTAACATTAGAGCGACACCCACTGTACAAACAAGAAACAACACCCAATATAAATACACAAACACCACATTTGGCTCTTATAGTAAGTAACAAGTGAACAAAATAAATCTTATGGCTACCTAATCATTTTAAATAAAACATTATTGGAGTTACTAAGTGAATAAAACATTTTTAGTGCACTTGACTTTGCAGCATTAGATATTCTGCTTTAGATATCTCCTTGTTTCTGAGGAAAGGAAGATTTGTAAACAACAATAAAAATAGGAATGTGCATAATATTATATTTAGTTTTAATCCAACTTGCAGACCCTGAGTCTTCTTCAGCCCACCCATTCTCCACTGAAAGTTCTTAGGCTAATACTCCCAGTTTAAGAGCTGCATGATGTAGTGCACGAAACACAACTGCTCTGCATGTTCCCCTGTGAGCATGCTCCTCTTCTTTCCATAGATAATCCCAATCTCGCTGAATATTGTCTCGCTGGGAACAGAGGAGGGTGGTGGCCAAAGGAATTTTCTTGCAAGTGGTGCTAGAAGGTGTAGGCGGGATGCATTCTGTTTCCACCATTCTAGTGGCAGACCAGTCTGTCTGTCAATCAGTGGCTCTCAGAGATACTGATCCAGCTGCTCAGTGATGTGTTGCTCATCATTTTCTTCAGCAGGAGTTCCACCATGTGCCCCCAAAATGTTTGCGTACATCCGTTCAAGAAGACCAGACGGACCGGGTTCGGGTTGTTCTTCCTCCTCCTCCTCCTCCTCCCGTCTCCGTTTCGGATCAGATTCTTGGACTCCAGTGGTGGCTGTATTGCACTGTTCAGACACGATGGCGTTCTCTTCTTTCACCCATTATTTGGCCTTATTCAGTGTATACACTGCAAAGATCTGACCCTTATAGTGAGGATCCAGCAGCGTCGCCAGCACCAAACATCTGTTCTCCTCCATCTTTGAAAATCTCCTCTCCAAGCTTTGAAACATGGTTTCCCTGAGTGTTTTGATACCACTCGTACACTGTAACCATTTACTGTAAATTTACAGGCATTTTATTACAGTATTGTACTGTATTTCCATAATACAGTAATAGGCTGTATCTTTTACAGAACAGCTGTAAATATACAGCACTTTTCTGTTTTCATACCGATAAATTAGTAATACAGTAACATACTTTAAAGGCGTTGCATTGTGGGATTGATTTCTTTCGCGCCCAGTTCAGTTCAAATGTGAAGCTGACAGACTTCACAACAGGCAAACTTTATTTGTCAGCGGCGGGACTCAACTGGACAGAATAATTATGTTATCATGATAAACCAGTGGTCTGTGCATTTGTGAGCAGTTTTTAAGCTTTTGTGAGCTTCGGTTCGTGTTTCAAACTAGTTGACTGACGCAGCCGAAAATGGAGGACGTTAACTGTTACATGAAGACGGGAGGATTTGAATCATCTGAATAATCTAACCTGCGCGATGATAAGTGGAGTTTAGAGTTTGAGAAGATGGAAAATATTTCAACTGAGTGATACGGTAAGCCAATCTATTTTTTGCGTTCGCATTTCTACATTGTTTCCACGAATGGTTTGATTTTGTGAACAACAATTCACTCTGTTCCACGTCTATACCAAGTAACGTTAACTTCGATATCACAATAGGCAACATTTACCATGTTATTTGCGTGACCTGCCTTTAAAATAACTTCAATATAGCCTATATTATAATTATAATTGTTATTATTTTTTTCGTTTCAGGCTTTGTAATCAGTGCTAACGTGTGCGTTAAGATGCTATGGTGTTAGTTCTGTGAACGTTGTAAAGTATATGCTTTATGCTTCGGACTCTGGGTCCGTATGAATTAGCTCAAATGATCCCTAGGGAATTTTAATAACTAATCATGAATATGATTAATATTTAGCATATTACAGTTACATTAAATTGTCGAAAGTGAAAGTGGATTATATGAATATATGAATAATCAATCACAACGAATTATAATTCCTCATTCATATATCAATAATCTTACTTAACTTCGATTATGAGATAATCCTTAAGGGAAATTAATGTAATTATCAAATCGTTGTTCGTCCAGCGACCAACCGTCAGATTAAGTGATCAATTTCTCAATAAAGCTATCCTTTCTTATAAACTCCAAGAAATATTAATTTTCTGGCCGTGAACGTTAATTTCCTTGTGTTTATAAAATTAAAATTACTTAATGTAGTAACTAATGAGCGCGGTAGCTCTTGAATCTATCTCATTGACTCGTTTACAAGCATTTTCACAGAAACAGTTGAATATATGGTTTTAATAAATGCAAAACTACAGAATATAGATTAAGTACTACACAAGATTATATGTCTAACATACCGGTGAACAAACAAGACAACGAATAACAGATGATAGAGAGAAGGTGAGAGAGATAAAGTTCGGAGGAGGGGCGCGCGCTCGTTTTGAGTGCGGGAGAGAGAGAATGAGAGAAAGAGAGAATGGTCACGTATGACCAACCATATAACAACAACATCACAGAAACCTTGAGAGAGCCAACAGAATGCATCGAACCTTAAAACATTAAAACTCGTTAGAGTTTGATACTTGCAAAGTTCTTTGTGTGGGTCTGAGAGGAGCGTGCGTTCTCGTGCTGAGGCGCGTTCTCTCGTGGAGGTTCTCTCGGACAGGGTGCGTGCTCTGTCTCCGGGGCGCGCTGGGCGCGGGAGTTTTGAAGGCTTCTTGAAAGTGAAGTGGCTGAAGGGATAATTCACGCTAAATTCGTTCACTCTTAGGTGAAGGCGAACCAAGGAGAATTTGAAAATGAAACAAAAGAAACTTTATAAAGGAAATAAAAAGGAGGGAACTCCTGAAGGAGTTCAGGTCCGAAGATTTCACATGCTGACGACGGCAGGAAGAGCAAGAAGCAAGAAGGGAGGAGGAGCTTTGGCTCTCTCTTTTAAAGAATGTAAAGCTCCACCTTCGTTTGGCGCGAGTAGCCAATAGCATTCAGTGATTCAAAGGCGGGAACTCTCTTTGTCTTGTCAGAAGAGACCCCCTGCTGTATAATTTATGATAGAGCTTTGGCTTAGTCATTTCTATGACTGAAAAGGATTCATATCGAAATAATCATATCATTGCAGTCTATTATCGAGATTCAACTCCGTTAGGTCTTAGGATTTAAAATGGTATCAAACACATTCAGGTTACGTTTAGGAATACAACGTTTGATTATTATGCATTAGTATAGACATTTTAAAGTTTGATTAATACATGCTATAATTGTAAACTAAACCCAAATCTGTCATGACACATAAATAGTAACACAGAAAAATATCAATTCCATTTGTTAATGTCTTAAATATGATTCTGTTGAAATAAAAAAAAGTCTCTTGGTGTGTGTGTGCGTGTCTCTCTGGAGACGTGGGTGTCCGGTTACGCGTGTTCCTTGGTGTGAGGATTTTGGGTGTCACATTACATTTGTTGAAGTGTGTTGAAATGGACGAAAGAGACGACGCTCTCGTCTGGTCACACAACGAATGAAGTGTATTAGAGAATCAGATTCCCTAATTCGACCAGATGTCAGAGTCAATGTTGCTACAACGTGCTTTTGAATCGTGTTTAGCTTTTGACCAGCACATGAAAACCCATAACGTTAGTCATGTTCCTAACGTGTTTTCAATTGTGATATTCCTGAGTGCCATACATTTCTTTTCTGTAACATCTACATTGACCTCACATTTATCCAGGAATCATGAGGTGGATGCCATGGTCCTACAACTAGCCTACTCCTTGCACACTTCAAAGAGAAGTATGGTGTTATCCTTCAAGCATATGTAAGTAGAGATTATTCAACAAATATCATTCATCTGAAATGTGTTTAATGTTTTGGTTCTGTTGACCATGGTTGTGCTGGTCCTTTTTAATAATTGTTTCAGGAATTTGCAACTCCATCTGATGTCCAGCAATCTCTACATTTGCCAAAGAGTCATCAGTGTTCAGTGGGTAAGTTAGTACGATAAGATTTGATGAAAAATAAACAGTAATTTAATGTATTTTTTAAAGAAAATCCTGACATTGACTGTTGGTCTTCTGTTCTTGAATGTTCATGAGACTATTAATGTCGCAGTTGTGAGAAATTGAAATTCATCCTAAAAAAATAATACAATCCATGTACATTCTTTTAAGAGATTAATATATATTCATTGTGTTTGTTGTAACAAGAAGTTACACGTCTATCGAGTAGAAGGCCAATGGCCAGGATTTTCATAAAATATTATATTTTGGTTTGATTTTTACTAAACCCCAGAACGTTTGGAATATAGGCCCTACAGCACGTCACATACTATCCATTCTGTGATAATTAAGTTTTTTTTTTTTTAAACCTTGATGCTGGTTCCTATTCACAGGCTTTATATAGATGAGCGCAAGCTGGACATTTTTATTTTGTGGTCCAAAAATGAAAGAACCGTATACTGCATTAGAACAATGCCATGCAAGTAAATTATGATGTCATTTTAAATTTTAGGTGAACTAACTATAGGTGAACTAATGTAAGAGTAGAGTAAGTGTCTCTCAGCCCAATGCAAGTATGCCTTCATTTCAAGTAAAAAAGAAGCTGCAAAGAATTCCTTTTTTTTAAACCAATTTTAGATAATCTTAGCAGAAGTCTGTCCCTTCCTTTCACAAACATACAGCAGCACATTCTCATGCTATAAAAACCTGTCCTGGTTTATAAAAAATGTGCAGTTTACACAGTTTACTACATGCATTCATGAAATGCCATAAAATTCATAATCCTAAATTTATTTGCTTTACTAACAGACAGTCCAGTGGTCTGCATTGTCTGAAATTGCTTAGGCATAGACAGGCAGACAGAGTGGTAAGGGTACAAGAAATATAAAACATATTTTTATTGGCAACATATGTCTGGAAGAATCAACTGTGTTCAGCAAAATTGTGTGGTTGTGAATTGTGTGTGTATATATAATATATATATATATATATATATATATATATATATATAAAAATTTATTTAATTTGTTCAATTACAGGTCAATCTAAGCAACCAGCACTGGATGTTAAGTTTTGGAAGGTCAAGGTGTGTGTGAAGGAGCACAGCCCAACTTCGTCACTGGCCTGGCAGCGCTGTTTGCCTCCTCCTTCAGCTTGCAGTACCAGGAAGAGGCAGCATGCACCCTTGAGTTTGTTCAGAGGTTAGTCATTAGCATATTTGCTATTCATATATTTTAGACTGAATTGTGTCACATAAGCCGCGTTTCAACCGAAATTACCCGGAACAATTTGTCCCAGGAACTTTTTTTTGCCCCAGAACGGTTGCTTTCTGCGTTTACACCGCGGTCTAAAGTACCGGGGTTTAGGGGTGTAACGGTACGCAAAAATCACGGTTCGGTACGTACCTCGGTTTTAAAGTCACGGTTCGGTTCATTTTCGGTACAGTAAGGGATAGAAATGCGAAACATTAAACTGCTGGTTGTTTACTATAAACTTTTTTTTAACAATTTGTTTACACTTTTTTAAACACACTTTTTAATAAAATATAACGTAAGGCTAATAAATAAAAAAGATATCAAATAAAAAAAGAATAAGAAATAAAATACTGCTGCAAAGTTCTCCACTAATAAAATACTCTCAAACCAATATTGGCCGTGACTCTAGCGAGAGGCTGGGCTAAAGCGAGCGTGCCGTGTATGTGGTGATCTTTATTTATGCGATATTTATGTCCGAGCCCGACCCAAGAGTTAAAGTCCAATTTTATTTTCTCATACTAATGACACATGTACGTTTGTTTGTGTGGAAAGCCCGCTTTTAACAGAAAGGCATTCGGAAATGTCCACAGATGAGCGCATCAGCGCTCTTAACACAGGCGCGCTTGCACGTGTTTCGTTGTCACAGCAACATAAACAAATTTCCGCACACAGGAAGACAGATGTTATGGTAATATTTTACACGTATTTGAATCACAAAAACGATTAATCAGTGCAACGCGGAGACTTCCGACACTTAATATGTTCGTGTGGAAACTCGGAATTGACGTATGTTCCGCACACAAAACTAGCCTAATTTACGTGAAAGATTGCATTCGGTGCACATGTGCACCGTACCGAAAGTCCTGTACCGAAACGGTCCGGTACGAATACATGTACCGTTACACCCCTACCGGGGAGATTATAAACTGTGCCTAACTGCTCTTCCTAGTCTGCGACGGACAGTAATCAGTTTTGAGTGCCACATTTATAATAAGCATGGAGGAGATTTAAACTGTGCTGCAGTTGTTTGTGATGTATTGGTTTACTAACAACGAGGTAACGTTAATTAACAAAACGGCAGAAAAGAGACGAGCACTGATACTAAAGCGTGTTCAGAAAGCTTGTAATGCTATAAATTTAGACGATGCGGACATTGACCGTGAGATGGGTGGGACGAACGCGCAGAAAATTTCCTCTTGCACAAATACGCTTAATAAAGCCTGAACCTCGTCGTCGGTCCAGCTGTGTTTTTTATTTATTATTAAATTCAAGCCACGAACCACAATAGATTTTAAAAAATGTCGGTTAAAATAAAATGCTGCATGGAGTCATCCAATCAAAATGCGGCGTGAACACAACCAATCAGCATGTTCAGCACACAAGTCCCACTCCCGAAAGTTCCTGAACTTTGAAAAAGTACTACCTCGCGAGCAGGGACTTTCGGAGGGGGAAATATTTACCCGGAACTTCATTTAGACCCTGGTTCCTGCGATGTAAACACACCGAGTACCACCCCAAAGTTCCTAGTTCCTGGGGAAAGTTCCCGCGGTGGAAACGCGGCTTAACCTTGTCTTGACAGTATTTTTTGAGACAAAACAATGGCACTCACATATTTTAAGATATGTCAGTGCAAGTTGTTTTCAGTTAAACGAACACTCCACCATTTTTTCATATTAAACTATGTTATTCCCTTAAAGGACAAGTTCGGTATTTTACACTTAAAGCCCTGTTTTCAGATCGTATCTGATGAAATAGAACGGTTAAGATAAAAATTTGGACACATGCTGCTGTCCCGAGAATTTTCGGTTTCTGTGGTAGCAGAACCCCTGACCACTCGGTGAGTTTCACGTCTTTGTAAACGAAAGTTTAATGCGTTTTAGGAAGGATTATTCCAGTGCACCTATGCAGCCATTGTGGAGGTGGGGGGGTGCTACCACAGAAACCGAAAATTCTCGGGACAGCAGCATGTGTCCAAATTTTTATCTTAACCGTTCTATTTCATCAGAAACGATCTGAAAACAGGGCTTTAAGTGTAAAATACCGAACTTGTCCTTTAACTAAGACGAGGTTGATACACACCTCTCTCGTCTCAGTGCGTGCACTCAATCGCTCTGGCGCGCGATGACACTTTGATAGCACTTAGCTTAGCCCAGTTCATTCATTAGGATCCAAACAGAGATGAAGTTAGAAGCGACCAAACACCTCCACGTTTCCCTATTTAAATACAGTTACACAAGTAGTTACACGACCAAGTATGGTGACACAAAATAAAATGTGGCGTTTTTCTAAGCCGGTAAATTGGATAACTATAATGTATGGCGGAATAGCACTTGCAGCACTTCGACTCGGCGCAGTAATATCATCACTCTGTAGATGATTGTGACTTGTTTGTAGCAGACCCAAAGTGATGATATTACTGCGCAGAGTCGAAGTGCTGCAAGTGCTATTCCGCCATACATTATAGTTCTCCATTTTACCCTCTTAGAAAAGCGGCATGTTTTATTTCGTGTCACCATACTTGGTCGTGTAACTGTATTTAAATAGGGAAACGTGGAGGTGTTTGGTTGCTTATAACTTCATCTCTGTCTGGATCCTAATTAATGAACTGGGCTAAGCTAAGTGCTATCAAAGTGTCACGGCGCGCCAGAGCGATTAAGTGCACGCACTGAGACGAGAGAGGTGTGTATCAACTCCTTTTAGTTAAGGGAATAACATAGTTTAATATGAAAAAACGGTGGAGTGTTCCTTTAAGCCATCTCAAACATGCATTTTAGTCTGGTAAATTAAAACAGACATCTCTCTCTCTCTCTCTCTCTCTCTCTAAATATATACACTCAGTCAATAATATTTCATTTTTCTTTTTCTTTTCTGCCTTTTAGATGCTTTTTTGACATCAATCCTGAACATGGATCAAAAACAAAGAAAGGACAAGTAACTTGAAAGAAAACTGCCCAAGTTGTGCAAAAAAAAGAATTTTGTTTGCACTTTTATGGACTTAAAAAAAAGACACTGCCATTATAAAGCTTGGAAGAGCCACTACATTTTTAATATAACTCTGATTGTATTCGTCTGAAAGAAGAATGTCATATACACTTAGGATGAGTTGAGGGTGAGTAAATTATGGACTAATTTTCATTTTTGGGTATCCCTTTAATTAAGTACTATGTGTTAACTGTTTTTTGTTTAGTGTTACATTTTCATTTTACATGTTTTAAAAACTTGTCAGCCAATATGTTTACATAAGGAAATGTTCTGGTCTTTGCTTTTTACCAAAATAATTTTTTTAAAACCGAACGTTGGTTTCTTTCTATTTCCTAGTGTGACTACTCTTATGAAACTTTAAAGAATAATAGTTATAATAGTAATTAATAGTAATAGTGTAGACAACAGTTTAATATTGTAAAATTGTGTGGTACAGTATATACTGTATTTGGTAATTACAGTGCAGTACTGTAAATGCTGTTTACAGTATTAGCTCTGTAAAATTACAGTATGTGGCTGGCAACCCAGCTGCCAGTATTTTACTGTAAATTTACAGTGAAATGTTTTACAGTACAATACTGTAAATGCTGTTTACAGTACTAGTTCTGTAAAAATACAGTATGTGGCTGGCAACCCAGCTGCCAGTATTTTACTGTAAATTTACAGTGAAAAGTTTTACAGTGTAGTGGGACCCTCTGCCTGAAGCACCATTGTTGTGGCAAAAAGCAATTACTTAACCAAAAGACAGCATCACGGGAAAAGAGACGTCATGATCCAATTGTATTTATAAAGAAAAGTAATTTATTCATGCAAGAAAATGGTTCCCTGACTCCAGCCCTGCAGCCAGGCCAGAGTCAGAGACAGTCAGTCACTACACTCCTCCTCAAGAGAGATTGGCCTGCTACTTTATAATGCAAGGGAGTCCATCACCCCCACCGTTTACACAAGAAGCACAGCTTCCCCAAGCATGGAAACTTAAGATACAGATAATTCTCGGGCTCACACCTCTCTCCAGCTGAATCAACGTTACATCAGAAAACTCAGAATATAGACAGAGAACATACAGCATTAATCTGTTAAATCATTAGGAAATATTAAAAACGCTATTACACCATCTTCAGCACAGCAATGCTGGGAATGATAAAGGAGACGGACGCCTCTGCCTTACTCATTTCAAAAGTCACTTCCTCAATGGGGCCCAGTGTCTCGATCAAATTTGAGATGAGGGCCCACTGGTCTGCAGTTGGGGTTGTAAACTTTCCATGTTCTCCTGCATAAATGTTCAGAGCACGCTTCTGCTCCAGCATCCTCTGCAACATGTGTAACGTGGAGTTCCAACGGGTGGGAACAGCCTAAATTATGCTGTGCCGGGGGAGGTCAAGTTCTTCTTGAATGTCACTCAGACGCTGTTTTGCGAGCACAGAGTGGCTGAAGTGTGTAGCACATGTCTTTAACTTGGCGATAACGTCCCCCACTGCTCTCTGACTGCTGTTGCCCTCATTTACCACAAGTTGTAATGTGTGTGCACTGCAGCTGAGATCTGGTATTTCTGCCAATCTGAGGCCTTTAATCATATTAGCACCACTGTCTCGGAGCACAAGCACAACTCTGTCGGGGGTGATGTCCCAATGTGTCAGCATGCTAAGGAACATCTTGCTGATGTATTCTCCAGTGTGGGAGCCAGACATGGCCTTAAAGTCCGCGTGAACCGGAAGTTGCAAACGACTTTTCTCAAGTGTTGTGACGCATTTCCGAGTGAAACGGAATATTGAACAGAGGGCAGGGTTTTACTTAAACGCTCTTCCTCTCCATCTCTCGCCCATAGCAGAGTAATGGTTTGATGGGAGTGGTTAAGCGTTTAACCAACCCAAGCCGTCAAACCTATGTCATCAGAAAAAGAACCATTCCAGACCCGGAAGTAACTTTTCAAACTTTGATTAAAGATAACTTCGGCAAACAGTTTTTTTCTGTGTATTAACTTGCACGGATTAATTGTTCACCACGAGACTAGTAATATCCGCTAACAAAGTAAATAGGGTCAATTTTGATTTCATGCCGACTTTAACATTTAGTACCACTTGTTTTCTTTCCCAGTCACTATTAATGAAATGGCATGTAAGACTCATCAACGCCAAATGAGGGCCCGCATTCTCTGAGGTGATCAGTGTTTTGATTTTCCTCTCCACACCTTTCATTATGTTTTCCAGCATGTCTGTGCTGTAATATTTTTCAGTCTTGAGGCTACCGGGGTTCCAGTGTTGCAATTAAATGCCGAAAGCCAACATCCGAGACCACTGTAAATAGCTGGTTGTCTGTAGCAATCATTTCAAGTATTTGTGTATCAATCTTTTTTGACCTCGGTCAGAATTTTGCCATTTTCTTTGCGAATCAAACATTTGTGCTACAGTAGGCTGACTGAGATTGGCGGAAGCATATGGGGTTATTATTGTTGCAATATTCCAAATAAATAGATTAATATTCACAAATAAATGTAAAGAGATTCACAAAAATGTATCGAATGCACAAATGAATAGATTAAGATCCACAAATAAATGTAAAGAGTTTCACAAAAAATTATAACATTCACAAATAAATAAAATGAGATTTGCAAATAAATAAAACATTTACAAATGTTTTCTTATTTTACAAACACAACTCTGCCTGGCATTTATTTGTGAATCGGTTCCTGTGCATTTGTAAATCGGTGCACACATTTGTGAATCGGTTCCTGTGCATTTGTAAATCGCTGCACACATTTGTGAATCGGTTCCTGTGCATTTGTGAATCCCCTCACGCATTTGTGGATTTTGAAACACTTCTAGCGCAGACGTGCAGAGAAATCCACAAATAGGTGGACTCCACCCACCGCCTACTCAAGCCAATCAGATAACGGCCACATCGAGCTGGCCAATCGTAGCACGTTATCGCTTCAACCAATCACGTTAGGCTTTACACTCGGGGCGGGAAGTGGGAACTGACTGATTATTGCATCAATGAAAGGAGCACTGGAGCGCAGTAGTAGCGCTGAACTGTGTGTGGTAAAAACACTCTGTTTTCAAAAGATTGTTGGAGTTTAAGGCCTCTTTATATTTCCATCAGGATACACTCAGGGAATTATGATAATCAGAGATCCCAAGCATCATGAACAGTCTCTACACCGGCAAGAGGCGCGTCAAAAGCAAATAGGCACTGTCTGTTCACTGCTGCCGCTGCAGTTTCAAATAATGTAAAACTAGCATGTTTGAAATGTTAACACACATTCCCTATGTGACGTCTGCTTAGCTTTATATGCATAATCGTGCTCTTAACGGCTCTGATCGTAGCCTGCTTATTGACTAGTGCTGGTTACTATCATATTTCGTGATAGTGTACTGGACGCGGGGCAGTCATTGATAGTAAACGGATGCCCGCACTTCTGATGTAGCGGCTACTTCACGCAATTAGGACAAATGTTTTTGCACATTGGCTTTGCTCAGTGTAGATTGCCTCGCACAGGGTGGACACGATGCATGACATTATACGATTTTGCCTTTTAAAGCACAATCGCAGTGACAAATAGCAATAGGATATAAATAAATGTAATGTAGAATACCAAATATAAGCCTAAATGTATAAATACAAAAACATTTGTCCTAATTGCGTGAAGTAGCCGCTACATCAGAAGTGCGGGCATCCGTTTACTATCAATGAATGCCCCGCGTCCAGTACACTGTCACGAAATATGATAGTAACCAGCACTAGTCAATAAGCAGGCTACGATCAGAGCCGTTAAGAGCACGATTATGCATATAAAGCTAAGCAGACGTCACATAGGGAATGTGTGTTAACATTTCAAACATGCTAGTTTTACATTATTTGAAACTGCAGCGGCAGCAGTGAACAGACAGTGCCTATTTGCTTTTGACGCGCCTCTTGCCGGTGTAGAGACTGTTCATGATGCTCGGGATCTCTGATTATCATAATTCCCTGAGTGTATCCTGATGGAAATATAAAGAGGCCTTAAACTCCAACAATCTTTTGAAAACAGAGTGTTTTTACCACACACAGTTCAGCGCTACTACTGCGCTCCAGTGCTCCTTTCATTGATGCAATAATCAGTTCCCACTTCCCGCCCCGAGTGTAAAGCCTGACGTGATTGGTTGAAGCGATAACGTGCTACGATTGGCCAGCTCGATGTGGCCGTTATCTGATTGGCTTGAGTAGGCGGTGGGTGGAGTCCACCTATTTGTGGATTTCTCTGCACGTCTGCGCTAGAAGTGTTTCAAAATCCACAAATGCGTGAGGGGATTCACAAATGCACAGGAACCGATTCACAAATGTGTGCAGCGATTTACAAATGCACAGGAACCGATTCACAAATAAATGCCAGGCAGAGTTGTGTTTGTAAAATAAGAAAACATTTGTAAATGTTTTATTTATTTGCAAATCTCATTTTATTTATTTGTGAATGTTATAATTTTTTGTGAAACTCTTTACATTTATTTGTGGATCTTAATCTATTCATTTGTGCATTCGATACATTTTTGTGAATCTCTTTACATTTATTTGTGAATATTAATCTATTTATTTGGAATATTGCAACAATAATAACCCCATAGAAGCAGCAGCCGCTGCATCTTCTTTTTCTTTTACTGCCTCTTTGTAATCCTGGATGTGGTTTGCCTTCAGGTGATTCCACATGTTTGTAGTATTTTTACTTTTGCCTTTCTCAGCCCCCATGCTTACCAACTTGCTGCATATATTGCATTTGGCCTTCTATATCATATATTGCACTTGGTGTTGGCTGGGTGAAGCGCTGCCATAAGGGGGTGGTTTTCTTTTCAGCCATCAGACTGTAATGACTAAAAAAGGGGAAAAATAAAAGGTTATGTTAATATTTTTTGTATAGTATCTTGACATCATCTTCAAGTAATTTTATAGATAGGTATAGATATAAATCTAAAAAATGTTTCATAATTCAGCTAATAAGTCAGTGCATTGTAAGTAATACAAGACTAAAAACATTTCTATCCTCTTCCCAAAAACTGTCCTGAAACATGAATTTATGGTTTGTTTGTTTTGTTTGATGGACAAAGCTAAATGGACATAACCTAATTCTCGCAAAAAAGGGGGGGAAAAAAACTTTAGGCCATATGGTCAAAATTGAATGATTTAATAATATAGTAGTAGCAATAACGTACTAGTAAATTATACTACATGTTTCCACTGTTCGATCGCGTCCGTGCCTCACACACACACACACACACACACACACACACACACACACACACACACACACACACACAAATATAAGTAAACACTCTGCGACTTCTCGATCGCCCCCGCGCCCCTCTCTCTCTCTCTCTCTCTCTCTCTCTCTCTCTCTCTCTCTCTCTCTCTCTCTCTCTCTCTCTCTCTCTCTCTCTCTCTCTCTCTCTCTCTCTCACAGACACACAAATATAAGTAAACACTCTTTCACTTCTCGTTCGCTCCCGCGCCTCTCCCTCACACACACACACACCATTTTAACCGTGTGTATGCTTGTATGTAAACTCTCTTTATTCTGTGAAGGAGCGTCACGATTTGACAGTTGATGATGACCACACTGATTCATTATTCCTAGAAGTTAGAGTGGTGCATGTATCATCATTGGAGTAATATATCGACCACCGAACTCTGACTTTGAAGCATTCAGAAACCACTTTGATAATCTCCTTCTCAGTATAAACCAGATGCACAAAAACAGTATTATTATTGGTGACTTTAATATTGACATTTCTAAAGAAGATATAAAGGGAATTGATTTTTTAAATACCCTCTACTCCTCATCATTATATCCTACTATTGATAAACACACACGTGTTACAGAGAAAAGTAAGTCTACAATTGACAATATTATAACAAATTTACAAAATTCTGGTTGTAAATCCGGTGTAATATTTTCTGACATCTCTGATCATTACCCTGTTGTATTATTTACAAACTGGAAAAAAAAAGAGTATCTGATCCTTGTACTAATAGAAAGGTAAAAGTTTTTAATAACAAAACACTTGCAAATCTAATTCAACACCTCCAAAGTAAAAGCTGGAATGAAATTTACAATGCCATAGACCCCAATTTTGCTTATAATTTCTTAATTGATTGAATAACCGATGCTATAAACGTAACTATTCCAGAAAGGACAATTAAACATAAAAAGGAAACTCATCCATGGATCACTAAAAAAATCCTAAAGTCTATCCAGAAGAAGGATAGACTCTACAAAAAAAAAAAAACAGGAAGAACCCAAATAGTAATAATAAAACCTTATATATGTAAGGCAGTATATTGTGTTGTCCACAAGGTGTCACTATAACACTTGTATTAGGACAGATTAAAGTGCCTTTAGCGCGGTTTGAGCCTCTCGATGTACCATAGTGTTGATACGCGAGTAGTGCGTGATCTTTTCTTTCAGTTCATGTTATCAACACTATAGGTAAGCCACGTTATTGGTAATGGAAAAAAGAAATGTAAAATATATTTGTTATTAATGCACTAAAGTTCAGTTTATTGATATATATTGTGTTTTAAACTGCTAAAGACCGAAATGCAGAGTAATGCAGAGAGTTAAAATGTTTTGTTTTTCCTTTAAAATGTGATTAATGCACGGTGGCTAATGCAAAGCTATTTATGGTAATGGTATTATGGTAAGCAGCACGAGCTTGCTGTTGAATTGCATGTGCATTGAAATGTACTTTGCTAGTTTAAAACTTAAGTTGAGTTCATGTTATCAACACTATAGATGCCGTGCTGTGGAATAAACGGTCAAGCCACGATCCCGAACCCCTCTGTGTCTGAGTCCCCGCTCTTTACCACCACCCACGAACATACACAACACAACGCAGAGTAGCAGCCGGCGGTGCTAGAGACCAGCACACGCGTGGACAGAGAGAAAGAGGGTTACATCTTTGGTGCCGCGACCCGGATTGTGGCACTGCTAGACCGAAGAGAAAGAGAATTCTACAGCCAGTGGTTTGAATGCTGAACTATATTTAATGAACAAACTGGAATTCATAACCCGACTGGTGAATTTGGGCCATCACAGCTATATCCTTTACAGTCTGTTGGGGATCTTAACTGTTATTTAACTGTTTAAATTTCAGTAATTTGTTGATGTAAAACATATCTGATAGTTTTATGGAAAAGAGATTAGACTTTTGCATTTTGAGATTTGTGAAATGTATCTAAGATTACTGTGCATCTGCTTGATACTCATTGAGACTTTAGTTTAAATTGTTTAAGTTTAAACTGACAAGCCATTTTAGTTGATGAGTTGTTAACTTTTTGGGAAAAGCTGGTTAAATTTTTCATTGGGCTGATCTCACTGAAACATATAGCTTATTTTAGAACGTTATTATTTCTATGGGATTGCATAATTTTACATAGATGCAGCACCTCCATATAATCTAATTACACTGCCATCTAATCTGCTTGCACAAAGTAAACACATTTGGGTTTTAAGATGTCGCAGACCTATGCAAACTCCCCACAAGACATACAGTGCTCCTCCACCGGTGCATCTAGTCTCCTAACGCCAGCGGAGCATGTCCCACCAGCCCATACGAACTCGCCCTATGCTGACCAGTATGTGACGCCAGCCCATGCACGAAGGCTGCCAGGCCCTGGGGCCTCCGGGCAGGCACCGCCACTTTGCTTCGACAACAGCCCAGATACAAGACCAGGTGGCCAGATAGATAGGTCGGTTGATGCCTCTGTTCGCAAACGCAGTAGACATGGGCCCTCAGAAGCTGTGCCTTGGCAAAATTCCACACATCATGTTTTTGTTGAGATGCCAGTTGTGCAGCAGTCCTCAAACCCTATCCAGTTGCCGCGCCACATCCAGCCCCGCCTATTAGGCCCAGCCCCCAGGTTTACAGGTTTACAGGAGTCCTCAGAGCCCACCAGTGACGAATACTACATTTAAGCACGTAGCTGCTGAGCAGGCCTTTCAAGTGCATTCCCCCGAGGCCGCATTTCTCACCGCTCAAGTTTCAGGCTATAGTGGAGCCACTCCGTCACCCCCATTTGCTAGTGCATGGGCTCCCAACATATCTCTACACAGCCCTCAGGTAGTGTTAGACCAGGCAGCTGCTGATGCTCCTCCTGAGCTGTCTCAACAGACACAGATTCCAGTTTCCCACCTCAACGTGCATGTTGATGCTCGCTCTCCAGTCCCTCTTCCACTTGCATCTGCTAGCCAGTCTGCCCACCCACACATGACACAATTCAGGCCTCCTGCTCGAGCAGTTGCCAACCAGTGCCTTCCTATGGCAGCCTATGGAGGTTTCATGCAAACTCATCAAGTGAAAAATGTTCAAGTCTTCACGGGAAATCCAGACTGTAAGATACTGGTAGAAGACTGGATTTGTGACATGCAATATCTCTTGGAGGCAATAGAGCTCCCAATGCACCTTCGCTTCTCTACTGTTGTGCGACACCTGGGGGGTGAAGCCCGAAATCTCATCCTTAACCTACCTCCACATGATCAGACCCCGGAGAAAGCGTTGGAGGAACTGAGGGCCGAATACAGCGACACGTGAGGCTCCCTAGACACTCTGGCTGACTTCTATGAGCGGAGCCAGTATTCAGGGGAGTCTGCCTGTTCTTATGCTATAGCACTGGAGGCAAAGTGGAGAACAGTAGAGGAAAAGCAAAGAGGAGGTAAGACATGTAGCAACATTGACATCCGGACAGGTGCTTATCAAATTTAGTGAATCGTGATTCCTTGCAAACACTTCATTTGCTGTGTGAACAAACAAGAGGTCTCTGTCTCTTTCTCCATTACACACACACAAAGAGACACGTAACACGACACCCCAAAAATTCCAAGGAACACACGTGACAGAACACCCACGTCTCCAGAGAGATACGCACACACACACAAAGAGACACGTAACACGACACCCCAAAAAATTCCAAGGAACACACGTGACAGAACACCCACGTCTCCAGAGAGATACGCACACACACACAAGAGACTTTTCGTTAAACGAATCATATTTAAAACATTACCAAATGTATTATGTGTTGCCATTTATATGTCATGATAGTTTTGGGATTTAATGTAAGTTGTAACGTGTATTAATCAAAATCTAAATGCTTCTAATCTGTATATCTTATGTAACTTCGTTATCATATAATCCAACCTGAATGTGTTTGATACCATTTTAAATCTTGAGACCTAACGGAGTTGAATCTCGATAATAGACTGCAATGATATGATTATTACTAGATGAATCCTTTTTAGTCATAGAAATGACTAAGGCAAAGCTCTGCCATAAACTACACAGACTGGGGTCTTCTGGCAGGACAAAGAAGATTCTCCCGCTCCCAGATCACTGAAGGTGATTGGACAACGCGCCGAACGAAGGAGTGACCCATACAGTCTTTAAAGGAAAGAGCAAAGCTCTTCCTGCTCTCTCTTGCTCTCGCGTCCTGCCTTCGTCTACTCATCATGTGAAATCTTCGGACCTGAACTCCTTCAGGAGTTCCCTCCTTTTATTTGTTTTATCTCAGTCTTTTGTTTCCTTTTTAAATTCTCCTTTGTTCGTTTCCACCTACGAGTCGAACGAACGAAGCCTGAATTCCTTCAGCAACTCCACTTGCAACCAGCCTTCAAAGCTCCCGCGAAAACGTGCTCTGGCAACGAGCACGCGCCCTGCTTTCGAAGCTTCCCGAGAGAACGCACTCTGCTCCCAAGAACACGCGCAGGCTGGACACAGCTCGTGCACGCAAACGAACCTTTTGCAAGTATCAAGCTCTGACGAGTTTTTAATGTTTTAAGGTGTTTGATTGATGTCTCTCTCAAGGGTCTGTGATGTTTACTGTTCTATGGTCACTCGTGACCATTCTCTCTCTCTCTCTCTACAACCTCCGCGCGTGCTTCGGCGCGCGCGCCCCCATTCTCTCTCTCCAACCCTCACTCTCTCATCATCTGTTGTTTGTCTTGTTTGTTAACTGTAAGTAAATGTACATAGATATATAAAACGTGTATCTTGTGTAGTAGCCTATATTCTGTAGTTTTGCATTTATTAAAACAATATATTCAACTGTTTCCGTGAAAATGCTTGTAAAACGAGTCAATGAGATTTAAAGATCCAAGAGCTGCCAGAGCTCTTATTATTTACTAGTTTTAATTTTATAAACACAGGAAAATTAATGTTCACGGCCAGAAAGTTAATATTTCTTGGAGTTTATAAGAAAGGATAACTTTATTGAGAAATTGATAGTTTAATCTTACGGTCGTTGCTGGACAACACCGATTTGATGATTACATAATTTCCCTTAAAGATTACCTCATAATCGATCTGAAATGAGACTATTGATGTATGAATGAGGAATTATAATTCGTTGTGATTGATTATTCATATATTCATATAGTCTATCTTCAATTTCGATAATTTAATGTAACTGTAATATGCAATATATTAATCATATTCATGATTAGTTATTAAAATTCCCTATGGATCATTTGAGCTAATTCATACGGACACAGAGTCCGAAGCATAAGAAATAAGGTCTACATTATTTTGGTGGAGAATTTATGGGCGATCTCAAACTTTGTTTTTACAAGCAATATCCAGTTCCAGTCTGTTTATATGGTTATTAATAATTTTGTGCACATGTGTTATGAAATCGTGAGATAAGTCGCAAACGCGAACTCACTCCTAACTGACCAGGCAAAAAGCCTAAGTCAGTAACGTTACACTTTAACAAGTTGCTAAAAATATGCCTAGACAATTTTGGCACTGTTAAATGCTATACACTGCAGTATTTAATATTACTAATGTGCTGTTAAGAGATGAAGAAATATCTCTGCAGTCGATACATTTCTAATATTTGTTGAAATCGCTGTGAACGAATAATTCTCACGTGCGTATTACCGGTATTAATAAATATGTTTCTAAGCGAGATTCCTTCCAAACATATTAGGCCTTGCATGCAAATGTCGTTTTGAATTCGTGGTTAACCCAGTGATATTCAGCAAAACGATAAAACTCCTGGTTTAAAGTTGACGTAGCTAATCAATCGAAAACCTAATACATTTAAATCCGTGCTATTTGGATAAATGTCTATGGGAGTAGCCCACAATTGTGTTTTGCAGCGAAGAAACCCTGCTTCACGCTCTTGTGCAGTATAGCACCCACAGATCCGCAGATCTTGTCCCTTTGTGATTTTTATTGCAGAAAATCGGCGCGTGACCGAGCTGAGCGCTCGAGTCACATTTAACATTGGTTGTAATTCCGCGGACTAAACACCAGAGGTCCTTTAGGGGTTTAAGTCTCAAAATACGCGCCCCAACAACGTCACCCTGCGTGAGCACAGCCTCCCACTGACGTCAGCCTGCATGAGCGCAACTACGCCATCTCGTGGCCGCTTCAGATAATGCTCTCGTACTGCTAAATTCAAGTGTTCTATGATGAATAGTGAATTAGCTTATGTCTAAATTCTCAATAATTATTGGCATTTCCAGCTTTGCTCGTGCGAATATTATTTTGTGTTAGACCATTTTCCTGCTTGTGACTGGTACATTTACTTTGAGTTTGGTTCAAACAAGAGGTGAATTAAAACTTAAATTAAATCCCAGCCCAGCCATTGAGAGCCCAGTTAGAGGGAAGTCCGCCACCTAGTGGCCGCCTCCCGCTAAAGCGGTTCATTCAACTCGTTTTTCTGTTTCCAATTCTGTGTGAATTGCTTTATTTCTGTTTTCTCGTCTGATTATTTTATAATAATTACTGATACTTTAATGCATCTTAATTATTGTACAATATCATTCTGATCTCTCAATCCCCTTACACGCTTATCTAAATTCGAGGTAAACCAGATTTAAATTTTGGGATTTAAATTGTGTGGCTGTCAGCCACTGTCATCCACTAGAAGGAAACAGCGCCACCACGTGGCCTTGTGGATACTAAGTCGGTGCCACTCTTTTCCTCCTTTCACTCTTTTGAAGTGTGTACTTATTTCATCTTTCCCTTCTGATTATTTCATAGTAATTACTGATGCTTTAACGTCATCTGGATTATTATAAAATATCACTCTGATGTTTACATTTCTGCACAGGCTTATTTAGATTTGAATTCAAGCTAGTTTGAATTTAATTTGAATGAGTTTGTCTGTCCAACCAGGTTGACCACTGAAAAGAGATACGCCCCCTTGTGGGACAAACCCACTACTGCGGCCTGTCTCTTCTTCTGGGGTCATCCTGTCTTTCCATTATTTTATTTTATTATTAATTATTTTTTTATTATTTTTTTTTTCCAAAAAAAAATTATTACAATTTTTTTTTATTCCTAATTTTCTTATCTCTCTTTTAGGTTAGGTTATTCTGATAATCACCAACATTATCATAATTCCCTTTTTGTTTTACCATTATTTCAAAGCCTTTGCCTTTATTTCTACATACATAATTACTAAACTTGGTTTAAACAAGAAAGCCTTAATTGACTTTAACTTTCACCTGTTTACCCCTTTTTGTGTGTTTATGTGTAGTTCTCCCTAGGGCGCTGTGGTGATTTGACAGTCATCTCTGGTTGGTTTCCAGCGAGCGGGGTCACCTGGCCGTCACGACCGACACCGGCCGTGCGTGAGTCTCGGACTCTTCTGTCTCTTACCATTGGGGCGGCACGCAACTGCTACATCAGCAATTTGGCACTCCAAGGGTAAGGTCAACCACGCCAGCTGACACACAAGGCAATTTCGGGACAATTACCTGAACCAGGGCCTGCTGCAGGGGCCGGGTTCCGGTGAAAACCCCATTTTTGTCGTGCTGTCTGGCAGTTGACACCTTGGCGTTGCCAGGTTGTGTTTAAGGTCGCAAGTTGTTTTGAGAAGTTCGCACCGTGGTACACAGAGTAACAGAGGGCCCGGGTCCACTGCGTTCGAGTGTTTGGGACCGTCGAGAAGGTTGACCGCGCCGCTGGCCCCCACCTGAGTGACCTCATTTCACTCCAGGCAGACTAAATAAGGTAAAACCCATACACTTAGTATAAGCCACAGAATATTAGATATTCCCCGGTCATTTAAGTGTTTGGCCCCTATCCTTTTCTCCAAGCCTCACCATCTTCCTAGGTTTTCAACCCCGATAGCCCCCACTCACCTGTAGGCCCTATCGTAAACTCTGGCAGTGGTAATAGGCTTAGGCCTCCTTATTCTCTCTGACACATACCGTGTTACTATTGTTTGATTTTATTTCACTTTGATCTGTCCTATCCTTTGTTCTGTTGTGATTTGTTTCTTTCATTTCACCTAGAAACAGTAACCTGAGAGAGCCATCAAGGAAACTAAGTAGTGGAGTGACCACCAGCAGCCGGGGCCACCACATGACCCGCCAGGCTACTGCTCGTCACAACCCCTAGTGCAGGTCCTCAGACGACCCAAGTTAATTGGCTCCGTGAACTGTCTAACTGTTGGCATCAGTTAGCCCCAAAATTCTCATAAACGGCATAGCCGTATGATCATAGCTCGTTAACCTTAAAACGAACTTGCATTGGTCTCTTTGTGTGTGTGTGTTCTGTGATCTCTCTCGCCTACAGTGTGCCAAGGTCACGGCCGTCCAGTATGGCTGCCCAGTGGGACGAACTCGAGTTGTGGTTGAGAGCCATGACGACCGACTTCCTGCCCGGAGACGCCGCTGACACAGAGCCCCGGAGCCGAGAACAGCTGGACACCGACCTGGTCGAACTGATGACCCACGATCCGACACAGAGCTACAGCTACAAGGACTGGGCCAAAATCGTCGGAAGCCTCGCACACAAACTCGTCACCCAGGCACGGCTCAGCGAAAGGAGCCACATCAACCTGGAGCAGGAAGCAGCAGCGCTAAAGCTTCAAGCAGAGGAGGCCCGGAGGAACCAGGCCCACACCCAAAGTCGTCTAGAACAGCTACTTCTCCTGATCGACACAGACCAAAGAGAACAGTCGGAGAAAGAAACCTGTAAAGAACTCGACGAAAGACTCCAACAAAGTGACGCTCTCCTTGAGAGAGCAAAGACTGAACTAAGAGACAAAAACGCTAAAGCCACAGCCTGTGAAAAACACTTACAGGTGGCCAGAGCTGAAATCCATGAGCTTACTCTGCAGAGACATGATCTCAGAGACGAACTTGACATTGTTCACAGAGAACTGAGCCATTCTTACAGACTTAACAGTGACCGGGTAGGGGAAACACACACCACAAAGTTTCCCCTGACCAGCCGGTACACACCAGCCAGCCAACAGAAACCCCTGCCAGCAGAAAGGGGGGAGCCCTCACAGAGAACACTTACCGCTCAACGCGGCACGGCTCCCAAAGCTGAAGGGGGCGGAGCTGAAAAGGGTCAGAATCCCCCCCAGACGGATTGGGCCCCCAGCCACAGCTCTCCCCCCACAAACTTTGACAAGTTGGCCAGAAACATCCCCACGTTCACTCCAAACCTTGCCGGAGGCCATGATGTACATGCTTACCTTCAAGACATTGACTTTCACCTGCAAACTGTCGCCAACGTGACAGCTTGGGACAAGTTTTACCTGCTCAGAATTACTTCTAGCCGTGACGTGCGCAGCTTCCTAGACCGTCAACCAGAGACTGTCAAAAGGGACTACCAGCAGCTGCGACAAGCTTTGATCCGTGAATTCTCTGATCCAGAATCAGAACAAGGGGTCTTCACCGCCATGGACGTCAAACAGGCCCGACCTGAACACCCACAGACCTACTACGGCCGACTCCGACACGCCTACTTCGGAGCACGAAACGAGCCCGGTATGGAAGAAGATGTCAACTTCAGGACGCTGTTCCTCCGAAATCTGCATCCCACAGTTAGTCATCACTTAGGCGTTCTGGCCTGTCCACGTAGCATGTCCACCCAACAGCTACGTGACTTGGTCCACAAAGCTTACACCAAGCAAAAGACTATTTCCAAAAAGACTGTAAAAGACCCCACAACCTACTCTGTCTCTGAGCACTGCTCAGAGCTAGACACAGAAGGTGCCCAACAGCACCACAGTCACAGACTGTACCACAGAGAGTCAAGACCGTTCCAAGCCAGCAGAGGGCAGCACAACCGTGACGGTGCTCATCCAAAGCATCGGAGCGAGCGCTCTAAGAGGTTCTGGGACCTGCATCACCCGCCGTCCAGAACTCCAAGCCCAGAAAGCCAGCCCTGGAACCCCTCTCGACATGCTACTGGTAAGCCCAAGCCTCATCGCACACCAGAAAAACACAGTGCAGCCACGTCGGAGACAGCAGAGATCGTGAGGATGCTGAAAGAGTTTCTTCACAAGAAACATCGCAAGAGAGACAAGGACGAACCAGACATCTTATGTCTAAGCATAAGAACTGAAACCAACACCCTGTCTGACTGCCATCGGCCTGAGCCAAGCACCACGAACACTGCTCGTCCCCCACAGACTACAGAGCTAGCTGTCACATCACACACTGACAGCTCCACTCTAGCACCACAGCTGACAGCTGCACACCCCACACGAAACAGCACAACACATCACACCTGGGACCAACATCACAAAGTCCCAGGAAGTGCTGTTCCGGCTAGCTGCCCCCGCAGCAAGCCACACATCCCTCCCGGGGACAACCCACCAGACATTGTTATCAAATCGCAACCCATGAACTTTGCTGTTACATCACCAAATAGCAGCTCCACTCACTCACTCATTGTTGCATCACAAACTGACAACATCTACCATTCACTCCGGCTGACAACAACAGCCCCGGTGCCACAGTTTCTGGGAAACCTCCTTGAAAGGGGGGTGACCAGGAAACCCTACCTAGCCTGCACTTTGGAGAAGGAAGTGAAACTTGAAGCCTTGATAGACACAGGAGCAGACCTCACTGTGATCTCATCTCAACTTTTCAAAAGACTCAAAGTCAAAGCTAAGAGACAGAATCGAACTCTTGAATCCCCCACTTGTGAGCTAAATGTGCATTCATACAGCCAAAATAGCATCCGGCTCGAACAGCTAACTCTAATCCACCTGTCAATAGGTTTTATGTCGCTGACTCACCCTGTGTACGTTTCACCAATGAACACTCATCCACTCATCATTGGCAAAGACCTGCTGGATCGTTTCGAGCCCTTACTGGACTTCAAAAAGCGAACTCTTTGGGCCCAAGTGCCAGAACCTCTCCCCATCCAGTCACACAGGCCACCCGAGCCAGACTGTCAGATCACAGAGGTCACGAGACTTTCCACAGAGCCAGACTGTCAGGTCACACAGTTCATGGGAACTCCCACAGCCAGTCACAACGACACAGACTTAGCAACAGGTCAAGTTTCAAGTTCGCTACCCTGCACCTTCCAGCCCACAAAAGACTTTAACAAATGCTGCGCCAAGGTCAAGACTGACCTGCAGCCACATGACCAAACTCCTGCCCGCGCCAAGCCTGGCGCACTAAACGGAAAGCGGTGGTCACACCCGACCCACCCTCCCGCCCTCACAGTTGCAGCGACTACACACTGCATAAGACTTTTACAGGCTACACGGCCTAACACTGTCCCGCTTACGCGGGCTCCGCTGTCTGCAACACCCAACATAGCGGACATGCGGGCTTCTGACACCACAACAAAGACTTTGCGTTGCCACCACTTATACCCCTCCTGCCACCCTTGCACGCCGTCTAAACTCACTGACAGCCAGTGCCTCAAACCGCTACATGACATGCACACGCTGCATGCAGACAACATTACGGGTTCTGCACCTGTTGACATCACAGCGCAAAAGCTTGTGGTGAACAGTTGCAAAAGGGGGGTCATGCCAATGTTTATCTATGATGCATCATGTGCGGCACAACACAACACCAGAGTCACTGACGAGACATTGAAGCAAGCGACCGGCTGGCAGAAAGATGTGACAAAACATGGGCCAAGGCGAGCTAAACCTAGCTGCCACCCACAAAGCAAAAGAACTGCCCTGTCCAACCAAAGACAACCCTCGTTTGCCTCTTCCTTCCCTTTCTCTCTCTCTCTCTCTGTCATCTGTACCAGGTTGCTGCTGTGGGTCGTCATGCTGTGCTGTCAGCCATCCAGAGGACAGCTGCCACCGAGAGAACAACTGAGACTCCTGATCACCGACTGCGGAACCTACACTCAGCCAGTGTATGGTCGACTCATCCAGTCCCGCCCGGTCTACAGAGCACACTACCTCAGCACCGCAGCCCCATACACCTGGGCAAGTGCCCAACGGACAGAGGACTCCCTCCCTCACGCCAAAGCCAAGGTCGAACATCTGCTCAACCAACTGGAGAAAGTGACTGCCACGCAATCAGGACTCCTAAGCACCAACCACCGATCCGAACGGTTCCTGGGAGCGTTGCTCAGAGCCGTAGCTGCCGCCAGAACTCTTTTTAACATTGGTATGTCCAGTGTCAACGCAGCGAACCAGACTGTGAACTCAATGAAACCGCTGTTTAATATCTTCCAGAAAGACTTTGCCCAGACTCCGCTGTTTACAGCACTAACGACAGACATGCTGTGGGAGGTTAGCTCCTCCACTGACAGCCTAGCCACAGGTGCAATCCCACCGTACCTGAAACTCTTAAGCCTTGTGCGAACTGTGCTGGCTTCCAGCATCACCACGCCGGCTGACCCTCTACAAACACACCTTGCTTACTCGCTGGGTTGCGCCACCCCACTTCACGTCAACCCCGAGCAGAGAGAAGTGGGTTTTCTCCTAAACCTACCCATCATCGAGTCAAACCAAACCTCCAGGCTCAAAGACATTGTCAACAGCGGGTCCTGGAAAAGCAGGACCCAGTTCAAGATATGCACTCCAGACGCGGTGGCCTACCCCGACAGCGACACCCTGCTGTACCCGGCCCCAAACCTGCACGGGTGCACCTTGACCAAAGACTTTCATTATCTCTGCCCTAACAAGCCCTTCCTCAGAGACAACACTGAAGGAATCTGCGAGTTGCAACCCCTGGTCAGCCACACACGCTGCCCTGCTGAAGCTAAGCCTCGCACACAAGTCACAGAAACACAAGCAAAGATTGTAGGTGAACGATGGCTGGCTAACACACCTGCGCACCCAGCCACTGTCACTCACGAACAGCATGATACAACCAGCCGTGTCAACCTGCTCAGCCAGAGTATGCCGACTCAAGTACCGACAGGTGCCATCTCACACCTCGGCAACCTGTCATGGTACCATCTTCCGAGCAAAGAGTACCAGACAGCACTGGAACTCCCATCCTTTAAGAACTACAACGTCACCCTAGATCCAGAAGGAGATCTCTGGTTTGAGAAAAGGGGGTCCCAACTCACGAACATTGCTCCTGTCAACACAGCCCTCCAAGCATGGGCAACCGCCCAGCCTGAATACCTCACCTGTGTCCAAACCTGGACCGCAGCGGATACTGTCGTATCTTTCCAAGGTCACCGACCACGCACTGACACTCGTCTTGGCCTTCACCCTGTGCCAGACTCAACGAGATGTGAACATCCACAGCCAAGCTCACAAAGCCGTGTCGGCGGTTTCTCACAGAACCCCACACCATCGACCACCTCAACCTCATGTGGGCTGAGCCATCAGTCTAGCAAACCACCTGTCATCCATTGTGCTAAGTTGTTGTTCGATGAAGTCCATCCTCTGACTTAATCGAACAAAAAGGGGGATATGTAGCAACATTGACATCCGGACAGGTGCTTATCAAATTTAGTGAATCGTGATTCCTTGCAAACACTTCATTTGCTGTGTGAACAAACAAGAGGTCTCTGTCTCTTTCTCCATTACACACACACAAAGAGACACGTAACACGACACCCCAAAAATTCCAAGGAACACACGTGACAGAACACCCACGTCTCCAGAGAGATACGCACACACACACAAAGAGACACGTAACACGACACCCCAAAAAAATTCCAAGGAACACACGTGACAGAACACCCACGTCTCCAGAGAGATACGCACACACACACAAGAGACTTTTCGTTAAACGAATCATATTTAAAACATTACCAAATGTATTATGTGTTGCCATTTATATGTCATGATAGTTTTGGGATTTAATGTAAGTTGTAACGTGTATTAATCAAAATCTAAATGCTTCTAATCTGTATATCTTATGTAACTTCGTTATCATATAATCCAACCTGAATGTGTTTGATACCATTTTAAATCTTGAGACCTAACGGAGTTGAATCTCGATAATAGACTGCAATGATATGATTATTACTAGATGAATCCTTTTTAGTCATAGAAATGACTAAGGCAAAGCTCTGCCATAAACTACACAGACTGGGGTCTTCTGGCAGGACAAAGAAGATTCTCCCGCTCCCAGATCACTGAAGGTGATTGGACAACGCGCCGAACGAAGGAGTGACCCATACAGTCTTTAAAGGAAAGAGCAAAGCTCTTCCTGCTCTCTCTTGCTCTCGCGTCCTGCCTTCGTCTACTCATCATGTGAAATCTTCGGACCTGAACTCCTTCAGGAGTTCCCTCCTTTTATTTGTTTTATCTCAGTCTTTTGTTTCCTTTTTAAATTCTCCTTTGTTCGTTTCCACCTACGAGTCGAACGAACGAAGCCTGAATTCCTTCAGCAACTCCACTTGCAACCAGCCTTCAAAGCTCCCGCGAAAACGTGCTCTGGCAACGAGCACGCGCCCTGCTTTCGAAGCTTCCCGAGAGAACGCACTCTGCTCCCAAGAACACGCGCAGGCTGGACACAGCTCGTGCACGCAAACGAACCTTTTGCAAGTATCAAGCTCTGACGAGTTTTTAATGTTTTAAGGTGTTTGATTGATGTCTCTCTCAAGGGTCTGTGATGTTTACTGTTCTATGGTCACTCGTGACCATTCTCTCTCTCTCTCTCTACAACCTCCGCGCGTGCTTCGGCGCGCGCGCCCCCATTCTCTCTCTCCAACCCTCACTCTCTCATCATCTGTTGTTTGTCTTGTTTGTTAACTGTAAGTAAATGTACATAGATATATAAAACGTGTATCTTGTGTAGTAGCCTATATTCTGTAGTTTTGCATTTATTAAAACAATATATTCAACTGTTTCCGTGAAAATGCTTGTAAAACGAGTCAATGAGATTTAAAGATCCAAGAGCTGCCAGAGCTCTTATTATTTACTAGTTTTAATTTTATAAACACAGGAAAATTAATGTTCACGGCCAGAAAGTTAATATTTCTTGGAGTTTATAAGAAAGGATAACTTTATTGAGAAATTGATAGTTTAATCTTACGGTCGTTGCTGGACAACACCGATTTGATGATTACATAATTTCCCTTAAAGATTACCTCATAATCGATCTGAAATGAGACTATTGATGTATGAATGAGGAATTATAATTCGTTGTGATTGATTATTCATATATTCATATAGTCTATCTTCAATTTCGATAATTTAATGTAACTGTAATATGCAATATATTAATCATATTCATGATTAGTTATTAAAATTCCCTATGGATCATTTGAGCTAATTCATACGGACACAGAGTCCGAAGCATAAGGCATAAGGTCTACAGACATTCCTGGATTGAGATAGCAAACTAACACGGCAGTTCATGAGAGGCCTTTCCGACGAAGAGGTGTACACCAGAATCGCACCAATGGTGCACCTCAGGCTCTTGAGTTTCCGAGAACTGCAGGCAGAGCTCCGAAGTCTAACGAGAGAAACTAAGAAGTTTCAGACGCCGAGTACAACAAAGAAAACATATGCTCAGGTGCATGTAACATCAGAAGGGGGTGGAAATACCAAAATAGATAGGTCAAAACACACATCTGAATTATCAGAGCTGACAGAAATGGTTAAGAAGTTAGCCCTCATTCAAGAAGAACAAATGGCTAAGCTGTCACAACTAGAGTTGAAAATGACCTCTCCTCCCCTTTCCTCCGCAATAGCTGTCCAGCCAGCAAAGGGAAAAGCAAGCCAGAGTTCAAGCTTTGTCTGTTACCGGTGTGGAGGGCCAGGCCACACAGCCAGAGTGTGCCGAGCAGTGCTTCCGGATCCGAGCCTAGCTGGAGCCCAGCAGCCTAAGGTTCCCGCTGACGGACACATGCACTCTGCTCAACATTTAAACGCTTAGTACCCATGGTAGCTGGGGCATCCATGGGTACACAGCAAGGGCCCCACCCACCTGTCAAGAAGATTTGCACTGAAGGAGGGGAAACACCCCTAGTGGGACCCAGGTACGAAGGGGATGTAGAAGTCAATGGAAAGGCATGCAGGGCTCTAATTGACTCTGGCTCACAGATCACCAGTATTACACACAACTACTGACAGAGCCACCCAGCTCTACAGAAGAAGCAGCTACAGCCTTCTAAAATACCAATAGAGGGTGCAGCAGGTCAGACCGTGCCCTACCATGGTGTCCTACACATCGACCTGAAGGTGCTGGGGAAAGAGCTCAGGGCTGTACCTACCTTCGTTGTTCCTGATTCCAACTATCGCTCTTCAGTCCCTCTGTTGGTGGGAACCAATGTCATTCGAGCCTCCCGAACCCATCTTCAAGCAGCTTATGGCCCGCAGTTTCTTTACCAGGTCAAAGAGAAGCATCCCGAGTGGTACACAGCTTTACTGAAGGTGGGGAGCGCTGAGCAAAGTGAAATGCATGACGTTGTAGGTCCTGCTGTTTACACTGGTCGTACAATAAACATCCCTGGTGGGAAAGAGATGGATTTAAGGTGTAGGATTAAAGCTGGCCCCCAAAGGAAGATTTATACAGCCCTGATAGAAGGCCATCCCTCCTTGCAGCTCCCCCAGGACATCCTGGTGGCCAAAGTGCTTGCAAATGTGAAAAGAGGTTGTGCTCCAGTTAGAGTGATGAATCTTTCCCAGCGAGTCATTACAATCAAACGACACACAAATCTGGCCAGCGCAGTCCTGGTGGACAAGGTGGTGGAGTTCCCAGATAAAAAGCATGGTGAAGCTGGGAAGAGAGGGGCATGTCTCAGTCTGGACCAAGTGGTGGCAACCTGCAGGGTTGACCTAAGTGAAGCAGCGGTGGAAAGTGAGGACCAACGTGCTCTACTCAAGGATCTGCTGGACAAAAATGCAGATGTGTTCTCCCAGCATCCCATGGACTATGGTCACACCACAACTGTAACGCATGAGATTCCCCTGGTTGACCCAAGGCCCTTCCGACTGCCATACCGCAAAATACCCCCCTCCCAGTGGCAAGATGTGAGGCGGTTATTGATGGAGATGGAGGTAGCAGGAGTCGTTTGCCCCAGTAAAAGTCTGTATGCATCCCCTGTGGTGGTTGTGACCAAGAAGGATGGATCACTTTGATTGTGTATCGACTACCGGAAGCTCAACGCCTGCAGCACCTGTGACGCATTCCCTCTGCCAAGGATAGAGGAAGCTCTAGAGCAGGGGTGTCAAAGTCAAATGGACGGAGGGCCAAATAAAAAATTTAGCTACAAGCCGAGGGCCGGACTGTTCGAATGTTCATTGAAAAATTTTTAAATGACGCATATAGTCTAGTGAACCTAATTGAACCTACTGAAAACCTAACAAATATATTCCAATATGATCAGATAAATAAAGCAATATTTTCTTATGGCTCTGTCAGTAATCTTTAATTTTCAACAGACACAAAAGACAAATTTCCTTTATATAAAAATCCCCATAACATGAACATTAAATGAAAGAAACCGGTATTCAAGGCACCATCAGTAGCCTATATTTTCTATTTTAGCAAAAGTGGGCTAAATTTACTTCAAAGAAAAAAACAATAATAGCAATTTTCTATCATCCACTCAACTGAAATATTTTTAAAATATAATTGGATTGAAATACAATAAAATAAAGTGCAAAAATCTATTAATCAAAAACAACACTTTGTTTAAGGAGAAGTAACATGCAGTGAAAACAAATATTAAACTTTAACTTTTAAACTTGAACTGAGTAAAAACTCTAAATATGTGATTGCACAGTAATGTTCACTTGTTTGAGGTTGAGGGTGATACTTGGTGGTGTCCCATCTTTTCCACAAGTTCATCAATGTTCGGGGTAAGGCTCTGAGCTGAGGAAATCCTCAGAATTGAGTGGAGGTGTTCAGCAGTAAGTCGACTTCTGTGTGATGTTTTGTTCAGGTTCATCAAAGAAAACAGTTGTTCACACAGGTATGTGCTGCCAAACATAGACAACGTTTGAGCAGCCTGGATGCGCAGCTGGGGCATTGTGTCGGGGAGGAAACGGGCGAACTCCGCAGCACCCACTGCCGCATATTTTGCCCTCAGTGCATCATTGCATTGGAGGTCAATCAACTCCATTTGGAGGTTTGGTGGTGAGCTTTCCACGTCAACAGCAAATGGGTTACCGAGCAGTTCCAACCTGCTTTTTTGTGCTTCAAAGTCAGCAAATCGGCGTCGAAAGTCAGCGGCAAGCATACCTATTTTATCAGCCAACTGTGCGCTCGGGAACGCACTGGTAGAGAGCTTCTCTTTCATGGTCTGGCAGCTGGGAAAGTGGCTCAAATTTTCTTTCCGCATCTGCGTCTCCCACAGAGTCAGTTTGGTTTTAAATGCCTTCACTGTACTGTACATATCAGAGATGACATGATCCCGACCCTGCAGCTGCAAGTTCATTGCATTCAGATGACTCGTAATGTCACACAGAAAAGCCATTTCACACAGAAACATTTCGTCTCGGAGTTGTGTTGTGTCTTTCCCTTTGCTGTCCAAGAACAGACAAATCTCCTCACGAAGCTCGAAACATCTTTGAAGCACCTTTCCCTGGCTTAGCCATCGCACCTCTGTGTGATAAGGCAAATCACGATGCTCCGTTTCTAACTCCGTCAGAAATGCCTTGAACTGGCGGTGATTCAAACCTTTGGCTCTGATAAAGTTAACTGTGCGCGTGATGATGCTCATTACATGCTCCATTTTCAAGGCTTTACCGCACAACGCTTCCTGGTGTATGATACAATGATAAGCTGTCAGCTCACCTGTCGCGTTTTCCTCTTGCATCTTTTCCCGTATCTTCGCCACCAGTCCGTTCCTGTGTCCACACATCGCAGGTGCTCCGTCGGTTGTCAAACCCACGAGTTTTTCCCAAGGCAGCTCCATCTCATTTACACATCTTGACACCTCTTCATACAAATCATGCCCCGTAGTTGTGCCATGCATAGGACGTAAAGCCAAAAACTCCTCTGTCACGCTTAGGCTGGAGTCCACTCCGCGGATGAAAATTGACAACTGGGCAATGTCAGAAATGTCGGTGCTCTCATCCACAGCCAAGGAATATGCAATGAAATCTTTTCCCTTTTTCACAAGCTGCTCTTTTAGATTGATGGACAACTGGTCTACTCTCTCGGCAATGGTGTTTCTGCTCAGACTCACATTTAAAAAGAGTTGCCTTTTTTCTGGGCAAACTTCGTCACAAACTTTAATCATGCAGTTTTTTATGAAATCCCCCTCCGTAAATGGCCGGGCTGATTTAGCGATCTCTTCTGCCAAAATAAAACTGGCCTTGACAGCAGCCTGGCCTTGTGATTTGGCTTTTTTGAACAGAGCCTGTCGAGATTTGAGGCCTCGTTTTAATTCCTCTGCCTTTTGTAGCCTTTGTTCCATGTCCATATTCTTGTTTTTGTCCGCGTGTTTCGTTTCATAATGTCGTCTCAGATTATACTCTTTCAGTACCGCCACACTTTCTCCACACAGAAGACACACAGGTTTTCCAGCTACCTCCGTGAACATATACTCCGACTCCCACCTTGTTTGAAACCCCCGGTTCTCAGTGTCCACCTTCCGTTTTGCCATTTTTGATGGGTATCTGAAAGTTAATTTTACTGTGATGCTGACGACTGCTGTGCCAATAAATATTGAAATGAAGCAGCCTACTGCTCGGTGCGTCACCGTTGCATTGTGGGAAATGTAGTATTGGTGCGTAGGGGTGTGACGGTTAGTATTTGACCGTGAGACCGACGGTTATAGTTAAACACCGTCATTAGAACTCTATAACCGCCAAAACCGTGTTATTAAAATATTTTTTACAAACATAAAAAAAAAAAAAAAAAAAATAATTTTTTAGATAGGATCATAATATGCGCAATACATCGGGAGACATGGTTTTTACCACTTAATGAAGTTTTGTTTTGTAAATCGTCATAAATTATTTTTACCACCTCATATAAGTTTTGCTTTGTAAGCCTTTCCTTAAAGCGAATTTCGTTTTGTACAAATTGTACCTTAATTTTAATAAATGTTTCATCAACCAATTGCATGTATTTAATAATATAGCAGACAATATAATAACCGTGACATTGAGGCGCCGGCGTTCACTTGCGTTGTGAACTAGAGCGCATCTCATCGTAAATGAATGAAACTATGCCTATGCCTCATGCATTAGCATTAAATATCTTTGCTACATCCTTTCTAGACGGGTGCGGCTTTGAGAAATCTTGGAGATCTCCCTAATAAACGGAGGTCTGAAATATCTGCCCCTTTACCGATCAGAGCGCGCGCTGACACGGAGTTAACCCGCTATCTCCAAGAAGATCTGCGGGCTGCCGGCTTGCTGCGGGCTGCGGGCCGGTTCTAATAATAAATCAAGATCATCCCAGGGGCCGTAAAAAACCTTCTCGCGGGCCGGATGTGGCCCGCGGGCCTTGACTCTGACATATGTGCTCTAGAGGCTTTAGGGCAAGCAAAGTTCTTCTCCACCCTTGACCTTACGTCGGGATACTGGCAGGTAGAGGTCGCGGAACACGACAAGTACAAGACAGCATTCAGCACTCCCATGGGTCTGTTTGAGGCCAATAGAATGCCTATTGGGCTGCAAAACGCACCCTCCACCTTTCAAAGGCTGATGACCTCCTGTTTTGGGGACTTAAATTTCACCCATCTACTTATTTACCTTGACGATATTATTATTTTCTCGAAGTCCTTTACTGAACATCTAGAGAGTCTCCAGCTGACTTTTGATAGGCTTAGGGAGCATGGTTTAAAACTGAAACCCTCCAAGTGCCAGCTTGTAAGGTGGTAATGGTGGTAATGTGGGTGGTAATGTGGATAATTTACTATTAAAGAGGGAACTATTCTGGATTTACACATTAAACACTTTAGCTCCCAGAGGCCTCAATGAGGATTTTGATATTAGACCGTTTCTAAATTAATGGATGATTTGAATAACAATGTGGTTTCTTTGATTCTCTACTTTTCTAGTTTCTCTATAGTCTCTTTATTTATAGGTATAGTATCTTTGAATAACTTGTTCCTCTGTATATAAATAATGAAATGCTGAGTTTATAACAGATGCTTTTTTACTTGTCTGATCAAGTTTAAAAATGGTCCGAATCCCCATCTAACTTTTACCTTAATATGGATTTTTGAATAATGTTTTTGATTCTCTATGTCTTTTCATAGATGGTTTTCCTGACATACGGAAAGTCTTTATGAATGGTAATACATATAGTCTCTTTGAATGTCTTAGTTCTTTCTGTACAAATAAGGTAATGTTGAAAAAACAGTTGCCTTGTATTTTTCTGATTAAATGATGTACCATCTGATATGTGTTTTACACTGGAATAAGAGATAGGGTTAAAATCATAGACTGTAAAAAAATATGGACGTAGTGTCCGTGACGTCACCCGTAGGTTTCTGAAGAGCATTTTTGAAGCCTAAAGTGGGCGGAGCCGGCCGTCGCCATCTTGGCCTCGCGTCACCGCTCGTCACTCCCGGATAACAGAATATGGGCAAAGAGGCGGAGCTGAGGAGCCTGGCTATCTGAAACCACGCCCACCTAGCGCGACGTTATGGAGTTAGCAGGCCTGGGAGCTAATGCTATATGCTACTCACAGTACCAAGTCTGCGACTGCACAGGGGCTCGCGCTAAAGTGACACTGACAGTTGATGATTAAAATCTGAATGGCAATTAAAAGGTCCTGTTTTTGCCCTTCGAAATATTGTAATAGTTAAAAGACATAGCTACAAGTGAGACTGTGTATCGCGATTCTGTGCAGCTAAGTTATTCTGCTAGTTGAAAATGTATTATGCAGTAACTTTACAATATTAGGCTACTCTGAGAGTGTGTGTGTGTGTGTGTGACCGTGATTATGTGCATACATGTCAGTCACTCTTTATTACAGTCTACGGTCCGTCAGCGCGGCATCGCTCGTCAAGTTCATAGAGAGCTTTATTATTCAGTCCATTTTAAATTCTGATTTTGGCCGCATCTCAATTCTCAAATGGGTCAATAGATATATACTACCTATGAAGTTCAAGTAAATGCGCTACAAATCCGCGCTCATTCAAGGATGTGCATTTATTGCATGGACGGAGAAACACAGACACCTGCAGGATTTCATCTGACGGTACATACACATGTTAACGTTATAATCTGTCCCAGAGCAACGGCACCGCAGAACGAGTGTAGCCTTTATATCTATAGACGTTTTTAAATCTGAAAACTCCAAAAAGCAACGAAATTGTCAGACATCACATCCATTAGTGCATGTTCACAGAGGAGAACGACTGGAATACAGCGCTGGCTGTTCTCTCGACGAAAAACGGCGGAATCCAAAGCCGTGGGCGAGGTAATGGGTGTATTAAATTATATGAAATAATCCCGAATAAAAGCACAAACACGGCAGAGATGGCAAATTCAGCAGCTGGAATTTGCTGAAGTGAAGTGACTGCTAACCGGCTAGCATTTACATCAGCGGGAATCCGCCTGTCACTCAAAAGTGGACACACCCTTAATTTTGCAGAACTTTAAATATTAATCAACTACACGGGCGAGTTATAAAAAAATGCACCCCCCTCACAGTTGTTATGAAGGGCAAAGTTAGCTTTATAGAGCAAAGCCACAGAGAGAACCAGGCTGTAAACATGTTTTGTTCTGCTGTAAAGTTGGGCATTTTAACATGCGGGAGATACAGATTTGACTCCCTTCTGCAGCCAGCCTCAAGCGGCCAGTCGAGGAACTGCCGTTTAATTCACTTCCGTATTGGTTTCAAGAGAGAGACGGGGAGGTTGCCGCTTGGTTAAAATATATATGTTAGACAATTTAACAGGGGGAATCAATATGTAAATATGTAAATATATAATTCTTAATCTGTGTTGGACACGATGTATAAATATGTAAATATCAATGCATGTTGATGGGTGTATCCAATTTGTGTGATGGTGTGGTCACGTGATACAGACTTTAAAAGGTAACTCTTTGTATACTTCCTGTTAGTCTGAGGAAGGGCCATGTGAGGCCCGAAACGTCACTAATAAAAATGTTTTGAATGGGAACTTATTCGGTGTGCGGATCTGTCACTTACTACTACATGGATCATACCATATTTGAAAATAAGATGTGCGTGATTTACTCCTGTGGATACTAATATATTAAAAGTATGCTTGTAATTAGCATATTTATTATAAGTGTAATTAAGCATACATTTATTACCAATGTACTTTTAGTATATTTTTTATAAATACGTTAAAATGCAATTCAATGTATTTTAAATGCACTTTAAATAAGCATGTTGGAAATACAAATGTATTATAAACATACTATTTGAATTTCAAATATATTTTTAATACATTTAATACTACGTCTTTTTCACCTGGGCCTACCAGACAACAGTGTTATACAAAGTAACGCGTTACAGTACGTAACTACTTTTTCGGGTAAAAAGTGGTGTAACGCGCTACTACTGAAAATTTGGTAACGAAACGTATTTACTTTTACAATTCGCCACAACGTTACTTTTCCCAGGAACAGATTTGACAGTGACACTGTCTTCTCAGCTGCACGATTGCAATAGTCACAAGCTCCACACGGTCTACGTGACAGGCTGGAAGCAGAGCAGTCAATTCACTGCGCAAACCAAAAGTAACTACCCACCGGATGAAAATGGGTAGGCATTTAAAACATCAAATATTAAGGATTGGCATATCAAGCAAAAATATATTCGATGATTGTTCGAAAATCGTACCTCTCCCCCACATGCTCACCGGTAAGACGGCGTTCACTCAAATCCCGCTCCGACATTATATTTCTCTGTACTGTAGTCCTACGTGTTGTAGCCTAGTTACTAAAGAAAACAATTTAGTTTCATATTTAGTTTAAATAAAATAATTGTTTTATTTAATCTATGTTGATTATATGAAAAATGAAAAGCATGTGTAAGATTATAAGATGCGCGATCGGGAGACAAATGGAGTAGGCAGAAATGATTTTGACCACTTCATTAAGTCTGTTTTTGTAGAAAGCCTTTCTTTAAAGTGAATTTCGTTTTGTATTAATTGTATCTTAATTTTAATCAATGTTTCATCAACCAAATGCCTGGATTTAATAAATAAGAACTAAATATAGCAGGCAATATAATCAGGACTTCTCATGAGCTCCGTTTCGGCGCGTGAACTGGAGCTCGCCTCATAAATGAACCCTAACTCAAATACCTGATAAATGTATTGAAAGCTTGAAATGTGTACTTTTAAACAAAACTATTAAAAACGAAAGAAAACAGACTCTCTGCTTATATAATCCATATGAAATGTGCATTTTATCTCTGGCGCGTTCACTACTGCGAAGATCGCGAGTCAGCCAACACCGAAAGAAAACACTCGTTTATTAATAAACAATTGAAATGTCTCCTTGCTATATTTGATATATTCATAATCATTACTTTTGCCGGTTCTTTGTGACATTTTGCGTCATGAACGCGTCACCACCGCTCAATAGTTAACATTGTTCTTTGGTGTTCACTTTATACAGGTTTTTCAAATGTTTTTTTAAATAAAAATATTTATTTTTCTATTTTAAAATCTCTCTTTTTTTCAAATTTTTTTCTTCTAGTTTATCAATAAGTAGAGTTCATAGTAGAACTTTAGGCCTATACACATTTACAGATATTGGATTCTGCCCAAACTCAACATAAATGTAACGTAAAAGTAAAAAGTTACTTTCCAAAGGGGGTAAATAAGTAAAGTAACGGATTACTTTTTTAAGAAGTAACGAGTAACTAGCAAACACTACTTTTTGAAAGTAACTTCCCCAACACTGCCAAACAAGGAGTCAGGGTTTTACAGCCGGTACTTTATAGTTCCCAAGAAGGATGGCGGGCTGAGGACGATTTTAGATCTAAGGCAGTTGAATCGGTCTCTGAGGAGATTCAGGTTCAAGATGCTCACTATTACCATCATCGTGAATCAAATCAGATCCGAGGATTGGTTTGTCACGATAGATCTAAAAAACGCCTATTTTCATGTCTCCATCCTTCCATGTCACAGGAGGTTCCTGAGGTTCGCTTTCGGGGGCGAAGCCTACCAATATCGGGTTCTTCCGTTCGGCCTAACACTCTCTCCCCGCACGTTCACCAAGTGTATGGATGCAGCTCTGGCTCCACTGAGGCTTCAGGGCATTCGTATACTGAATTACATCGACGACTGGCTCATATTAGCCAAGTCTCGGGAAATGGCAGTTTGGCATCAGATGTCGTCCTTGGCCACATTCAGAACCTGGGGTTAAGAGTCAACACGAAGAAAAGCGTGTTGGAACCAGCTCAGAAAACGATGTTTCTGGGCGTGGTATGGGATTCGGTTACGATCCGGGCACATATGTCTCCCGCGCGTGTCGAATCAATCCTGGCCATGGTGTCAGGGATAAAGCTAGTCCAGGCCATCACTGTAAAGCGATTTCAAAGACTGCTGGGCCTCCTGGCAGCGGCATCCAACCTAATTCCTTTGGGCCTTCTACACATGAGGCCTCTTCAGTGGTGGCTGAAAACCAAAGGGTTTTCCCCCGAGGGGGAATCCGTTCCGTATAATCAGGGTTACGTGCAGATGCCTTCGTTCCCTATCAATATGGAAGAAACCTTGGTTCCTGTCCCAAGGGCCAGTGTTAGGAGCGTCATGTCGCCGGAGATCCGTTTCAACGGACGCCTCCCTCACTGGCTGGGGCGCGGTCATGGACGGCCGCTTTGCCAGGGGTATGTGGCAGGACCATCATCTTTCTTGGCATATAAATTGCCTAGACATGTTGGCTGTGTTCAGGGCTCTGAGGAGCTTCCTCCCAGACATTAAGGGTTACCACGTCCTGATACCTTCAGACAATACATCAGTGGTAGTTTATCTGAACCGACAAGGGGGACTCAGATCGCGCCCTCTATCCAAACTGGCGCTTCAGATTATTCTACAGTCCCAGGGGAAAATATTATCTATCAGAGCAATATATGTCCCAGGGGTTCAGAATCAGGGAGCAGACATCCTGTCGAGGCAGAGGCTGAGGCCCAGGGAATGGAGACTTCACCCAAAGGTGGTGAAGTTGATATGGCAGAGGTTTGGACATATGGAAGTGGATCTGTTTGCGTCTCGAGAGACGTCCCACTGTCCACTTTGGTTCTCCCTCACTCATCCAGCCCCACTGAGGTTAGATGCCATGGTACAGGCCTGGCCGAGGTACTCTTTTCCCCCAATCGCTCTGCTCCCGGGAGTCCTGGGGAGGTTCCGTCAGGAGGGCATCAGTCTTCTTCTGGTAGCCCCGTTGTGGCCGGCCCGAGTATGGTTTTCAGACATAATTTCACTCCTGATAGCTCCGCCATTGCAGATTCCTCTCAGGAGGGATCTGTTGTCTCAGGCGGAGGACACAATATTCCACCCTCGGCCGGAGCTGTGGAAATTGTGGGTCTGGCCCTTGAGGTGGCTCAGTACCTATATGCTGGTCTATCAGCCGGGGTGGTTGAAACCATACTTAGCTCTAGGGCTCCGTCTACTAGGAGATTATATGGCCTCAAGTGGAATGTTTTTTTCCACTTGGTCTAGAGAACATGAGTTAGATCCAGTTAACTGGCCGGTGGCTTCAGTTCTGGAGTTTCTCCAAGATCGTTTCTCCGCGGGTCTCTCTGTGTCCACACTGAAGGTGTACGTGGCTGCCATTGTGGCTTTCCATGCACCACTGAGTGATGGGCCTTTGGGGAGGCACCAACTGGTCATACGTTTTCTCCGTGGTACATGGAGGATGAGACCGACAATCAGGTCCAGGGTTCCATCCTGGGACCTGGCAGTGGTTCTCGAAGGGCTATCCCTGGCTCCCTTCGAACCCCTTCAGTCGGCTTCGCCCAAGGACCTTACATTCAAGATGGCCTTTCTTTTAGCTATTACTTCTCTTAAGAGGGTGGGAGATCTTCAAGCCCTGGCAGTAACGCCAGCCTGCTTGGAGTTTGCCCCAGGCGGAGTTAAGGCCATCGTGCACCCGAGACCTGGCTACGTGCCTAAATTCCCTTCTAACGACAAATACATAGCTTGGTGTTTGATATCCGTTCGAATTTGATTTTTCTCAAATGTGACAGCCCTAGTCGTAACCCGAGACGTTTTCCATTCATCATAGTGTTTTCCATTGAGCACATAAGTGTTCAACTGGTTCTTATAAATGTCTATTCATAAGATGGTTTGTGTGTGTCATTTGAAAACAAAATACCATTTTGAGAAGAAATAACATTGTTTTGAATGTAAAGTTTCATTTTGCAGGAGAATTGAGGGGTTTTGCCCATTGTGTGTGTGTTTTGATTTGTGTTTAGAGTTCTGAGAATATAAGGGCATGCTTTCAGAAAATGTGTGTAAACAATTGAGAAAAACTGTAAATGGTTCTATATAGAACCCTGCTGGTGGAATGATCTGCCTAACTCAACCAGAGCTGCTGAGTCCGTAGCCATTTTTAAGAAACTGCTGAAGACGTATCTTTTTCGGCAGCACTTGTAAAACGTAGTAAAAAAATGTACTACGTTAGATTTAACTGCGAAGGGTCAAAGCACTTACATACTGTTGTCCTACTGCTAGTTTAATTGCTTCTATTGTTCTCTTTTGTAAGTCACTTTGGATAAAAGCGTCTGCTAAATGAACACATGTAAAAATGTAAACCTTTTAAAGGTTACAAACGTGGGATCATATTTTATGGATTTAGTTTGTTATTAGCAGACTATTTTTTGTATACAGTATGTAAATTAAATAGTTAATAAAGTTACTTTATCATCAGAAGAACTTGTAATGACCATAGCCAAACACTGTTATATAATACTTTAATAGTTTTTTACATTTTGGACAGTACACAATGAGCAAAGCAGACACTTCTGGCATCTATATCAGTCAGTGTCAGGGCCCATTTCAATGCTGTCTTTGAATCAAGGGGGCTTAACCCCCCAAATAACCAAAATTAACAAAGTTAGTTTGACCAATGGCACTTTGATTTAGAAAGTTCTGTCAAACTGAAGTTTTTAGGTCCTTAAAGTGTTTTACAGTCGCTAGAACACATTTCTCAATACTTAGGTCACTTTTTCCAAAACACTTCAGTGAGCACAACAGAAGTATATGTGGGCTAAACTGTGAATCATTCATCATTGCTTTGGAACAAAATTCTCACTTCGACACAACAACCGCCACAACTCTCTCTCTCTCTCTCTCTCTCTCTCTCTCTCTCTCTCTCTCTCTCTCTCTCTCTCTCTCTCTCTCTCTCTCTCTCTCTCTCTCTCTCTCTCTCTCTCTCTCTCTCTCTCTCTCTGTGTGTGTGTGTGTGTGTGTGTGTGTGTGTGTGTGTGTGTGTGTTTATACATTAATGGGAACCATATCCACCCCAATGTTCAAACCAAATCTACGCCCTTGTTTTGTGAGTGTGTGTTTATACGTGTGTGTTTATACATTTATGGGAACCATATCCACCCCAATGTTCAAACCAAATCTATGCCCTTGTTTTGTGTGTGTGTGTTTATACATTTATATTAACCATCTCCGCCCCCTAATGACGCAGTTTAGTTTTAGAGCCCTATAAAAGGACATCTTCTGCCTTGTCAGAAAGAAGACGGCTGCTGTGTTGCTGAAGAAATGGCACAAGTTTTACAAGACTATACAGGAGTAGTGAGTATATAATTTAAGGCTTTATGTTGAAACAATCTATATTGTTAAAAGTGCTATATAAATGAAGGTGACTTGACTTGATTTTACTTATAGCTGACGTCTTTCAGCAATAGTGGGGCAATTAAAAGGCTCAATATGATTATAATAAGAATGTGACAGCAGTATATTTAATGAATCAATGCAGCCTTTTTCAGTAATTAGACTAAATAACATAACAGTGCTCTGCACACTAACACAAGTGAATAAATACAGTTTGAGGGTGAAAAATATGGTGGGGGATTGTATTTCCATACATCAACATCTACTTAAATATTCTATAATATAAATAAGTGTATGTCTGAAACGTACTGCTGCAATTTTGAACAAATAATCAGAACATAAACAAAACAAAGAATTTTAAAAATGTATTTATCTGACTCTATTAAAGACTACAACTGGAATAAGTGAAATCACAACTAAACAGCTCTGTCTATCTGAAAATAAGTTTATTTTTGATCTGCACACTAACACAAGTGAATAAATATTTTTATAACAGTGATCTGCACACTAACACAAGTGAATAAATACACAATCAGTTTGAGGGTGAAAAATATTGTGGGAGATTGTATTTCCATACATTAACATCTACTTAAATATTCTATAATATAAATACTGGTAAGTGTATGTCTGAAACGTACTGCTACAATTTTTAACCAATCAGAACATAAACAAAACAAAGATATTTTATGTAAAGACTACAACTGGAATAAGTGAAATCACAACTAAATAGCTCTGTCTATCTGAAAATAAGTTTATTTTTATAGTTAGTGTTGGTTAGGGGTTAACCCTAACCCTTCCTGAGCAAGTAAGTGCAGAGTTCCTCAGGAATATATATATATATATATATATATATATATATATATATATATATATATATATATATATATATATATACACTGTATATATATATACGTGGAATACCTATGTTTATACTATTAGGCTTTCGTTTTAAAACGCACAACTTTTGCTATGGTTACACCTGCCATCCAGCATTCGTGGATGCAGCGTTCGTGGATGAGTCATGCACCCATTGTGGGAAGATGACCATCTCGGAGCTTCAGTCGAGACTCTCGTTCCTGCAAAGGGGTGGAGTCCCTGTGTCTCTGCCTCGATCCAATCCTCCTCAGAGGATTGTTTCGGGCGGTGGCACGGGAGACCTGAGGATTACGGTAAGCACGCTTCCTTCGGGGAACCAACCCCATAGGGACCCTCTCATGCTCCGCAGCCAGTTGAGCCACCAACGGAATGTGCACCATCCACGAGGTGTGTACCAGTCGTTTCCTTTGGTGCTCCCCGCGACGATCAGATGTCGATCGCTGCATCGGAGGGTGGGTCAGACTTCTCCGCGGACGACGACTCGGCGCTGCTGCCCCCTTCGGGTGGGTCAGCGGTGCCCGAAAGATGATGGCCATGCTTTCCCGGGCCGCCAACAGGGTCGGGCTCGTGTGGAACCCTCATCCATGTCCCGAACCCTCGAGGTTGGACGATTGGTATCTCGGGGTGGCACGTGCTGGTTCTCAGCAACCCATCCCAGTGCCTTTCTTCCAGGAGATGCATGAGGAGCTCACGGGGACATGGGCGGCACCTTTTACTGCCAGAAACCGTCCCGGGGGCTCCTCCTCCCTCACCACCCTTGATGGCGGGGCAGCTAAGGGATAGACGCGTATCCCGCCAGTGGAGCGGGCCGTTGCTATGCAATTGTGCACTAACTCCACTTGGTGTGGAGAACCGTATCTTCCTTCACGGGCCTGTAAGTACTCGTCGGACTTAACCAGCAAGGCTTACAATGCCTGTGGGGAAGCTGCCTCTTTCATGCACGCCATGGCGTTGCTGCAGGTTCATCAGGCCAAGGCACTGAAGAACCTGCACGAGAGTGGTCACGACCCACTGGTTCTCCGAGAACTTCGCACCGCAACGGACCTCGCGCTTCGTGCGATGAAGGTCACCGCGCGGTCAGTGGGTCGTGCGATGTCCACACTAGTGGTCCAGGAACGCCATCTCTGGCTGTGTCTGGCCGACATGCGGGAGACCGACAAGCTCCGGTTCCTTAACTCCCCCGTGTCCCAGACCGGCCTCTTCGGGCACGAGGTCGAAAACTTCGCCCAGCAGTTCTCAGCTGTACAAAAGCAGACTGAGGTCATCAGACACATTCTGCTCGTCACCGGGGGCATCCTCCTGCGTCTGCCCCTGCTCCCGCGCCGCAGCGGCAGCCTCCACCTAAACAGCGCTGTGGAGCCAGTCGCAGGCAGGCCGCCCCGCCCGTCCAGGGCCCCGCCAAGAAGACCGGCAAGACCAGGGGTAAGCGGCCTGAGGACGAGCGACCCAGAGATGGAAGGGACTGCTCTCCAGGAGACGATGATCGCATCGCTCCCTGCCCCGGAAGAGGGCCGGGTGGAAAATCTTCAGTTTCGTTTTGTTTGTGTTCCCCCGCTGGCCCCCCAGCAGCACCCAAATTTTCAATAAAAGAGCAGTTTCTTACATCTCTGGGTCCGAAGAGGACCTGGAGAGCAGTGGGGGGAGAGAATCCTCACCACTCTCATCCGCCTCCTCTATCGCCAGTGGGCAGCAGCGTGCGGTTCGAGAACGCAACCAAGCACCTCCTGCCCCGTGGAACCAGGTAAGTGTTGCGCAGCACACTCACACTCCGCTCCGGGTCACCTCCCAGAGAGAGCCTCCCGAGCCGAGCCCCTGTGTTCCACCCCGCTGCCCCACTCCGCCTTGTCCCTTTGGTCCCGCTTTGGTCTCTGCGAGCCTGGTTAGCGCTCCCCAGTCCATCTCGCTGGCTCATTCGGATGATCAGGCTCGCCTATGCGATTCAGTTCGCCCGGTGTCCACCCAAGTTTCGGGCCATCCACTCCACTACAGTGAGAGCAGCCGATGCCCATGTCTTGCGTGCGGAGATCGCAGTCCTACTGGTGAAGGACGCGATAGAGCCGGTCCCTCCAGCCGATATGAGGTCAGGACACTACAGTCCCTACTTCATTGTACCCAAGAAAGGTGGTGGGTTACGACCGATCTTGGATCTGCGAGTTTTGAATCGGAGCCTCCACAAGCTACCGTTCAAAATGCTCACGCAGAGACGCATTTTCGGACGCATCTGTCCCCAAGATTGGTTTGCAGTGATCGACCTGAAGGACGCGTACTTTCATGTCTCGATTCTTCCTCGACACAGGCCGTTTCTGCGCTTTGCGTTCAAGGGTCGAGCATATCAGTACAAGGTCCTGTCCTTCGGACTGTCCCTGTCTCCACGTGTCTTCACGAAAGTCACGGAGGGGGCCCTTAATCCCATGAGAGAACAGGGCGTTCGCCTCCTCAACTATCTCGACGACTGGCTCATACTAGCACACTCTCGAGATCAGTTATGCGAACACAGGGACCTCGTGCTCAGGCACCTCAGCCAGTTGGGCCTTCAGGTCAACTGGGAAAAGAGCAAACTCGCCCCTGTGCAGAGGATCTCTTTTCTCGGTATGGAGTTGGATTCGGTCGCACAGACAGGGCGCCTCACAGAGCAGCGTGCTCAGTCGGTGCTGAACTGCTTGAACACGTTCAAAGGCAGGACGGTGGTCCCACTGAAATTCTTTCAGAGGCTCCTGGGGCATATGGCAGCGGTAACCCCGCTCGGGCTGCTTCATATGAGACCGCTTCAGCACTGGCTTCAAGGCCGAGTCCCGAGATGGGTCTGCCTCCCTCCACCCTCAAAGTACATGCTGCCCCTATCTCAGCTTATCACGAGCCGACCACATAGATGGCAAAACAGCTGGAAAGCACGACCTGGTCGTCAGGTTCCTTAGGGGGGCGAGACGATTAAATCCTCCTCGACCCCCCTCCATACCCTCTTGGGACCTTTCCCTGGTGCTTCAAGCACTTCAGGATGCTCCCTTTGAGCCGTTGCAATCAGCAGACTTAAAGCTTCTCTCCATGAAGACTTTGCTGCTGGTTGCACTGGCCTCTGTCAAGAGGGTAAGGGACCTGCAGGCATTTTCGGTCAACGAATCGTGCCTAGAGTTCGGGCCGGGTGACATCCATGTTGTACTGAGACCCTGGCCTGGCTATGTGCTCAAGGTTCCTACCACTCCCTTCAGGGACCAGGTAGTGAAACTGCAAGCGCTGCCCCTGGAGGAGGCAGTCCCAGCCCTGGCTTTGCTCTGTCCCGTTCGCGCTCTGCGTATATATGTGGACAGAACTCAAAGCGTCAGGACCTCAGACCAGCTCTTTGTCTGTTACGGAGGCCAGCAGAAGGGAAAGGCTGTCTCCAAGCAGAGGATGGCCCACTGGATAGTGGATGCCATCGCCTTGGCGGGTTGCATGCACACTCCACGAGAGGCGTTGCATCCTCCTGGGCGCTGGCACGTGGCTCCTCGCTAACAGATATCTGTAGAGCTGCGGGCTGGGCGACACCTAACACGTTCGCTAGATACTACAGCCTACGTGTAGAGCCGGTCTCCTCCCGTGTTCTCACCCTTGATGGGTAGAAGCACTGAGAGGCCCGGCTCTGTCAGCTTGCTGCACCCTACTGTGCACCCTTATTCTCCAGTGTGAAAGACCTTTGAGTCCTCCAAACACCCTCGGCCCGGACTTGGCGGAGCGTCCGGTGCCAGGCCTGTATCCGCTGAATCCTTGAGAACCGTATATAGGCTGGGTCCCATATTTGTTACCCTACGGGTATCCCATATCTGTATATTCTCCACGGCTGCTCCTAAACAGAAGCCTGTGTCTTTCCCTTGGGCTAAGTCACCCATTACTCATATGCTGTACAACCCTCGGGTTAGTCCATATGTTATAACAACTATCCGGAAGGTTAGTTGACCAAGGTTCCACCTGACCAAGTGTCCATGAGCAAGACTACTAACCCCAGCTGCTCCCGACAAGCTGGATGGCGCCTTGCATGGCTGACACCGCCGTCGGTGTATGAATGGGTGAATGTGAGGCAACATGTAAAGCGCTTTGGGGGCCATTGGGTCTGGGAAAACGTTATATAAATGCAGTCCATTTACCATATTTCTCCACTTAACTCCTCGAGAATGTGGCTTCCGCAGCGTTCTCCTCCTTCAGTTCGGGCACGCTTTCCCAGTGTTATCCAATAATCTCACTGTATGGGTTATCACGGAACAACAGTGACAGGTTCACTCTGTGTAAGCCTCCTCCTATCATCCTTCCAGGCAAGAAGGTGTAGAGGCTTGCACAGGGCGCTGGATGGGGTGCAGCAGCTGTGGCGCTTTGGTAGGGATTCCTATTTGTTGGTCACGACATACGTCGAAGTGACCGACTGATAGGGAACGTCTTGGTTACGTATGTAACCCTCGTTCCCTGAAGGAGGGAATGGAGACCTATGTCCCGTCGCCACATCTGCTGCCGCCCGCCGGGGCGGCCAGATTATCAGGCTTCGCTCCTCAGCAAAAAACTACAGTGCAATCACCAGCTGCTCGTTATATACCCGCGCTGCGAGGCTGCGCAGCTGATGCAAATGATTGCATGCCAATGTGTATTGGCTTGTTAAGTTTCTCTCAAAGTAGATTGGCCTCTCTAGCGAGATTCCTATTTGTCGGTCACAAAATACGTCCCCGTTCCCTCCTTCAGGGAACGAAATACGTCTCCGTTCCCTCCTTCATACGTAACCGAGACGTTTCCCATACTCCAGGATTCTCCTTCCGTCCAGACATATAAAACGCTTAAAGTAGCTTAATGGAATAATACAGTTTTTGGGATGAGGTTCACGTGTTGGAAGGAAGAAGACAGGGCCGGCGTGACTGGGACTCGTACGTTTTATTGGAAAACTCAAAACAACTAGAACAAACAAAAGGCGCATACACAGCGAATTCACCGTAGCCTCGCCAAAGCGCAAAACAGGCTCTCATAAAATACTCTTTCCACAGCTTGTCATCAACTCTTTCCACCAGAAAGGCTCAGCCCCTTTTCACTATGTCGTCAGCCACTCGATCGGTTTATGACATCAAAGTACCGCGAGAACGATTCAAAAGCATAATGAGCATTTGATGTCATAAACCGTTTGGTCTGTGTAGCGCCGGTTCAAGTCGAACAAGCCTAATCACTAGCAAGTTTCCATCCACTTGTCAATCGAATTATCTGAAGTTCGGTAAAAAAAATTAACGCGAATAAAGCTGGTGAAAGTGTGTTTCCATCCAACGTCACATGCTGTTTTGCGATCAAATTAGTATATCGAATTGATTTGAGACATTTTAAGGTGTTTCCATTCATTTTCGCACTGAATCGCACAACATTCAAGCGAACATTTGCGAACAAAGTTTTGCTAAACAAAATGCTATTCATTATTTATTCGGCAAATAACGTTTCCATCAGCGTTTATCACATAAGCCGTATATCGATCAAGATCAAATCCGATGAGACCGAACGCATTTCATTTGAGTCGATATTCATGAAATTCAATTGAATTTTACTGTTTCCATAAGGCATTTTTCATTCGATATCACTTAATTAAGATAAAAACGTGTGGATGGAAACATAGCTACTCTCACTCCACAGCGGCTTTATCCGGTCTCTCCACGCCAATTACTGCAACAAGACACAGGTGTTAAAAGACTACTTACATTTTCTTGTCTCCTTTCTCTCTCTCCCGTTACAGACCTCGCCCCTTAAACCATGCCCCCTCGCCACAGTGATATAAAATGACCAAAGCCATACCTTAGTGATGTAGGCAATACTAAACAGGCTATACCAGATGGACGAAAAGTTTCACGCTATGCGTTACCCTAAGAAATCCATTATAAAGAAATACTACTATAGTATAGGATAGATTGGTGATGCATACAGTACTATATTCAGGTAAGCAGATGCCCTCAGAATATGAACGTAACACACCAAGACGACTTCAAAGAATTAGTAGCGACCGACAAAAAACAACAGTGTCGCCTCGCGTCGGCTTGAACACAGCACAGACTACAGCCGACTGCAAATTAGCATGCGAGTTCTGTGCCTGCGTGTAAGAAAGCAAAACACAAAATAAACAAAGTAAAGATGAGTTTGACTGATAACATTTTGTTTAAGGTTTCTAAAGATATCGCAACATATCTTTACCGTGTATTCTTTTGGCCATGATAACCGGGGTCGAAGTGTGAAAAATCTGATATTGTGAAAGCCCTAGTTTGTATTTACTTTTACTTTACATATAACATGTACTAATTTGCTGTTTGAAAAAAAAAAAAACATATCATATTAACATACACTGTACACATAAATTTTTGTGGGATTCAGGACCCCTGGTTGTTTTCAAAAGATTTTCTAAAGTAATATCAACTTTACTGTTTTATAGATGAGTTCATCCAAACTCCAGGAAAGGTATGTAATCCGGCTCAGATTCCTACAATGATGAAGCAGTGCACTTTATTACATATACTACTACATTACTTACACAATTAAAGTGTATAACAAAATGGATCATTCTGAGAATAACTGTTTAAAATGAACATTAGGCCCATGGCAAATTGTATTCAAATCAAGAATATTTATGTGTTACAAATACAAATATATTAAATAGCAGTGTGTGATGATGATGTTCATGGTCAGTCTGTCTGTCTGTCGCTGCAACAGTGAGGTGAGAATCAAACACTCTCTGAATAAGAATGAGGAGAAGTTTAGAGTCGACAGGAGAAATACTGTTCAGCAAAGCCTGCAGAAACTTGGCATTCGCTGCAGTGTGGTACAACATCTTATACTTTATATGTCTGACTCCGGGGTCACGTTAGACTTTCGCACTGTCTGTTACTTATTTTAATGGACATGATCGTCAACATTTTCATATTTTAATGATAAAAAGACAATTAATAGCTCTTTTTTCTATTTTCGTTCACATTTTCATTTTTATTCACAAGCTTACAGACATGCATATGGGCTATGCATTTATTTATATTATGAAAATAATGTTAAACTAGAGAAACTTGTCGTGGATTGTGAGTGAACCCGATCATCCCTCTTTACTACATTACAGAACTAAGGCCCTTACACGAGAACGCTCGCGAGTGAAAACGTAAAAATATTTTATCGGATGTGCCTTTCGTTTACACGGCAACGGCGTTTTTGGGGCTTACAAACTCAAAAAAGTGAAACCACCCTCCAGAGTGGAATCTTAAAAACGCTCCACCATCGCGTTCCCGTCTAAAGGGTAAAAACGGTAAAAACGCAAAAGTCTGCTAGACAGTGAAGGCATCGCGTACGTGTTTACGTCACAGGCATGCACCAGTACAGGAAAATAAAAAAAAACATTATCAAACTAAAATATAGCATTAATTTCATTGACAAAAAATAAAAAATAAAAAATAAAAATCTGTCATTATTGAGTGACACGCGAAGAGCACAGAGGGTTAAAGCAGCAGCTTTACCGTATTAAACATGAAGAACTGTGTCAGCGGCTCTTTCACTTTCAGTGCTTCACATTGCCACCTAGCCGCCTGGAGTGCACACTACATCGAATTTCACACACTTTTGCGTCACCATATGCACGCAGATTTCCCGCCAATAACGCTCGTCTAAACGCAGAATAAAAAGTGATAACGCAACGCCACTTTTGCGTTTTCTGTTCAGATTGTTTCCGTGTAAACATAGCCTAAATAAACATGAATGAACATCAGAAAATATGTTTAGAGATACAGTAGCCTTCAACTTACCAAAATCTGTATCATGTCTCATGCAATCTCTCAATCAGTGTTGCAAACAATGTCACGTAACATTATACCTCAGAAAAGCCCGTTGTAAACTTAAACTTGATAATCAGCAAGAAAAAATAACTCTAGAGAGGAGCGTTTTGGAAAATATATGCACAGTGTTACGTAATCTTTTTTTCTGTTCTTTAATATTTAATGCATATTTGAATGAATCCATCAAGTTTTAATGACGGTCACCATTTAAAACAAAACAAACTGGAATTATAATTATAAAATGGTCTTAAACTGGGTGCTCATCTGTGTGTACTCTGTACTGTAGCCTAATCAAACACATCGGCTTGGACAGTCTTTCTGGTTAAATCCGAAGTCGCCCCCTAAACCCTTAATCACTATTCATTAGTCCACTAATACAGTTCACCTAAAGGAGTAAATCAAAACAAGTGAGCGAATTCGGACAGTCGTTGAGTGTTCATCAGTTGTACACTTGTTATTGCAGAGCATTGTGGGATTGAATGAGTGCACTCAATAATGTCCACTATGGTTTCGGACACCCCTAAAAATGGCTGTCCCCTTAAATAAATCCCTTTTTGAAGGTATAGTGGGCGATTTCTCGTGTCAGTTTTCATTTTAATCTGGAGACTGAACTTGCGCTCTGCTGCCGCACTGGAACACACTCGCCACCAACTGGACAGGGGATGGGTGGGAATTACAGTTACATGTTACAATAGGCATATATAGATCACCCTCAGTGTAATCTGTAAAAATTATGGATGTCGTTTAGATTTTTCCATCACAGCTAAAAAAAAAAATTTGGTTAATGCGACCTCCGAGTCTGACTATATCTTCTTGAAATAACCTACACAATGCTTTTGTAGCTGCTAAATATATCAAATGTTTGCAAAATTGAACCATGTGTGTTTCAGGATAAAGTGCCAAACATTGCATTAGTGGGTTCTGGAGGAGGAGAAAGAGCCATGGTGGGTTTGCTGGGATCCTTAGTTCATTTCCAGAAAACCATTCTTTTGGACTGTGTCCTTTATCTGAGCGGAGTCTCTGGATCTACCTGGTACAAACCCTGAGAAAGAACACACACACACACACACACACACACACACACACACACAGAGAGAGAGAGAGAGAGAGAGAGAGAGAGAGAGAGAGAGAGAGAGAGAAGGGTTGAATGTCATAAATGACAGCAGTATGTTGTTCCTCTGAAGGTGTATGGCCTCCTTATATCAGGAACCAGACTGGTCCACCAAACTAGAGTCTGTGAAAGACAAGATCATCCAGAGACTCGGCGGTCCTGCAGTCAGCTGGGGAGATTCATTTGCCAAACTGAAGAAATATTACTATGAGAAAGACATCTTCAGCTTGACTGACTTCTGGGCAGCGATGATCGTCACAACATATGTGAAAGAGGTCTGTAACTATTCATAACACAGCCTTCATGACTTACGTGATTTATGAGGTCGTCACATTCAGGTTTAACAAGTTCTGTGTTAAATAATTTTAATAGATTGTAATATAAAATATTTAATCAATAGTATCAATATTGCAACATTGAGTACTAAACATCTACCTGCCATCCTCTGGTAAAGGAAACATACTTGCAAAAAATGTAAATATGGGATTCATAATCTAATTTTAACCTGGAAATAAACAAAGTTTTGTGATTTCAAATAAATATGTAAAATAATAAAGTAATAAACACATTTCAGATTGTGCACTAGTTCTAGGTCGCGTTTCTTTTATAAAGATAATTTGAGCAAGTTTTATCACTTTAACTTGCTTGTGATTGAAGAAATTTTTCTAACTGTCCCTGATCTCCACTACAATAACATATCTCTATAGATCGATGAACACACACTTACAGAATATTTGGATCAGCACAGTAAAGACCCGCTTCCCATTTACACAGTGATCGACAAGCAATGCAAACAGAAAAAGGAAGGAGGTCTGTGTGTTTGTTTGAAAGAAAGAGACAGTTAATGTGCTTGTGTCGGCTGTTATATAGATGTGTTTCTGTCTGCAGACCCCTGGTTCGAGATCACTCCACATGAAGCAGGTTTTTCCCTCACCGGAGCGTTTGTGGAAGCCTCCAAATTTGGCAGTCAGTTTGAAAAAGGCTCTATGATCAAGAAGCAGCCTGAAATTGACATGCTGTACCTGCAAGGTAACAAACTAATAGATCGATAGTTTCTGTGATGTATTGATCCGGTGATCGGCATACTTGCCAACCTTGAGACCTCAGAATTAGGGAGATATTCGGCGGCGGCGTGGGGGGGGGGGGGGGGGGGGTTTGGGCAGGCAATGTTAGTTTAGTTGTAGATTACATTCTCATATCCATTTTTTTTTTTTTTCTAATGTCACAAGGAATAATCTGTTTTACTGCTTTGCACGATTCTTTTGTAGTGTGGTTTTGGTGTAGCCTACTAAAGTGTACTAAAATAAACATTCACGAGTGTACCTGACTTCTTCTCACCGCTGATTCCTGATGGTTTAGAGGACAATTACACCGAGTCGCACCCTGTCTTTTCAAAGAATAGTACACCGGCGAGCGCGAAGTATAAATGCCTCGTGGGGAGGCGCGCGCGCAGTCAGCAGAGGCGCGCGCAGCGGAGGCTCGCAAACCCATAGACTGCTTCGTTCTTTTTCCGTTCTGATTGCCGCGCTTGACTTCTAGGTGTGTAACCTTTATTATTGTTCGGTCTGAAACGGCGCCCAGTGACGGATGGTGTAGCAATATTGTTGTACAGGTGGAAATCGGGAGAAATTCGGGAGAAATTCGGGAGAAAGGTCGGTCCGGGAGATTTTCGGGAGGGGCTTTGAAATTCGGGAGTCTCCCGGAAAAATTGGGAGGGTTGGCATGTATGGTGATCGGGTCTGTAGTAGTTACTCATTTCCATGTCAAAACTGAAATGTAAACAGTAACATTGACTAGAAATATATAAAAAATCATTTAGACCTCAATTTCAACAACACATTGAGTATTTGAAGAGGAATTTAGCATGTCCAATATATTAAGGGTAAACAATTAAAAACATTTGATAATTTAGTAATTGCTCCATATTGGCCCACTAATAGGGAAAACTTGTACCCTATCTCAGGTACATGCACTGGGTGGCTACTGGGCCCAAGCCACTGCCCCTTTGCACTCATGGGCTGAGGTGTGCCTCTAGCAGACAGAGTAGAGTATATGAGCGGGGTGGATTTAGGTAACATCGCTTGAATTGATGCATAGGATTAGTGCTTCAGCACTGACTACATGGCCGAGTCCTGAGATGGGCATGGTGCTGCGGCAAACTCTGTGTGACCATCACACCAATCTGTCGCCGCACATTCAGCCCTTGGTCAGACCTTTCCTTTCTACGGGCTGGAGTGCCCTTTGAACAAATGTCCAGTCACGTTATTACAATGGATGCCTCCAGAACGGCCTGGGGCGCTGTGTGCAACGGGCATGCAGCTTCAGGCTCCTGGATGGGACCTCGACTGTAGTGACATACAAATTGCCTGGAGTTGCTAGCAGTGTTGCTCGCCCTGCGCCGGTTTCAACCATTGCTTCAGGGCAAGCACGCGTTGGTCCGTACGGACAACTCTGCGACAGTTGCGTACATGAAACGCCAAGGCAGGGTCACGCTTTAGAAGAATGGAGAATCCATCCCCAGGTGGTCCAGGGGATCTGGAGTCGATTTGGGGCTGCACAGGTAGACCTGTTTGTCTTCCAAAAGTTCTCCTACTGCCTGCTTTTTAATTCCCTGAACGAGGCATGGAGACATGGAGGACTTGAGTGGCGGTGGTAGACACTATCACTTAAGCCAGAGCTCCCTCTACTAGGCGAGCTTATACTTTGAATTGGAGTCTGTTTACTGAGTGGTGTTCTTCCCGTCGAGAAGACCCCCAGAAATGCCAGATCAGCTCAGTGCTTTCCTTCTTGCGAGAGAGGTGGGAGCGCAGGCTGTCCCCTCCACCTTGAAAGTGTACAGTATGTTGCCGCCATCGCAGCACATCAAGATGTAGTTGATGGTAGGTTGCTGGGAATGCACTATCTGGTCATTAGGTTTCTGAGAGGCGCCAGTATGTTAAATCCTCCCAAGCCGTGCCTCATCCTCTCCTACGAGCTCTCTGTGGTCTTTTCTTGTCTGCAGAGAGCTCCATTTGAGCCGCTGGTGTAAGTAGAGCTTAAGATCATGTCTCTAAAGACAGTACTTCTGACTGTGCTCACTTCCACCAAGAGGGTACCTGAGGGGGACCTGCGGGCATTTTTGGTGAGCGAATTGTATACAATGAGTTAGATCTTCTAGCCATCTGACCCACTGATCAAGAAACGCATGTGCAAAACTGTTTCAACAGCCTTTGGAGATGCTACATCTTTTCTGTCCTCTGCTGTCCTTTTCAATGCATAAGAGGCACAGCTAGATGACGAAGCGTCTCTGAATAAATGATCCATCATCCTAAATTCTTCTATAGGTGCATTTAAACTGCACTCTGGCCACCAAAGAAAACTAAGCAGATCTGCATACTCCTCAGGAACCCTCACCTGATAGAACATCGACTCCACATCTGCCATCATGACTATTGGTATGTCTGGTAAGACATGCCTACATCTGGTAAGGACACCAATAAGTGTGTTTGTGAGGTTTGGACCTTGTAGCAATTGACTGTTCAGAGACATGCCTTGAAGCGAAGCAGTACGATCAAAAACCACTCGAATTTGGGTTTTCTTTGGGTGGTACACCTCATGATATGTACCACACTTCCAAGTCTGTGAGTATGAACCTGTTTACTAACTTTTGTTCTCCTGTCTTTTCTTTACAAAAACTGTTCAGTAGAGTCTGAGTTGGCTTCCCTTTCAGGTTCAGTTTCCTTTGCAGTTCCTACTTCGAAAGCATACATTTCTACATATCTGTCACTCTTGTTTGACTTGACTTTTGGCACTATTGACAGCACACAGTTATCTTTATTGGTGTTTAAGGGAGACTTGGGCACATGAGATCTTCTTGTCTGATTTAAACATATTTTGTTCCTTTTTGGTTATCCTTGATGTGTAGAATGTCTGGGTGTTTTGGGGAACATTCTTTACATTCAATTCTCTTTTTGCAAGTCTTACTAAGATGGCCTCGAGTTAAGCATCCAAAGCATAAACCTTTAGACTTCAGAAATTCCAAACGTACCATATGTGGCTGACCTTTTTTATTTCACTGCATGACTCGAGAGCATGATTCTTTGTGCAAAACATACATGGTTACTCAAAGGCATTGAGTATCTTTGGTGGACTGACCTGTTTCCTTGACACATGTTGAGGTTTTCTTTCCTCAATGCAAATTTTGGTTGCAAAGAGGCTCCTTGTTATTCCTTTTTTTGTAGGATACTTCTCTTTCTGATTCACCTTTGCTGTTACAACATTGCGATGGTCCAGTAAGTTACCAAAGAGAGGGTCCATGGCCCCTTTAGCTTGACGAACAATAAGGTCAACCTATTGAGTAAATCTTGCTCTTACTGCTTAGGTTGACCTTATTGATCGTCAAGCTAAAGGGGCCATGGACCCTCTCTTTGGATGCTTGTCGCTCTTTGATGTTCTTAAGCTTCTGATCTCCACCTTTCTTTTATCTTGTATGTTAGCTTTGAAAGTATAACTCTCATATTAGTAGGATTGTCCATTTCCTCCATGAATTCTCCATATTCCATTGTATTCCGACAACCAATCAGGAACAGAGCATATGCACTCAAGACTTTTCCATCATCAGACTTGATATGAGGCAACTTTAAAGCTTCATCAATATAAGCACTTGCTATTATTAGCTCGTCTCCATAATGCCTTTAGAGCAATTGTTTTGCTTCCTTGAAACCTTTGCTTGATGGCATATATACACAGCTTCTTACCATCTCTTGTGACTCTCCAGCAGTGCATTGTTCTAGATAATATAACTTGTCTTTTACATTGTCTGTTTTATGTTCTGTGGTATGCTCAAAGGACCTGATGAAGGATTTGAACGTCAGTGGACAATAAACCAATAAACACTTGGATGTCTTTACTTGGAAGCTGAATTTGTGTTTGCTGTTTCACAAGCTATTCTGTCAAGTAATTTTGCTTCTGCATAATTTTAATAATGCTGTCATCTACTTGACAATTATTACTGTGGTCTGTGGCCCTTGATGTGTCTAATTGTAGCGCTGCAAGAAACACTGGATTTGAGATGGCCTTCATTTTACTTTTCCACACGGATGAATGACCTGGTGAATCAGGTGCCGTCCTCTGAGCGTACTTGCTCTTTCAGTACCTTTAATTTAGCATTGCTTTCTGCAAGCGCTGTTTCTATTTCTATTTTCTCCATTTTGGCTATGAGCTGCATCTTTTCAATTTCAAGCTGTTGTTTTTTCTTTAGGGATGCTGCCCTTACTAGCAGGGCTGCACGTTTTGATTCTCCGTGTGCATATGCAGATGATACGGAGAAGGAAACAGATCGACTTTCAATATCTGTCTGGATCAAACTTCTTAGATTTTTATGGCTAACATAAAATCAATTTACAGATCAGTAATATCCAATAACAAAATCAATTGATCATTAAACCTCAAAATTTGATTAAATGTCACAGATAAAAAGTCAAGCAAAATAACTCAATAAACGTGTTGAAATGTGATATCCACCTTACCCTATTTATCTGAAACCTGTATAAGATATTAGGTTTTTGTCCCATTTATCTTAAACTTTCTGTTTGGTATTGTGTGTTTTCTGCAGCTCTGTGTGGCAGCGCTTTAGCTGATGGAGGCGAGATTCTGAAATTCCTCTGGCAAAAGATAAAAGGTACAGTTGCATTTGTTCTCAAGATTTACGCTTCTTCCTAAAACTTACAGTCAATTGACCATTCGCAGGGAGCTTGATTGACAGGTGATTTGACCAATCATACTTCGCCATCCGCCATTTTGTCCGACAAAGCAGTCAGGAGAGTTAGTAGATTAACATGGGAGGATTTGAACTTGAAAAACGGAGTGTATTGACGTCTTTCCGCGGTTAAAACAACATTCCTTCTTATGTTCATTCATGTTTATTTGATGATATAAATTAACTAGAAGGAAGAGATGATCGGTTCACAAGCAGCTTTAAAGGCATACTATGTAGAATGTGGAATACTTGCACTGTCGTAAATACCAATAATAAAGTAGCCTACCGCGTTTGCTGGCTTATAATGTTTTTACATGATTGCAAATAAATCACAAGTAAATAGCCTATAGTCTACTGGCCTACTGTATAATTTAATTTGTGTTTTTTTTATTGTAATGTAAACATTACAAAATGCCAGATGACATCAATAAAGTTAAATGTACGTCGCATTATTTCATAACATTGGCCATTATGGTGTCATTAGACATCGTTATTGCAATGTATCATAATAGTTTGCAAATTGTGCTCGTTTACATGCATATTTATGTCCTGATAATTATGTGAGATTTTGACAATGTTTCTCATGATAATCATAGGAATCAACGTCAACAGCGTCGTCTGATATAATGGATGAATGAACAGCATCGTAAAAAACTTACATATAACAAGCAAGCGCAACAACATACAACATAGAATGCAAACAAGTTTACAAATAAGAGATTTTATTTACTAGTCCATCAACAAGATCGCCAGGTCAGCCTCACTGTTGCATCCAGTGCTGCTTTTTAGCTCGCGCCAACGAGAGAAAGCCTGACCGAGTAACTCTTGTCCGGTTCCTCACGCGGTCAGATTCTCTTCTCCTTTTCTCTTCCGACCGCGTTTTCTTTTCTTTTTCCATCGTCGAGTATCACGCATAGGTATCACGTCTGAAATGCACGAAAGTGTCTTCGTGCTTCATATGTTGTTGATGTGTGTGACGGCGTTGCCGTAAAGCAAGTTGTGATTCTCGCGAGATTTATCAGGGGCGCTACTCCCCCCTCCAAGCTTTACTACCAGGATGATTCGCCCTATTATGAATTCTACATAGTGTGCCTTTAACTGATGCTCTACAGAGATCTGTCAGACACATTAAAGAGCCACAAAACGGTATTAATTGTTTAAATTTATTTTGAAAAATTACCAAATTTGAGACTTTGTATAATATGTTTAATATCAAAAGTAACCGAAAAGTAAGCTGGTCTGTCCTGTCTGTCAGTGTGTTGTCAGTCTCCTCTCTGCTCCGCGATGTATTTTTCACTGCGTGAGAACATGGTGTGGCGTGAGAGCGGCGTAGCTTGTCGGACATAGCGACAGTAACTAAGGGGGGCGGGTCTTTGCGAACGGTCAATTTATCAAGGTGTAAGGTGGAATTCATTGTCATATGAACTGTTTTTTTTTTTTCAGATTTATTTGAAAGCAAAAAAAATATACTTGAGGAAATGGGGAAAGGTAAATAATGTATTATTGATTTTAGTTTTTAATAAGTTACATGTAGTACAATATTTGAAAAAAAAAAATGTGTTCAATGTTTTCTTCAGAAGATCCAGACCCATCTATAGACAAGGGTTTCCAGGTGATCTTGGACCTTGTGGACATGAATCTCTGTGTGTTGGATGGCAAAGATCCTTCTGCTCATGATGAATCCATCAGAACAACACTGACCGGTAAACCTTTTAGTGAAGATTTGTTTTTGTTTTTTTGAAGAGACACAAACAAACAAACAAACAGATGTATTGAACATTTCCACAAAAAAAAATGTTTATATTGATGTCAAATAAAATCAGATTGTGCCTGTTCAGACATAATGTTCAGTTGTAATACTGTCCTATCACATCTAATATCCACACTGCATGTTTTCTTGAGTTTGTGTCCTCTTGTTTTGTCGCCTGAATGACTGACACAAAGTGCACAACAGTACAACCCATTGACTGGACAGTATGTCCCTCACAGCCTTGCGTTCACGTCAAATTTAATATGCCATCTACTGTCCATATTCAATTCAATTCAATTCAAGTTTATTTGTATAGCGCTTTTCACAATACACATTGTTTCAAAGCAGCTTTACAGAAAATGCATTTCAAAAATATACATACAAAAATACAGTTAGTTAATCATGAAATTTAGGGCATAACATATCGCCGGCGTTGGGTCGTCTCTTCACAGGCGTCGAGTCGTCTCATCACAGGCGTTGGGGCATCTGAAGTCTCCATGAGAGGCTGGATACTAACTGGAGCTGACAAACTCTATTTGAGTTATCTCGGGACAGGCGTCCCGAGATAACAACAAAAAAAGGCAGATGGGAAATAATTAGCGTAGCTGCTGTTCTTAATACGAATGCATTTGATCTGATTTAACTGTAGTATAAAAGGTATGAGATGCATCATGTGAAAGCTTGGCTAAAGAGATGCGTCTTTAATCTAGTTTTAAACTGGGCGAGCGAGTCTGAGCCTCGGACAGTATCAGGAAGGCTATTCCAGAGTTTAGGAGCTAGATGTGAAAACGCCCTCCCTCCTTTAGTGGACTTAGATATCCTAGGTACGACCAGAAGCCTCGAATTTAGCGATCTTAAAGAGCGCGATGGAATATATGGCGATAGAAGATCTCTTAAATATACAGGAGCTAAACCATTTAGGGCTTTATAGGTCAGTAACAATACTTTGTAATTGATACGGAACTTAATAGGTAACCAGTGTAGAGATGATAAAATTGGTGTTATATGATCATATTTTCTTGACCTAGTAAGAACTCTAGCAGCTGCATTTTGGACTAACTGTAGCTTGTTTACTGAGGATGCAGGACAACCAGCTAATAGAGCATTACAGTAATCTAGTCTCGAGGTCATGAATGCATGAACTAACTTTTCTGCATCAGAAACTGATAGCATATTACGTAGCTTAGCAATGTTTCTAAGGTGGAAAAAGGCTGTTCTTGTGACATTTGAAATATGATTTTCAAAAGACAAGTTGCGGTCTAGTATAACACCCAGGTCTTTTACTGTAGAGGATAAAGTAACAGGACGTCCATCTAGATTAAGGTTGTATTGTAAGAGGTTTTGTGGGCAGTTTTTTGGACCAATCAGTAATACCTCCGTTTTATCTGAATTTAATAGAAGAAAATTACACGTCATCCAATATTTTATATCTTTAACACACTCTGTCATTTTAGATAATTTAGTGTTATCATCTGGTCTAGATGAAATATATAGTTGAGTGTCATCAGCATAACAGTGGAATTTTATTCCATGTTTTCTTATAATATTACCAAGTGGCAGCATATAAATTGAGAATAGCAGGGGGCCTAATACAGATCCCTGTGGCACTCCATAATTTACTGATGTTATCTTTGATTTTTCCCCATTTAAATGGACAAAATGGTAACGGTCTGATAGGTACGATCTAAACCAGCTTAATGCCTGTCCCTGAACACCAGTGTAATTTTGAAGTCGATCTAAGAGTATTTTATGATCTATAGTGTCAAACGCAGCACTAAGATCGAGTAAAACTAGTATTGAGATACAGCCTTGGTCAGAAGCTAAAAGTAAATCATTTGTAATTTTAACCAGCGCAGTTTCTGTGCTATGATGTGGCCTGAATCCTGACTGAAACTTTTCATAGATATCGTTTTCTTGCAAGAAAGAGCACAATTGAGCGGACACAACTTTTTCTAGTATTTTAGACATAAATGGAAGATTTGAAATGGGTCTGTAATTTGCTAGGTTATTTGGATCTAATTGTGGTTTCTTAATAAGAGGTTTTATAACTGCCAGCTTGAATGTTTTTGGAACATGTCCTAAAGATAGAGACGAGTTAATAATATTGAGAAGAGGCTCTTCCACTACAGGTAACACTTCTTTCAGTAGTTTAGTGGGTATTGGATCTAATAAACATGTTGTTGGTTTAGATGCAGTGATAAGTTTATTTAGCTCTTCCTGTCCTATAGTTGTAAAGCGCTGTAGTTGTTCTTGAGGGGCGATAATTGAGGCTGAATCATAAGACGCTGTCAAAGATTGTACATTTACAATTGTGTTTCTGATGCTTTCTATTTTCTCAGTGAAGAAATTCATGAAATCATTACTATTAAAATGTAACGGAATATTTTGTTCAGGTGATGTCTGTTTATTTGTTAATCTAGCCACGGTGTTAAATAAAAACCTTGGATTGTTTTGGTTATTTTCTATTAGTTTGCGTAGATGCTCAGACCTGGCTGCTTTTAGAGCCTTTTTATAACGTGACATACTGTCTTTCCACGCGATTCTAAAGACCTCTAAATTAGTTTGTTTCCATTTGCGCTCTAAGTTACGAGTTTCTCTCTTGATAACATGCGTAGCACTGTTGTACCATGGTGCTTTAGTTTTCTCTCTAACCTTTTTTAATCTAATTGGTGCAACAGTTTCTAATGTACTAGAGAAAATGGTGCTCATACTGCTAGTCATTTCCTCTAGCTCATCTGTTTGTTTGGGTTCACTGAGGAGCGGAGATAGATCAGGTAAGCTATTCAAGAATCTATCTATAGTGGTTGGAAGGATTGTTCTGCCTGGTCGATAACGTGGCGCAACATGACACATTTCAGCCGTACGTAGTATGCAAGTTACCATGTAATGATCAGTGATATCATCACTTTGCGGTATAATATCTATATCGGTTGGATCGGTTCCATATGATATAATTAAATCTAGAGTATGATTAAGACGATGAGTGGGACCACTAACGTTTTGCTTGACCCCAAAGGAGTTTAATAAATCTGTAAACGCAGCTCCTAACGCATCATTTGTGTTATCAACGTGTATGTTGAAATCTCCAACAATTATTGCCTTATCGGCATTGACCAATAGATCTGAGAGAAAATCTGCAAACTCTTTTAGGAAATCAGCGTAAGGCCCTGGCGGTCTATATACGGTAGCCAAGGCTAGAGATAATAGGGATTTCTTTCTTACATCTAGGAGCGTAACATTTAGAACAAGTACTTCAAACGAATTAAACCTGTGACCTGTTTTCTGAGTAACATTAAGAATATCTCTATAGATTGTTGCAACACCGCCGCCACGACCAATCAGACGGGGCTCATGCTTATAACCGTATCCTGGTGGAGTGGACTCATTAAGACCGAAATAATCATTTGGTTTAAGCCAGGTTTCAGTAAGGCAGAGTACATCGAAGCTATTATCAGTGACCATTTCATTTACAATAACCGCCTTAGGTGTAAGCGATCTAATGTTTAGAAGACCTAGCTTTAGAAATTGTTTTTGTTCACTAATATTGAGATTTTCTGGTTTAATCACAATTAGATTTTTCTTAGATCCTGCAGTAGATTTATTGTTTGGCCTCACTAAACGAGGAATAGACACAGTTTCTATATAGTGTTCTACACTGGTACTTATATCAATTAATTTGGGACAGCAAAGAATGTGATTTGGACTTTGACTTACTAGTCATATGGTGTGTAACGTCTTGGAGATGTTGTCCGACAGAACAGCCGCTCCGATTCTGCTGGGGTGCAGGCCATCAGCACGGTAGAGCCTAGGTCGCTCCCAAAACAGATTCCAATTATTTACAAAGAGCAGTCTCTGTTCATTACACCATGACATCAACCATTCATTTAGTGCAAACAATCTACTGAACCTTTCTTGTCCTTGTCGGTACGTGGGAAGCGGTCCAGACACGACGATCTTTGCTTCAGGCGATGTTCTGCGTACCGTCTCGATCAGGCTCCTGTAGTCCCTCTTCAGAACCTCCGTCTGCCGCAGCCTGATGTCGTTCACCCCCGCGTGCAGCACGACAGCTCCGACGCGCTCGTCACCGTTCAGGATCTCGGGGACCTGCGCAGCGACATCGAGAACACGAGCACCAGGAAAGCAGTGAGTGCGCACCATACCTTTACCTGAGGTAGCGCGGACGTGCCGGACCATGGAACTGCCGATGATCACAGCGTCGTCGCGTTCCGTCTCGCGAAGAGGGGAGAAGCGGTTCCGGGTGGAGATCTCGAAGACCGGGAGGGGCGGAGAGGTCCTTGCTCTGGTCCTGGCTCGTGTCTTCCGCTGTGGCATCATCCAGGGTCCATGGTGCTGTGTCGGTGTCGGGGTAAACGAAACCAGGGGTGCTCGGGTCCTGTGCAGAGAAATACACGGAGTAGAGGAGGCCGGAGTCGAAAAGTTAATAACCACTGACTTGTGAGCATCGGCGCGTGATGCTTCAAGCGCTGATCGTCGGTCTCGCAGCTCGGCCTGCCTCCCCAGCAGATCACGGATCTGCTTCTCCACGGACTCCAGCTCCAACCGCACCGAATGCAGCTCAAACGTGTCCTCACCTGCACTCAGAGGTAGACACACATCCGATATATTCGCCATTATGACAGATGAACAATAAATTAGCAGTGATGCTACCAATATCACTACTAATTTAGGACTGAAATCATGGATAGAACCCGTATCCTTCCAGTGATTCGAGTGTAAATAAGACGGTTGATAGGCGAGACCACGCGTGCAAATGCTAGCGGGCTAACTTAACGTTAGAGATAGTAACGGAAGTTCGGAATATTGGATATAACCAGCGATATCAAAGCAATCCGATTGTGTTTTATAGAGAGTAACGTTAGTATCGGAGATATGTTCACATGCTCACAAACTAACAGTTAAGCAATTCGAAACACAAACTCCAAACACAACCAAAGCGGTTCGAACACAGACACAAACTTCAAACACAAACAAGCGATTCGAAGCACAAGCACAAACTTCAAACACAAACAGAGCGATTTCAGTGATTCGAGTGTAAATAAGACGGTCGATAGGCGAGGCCACGCGTGCAATGCTAGCGGGCTATCGTTAGAGATAGTAACGGAAGTTCGGAAAGTTGGATATAACTAGCGATATCAAAGCAATCCGATTGTTTTTTATAGAGAGTAGTATCGGAGATATGTTCACACGCTCACAAACTAACGTTAACAGTTAAGCGATTCGAACACAAACTCCAAACACAACCAAAGCGGTTCGACCACAGACACAAACTTCAAACACAACAAGCGATTCGAAGCACAAGCACAAACACAAACTTCAAACACAACAAGCGATTAGAAGCACAAACACAAACTCCAACACAAACAGAGCGATTTCAGTGATTCGAGTGTAAATAAGACGGTCGATAGGCGAGGCCACGCGAGCAATGCTAGCGGGCTATCGTTAGAGATAGTAACGGAAGTTCGGAAAGTTGGATATAACTAGCGATATCAAAGCAATCCGATTGTTTTTTATAGAGAGTAGTATCGGAGATATGTTCACACGCTGGAAAAATAGAAAATGCTCGTTTCTAAATTAGTGTAAAGAACAAAATCAACGATTTATGAATCAAGTCGACGGAGCTTCAAACACAAACACAGCGCTCACTCGCAAACAATGTAGAATAGCTTGAATATAGCGTGCGTCTCCCTCAGGATGTCACAGTGTCTGGTGGTTCCCTGGGTTAAACACTAGATGTCCCCAGGGAACCACCAGACACTGACACCATAGTTATCACATTATATGTGGTAAGTTGTCACATCAGGAACCTGCTGTTTATTGACAGTGATTTAAGAATACCTTTTATTTTTTTAAATTAAATACAAAAATACTATTTCAATTCAAATATAGATCGTATCTGTGTTTAAAATGTATTACATTTTCCAGCTAAATTTAAACAAACAATTATTGCAACAACAAAAATGGATATTATAACATATAATATATCAAAAATCAAACCTCTTAATTTACTTAAATGTTTAATAAATGAAAAATTCGGGTTGATTCGAACCCCTGCAGAGTGCAGACAGTTGGTCAGAACTGTGTAAAGACATCAAGTTTAGGAAATTCACTCTCCAGACTCTCTTTCAAATATTTTACTGATGATAATTCAAATGCAAAATAGGTTGATTATTATATGCACGCACACTATATTACATTAGTAAGGTCAGGATGCTGCCAACAAACATGAGATGAAGCTGATTAATCTAGAAAACAGTTCACTTTCACTGCGTCTGAGTCTGCTCAGCACCCTGTGCTACTTCCTAAAGGCACATGATCTGTGGTGACGTTAAATATTTAGATTGGTCAAACAGAAAGTAGCCTTTTGCCCAAATCCACTGTTTTGGCCAAAACATGTTTTTTTTTTGTTTTTTTGTAAGTTATGTTTGTAGTTACACAAACTGGAATTATATGTTGTCAGATAAGAAAAACTCAGTTATGTTCTTCTCTTTTTACAGACCTCGCTGGAGGCAAAGGTCAGCTGATTTTCCCGGTGGGGAAACTGGATGTCACTGATAAAGAAGCTGCAAAACTGTATATGGAGCATTACACCATGGACGTATGCAACAATTTGAGTGTTTGGTTCAAATTCTGGCCGTTCGGTAGGTTGACCTGATGTATACAATGTAGGCTACTTCACTTTTAGTTTTCAAGCCAGATTAATGAATAAAGACCAAAGCATTTTTATATTTTAAATATAGCACCTGAGCTTCAAGTTTGAACCAGTAATGTAATGCCTAATGCCCAAACTTTCTCATACTAGGACCCTAGAGACGCATCATTTATCTCGAGAACCACTAAACACATTTTTGTGAAGGAGAAAAAACTGCATTTGTTCTCTTTTAGTAAATATTTTTATTTTCCTTGTCATATATTGAGAAACGCTACTTGTCAGTTTCATTGCATTAGCGTAAGGATTGTCAGAGGTTTTCCTGGGTCAAAAATAGTCTTCGGTGGTGCCGGATGAACGCGGTCATCTACACACAGTGCAAAGAACCCTATCCATGTGAACTGCAAGCCAAGTACTGACAATAAATCAGATTAAAAATATTAATTTATCCTATTTATTCATTAAATACAAAAGAATCACTGTAAGGATAGATCATAGTAACACATTACATATATATGGTAACACTTTATTTTACAGTGTCCTTGTTATAATTGTAACATGTAGTTACCATGGTAATAACAGTAAATTATGCATAATTACATGCAACTAACCATCAACCAAATCCTATACCATAACCCTATAGTAAGTACATGATCTTGATTATTATTACTCAGTACTTAAATATATAATTACACTGTAACAATGACACCTTAAAATAAAGTATAACCATATATATTAGCTATATACATTATAAATAATATATTATTGCTTCCATTTTAATCACTGAAGCTGTCAGTTACAATGTGAGGTAAACAACGCTCCACTGGAAAACTCCCGTTATTATTATAGACAGTATATAAGACACAGCGACCCCATAGGTTTCAACGGAGAAAAGTGAAGTCAATTAGAAGCATCACTTCCTGATCGTCAGGCGAACTGCGCCGGCTCAAACTGAGCTTGACGACGTAGATGTGAGCCTGTCTGACAGCTGTCAGTCTTCTAGTAGCTGTGCCGAGAGAAATCTGAATCATTCCCTTCTGAATCTCGCAGAGACGGAGAGCGTGAGCATTAGCTGTCCATGAGCTAGCAGCGGGAGCAACTTTATCACTCTCTATGGGCTTCTCCATCGACTTTATCAGACTTTATGCCTCCAAGTCCCCCCGATTGCTTGCGAGCTTCTCCGCCGGTCTATACGGTAATTTCTCTCCTGTACGACAGAGAAATAAAACTTTAGAAATAAATAATGGACAAATGGAGTCTTTAAACACCTCATATGTAAAGTTTTTCGCTGTCAAAGTGAAGCCAAAATGAATAGGAGTCAGTGGAATGCTAACAGCTGGTGATGGCTTGATAGCCAATGGCGGCCCCGGGGAAGCTTCAGTTTCCGGCGGATGGATTCCCCCCTTGGTTATTATCAACGAAGCAGTCTTAGTAGAGCATTACAATAATCTAGCCTTGAGGTCATGAACGCATTAACTACAATGCGATAAACACTTCTGATTGGCTGTTGTGTTCACACACTCTACAGATATGCCTGTGATTTGCTACAAAGTGCAATGTTGCAAAAATACTTTGTAAATATAAACCTTTAACATTCTTTACAGAACGCTCACACACTCATTTTAAAGCATATTTTCTTTCTTGGTGTTTTGCTATGTTTATTAGTAGGACTCATCAGACTGATTTAAACCACGAGTCTGAATACAATAAAAGAACCAGCTGATGGTTAAGTTGAGTCTTTTGTTCATGAATCGGACTATAGGCCTTCAGGTCACGATGTGCATTTGTGTTGTGTTTGCAGTCCATGAGGAGTTGGATTTATAGACAAACATTTTTAGTTTCCTAGAACTTTTTTTTGTAGTTCTTTCGAAAACCAGCTATGTAGTTCTTTAAAGCTAAAACAAATAGAAAACACTGATTCAAAGAACTTATAATGAAACATCAAGAACTTTTATGAATCTCCAAAGAGCCTTATAGTCAAGCCAAGAACCCAATACTGGCAAAGACTGTCTTAAGAACCCTTTAGATAACAATCAAACCACTGAAGAAACTTTCAGTGTATTGAGTGTATTTGTCAATATGAGTGTATTTGTTGTACAGATTTTTTCTACAGCTTCTGTAGATGCATCGTTCAGTGGATCTGGGGCAGGAAATATGACTTTCTCCACAACATGACAGGTGAGAAGAGACTTGCTGATTACTGGCAATTCAATGTGAATAATAAAAAACGAATGTCTCGCCGTGATCTCTCACTCAAATACTGTCAGCTAAAGCAGTGCCCGTCGCTCTACTGGAAAGTGAGACGAGAGACTATATAGACGCTGGACTGTTGCTCAACTCACCCTACTTCTCAGTGCTGAGAAAAGAGAGAAACATTGACCTCATCATTTCCCTGGATTTCAGTGATGGTGATCCTTTCACGGTATTATATATAATTATCTCTAATATAATAATGCACACATACTCTCATATAACCTAAGTTAATGGATTAGTTCCCCTATAAATGTAAATTCAATCATCAATCACTCTCACTCATGTCGTTCCAAACACGTATGACTTACTTTCTTCACAAAATTAGTTTTTTTTCTTTAAAGGGTTAGTTCACCCAAAAATGAAAATAATGTCATTAATGACTCACCCTCATGTCGTTCTAAGCCCGTAAGACCGCCGTTCATCTTCGGGACACAGTTTAAGATATTTTAGATTTAGTCCGAGAGATTTCTGTTCCTCCATTGAAGCTGTATATACAGTATACTGTCCGTATCCATAAAGGTAATATAAACATCATCACAGTAGTCCATGTGACATCAGTGGGTTAGTTAGAAGTTTTTGAAGCATCGAAAATACGTTTTGGTCCAAAAATAACACAAAATAAGACTTTATTACGCATTGTATTCTCTCCCGGGTCTGTTGTGAATCTGCGTTCAGGACTCCGCAGTGACGCTGCTAACTGATGACGTGTTATCTGGCGTGCCCGAGCTTCGTTTACAGTCTGAAGACGCACGCTATATTCAAGCTATTCTACATTGTTTGCGTGGATATCATTTTTTTAATGGTGCGTAAATGTGCATGTCGCGGATGAGACACTTTTACAGCGTGCGTTTCCCTCAGTCTATAAATGAAGCTCGGGCGCACCAGATAACACGTCATCAGCGTCTTACGCCATCAGCGTAACTGTGAAGGATTGACAACAGACCCGGGAGAGAATACAATGCTGAATAAAGTCTTATTTTGTGTTATTTTTGGACCAAAAAGTATTTTCGATGCTTCAAAAACTTCTAACTAACCCACTGATGTCACATGGACTACTTTGATGATGTTTATATTACCTTTATGGACATGGACAGTATACTGTATATACAGCTTCAATGGAGGGACAGAAATCTCTCGGACTAAATCTAAAATATCTTAAACTGTGTTCCGAAGATGAACGGAGGTCTTACGGGCTTAGAACGACATGAGGGTGAGTCATTAATGACATTATTTTCATTTTTGGGTGAACTAACCCTTTAAAGAAAAACCTTGCTGCTTTTTTCTTCATGACACAGTGACCACCAGAGGTCACACTAACCTTAAATGTACATAAAATAAAAACCACTGACAGATACTGAAATGCTGTGTATCATTTTAAAAATTAAAAACAACAACATTTAAACATGTTTTAAATCTGTTTTTCTCGGCTTAAACATGAACCCCTGGAAGTACTTCCACTTTTAATAAAGTGATTTGCAATGCTTTTCCACTGCAGACAGTGAAGGACGCTGCCAAGATGTGCAGAGAACGAAACATCCCTTTCCCTGAGGTCAACATTCCCAGTGAGGACTTCCAGAAACCGAAGGACTTCTATGTGTTCAAAGGCAAAAACGTTCCAACCGTGATTCACATCCCTCTCTTTAATGTGGTCAACTGTGGAGGCAAGTTATGATCTTACAATATCCTGAATAATATCTGACATATCAACTGTGTTCTGATTTAAGTGTGTTACTGTTTCTTCAGATAAAATTGAGGACTGGAGGAAAAAATATTGCACGTTTCAAGGTGCTTACAGCGCTGAGATGATCACTGATCTTATGGAGGTCGCTGGAAAAAACATCACAAACAATAAAGCAAAAGTGTTGGAAGAGATTCATGAGATCATTGGGCTTCCGGAGTAACATGATCCAGGATCCAGCCGATAACAAGACTAAATTTAACACTTACTCAACACAATTAATGACAATCAAAATGCAGACTAAACTGATCTGCATATAGTTAATTTAACAATAGCCTAAATAGTGTTTAATTTGATTTTCTATCTTTAATAATCACTTAACATTTAATCAGCATTATTACCTTTTCTGCAAACTGTGATTTGTGTGCCATTATAAGATCATCGGAGGTTGGTAAAGTTTGTGCTTCATATCTATTAAAAATGTTTCTGCATGATTGACCTTCATTAAAAATAGCTGATCATCAATGATCAAATCAGCAATAACAAACTGGATTACAAGTATAATTGCAGATTAAAAAGTTGTATTACTTATATTGTGTTCTTGTCCATTATTGTTTCTGTTCCAATGAAGTTAAAAAATAAGGTTCTGTTGACAAAATGGACATCATATGATCACTTTACAATATTATCTTCATTTTCACAGTGACATATTAGTGTAAACAATACAATCTGTGGCAGTTTGGAGGCTTTATAATAAAAATATTACACTTACATTGAACTATGTTTAGGTAATGTTAGACATGTCTAAGTGACAACCTAAATGTCCAAAATCCTATAAATGGAAGCTTTAGCGTAAGTTCTGCTGGGAAGACTCAATTGTTGCGTCATTGATTATCTTCTCATCTATCCAATCACGTTTTAATACTAGAAGTATAAAAGAACCGTACTTACACTTGTCTGAGTTCGCAGATGCTGACGCTTCACTCACCTCCATCCACCCCTCCACCACCAAGATGATTCTTCCCTCCAGCAAGAGATGGGTTCCTCCGTCCATCCTTCCTATCACCATAGGATTTCCCCTTCAACCTCCCCACCACCACCAGGATGGTCCCTTCCAATACCGCATTGGGGGTCGGCTGCGCCCCCGCCATCTTCAGGCGGGAAATGCTGAATCCGTACCCTCGGATTGCGAGTTACGGACGGGGCCTACGCCAAAGAACTTATTGCATGTGGCTTGCTGGGCTGTTAATAAATGTACAATTATCGAGTATCTATTCTCCCGAGTCTTTCTGGTAGAAATGTAAGTACAAATGATAAAAGGTTATTAAGTTAAACACAGTAGCTGAAGTGTTTTATGACTGGAGCTCTGGATTGACCAATCAGCATCCAGGACCACAACTCTCTTAGTTTTGTAATAATGAGCATTTGTGCTGTTTGTTATATGTTACAAAATGACCAGGAAGGAGGAACAACCTTGTTCTGCTGCAAATTAATATTTGACCTATTTAGATTATTAACTCATCTCCATTGTGTAGATTGGTGAATAACTCAATACACCACATTGTCTCCAAAGTGGGAGAAAAAAATCTAGCACTTATTTTTTAAATCATGTTTTAGTAATAATGTGTGTTAGCATACACTGTTAAACCTTACAACACTGTTGCTAGTTACTGTAAAAACCTGCCAACAGTAAGCTATGGCTGTTTACAGTTATCTACTGTAATTTGTGGTTGGAGTTACGGTAAAACAAATAGTAAATTCTACAATATCAAGCTGTAATTACCATGTACAGTAAAAAGTTACTGTAACTACCATATTACTGCTATTAAATTTATATTTTTGATTTGAAAAGGTCATTTATTTAAATAAATTCATATTTTAAAATATATTTTATAATTTTGGCACAATCTTTTCATATCCAAACTGTGTATATTTTCCTATGTATAGTAAAATAGTTATTCTATTCATATTTAATAAATTAAAAACAAATTGTTAGTCCTACATGATCCAATCACAAGTGGACGATGCTAAATACAGGTGTAAATGGGGTTTTAAAAAGTTTTGAGCTTGTCCACTTTTGACCTAGTTGTAAACACATTCGACCAGATTGCTTTCGTAAACGCTCATGTGGTCGAATGTGTTCAAACAGCCACAAAGGACGCTTACTCTCCTCCTTGTTACAGATCTGCCAGGCTCTCACACCAGCCAATCACAGCACACTCCCTCTCCTGAATTCTGATCACACACACCTGCACCTCATCATCACCCTCATTACTTCCACTATGCACACACCTTACCCAAACTCATTGTCCAGTCTCGTTTTACACGAAGTGGACACTTAAGCCGGGTGCAAACTGTGCAAATCCTGAAAGATGACTAAAATCTGAAGCCTTTGATCATTAGTTTGACATGTTAACTGACAGCCGATTAATGACCGCTGAGATCAAATTTGACCAAAATTCTGGCAGTGTCCGAAGATTTGACTCACAGTCTTGCAGTGTTATTCTCCTATGACCACCGTTTTTCAAGACAAGCCGTGACCAAAATTAACATTAGAGATTTCGGTCCCACTTTATATTAAGTGGCCCTAATACCTGTGAACTTACATGGTAACTACATGTGTACATAGTATGTAACTACAGTGTAAGTACACATTAGTACATAGTATCTACAGCGGTAACATTTGCGTAACTACACATATGTAACAACCCTCAGAATGGTATGTGTAAGTACAAATGTGTAACAGGACATTGGTAACAACACTTTTTTCACTTCAGTAAGTACACATGTGTAACAGGAATTATGTAACTACATTTGTAGCCTATTTGTTGTTCCACTTCCACATGCAGTTTTAGATACTGCAGTTACCAGTTGGAATACATGTATTTATGACTGGCAGGACTAATGTTGAATTACAACTAAAGTTTCACCTTGTGATACCAGTGTTACATGGTAACTCCTCAGGAACTGTCCACTTAATATAAAGTGTAATTGTTAAGGTAATTGTTGTGTACATCAGTGTCGTTACATGATAATTCCATAGGAACTGTCCACTTGTTGGAAATCAAATACATTTATACCCAAACTGGTAACTGCAGTATCTAAGACTGCATGTGGAAGTGGAACAACAAATAGGCTACATATTGTTGTTACAAAATGTAGTTACATAATTCCTGTTACACATGTGTACTTACTAATGTGAAAAAAGTGTTGTTACCAATGTCCTGTTACACATTTGTACTTACACATACCATTACATGGGTTGTTACATACGTGTAGTTACACTAATAATACAGTTGTAGATACTATGTACCAATGTGTACTTACACTGTAGTTACATACTATGTACACATGTAGTTACCATGTAAGTTCACAGGTATTAGGGCCACTTAATATAAAGTGGGACCGAGATTTCTTTGTAGCCACCATTTCAATCCCGTGTGTAATGCACCTCAGTCACTGAACGTGTCATTGACTGATGATGTAAAACTCTGGACAAGTTTTCTTGCATGCTTACGTTTTTAGCACGCCTTGACTGTACAGTCTGTCATTAATGACAACTGAGATCTTACAGTGTGACATGGCTTACAGCGATTATCAAGTTTGTATCTGACAAGCAACAATCGTTAAAGGACTATTATAAATCGCAGTGTGCACCCGGCTTTACCTTACTTTCTCCAGTGATCTCCAAGATATCTCCAGCGAACCTTCTCCAGGATCCTCTCCAGCGTTCATCGTTCCTCCGTGTCTCCTTTCCCACCAGCTCCATCATCCATCTCTTCATCTACCAGTCATCGAACCTGTAAGAATTCATATTTCATTCACCGCCAGAATCCCGCTCTTCAGATTATCTTTGAACTTATTATACCTGCTTAATGATTATCTGCTCATTTTTGTCAATAAAACATCCTGTTAACTTCCATCTTCCGAGTAAACTTCCACCTAATGAGTAAACATTATGGGAAGCTCGCTAACCATGGTTAGTGGATTTAAACTTTGTCGGCTGAAGACCCGAGTTTAGTTTGAAGATGAAACCAAACCCTTCCTGATTTCGAACACACACTTCTTGCGGATCGCAGAGCAGAAACTAGCTACTGCCCTCCGTATGTTGTTCTGTGGTCTCCGTTCGCATTTATGTTAATTGCGTGAGCTTATTTCATCCATTAGATTGAAAGATCTGAAAAAGACCACACATTTACTTCGGGTCGGTTCTAGACATTTGGAGGCCCGCACCCCTCCTCCCCTCCACCTTTCAAATGAAATAAAAAACGTGAAACAGGCCTATATGACATTATTTTATATTCTTGTTTAAGAATGTTAAATGTGCACATTTAAAGTGAGCATTAAATACATTCGTTCATCTTTTCAATAACTTCTACTGTATCAGTTTCAGATTAGTATCAAGTCATGCATGTCAAATGACTACAATCTATTTAACTCCAATAACTCAAATACTGACCGGTTTTATTAATGGCACCATGAGTTGCTCAGCTGGAGGTTTGTGACCAGGATCCTGCCATCTTCACTCTTGAGCAACTCTGTTCACTGAGCATTTTGATACTTTCGCAAGTGTTCTGTTTTTTGTTTATTTGTAAACAGGGACGTGCACAGACATTTTGAGGGGCAGGGGCTCAAGTGAAATAAAGGGCACTTCTCATAATTACGTATTTTTTTTCTTTTTTTAAACAAATAAGTATATATATTAACGCAACTCTGACTTCCTTTTTTTTTTTTTTTTTAAAGTTAATTAATTGTTTAAATACTTTTTGTTTCACAAGCAAAATAACTTTTTGCTTTTCATGCAAAAATGCGCTTTCAAGGCCGCAATCGCATCTTCCATCGAATCACCTTGATTCGGCAAGGAATAGAACAATCTTTGTCCTTCAGTCCCCAGACAATGTAGCAGTAGTGCTCGTTTGCGCTCGACCGGCCATGCATCTCCAGATGCACCAACAACCAGCAAATAATTCCGGAACATCCGCCACGTGTCGAAAGGAATAGTAGGTTCTCCAGGACATGGCAAAAATGGCGTGGGAAATGTAGAAACAATTCAAAAAAAAAAAAAAAAAAGTACCTCGTCGCCAATTTGTTATATTCTTAGTAAGAAAGAATGAAGAAAATTCTTAAATAAGGAATTATTTAATCAGCAGTATCAGTCGCAAAATAGTACAGCACAGATCGCAGCTCGTGCCACGCTTCACCTTCCTTATTCTCCTATCCTCAATATCCACATATCACAAACCTCTACCGCCACCTACTGTCCAGTATGCACAGAAGAACACAACACTGTTCTTTTTGCAATACATTGGCTGAAACTTTTGGAAAGATGTAGATTTATAATTTACAACTTTTTTTGTGTTTAGAAAACGTTATATTTGGTTTTAATAATATTTCCTTTTATTTGAGGGAATATTATTAACACACACACACACACACACAGAGTCACACAAACAGAGTCACACAAACACACACACAAAGCCCTGGATGTGCAGCAATGTATATTTGGAAAAATATTCATAAAATATATATGAAATTAGGGGAGAATAAGACAATGAAATGATGATCAAAATGAGAAGTTGCAGCAAAACAGTGTGTGGGAGGGCATGAAGACCATCACAGGTTTGAGCTCCAAGCGTGGTAACCTCGTGGAGGGGGACGTGGAGAGGGCCAACCAGTTTAATAACTTTTTTAATAGGTTTGACTGCCCTGTACCCACTGATGCTGCTACTGGGGCTTGTACTGATGCCATTCCCGCACTGTATCGCCCTACTCCCTGTAGTAACACTAACAGCACTGGATTTGAGACTAATATACCACTTCCATTACCCATAATCATTACAGCTGCCCAGGTGAGTGGGGAATTGAGAAGACTCCGTCCCGGTAAAGCGGCTGGCCCAGACAAAGTAAGTCCAAGACTGCTCAAAGCATGTGCTACAGAGCTTGGTGACCCTTTACAATACATCTTCAATATGAGTCTGCGGTTAGGGAAGGTTCCTGAACTGTGGAAGACGTCCTGTATTGTGCCTGTCCCAAAAAAGTCAAACTCTAAGGAGCCGAATGATTTCAGGCCAGTTGCCTTGACATCGCATGTCATGAAGACGATGGAGCGGCTGCTGTTACATCATCTCAGACCACAGGTCAGTCACGCGCTCGACCCTCTGCAGTTTGCGTACCAGGAGAGGGTGGGGGTGGACGACGCCATCCTCTATCTGCTACACCGGTCCTTTTCGTACCTGGATAGGGGTGGTAGCGCTGTAAGAATCATGTTCTTTGATTTCTCCAGCACATTTAATACCATCCAGCCCACTCTACTGAAGGACAAACTGATGAGGATGGGTGTGGACCTAAAACTAATAACGTGGATTACAGACTATCTTAATGAGAGATCGCAGTACGTTCGACTGAGAGACTGCACTTCTGAGACTGTAGTCAGCAGCACAGGAGCACCGCAGGGGACAGTGCTCTCCCCGGTCTTGTTCACCCTGTACACCTCCGATTTTAAGTACAACTCGGAATTTTGTCACATGCAGAAGTATTCTGATGATACTGCAATCGTGGGGTGTATTAAGAATGGAGATGAGGAGGAGTGTCGGACCCTGATAAAGGACTTTGTGGGCTATAACCAACTACAGCTTAACACTTCAAAAACAAAGGAGATGGTGGTGGACTTTCGGAGACAGAGGCCCCTACTGCAGCATGTGCTTATCGAAGGTGACTGTGTTGAGGTAATCAAAACCTATAAATATCTAGGTCTGCAGCTGGATGACAGATTGGACTGGTCCAAAAACATAGATGCCCTATACAGGAAGGGACAGAGTCGACTCTATTTCCTCAGAAGACTAGCATCCTTCTATATCTGTAAAAAGCTATTGGAGATGTTTTATCAGACAGTCATCGCTAGCATCCTTTTTTATGCTGTGGTATGCTGGGGGAGAGGCATCAAAAGAAGGTATGCTTTACGGCTGGATAAGCTGGTGAAGAAGGCTGGTTTTGTGGTTGGTGTGAAATTTGACTCTTCAACATCTGTGGCAGAGGGAAGGACTCTTAGAAAGCTTCTTTCAATTTTGGACAATGCCCAACACCCACTATACAAGATCATCATCAGACAGAAGAGCACCTTCAGCAACAGGATGCTCTCTCTGTCTTGCTCCACAGATAGACTGAGGAAGTCGTTTGTCCCTCAGGCAATACGTCTTTTTAATTTATCCCTGTGACCGGGGTTTAATTTAATTGTATTTTGGGCAGTTTGTCTGTCTTGTCTTGTTTGTTTTTTAATTGTCACTACTGGAAGATTGAATTTCCCTAGCGGATGAATAAAGTATTTATCTATCTATCTATCTGTCTATTTACATTTACATTTATGCATTTGGCAGACACTTTTATCCAAAGCGACTTACATTGCATTCAAGGTACATATTTGACATTTTGTCAGTTCTTGTTTTCCCTGGGAATCGAACCCATGACCTTGGCGTTGCTAGTGCCAACACTCTACTGTTTGAGCTACAGGAAAGCTTTTTTCCTGTATTTTCCTGTATTTATGATACAAGATTAAAAGACTATACAATAAATAAATTCAATACTGTATGTAGCCTACTGTATGTAAAAATACTATTATTTAACCTTAAAAAACTCACTTTAACCCCCAAATGCTTAATGATCTTCACAAAAAACATGTTGAATGACTGCTGATATCTGCAGTTATACCTTCTTTTCTTTGCTTTCTAATTTCACAGAAAGAATCTGTAATGTATTACTTAATATTGTATGTAAAATTACACATAACTTTGTAAAAATACAGACAATTTTATTTTAAATAACATAAAAATTTATTTAAAACCAAAATACAAGCAATTACCTGTACATTTCATAGTGGACTTTTAAATTACAGCAAATATCTGTATAATAACAGGCATTTCACTGTATAATGGAAAAACGGTAAAATTCTGTAAAAAGAAATTTACCATTACCTGTAAAAGGACACTTTTTTTACAGTGCAGTAAATAACTGTAAACAGCCATTCTAGTACTGAACTCTGTTTAGGGCTATGTCTGTAACGAAGAGGCAGAGTCGTGCGAATCCATTTGCAGTGAGTTTTATTAAACAGAAAAGCACACAGAGAGAAACAGTGAAGAGCAGGGTTAAGGGGCAATCCAAACTCAGCAACGATACCAGGCTAGGGTCGGGGCAGGCAGCAGACAGAGACCTCATTTATAAAACTGTGCGTAGGATTCTTACTAAAAGTGTACGTGCGCCCGAAAGCCAAAAATGGCGTGCGCAAAAAAAATTCAGACTTATAAAACCGTGCGTACGCACACCTGCACGCAATTTTCCATTTATAAATCACAGTCTACCTGATCATTTGCGCACGTGAAAAAAATGTACATCCCGCCCTTTACCCGCCCACATTCAACCATATATAGGCCATGCAAATCACCTCATGCATATTAATATGAGCCAGCAAAAGGTAGTTTATGCGAAAAAATGGCAGCAATGGAGAACAAGGGGAAAAAACGAAATTTCTCAGATACTGAAATCGAGGTTCTTGTCACGGAGGTGGAGGAAAGACAATTTATTTTGTTTAGTAGCCATAGCATTGGCATCACTAACAAAAAAAAAAGTGTGGAATGGCAACATGTGACTGCAGCGGTGAATGCAGTTGGTTCGGCTAACAGGACGGTTCCTGAAATAAAAACGAAGTGGTCCGACATTAAGGTGGGGGCAAAAAAAAGGCTCCTCATGCTGGAGGCAAGGGAGGTCAGGGGGGAGAGGGACACCATTCCTCTGTGCCATGTTGTGTAGAATGGCGCATGCCATGATGATCTGGCAGACTTTTTTTGGTTGATATAAAAGTCTACCACCCGAAACATCAAGGCAACGCCATCTACCCTTGAGGAGGCCAATGGCTCTCTCCACTACAGAGCGCGCACGACCGTGGGCATCATTATAACGCATTTGTTCTGCACTCTGAGGGTTTTGAAATGGGGTGAGGAGCCAACGTCTCAGGGGGTAACCACTGTCACCTGCCAGTATAACAGATTCATTTTACAGTAGGCTTGAACTGTTAGAAAATAGACCATTATATGTCATTTTCACTTACCAAGAAGCCACCCATCGCGCACGGCACCTGCCTCAAGTCTATTCCCTACACTGCTGTGCACTACAACAAAAGAGTCATGTGTTGAACCAGGCCATCGCGCCACAACGTTTGTAAGAATCATGTTGGCCTCACAGATAACTTGCACATTTATGGAATGGACATGTTTTCGATTCACAAAAATGAACTGGTTCTCATGTGGAGCCCTTATAGCAATATGAGTGCAGTCAATTGCGCCGATTACATTTGGGAATCCGGACATTGCTGCAAATTGCCTTTTGATATTGGCCTGTTCCCAAATAGTGTAAGGAAACTGTATGTATCGATTTGTCATTGTAATAATCCCTTTCAAAACAGCAGGCATTAAGGCGCTCATGGATGGTTGTGAAATCCCAGACCTATGTCAAATAAACAGAATTATAAGTTTCCACAAGAAGCTTTATGCAGAAAAATTATAGCATCATATTTGTAAACTTGCCTATCGGCCAACTCCCGTTTGTAATTCCCGGTTGCCAAAAATCCTAAAACTGAAAGGACTTGGGTTGGTACCGAGATGGCGTGGTTTCGTGTAGTTGGCCTTTGTAATGTTGACCCCAATTCAGCACACAGATCCAAGAGCATGGCTCTAGGGAACCTAAATCGGCTTATTAGCCAGTCATCATCGTGGGCCAGGAAATCTTCATGGTCTCTAAACACTCTTTCTCTCCTAAGTCTGCCATTGGCATAGTCCTCCAGCAATGCCAGCGCATCCATCATGCAATAGGCTACTACATGCAGTAGTGTCACCGTAGTATTTATGTAAACACCGATCACATTAAATCCTTCACACCTTGTCATACCAATCAGACAATGACTGGTAAACCCATATGCCCACACTTAGATCATTACAAAATGAAAGTTAAGGAAATTCAATTGATGCACTTTGATTTGATAATTTATTGCAATTTATTTATTTAAATTGGTATTATGAACATGCATGCATTTATTATTAGGAAGCATAATGAGGATTGAAAGTGATTTGTATGTTTATGGTAATATGGATAGGCTATATGCGCAACTTTTCAAGTTCAAGATGTTTAATTTCATCCATCTGCCATCAATCCCTCAGCTCACCATCGGTGTCGCCAAACTGCTCCGTCTCCAAAACGTTCGTACGCATGGGTCAGAGTTTGCGTGCAGGTGCGCACATTTTCCCGTCAAGTTTGTTTTTATAAATCACAACTTATGCGTCAGATGTGGCGTACGCCTCTTTCAGGGCCTGTTTTGTGCGACGCAACGGTTATAAATGAGGCCCCAGGAAGGCAAGAATCGATAAACCAGGGAAATCCAGGGAACGTAGCTGCGTTTACTCTTGGCATTAACATGCGACCTGTATCTGGATGTTGTCCACATACACATTGAAAAGACGAGTGTAAACGCGCTTCTGATCGGAATGTTATCCGATCAGCGTGTCCAGTTTCGGAGGTAGTCGAGGACGCATTGTGATCGGATCTCAGTGTAATGTAAACGCAATCCAGCCATCGTGTTGCATTCAGAGGTGGACGTCATATAAATCCCCGCCCAGTCTCCCACGTGGCTGTCAGACAATAATGGCCAGACGCAGTTTAGACAATAAATAAAATTTATTTGAACCTTACAATAAACGTCAATATGTAAAACAGTTTATTTAGGCTTACATGATACTGTGTTTGTCCTTTTTTATTTTAATTGTGCAACATTATCTGAAGGAGGCGATCGCCTGTACAATCACAGCTGTGAGTCATGAGATCTTAATGAAGAGCGTGCGCTGCTTTGCCAGAGGAATAATAGGAATAAACTTTTTTATTTTTTAAATTTTGAATGTTTTTATTGTTTCAGCATGTTTATTAAAGCTACAGTATGTAAGATTTTGAGCCACAAGAGGGCACTGTTTCCAACAATAACAAAGGCGAAGCTAGATGACGCTATGAAGGAGATGTTGTTTTCAACATCCAGAGACGTATGGAATTAATGAATCATGATCACGGATGAGGTAATTTATTAGTTTTTGTATTACCTGTACGTCTGAACGCGAAATTTGATGTCATGATAATGAATTAACTACAAGAAACGCAAAATGTTATGCTATATTATCCTGTTACAGCTATTTGTCAAATGATTTGTTAGGTTAAAGGGCACCTATTATGGAATTTTTAAATTTACCTTTTATGTAGTGTGTAACATAGATCTAAGTGAACAAAAACATCCTGCAAAGTTTGAAATATGAAAGTGCACCGTATATAAAGTTATTGTCTTTCAAAAGTAAGAGTCGACTCGGAGTCATTTTTATGAATCGTTAGAAGACCGAAGCTTTTTCTCTGACTAGATGACGTCAACTTGTCAAGTTATTTGAATACGATACGCCCACTTATTGCGCTCCAAGGCCAGGGAAAACTTGAAAACGTCATGGCGACGAGACGCTGTGTTCTGAAGTGCGACTCAAAAGCCAACTTTTTTCATCTGCCCAAGGAGGAGCATTTGAAGACTAAGTGGCTACAATTCATATATACAACTATACCACAGAAGTATAGTCCGAGCCTTGTGCTTTGTTCGCGCCATTTTGAAGACGATTGCTTTACCAACTTAAATGCAATCAAACTTGGATTCGCGAGCCGGATGATATTGAAGGAAGGTTCAGTTCCAAGTGTATTTGCATCAGCTTCCTCCTCCGTATCACAACCTTTGGGGTTCCAAAAATCCAAGTTTTTGGGGCAAACCTGACCTGTTGAAAAGAGATGGTATTCATCCCTCCTGGGATGGTGCTGCTCTTCTCTCTAGTAATTTGGCTCATAGTCTTAGAGCTAAAACATGACAATCTGGGCCTCAGGTCAGGAAGCAGACAGACTGGCTTAACCGACCGTCTGCTAGCGGCCTCACGTCACCAAGGTCAGATAAATCCCATCACATAGAGCCTCTTTCACCTAGATATCATCATATAGAGACTGTGTCTGTTCCCCGGACTTGGAAATCCCAAAAACGTTCAAACCCATCTAAGGTTAATAATAATAATAATAATAATAATACATAATACGGATGAGCAAATGATAAAGCTTGGGTTGCTGAATATTCGATCTCTTACCTCAAAAGCGCTAATAGTTAAAGGGGTCATGACATGGGTTTTTTTATTTTATTATTATGTTCCCTTAGGTGTAATTATAGTATTACTATAGTTTTTTTACAAAAAACTTTTAAAATGTAGTGATTTATGACCTTTTCCCACCCTGTTTCTCATCCTCTGATTCAAACAGTCTGTTTTGGGGGTGTTTCCCCTTTAAGAGTTCAGTGTTAACGCCCACTGTTATGATTGGCTAACGTCAGTGCCTATGCATCAATTATTAACGCCCCCAGCCAGAACGTTTGCGGATTCGGCGCAACTGTTTAGTAGCGGATGATGCATGCGAAGCGATGGCTCTTGCAATGATAAAACCTTATTATGTTTGAGCCGGAATCAGATGAGGAATCAGAGGAAAATGAACCATGACCACAACAACGAAGACTGGATCAGCCCGTGTCCACATGGAAAGTGAAACTATTTTGAATTAATAAAAAAATTGTAACCCGAGACACTTGAAAACGGATTATTGTTGCCTAATTATCCTATAGCTTAATTTGCTAACAGTTTAACATTATTTAACTAATTTCAATGACATGATAGGGTGTACCACAGACAAAAATGCATGCACAGACAGGCCATCTTTGAAGATGCAGCATTGATAAAGGCAACATTTTTAATTTTCTATCACATGTAGGCCTAACGTACTAGACAGGCGACATATTTTCAAGATTATCTTATACAAATGTGTTTATATTAGCCAGTGATAAAAAGTAAGTTTGCAACGTCGTTTTGAGCCCAGAATAGTCGGCATGGACTTATCTTTGAGCAACAGTTTTCTAGCAAAGCCAGCATCATTTTGGGATTTGTTCTCAAAACAGTCATCCTTATAATGTATAGAGCAAACACTTACATTAACACTGCCGTGACTGGGACGTCCGCAAAAAATTAAGTGCATCCATTTTCCCCTGACGACTGGATCTTTCGCAGCGTATTCAAAGATGTTGTTTGTCCACAGCCAGGAACAGCACATCTGTGGCATCATAATTTCCCTGTACACAGACCCACTCGCTGTCCGTCGACTGAACACTAGTGAGGCGCGCGGGCGCGACAATGATACGAAATGAGCGTAAATGTCTTGCGCTTAAAGCGTAGTTGTCTTGTGCCTGGAGGCGGTCGTATGCAAACGCTGGTACGTCACTTCGTACCGTGACGTCACTTCTTACCATGGATCCAGAACGAGCTGTATTTAGAGCTTGATTAAATAAATGATTCGTTTATAATGGGGAGGAAGTCTTAAGCTATGAAACTTGCAGGACGTTTTAACGGTACAAAGACCTCTTATATACCAAAAGATCAAGGCAAATTTGGTTTCTCATGTCATGACCCCTTTAATGATATGATTACAGATTATAACCTAGATGTGCTGTGTTTGACAGAAACCTGGCTAAAACCAAACGATTACATTGCTTTAAATGAGTCAACCCCACAAGATTACGATTATAAACATGAACCTCGTATGAAACGCAAAGGAGGAGGTGTTGCTGTAATTTATAGTAATATTTTCAAAACCACTAAGAAATCTAGTTGTAAATATAATTATTTTGAAGTGTTGGTGCTTAATGTAAAAATATATAGTGTAAACGATAAATCACGTTTGCTGGCTACTGTATAGAGGCCACCAGGGCACCATACAGACTTTATCAAAGAATTTGCTGACTTTCTATCAGAATTAGTATTGGCTGCAGATAAAGTTCTAATTGTTGGTGATTTTAATATACACATTGATAATGAAAAAGATGCATTGGGATTGGCATTTAAAGACATTAAAAACTCAATTGGAGTTAGACAACACGTGTCAGGACCGACTCATTGTCGTAATCATACTCTAGATCTAATACTATCACATGGAATAGATGTTGATGCCGTTGAAATACTGCAGCAGAGCGATGACATCTCAGGTCTCGTGTAAATTACATTTAGCCAAGGCTGCAAAGCCGTCTCCGTGTTATAAATATGTTAGACCGATCACTTCTGCCACTAAAGATTGCTTTATCAATAATCTTCCTAATCAGTTTCATCATCTCAGCATCCCGGATAGCTTAGAAGAACTTGATATTGCAACAGAAACTTTTAACTCTCTCTTTTCCAGCACTTTACACACAGTTGCTCCGCTGCGCTTAAAGAAGATTAAAGAACATAGTCCAACGCCGTGGCACAACGAGCACACTCAGGCCCTTAAGAGAGCAGCCAGAAAAATGGAGCAAAACTGGAAGAAAACAAAACTAGAGGTGTTTCGGATTTCATGGAAGGAGAGCTCGATTGCTTACAGAGAGGCTTTAAAAGCTGCTAGATCTGCTTATTTTTCAACCCTATTAGAAGAAAATAAACATAATCCTAGGTATTTATTTGAAACAGTGGCTGAACTAACGAAAAAGAAAGCTTCAGGCCTAGAAGTTTCCAAGCAACACAGCAGTAATGACTTTATGAACTTCTTCACTTATGAGATCGATAATATCAGGGACAAAATTATAACTATGCAACCGTCTAATACAGTATCGCATCAGGAAGTGCATTGTAGTCTTCCTGAGGGAAAATTTTATTCATTCATTGCTATAGGAGAGGAAGAATTTTGCAAACTCGTCAAATCATCTAAATCGACAACGTGCATGTTAGACCCTATACCGACTAAGCTGCTGAAAGAGATGCTTCCAGATGTCATAGATCCTCTTCTTAATATCATTTATTCATCTTTGTCTCTAGGATACGTACCAAAAACCTTTAAGCTAGCTATGATTAAACCGCTTGTTAAAAAACAGCAACTTGATCCTACAAAACTAGTCAATTACAGGCCGATCTCTAATCTGCCATTTCTGTCAAAGATATTAGAAAAAGCAGTATCCTCACAACTGTGTTCCTTTCTTGAATGAAATGATATCTGCGAGGATTTTCAGTCCGGATTTAGACCGTACCATAGTACCGAGACAGCTCTCGTTAGAGTCACAAATGATTTGCTCTTATCATCCGATCGTGGTTGTATCTCTCTATTAGTATTACTGGATCTTAGTGCTGCATTTGACACCATTGACCACAACATCCTTTTAAATAGGCTCGAACATTATGTTGGCATTAGTGGAATTGCACTAGCATGGTTTAAATCATACTTATCTGACCGTTATCAGTTTGTAGCAGTAATTGAAGAGATGTCTTATCAATCACAAGTTCAGTATGGCGTACCACAAGGCTCAGTACTAGGACCGCTGCTGTTCACTCTGTATATGCTACCATTAAGAGATATCATTAGGAAACATGGAATTAGCTTTCACTGTTATGCCGACGATACTCAGCTCTATATTTCTTCAAAACCTAACGAAACCTACCAATTCACAAAATTAACGGAATGCATAGCTGATATAAAAAATTGGATGACTAGTAATTTCCTACTACTAAATTCAGAAAAAACAGAGATTCTAATTATTGGACAAAAAACTTCCACACGAAATAACCTAGAGTACTGTCTAACACTCGATGGCTGCTCTGTTAAGTCTTCGTCGTCGGTTAGGAACCTGGGTGTGCTCTTTGAGACCAATCTTTCATTTGAAAGTCATGTGTCTAGTATCTGTAAAACCGCTTTCTTCCATCTTAAAAATATATCTAAATTACGTCATATGCTCTCAATGAATAATGCAGAACAATTAGTTCATGCGTTTATGACCTCAAGGCTAGATTATTGTAATGCTCTACTGGGTGGTTGCCCTGCACGCTTAATAAACAAACTACAGCTAGTTCAAAACGCAGCAGCTCGAGTTCTTACTAGAACCAGGAAGTATGACCATATTAGCCCTGTTCTGTCAACACTGCATTGGCTGCCTATTAAAGGACAAGTTCGGTATTTTACACTTAAAGCCCTATTTACAGATCGTATCTGATGAAATAGAACGGTTAAGTTTAAAATTTGGACACATGTTCCAGTCCCGAGAATTTTGGGTTTATTTCGCTTCCCCCCCACCCCCACACAATGGTTGTCTATGGCCACTGGAAGATTCCTTCCTAAAACACATTAAACTTTCGTTTACAAAGACGTGAAACTCACCGAGTGGTCAGGGGTGTTCACTGATACGGGCCCAAAAAAAAAACGCTGAAAAAGATGCATTCCAACAGGTTTTATCGTAGTGTTTGTCCAACTCCATTGATTGTATTGAATGTGCTGTGTGAGGTACGTTATTCCTCCGCCGCTTCTTCTTCTGCTTCTTCTGTGTATTAAATGAAATGCCAGCGGTTTGCTTGCAATTGGCAAAGGTGCATTATCGCCACCAACTGGTGTCTATTATTCAAGCTCTCAACGGAAGAATCTGGGTGTGACGCGTTTGGCAAAATAGGTCCACAAACGCTAAATAAAACTAAAATTCTCGGGACAGGAGCATGTGTCCAGATTTTAATCTTAACCGTTCTATTTCATCAGATACGATCTGTAAACAGGGCTTTAAGTGTAAAATACCGAACTTGTCCTTTAAACATCGTATAAATTTTAAAATATTGCTGATCACTTACAAAGCACTAAATGGTTTAGCTCCGCAGTACTTGAGCGAGTTCTTAACACATTATAGTCCTTCACGTCTACTGCGATCTCAAAATTCCGGCCAGTTAATAATACCTAGAATATCAAAATCGACTGCTGGCGGTAGATCCTTTTCCTACTTAGCACCAAAACTTTGGAACAGTCGTCCTACCATTGTCCGGGAAGCAGACACACTCTGTCAGTTCAAATCTAGACTAAAAACACATCTCTTCGGCCTAGCATACACATAACACATTATAGACTTATATAATTAGGCTGCATAGTTTAGAACAGCCGGGACCGGGAACACTTCCCGTAATCCTGATGTACTTGGTACATCATAAGAAGGATGGCGTCTACGCTAATATTAGTCTCTCTGTCTATCCTGAGGTTTACTGCTGTCCACCGGAACCAGGCCGTATCCAGATCTGATGAAGGACCAGCGCCAGGACACGACGACGACGCCGCTGACCTGAAGTGTCAACCAGTCTCTCCTCCTCTCCACTCCGACTTCAACCAACCGGAACTGGACAAATACTCAAATTGCCTTGCCTTCTGGCTTGCTTAGTTGGGGACATTTAATATTCAACAATATTATAGATCTGCCTTAAAGGTGGACGATGATGAAATTGTTTTTTGTATTATTTTCATGTTATCACTGTGAAGCTGCTTTGATACAATCTGTATTGTAAAAAGCGCTATATAAATAAAGATGACTTGACTTGACTTGACTTGACAACGTGTAAGTGTTATTAATAATTGTTGCTTTTATGTAGCATGCTTAATAATTATTTTGTTTGTTGTGTAAGAACCGTTTAGCTTCTAGGTCTTCAATGACAATTGTATTGAAATATGTGAAGTGTTTGTCACTGTTTTCGGAGTTGTCTTAAAGAATAGAGTAATACCTCGTAGTAACGTAACTGCATTTTTTTTTTTGTAAAAACGTTATGTTTATGCATCGGGCTAACGCAAACAAAGACTGGTTGTGCTTTTACAATATGAACTATGGGCTATGCTCGCTAACATAACATTAAATTCTTTATCTTATTTTTAGTTTTCTCTACAAACTACAAAGCAGTGGACTATAATCATTATTATAACACAATTTAATTGATAAAAGCATCATTGTACTCCGTGTTAAACAATAAGTATTATCTCTGTAAACACTGCTGGGTCATCTGACCAATCGCAGATTAGTTTCGCGCAAAGGAGGGGTTTGGAAAAATGAGTCGTTGACAGATCATTTGGGAGTCGGTAAGCAAATCAGGTAAAAATAAATGCATATTATACGACAACAAAAGTGTTTTTTGTCATTGCATGCATGTAAAACTGTTGTTGGGGACTCCCAAAACAACATTAGGAACATTTTAAATGTCATAATAGGTGCCCTTTAATGCTGCGTAGTTTTAGGATGTTTATAGTTAATGAAGTGTTGTTTTACGTGTTCAAACCAGTCGTAGTAAAATTAAATTTGAACGGACATTTGCAAGTAATGACTTAATATTTTTTAACAACAGATATCCGATTGTATTTAATTGCACTGCCATAATCTCGGTCACGGACTACCTTGTACAGAATATAAAATAATGACGGAAATCATAATAGACTATTACATGCGTGGGTGCGGGGACGTGGCCGACAATTTTGTATAATTTATAATGTTGATATAAGCTATCGCATCACGATAGTGTCGTGGGCAAGTGTGATCACATAACGTGGGAGACATGAGTTCGTGTCCCAGCTAGAGGAACTTTTTTTTTTACTAACGCATTTGTCCACGTGATATTGCGGAAACCAAGGATAGTGCGGATATTGCGTCACTGACAGGCGACATTTTTTTCCGGGACGGACAATTATTTAAAATTGGAATTTCTCTGAAATCAAAAAAAAATCTTTGGAGACTTTTGGGATATTGTAAGTACATAACTGCAGGAAATATATCACACTGTCCAAGTGATTTTTGGATCTTTTATTACAAAATTGTTACATATTGTATCTTTAATCTCCCATTTCTGTTAATATAGTCATTGCATGATATAACCTTAAACCCCGACGATCGATGATACTTAACCATGGTTATTTTTGTATGATCAACTCTATATATATTCCTTCATTCAAAAAACGTAATTTGATTTAAGGATGGAGATTGCACAGGAAAGTAAAGTGAGTGAGTGAAAGCAATTGGGACATTGCTTAATTAATCTCTTATGATGTCGTAGCCTACTACAGACCTAATTTAAATATTATGCAGGAAACAGAAATCCGATCGGTTATCCAGATTGCGTTTACACTTGCCATTAACATGCGACCTGTATCTGGATGTTGTCCACATACACATTGAAAAGACGAGTGTAAACGCGCTTCTGATCGGAATGTTATCCGATCAGCGTGTCCAGTTTCGGAGGTAGTCGAGGACGCATTGTGATCGGATCTCAGTGTAATGTAAACGCAATCCAGACATCGTGTCTGCATTCACAGGTGGACGTCATATAAATCCCCGCCCAGTCTCCCACGTGGCTGTCAGACAATAATGGCCAGACGCAGTTTAGACAATAAATAAAATTTATTTGAACCTTAAAATAAACGTCAATATTTAAAACAGTTTATTTAGACTTACATGACACTGTGTGTGTCCTTTTTCATTTTAATTGTGCAACATTATCTGAAGGAGGCGATCGCCTGTACAATCACAGCTGTGAGTCATGAGATCTTAATGAAGAGCGTGCGCTGCTTTGCCAGAGGAATACTAGGAATAAACTTTAAAAAATGTATGTTTTAAATGTTGAATATTTTTATTGTTTCAGCATGTTTATTAATCTCCCATTTCTGTTAATATAGCCTAGGTTACTCATTGCATGCTATAACCTTAAACCCAGATGATCGATAAGTGTGACTTAACCATCGTTCCCTATCAGTCGGTCACTACTACGTAGGTCGTGACCGACCAATAGGAATCTCGCTAGAGAGCCGATCTACTTCGAGTGAAACTAAACGAGCCAATGCACATTGGCGTGCAATCATTTGCATCAGCTGCGCAGCCTCGCAGCGCGGGTATATAACGAGCAGCTGGTGATTGCACTGTAGCTTTTTGCTTCGGAGCCAACCGATGCTGTTTAATCTATCTAATATTGAGTGATCAAACAACGAGCAAGCTCTTCAGGAAGATCTCTCGTGTCTGGTGCGGGCGATACAGCGCGGCAGTGGGGTCGACTTTCTTTTCTCTTTTGTTTTTGTGTTTCTGAGCAAAAAAAAAAAAAAAAGCTGTTTTCACAGCTGGTAACGGTGCGCCAATAGCCGTTCTTACGGCTGGTAAGACCGCCGTGAAGAGAGACAGCGCACGACAGGTTACACATTTCTGTCTGTGTCCGCTGCGACCGTTCCCCTGCGTGCTTCAGTACCAAGAAGAGCATTCACCTGAAAGAGCTTACATGGGTGTGAGTTGCGTCTTTCTAAAGATGACATTCCACCCGTGTGTTCTGGATGCAGTCGTTTCCTGTCCTCTCTGACGGCCACGATCACTGTCTCGCATGCCTGGGAAACATGTGAGACTGTGTTCGTGGGTGGTTCATGTTTTCGCACGGGAACATGACCACGTCGGCACGCCGGTTGACTCTGCTTTCTCCGGAAAGCTTGAGTCCCCTCTGTTGTTGGCCAGCCGCTGCTTGTGTGTGAAAGCACAGCTGCAGGTCTGCTCGACACTCTGGGACACCAGCGTGTCGTGTGCCGTCGAGCTGCCGGGCTGCAGCGCGGGTTGTCACGGCGACCCAGCGCTCGCTCGGCGCTCTAGGTGCGCGGTCCCCATGTCTATTCTCCGTTGTAGCGCCCTCCCTGGTGGCCACCAGGAGAGGTCTACTTCAGTAGAATAGCTTGGGTGATCCTGAGAGCTGAGGGCTTCTCCTTCGGGGAACCAACCCCCTAGGGCCCCTCCCTCTCTAGAGCATCACAAGCTGTGCAGCTTCTAGATGAGATTGCTGGTCCTTCATAAAAAAAAAAAATAAAAAAAAAATGGAGGAACCTAGCGTTTCATTCAAGGCTCCAGCTGAGGGCAGATGTCGATTGCTACATCGGAGAGAGGGGCTGTTTCGTTCTGGAAATGAGGATGATGTTAAGTTCCCACTGTAATAGTGTGTGTGCTTATGCTGAATCAGATTCAGAGCGGACAGCCATGCTTTCCCGGGTCTTTCTCGGACGTGCATTGAAAACTTAACAGTATGGAGCTATATTGGTGCCAAAAATATGGAACGCCAAAAGTGCCAAATTCTGCATAAAGTTTTCACCTCTCTCACTACCCTCGATAGTGGGGTGGCCGTGCCTCTGGCAGGCCACCTCTACCCTGCATGCGAGGCCAAGGCACTCTTATTGCACGAGGGTAGTTCTGAGCCGGGGTTGAGCTGCGCTTGTCGACTGACCGTGTTCAAGTCACAGTGCTGGCCCTCGATCAGACGATGTCCACCTTGGTGGTCCAGAAGCCCCCCTGGCTGTCCTTGTAGAGGTGTGAGAGCTCGTCAAAGTACGCTTTCTCGATGCTCCATCTCATAAGGTGGCCTTTTCAGCGACACTGTTGAGAACTGGCCCAGCAGTTCTCCACAGTCAGCAGCAGACTGAAGCGCTTCCCCTGACGTACCACCAGAGTACCTCGTGGGCTGCCCCTCAGTCTACTCGTCGCCAAGGGTGTCATCCCCTGCAAAGAAGAGAAAACTCCGGCACAGCCTGCTCTACTGTGTCCGCTGCAGGAGGATGACACCACCCGTCTCAACCACTGTTTAAGTGTCGGTGAAACAATCACTGGAGACGGGTGACCCGGAGATGGGTGGAGCTGCTCTCTCCCAGTAGAGGGCTGGGAAACTAATCTTTTGAGTCAAAATTATGTTCCACCACTGGAGTCACAGTGGTTCCCAAATTCTCAAAAAAAAAAAAAAAAAAACAAGAGCAGATCCTCTATCTCTGGGTCTGAAGAGGGTCTGGAGAGTAGTGGGAGGAGAAAATCCTCACCACCCTCATCCGCCTCTTCTGTCGCCAGCGGGCAGCGCAGTGTGTGGTTCGAGAACGCAACCAAGCCGCCTCCTGCACCTCCTGCCTCGTGGAACCAGGTAAGTGCTGCACAGCACACTTAGACCACGCTACGGACCGCCTCCCCAAGAGAGCCTCCCGGGCCCCGTCCCTGTGTTCCACCTCGCTGCCCCACTCCGGGTACGCCTCGGTCCCTTTGGTCCCGCTTGTACGGTCTCTGCGAGCCTGGTTAGCGCTCCCCAGTCCGTCTCGCTGGCTCATTCGGACCATCAGGCTCGGCTATGCGATTCAGTTCGCCCGGCATCCCCCCAAGTTTCGGGCCATCCACTCCACTACAGTGAGAGCAGCCGATGCCCATGTCTTGCGTGCGGAGATCGCAGTCCTACTGGCGAAGGACGCGATAGAGCCGGTCCCTCCAGCCGATATGAGGTCAGGACACTACAGTCCCTACTTCATTGTACCCAAGAAAGGTGGTGGGTTACGACCGATCTTGGATCTGTGAGTTTTGAATCGGAGCCTCCACAAGCTACCGTTCAAAATGCTCACGCAGAGACGCATTTTCAGATGCATCCGTCCCCAAGATTGGTTTGCAGCGATCGACCTGAAGGACGCGTACTTTCATGTCTCGATTCTTCCTCGACACAGGCCGTTTCTGCGCTTTGCGTTCGAGGGTCGAGCATACCAGTACAAGGTCCTGCCCTTCGGGCTGTCCCTGTCTCCCCGTGTCTTCACGAAAGTCAAGGAGGGGGCCCTTGTTCCCATGAGAGAACAGGGCGTTCGCCTCCTCAACTATCTCGACGACTGGCTCATACTAGCACACTCTCGAGATAAGTTATGCGAACACAGGGACCTCGTGCTCAGGCACCTCAGCCAGTTGGGCCTTCAGGTCAACTGGGAAAAGAGCAAACTCGCCCCTGTGCAGAGGATCTCTTTTCTCGGTATGGAGTTGGATTCGGTCGCACAGACAGCGCGCCTCACAGAGCAGCGTGCCCAGTCGGTGCTGAACTGCTTGAACATGTTCAAAGGCAGGACGGCGGTCCCACTGAAACTTTTTCAGAGGCTCCTGGGGCATATGGCAGTGGCAGCAGCGGTAACCCCGCTCGGGCTGCTACATATGAGACCGCTTCAGCACTGGCTTCACGGCCGAGTCCCGAGATGGGTGTGGCATCATGGCACTCACCGGGTGGCAATCACACCGGCGTGCCGTCAGACCTTCAGCCCGTGGTCAGATCCCTCGTTCCTACGGGCAGGAGTGCCCTTGGAACAGGTGTCCAGGCATGCTGTGGTATTCACAGATGCCTCTGCCACCGGCTGGGGCGCCACGTACAACGGGCATGCAGTGTCAGGGGTGTGGACGGCTCCCCAACTGCATTGGCATATCAACTGCCTCGAGTTGCTAGCAGTACATCTCACTCTGAGCCGCCTAAAGAGACCGCTACAGGGCAGAGACGTGCTGGTCCGTACGGACAACACAGCGACCGTTGCGTACATCAACCGACAAGGTGGTCTACGCTCCCGTCGCATGTCGCAACTTGCCCGCCATCTCCTCCTCTGGAGTCAGAAGCATCTGAGGTCGCTTCGAGCCATGTATGTCCCCGGTGTGCTCAACCGTGTGGCCGACGAGCTATCACGAGCTGTGCTCCCGGGAGAATGGCGACTCCACCCCCAGGCGGTTCAGCTGATTTGGAGAGAGTTCGGAGAGGCTCAGGTAGACCTGTTTGCCTCCTCAGAAACCACCCACTGCCAGCTGTTTTACTCCGACCGAGGGAACACTCGGCACGGATGCACTGGCACACAGCTGGCCCCGGGGCCTCCGCAAATATGCGTTCCCCCAGTGAGCCTACTTGCACAGACCTTGTGCAAAGTCAGGGAGGACGAGGAGCAGGTCCTTCTGGTGGCTCCCTAATGGCCCACCCGGACTTGGTTCCCAGAACTCATGCTCCTCGTGACAGTCCCTCCCTGGCCCATTCCTCTGAGGAAGGATCTTCTGACTCAGAGACGGGGCACCCTGTGGCACCCGCGTCCAGACCTCTGGAAACTCCATGTCTGGTCCCTGGACGGGATGCGGAGGTTCTAGGTGACTTACCCCCAGAGGTACTTAACACCATCACTTCTGCAAGGGCACCGTCCACGAGACGTGTGTACGCCTTGAAGTGGAACCTGTTCGTCGAGTGGTGCTCTTCTCGCCGAGAAGACCCCCGAAGATGTTCGATAGGGTCCGTGCTTCCTTCTTGCAGCAAGGGTTGGAGCGAAGGCTGTCTCCCTCCACCCTCAAAGTACATGCTGCCGCTATTTCAGCTTATCACGACCACATAGATGGCAAAACAGTTGGGGAGCACGACCTGGTCGTCAGGTTCCTTAGGGGGGCGAGACGATTAAATCCTCCTCGACCCCCCTCCATACCCTCTTGGGACCTTTCCCTGGTGCTTCGAGCACTTCAGGATGCTCCCTTTGAGCCATTGCAATCAGCAGACTTAAAGCTTCTCTCCATGAAGACTTTGCTGCTGGTTGCACTGGCCTCTGTCAAGAGGGTAGGGGACCTGCAGGCATTTTCGGTCGACGAATCGTGCCTAGAGTTCAGGCCGGGTGACAACCATGTTGTACTGAGACCCCGGCCTGGCTATGTGCCCAAGGTTCCTACCACTCCCTTCAGGGACCAGGTAGTGAACCTGCAAGCGCTGCCCCTGGAGGAGGCAGACCCAGCCCTGGCTTTGCTCTGTCCCGTTCGCGCTCTGCGTATGTACGTGGACAGAACTCAAAGCGTCAGGACCTCAGACCAGCTCTTTGTCTGTTACGGAGGCCAGCAGAAGGGAAGGCTGTCTCCAAGCAGAGGATGGCCCACTGGATAGTGGATGCCATCGCCTTGGCTTACCAAGCTCAAGGCGTGCCCTGCCCGCTTAGGTTGCATGCACACTCCACGAGAGGCGTTGCATCCTCCTGGGCGCTGGCACGTGGCTCCTCGCTAACAGATATCTGTAGAGCTGCGGGCTGGGCGACACCTAACATGTTCGCTAGATACTATAGCCTACGTGTAGAGCCGGTCTCCTCCCGTGTTCTCACCCTAGACGGGTAGAAGCACTGAGAGGCCCGGCTCTGTCGGCTTGCTGCACCCTACTGTGCACCCTTATTCTCCAGTGTGAAAAACCTGTGAGTCCTCCAAACACCCTCGGGCCGGACATGGCGGAGCGTCCGGTGCCAGGCCTGTATCCGCTGAATCCTTGAGAACCGGATATAGGCTGGGTCCCATATGTGTGACCCTACGGGGATCCCATATGTGTATATTCTCCACGGCTGCTCCTAAACGGAAGCCTGTGTCTTTCCCTTGGGCTAAGTCACCCATTACTCATATGCTGTACAACCCTCGGGTTAGTCCATATGTTATCTCCACTTAACTCCTTGAGAATGTGGCTTCCGCAGCGTTCCCCTCCTTCAGTTCGGGCACGCTTTCCCAGTGTTATCCAATAATCTCACTGTATGGGTTATCACGGAACAACAGTGACAGGTTCACTCTGTGTAAGCCGCCTCCTATCGTCCTTCCAGGCAAGAAGGTGTAGAGGCTTGCACAGGGCGCTGGATGGGGTGCAGCAGCTGTGGCGCTTTGGTAGGGATTCCTATTGGTCGGTCACGACCTACGTAGTAGTGACCGACTGATAGGGAACGTCTCGGTTACGTATGTAACCCTCGTTCCCTGAAGGAGGGAACGGAGACGTAGGTCCCGTCGCCACATCTGCTGCCGCCCGCCGGGGCAGCCAGCTTATCGGCTTGGCTCCTCAGCAAAAAACTACAGTGCAATCACCAGCTGCTCGTTATATACCCGCGCTGCGAGGCTGCGCAGCTGATGCAAATGATTGCACGCCAATGTGCATTGGCTCGTTTAGTTTCACTCGAAGTAGATCGGCTCTCTAGCGAGATTCCTATTGGTCGGTCACGACCTACGTCTCCGTTCCCTCCTTCAGGGAACGAGGGTTACATACGTAACCGAGACGTTATTTTGTATGATCAACTCTGGAAATATTCCTTCATTTAAAAAACGTAATTTGATTTAAGGATGGAGATTGCACAGGAAAGTAAAGTGAGTGAGTGAAAGCAATTGGGACATTACTTAATTTGTATAATCTCTTATTGGTGTCGTGCAACAGACCTAATTTAAATATTAAGCAGGAAACAGAAATCCGATCAGTTATCCAGATACAGAGGCTACTTAATATGAACAAATGTAAACGCACAGTGTCCTGATTGGCTAAAGATCTGATCTGCTTGATCGGATCATGGTGATCGCATGTTAATGCCAAGTGTAAACGCAGCCAAACTGATCGGATAACATTCCCATCAGAACATTCCCAACATTCCCACCAGATACAGGTCGCATGTTAATGCCAAGTGTAAACGCAGCCAAACTGGACACGCTGATTGGATAACATTCCCATCAGAACATTCCCAACATTCCCACCAGATACAGGTCGCATGTTAATGCCAAGTGTAAATGCAGCCAATGTCAGACATTTCTAATTGACCACCCATTTCAAATGTGTCTAAAATCATTAAGCGATAAAGGGTTATTAATTTATTATAGTAGCTAATGTGTTTTAGTATGGCTGGAGCTCTGGATTGACCAATCAGCATCCAGGACCACAACTATCAGCTTAGTAATAATGAGCATTTGTGCTGTTTGCTATGATACCAAATGAACAGGACAAAACCTTATTTTTCAAGAGCACTTTATTAATTCATTGGAACAGAAACAATAACTGACAGGAATATGTCAAAGTAGCTAATACAATATTTTGCTGATTTTCTTATTAATGATCAGCTATTAATAAAGGTCAATCATGAAGAAACGGATTGAAACATGCAGAAACATTTTTAACATTAAACAGAAATGAAGCACAAACTTTACCAACCTCTGATTATCACATTTCACACAAATCACATTTTTTAGAAAAAGTAATGATGCCTATGAATTTTAAGTGATTATTAAAGAGAGAAATGAAAAGAAAGGAAACAAAATTTATTGTTAAATCATCTATGTAGTTCAGTTTAGTCTGTATTTAGATTGTTATAAGTTGTGTATTAAGTAGCACAGTGTTACATTTAGTCATGTTAGCGCCTGGATCTTTGTTGCTCAATTATCTCACGAATCTCTTCCACCACTTTTGCTTTATTGTTTGCGATGTTTTTTCCAGCGACCTCCATAAGATCAGTGATCATCTCAGCGCTGTAAGGACCTTGAAACGTGGCATATCTCTTCCTCCAGTCCTCAATTTTATCTGAAGAAACAATAACACACTTAAATCAGAACACAGTTGATATGTCAGATATTATTCAGGATATTGTAAGATCATAACTTGCCTCCACAGTTGACCACATTAAAGAGAGGGATGTGAATCACGGTTGGAACGTTTTTGCCTTTGAACACATAGAAGTTTTCTTTCTTTTCTTTTTTTTTTCCCAGTTAAAATGATACAAAGCATTTTTTATTTTAGGTTAGTGTGACCTCTGATGGTCATTGTGTCAGCAAGATTCTTCAAAAAAAAAAAAAAACTTATTTTGTGAAGAAAGTCATACGGGTTTGGAACATGAGGGTGAGAGAATGATGATTGAATTTACATTTCTCGGAGAACTATTTCTTTAAATGAGCTGATATGAGAGTAAGTGTGCATTATTATATTAGAGAGAATTATATATAATACCGTGAAAGGATCACCATCACTGAAATCCAGGGAAATGATGAGGTCAATGTTTCTCTCTTTTCTCAGCACTGAGAAGTAGGGTGAGTTGAGCAACAGTCCAGCGTCTTCATAGTCTCTCGTCTCACTTTCCAGTAGAGCGACGGGCACTGCTTTAGCTGACAGTTTATGAGTGAGAGATCACAAATGAGTCACACTGAGTCATGTTTAAGTCTCTTCTCACCTGTCATGTTGTGGAGAAAGTCATATTTCCTGCCCCAGATCCACTGAGCCATGGATCTACAAATGCTGAGGCAAAGATCTGTACAACAAATACACTTTTTAAAATAAAGTTTCTTCAGTGGTTCTTTGGACAGTCTTTGTGACTTTCTTGACTTGACTAGCCTATAAGGTTCTTTGGAGATTCAAGAAGTTATTGAATAGTTATTATATCATGTATCATTTATTTATTGTTTTGTTTTTGTTTTAGCTTTAAATAACTAGTACATGGATGGTTTTGTAAAGAGAATAAAAAGTTATTGGAAATTCAAAAGATTTGTTTATAGCAACGGTTTTCAAAACGGGGATATCACAAAATGTGTGAATGTTGGTGCGTTTGTGCCATACCAGAAATAGGAAAAATATTTTAAGAATATCAAAAAGCATCACCGTATTTACATATTTCAGATATGACACACAACAAGTGTTTCGCATATCAACCCTAGACTCCTCGTGGACACAAAACAAATGTACAGCGTGACCCGTATAGTCCGATTCATGAACAAATCAAATTAAAGGTGGGGTATGTGATTCTCTTTTTTGTCCAATTATTCAAAATCACTTGAAATCCTATTTCTAACCCATTTACAGCCACTGAGTTAGAAGCACTGAAATAAAAATTAAGCAATTTAATCATCTGTGGAAAGGGCAGGACTCGAAAAACTCCAGCCAATCATTTCCAAGACCACCTAGAACCATTGGACAGTAAGTTCGTCAATCAAACGGTAGTACCACACCCCCCTCCCCCTAGCGCGCGTTACCCCTTGGAATGGGTGGATCAGGGCCAGCGTTTGAGGAAAGAAGGTAGGACCTTGTGAGTTGTGTATTTTCAAAATCTGCCGGCCGTTTTGCAACTTACATACCCCACCTTTAACTATGAGCTGGTTCTTTTATTGCATTATTCAGACTCCCTTTTGAATCAGTCCGATAATTATTTTACTGATAAACATGTAAAGCACCAAGAAAGAATATATGTATTCTCTCTTTACCTGTATTCATCACACACTTGTTTTTATAGCTTGCCACAACAATCCTTATGCTAATGCAATGAAACTAATAAGTAGCCCTCGCTCTATCTAATAATATGGCAAGGAAAATAAAAATGTTAACCAAAAGAAAGAACAAATGCAGGTTTTTTCTTCACTACAATGTGTTTAGCGGTTCTCAAGATAAATTATATATAATTACCACTCTAGGGTCCTAGTATGAGAAAGTTTAGGCATTAAATCACACTGGCTCAAACTGGAAGCTCAGTTACGGCTATTTAAAATATGAAAATGTTTTGTTGGGTAAAGTGGCTTATTCATTAATCTGGCTTGAAAATCAAAAGTGAAGTGCATTGTATATATCAGTTCAACCTACCGTACGGCCAGAAACCGAACCAAACACTCAAATTGTTGCATACGTCCAAGGTGAACTGCTTCATATACAGTTTTGCAGCTTCTTTATCAGTGACATCCAGTTTCCCCCCTGGAAAAATCAGCTTACTTTTGTCTGGAGAGAGGTCTGTAAAAAGAGGAGAACATAACTGAGTTATTCTTATCTGACAACATATAATTATAGTTCTCTTACGTAGAGTTCTCTCCTACTGCGTCGAATCGACGCTGCGGGAAAGATATTTCTTTGTCGAGATTGAAGCCTAAAAATTAATCCTTAATTTTGTAATATGTAAAACGCTTTTCTGTAGCATACAACCCTAGGCGGAGCAATACCGCTCGCCCATTGGCTGCTCCGCCAGAAAAGCACAGCCTATGCGAGGCCAGTGACGCTGACCAATGAGGGCGCTTCGCGCCCTTCTGCGTCATCTCCCGCCGAAACAGGCGTGGCCTAGGTCTATAAATACCAAGCATAGCTGCTTCCACTCCGATTTTCTTTACTTCACGAAGCTACACGCATCGTAGGACCGGATTCGAGCCACCACAGCCGTCTGATACAGCACCTCAGCAGGACGAGCCCTTACCTGAAGCCGCTGGTCATCGCCGCCTTCAGCCGCCGTTCCCTGCTGCGCTTCTCCGGCGTGGAATATCCTTTACATTATGTGTGTGTGTTTTGTGTGTGTGTTCGCCGTCGCGTCACACAGTTTTTCCACACTAAAAGAGCCGAGCGTCTTTTTCAAGATGTCTCGCACCTCCTGTGGCTCGTGTTGAGCCCCACTCAGCGTCGGGGACCACGTGCTTGTGTTTCCTGCCTGTGAGTATCACGCAGCTTCAGCTCTCGTCGATGGCGGCTGCCACCACTGTGATTTGATGCCTACGGTGACTCTGCGGACTCGCCTGGCGTTCATTTACTGAAGCTGCATCTTTTCCGCCCGCTGTAGTGCCGCGCCGTGAAAAGCGCCGTGCTTAGCGGAGCCCGGAACCTCCCCCCACCACGAGGTGCTCGCCGCTGCTGCCGCCAGCTTCTCCGCCCGCTTCGCTGGACTCTCTGATCGACGGACAAGGGCCGCTGTGTGCCGCCGCGTCCGTCATGAACGAGGAAGGTGAAGCCGCGCCTGTGGAGGACGACTGCTTTTCTCTCCCGCTTCGGATGGGCGAGTTCCGAGGATCTCCCCTCCCCCGCCGCTCATGAGCGTCGACGGAGAAAGACCAGCATCGATGCGCTTACCGGCTGGATGGCTGTTTTTCTGCAGAGGAACGTACGTTACCGTCCTCACGACCCGCGCCCTTTTCTTCCTGAATTCACGAAGAAATCGCGGAGTCTCGGAAAGACCCGTCTTCAGCCAGGATGCGCACATCTGCTTCGAGGGAAGCTACAGTGTTAAAATCCCGCCGCGGCCGGATTTCACTAAAATGTCTCGCTCGCACAGTCCCAACATACGCGACCGTGCCAGTGTATTTTGCAGTCACCAAATCGGCATCAATGCTCGTTTGCCTGCACACAAACGCCGTTTTCACGACGCCCCAGGTAAATCTGAAAATGTATTTTCTGGTGTCCCGGCCACGGCCGATGGTGTGATGTGTGTATCCGTAATGCCCACGACCCTGTGCCCATTCGTACACACAAGCACAGCCCTACACAATACAGGGCTTGCACACATAAAATCGACTCGTCGATTGTGCAATACATGCAAGTTAGTGAACGTGCCCGCTTTTCAGTGCCCACAATCACTACACACTGCATGTCCCGTGGTTTCTGTAAAAACGAAACGAATGCACGGTCAGTCGGTTCTGATAGACAGTACTCTCTGTGCTACACGGTGTCCCGGCCACAGCCGATGATGTAATGTGTGTAACTGTATGCCCACGACCCAGTGCCCATTCATACACACAAGCACAGCCCCACACAATACAGGGCTTGCACACATAAAATCGACTCAATGTCGATTGTGCATTATATGTAGTGAGCGTGCCCGCTTTCAAGTGCCCACAATCACTACAAGCTACATGTCAACATGGTTTCTACGGAGACCGCGTGCTCTCTCTCTCTCTCAGCTGAGAGAGCTGAGCGCGCGCGCGGGCTGCCCGCTCGATAAGCGCGCCCCCGCATCACGCCATGTCACAGCACACGACTGCTCTCGTGTCGCCGCCATTTCGCGACCAGAGCCCGGTTTTTCAACCCGTGCAAGCACAGCCCCGTACAACACAGGGTCTGCACACATAAAATCGACTCAGGTCGATTGTACTTTACATGTAGTGAGCGTGCCCACTGTCCAGTGCCCACAACCACTACACACTGCACGTTCCGCGGTTTTTCTGTAAAAACGAAACCAACGGACGGTCAGTCAGTTCACAAACACAGTATTCCCGGTGTTATAAATGTGCCCGCTACCACGCGCCCACATTTATTCACAAATATACGAGCCCTACGGGCAGCCCCGTTCAACACAGGGTTTGCACAATTAAAATCGACTCAGATCGATTGTGCTTTACATGTAGTAAGCGTGCCCACTGCCAAGTGCCCACAACCACTACACACTGCACGTTCCGAGGTTTCTGTAAAAACGAAACTAACGAACGGTCAGTCAGTACACAAACACAGTGTCCCCGGTGTTATAAATGTGCCCGCCACCAAGCGCCCACGTTTATTCACAAGCATAACGAGCCCTACGGGACTCGTCCCGCGCGCTCTCTCTCGACACAGAGAGCCGAGCGCGCGCGGGATGCATACTGTGTTAAACATGCCCCCCGCCTCACACGCCACGGCGTCCATGTCACAGCACACAGTTGCTCTCGTGTCGCCGCCATTTCGCGACCAGGGCCCAGATTACATTCAACCCCTAGTCACACGTGCAGATGCATGGGAAAGACTTCCCGGGGTCTCAGAATGGGTGCTAGAGACTATAAAAAGAGGCTATTCGCTACAGTTTCATCGACGCCCTCCCCGTTTCACGGAGAAAGTCGAAACCACGGTGAAAACAGAAGTAGCACATCTACTTCGAGCCGAAATAGCGAAGCTATTGAGCAAAGGGGCCATAGAGCCTTTATCTCAAGCTCAGAGCGAAGGGGGTCTGTACAGCAGATTTTTTCTGGTACCGAAAAAAGACGGGGGTCTCAGACCCATTTTAGATCTCAGGCATCTGAACAAAGCGCTGACAAAGCGAAAGTTCAGAATGCTCACGACCAGAGCTATCCTCGCGCAGATTCGCCGAGGAGACTGGTTTATGGCAATAGATCTGAAAGACGCGTATTTTCACATACAAATTGCGTCACGTCACAGGCGATTTTTGAGATTCGCCTTCGAGGGCCAGGCATATCAGTACACAGTCCTGCCATTCGGCCTGTCTCTAGCACCTCGTACATTTACAGTGTGCATGGACGCGGCGCTGGCACCCCTGAGACTCCGCGGCATCCGAATTCTGAATTATTTGGACGATTGGCTGATTCTAGCTCAATCACCTTCAGAACTCATCCGCCACAAGACCCTAATTCTCGATCACCTCGAGTGCTTAGGTCTGAGAGTCAATTGGGAGAAAAGTTCACTGTTTCCCAGTCAAAGGATCTCCTTTTTAGGACTGGAGCTGAACTCGCTGTCTATGACAGCTCGACTGTCATCACAACGCAGGCGAAATTCCCTGCGGATGGCGAAATCCTTCCGCAGCGGCCACATAGTGCCGCTCAAGAGATTTCAGAAAATGCTAGGCCTCATGGCCGCAGCATCGACAGCTCTACAGTTGGGCCTGCTGCGCATGCGCCCACTGCAGTTCTGGCTAAAAGCGCGTGTACCGCGCCGAGCATGGGTTCACGGTCGTTATCGCCTCAAGGTCAATCAGGAATGCGTTTCAGCCCTGACACCATGGAGAGCGTCAGACTGGTACCGGTCAGGTGTAAGCCTGGGGACTTCCTCGAGCCTGAAGGTGGTGTCCACGGACGCGTCCACCTCAGGCTGGGGAGCACTGCTCGAAGGCAGACCGTTCTTGGCCAATGGCAGAACGAGTCGAACTACCGCACATAAACTGCCTAGAAATGATGGCAGTGGACTTAGCGCTGAGGCGCTTCTGTCCTCGGATAAAGGGACACCACGTCCTAGTCCGTTCGGACAACACGTCGGTAGTAGCCTATATAAACCGCCAGGGTGGCGTGAGATCCCGAAACCTTTACAGGTTGACGGAACGCATACTGGTATGGGCCCAGCACAACCTGCGCTCGCTGAGAGCGATCCATGTGCCTGGTCGCCTGAATGTAGGACCAGACAGACTCTCACGGAACAATGTTCCGACAGGAGAATGGTCCCTACACACACAGACAGTGCGTCTGCTGTGGAAAAAGTTCGGCAGAGCGGAGATAGACCTGTTTGCAAACCAGGAAAACGCTCACTGCCCAGAATTCTTTTCAAAGAGCACGAACGCGCTGGCCAAAGTCTGGCCCCGCCGTCCGCTCTATGCTTTTCCCCCTGTCTCGCTCCTGCCCCAAGTGCTCGAGCGAATCAGGAAAAGCGGATGCTCAGTGCTTCTTGTCGCACCATACTGGACGAATCAACCCTGGTTCCCAGTCTTGATGCAGCTCAAGAGTACTGCTCCGTGGCCGATCCCAGTGAGGAGGGACCTTCTCTCGCAGGCCAGGGGCTCGATTTTGCATCCTCACCCAGAGCTATGGTCCCTTCATGTGTGGGCCATAAACGGGTACCCGCTAAACTCCCAAGAGGAGTGTTAGACACGATCGAGCAGGCTAGGGCCCCGTCTACTAGACGGCTCTACGCTTCCAAATGGTCGGTGTTCTCTGACTGGTGTTCAGACCAAGGTCTATCACCTCTTCAGTGCGGTGAAACGGAGGTTCTCTCCTTCCTGCAGGAGCTGTTGGATAAGGGTAGGACCCCATCCACGCTCAAAGTCTATGTGGCAGCCATATCAGCGTTCGTCAATCCGACGCTTGGCCATGCACTGGGCAGAAACGACCTGGTGGTACGTTTCCTTAGAGGAGCCAGAAGGTTAAATCCTCCAAGGCCTCCTTCAGTCCCCGTTTGGGACCTTTCTACAGTGTTAAACGCTATGAAAGGGGCCCCTTTCGAGCCTATTCACTCAGTTGACATGAAACATCTGTCTCTCAAGACCATGTTTCTTTTGGCTCTCGCTTCAGTGAAGCGTATTGGGGATCTGCAAGCGCTCTCAGTAAGAGCCTCTTGTATGGAGTTCGGGCCCAACGACTCTATAGTCGTGTTGAAACCGAGGCACGGGTATGTACCTAAGTCCCTCAACACACCGTTCAGGGCTCAGGTCATCTCCCTGTCGGCTCTGCCGGCCTCTGAGGACGGAAATAGCTTCCTTTGCCCGGTCAGGGCATTAAGAGCTTACGTGTCCCGCTCCGCTGTTTTTCGACAGACGGAGCAGCTCTTCGTTTCGTTCAGTGGGCGCTCTAAAGGACGTGCTGCGACGAAACAGAGCCTATCTCGATGGGTAGTGGATGCCATTGCGCTAGCCTACGCATCTAGAGGTTTGGAATGCCCCCTGGGCATCAGAGCACATTCTACGAGAGGCATGGCCTCGTCGTGGGCTTGGTATAGCGGAATCTCTTTGCATGATATTTGTATGGCGGCAGGCTGGGCCTCCCCGTCTACATTTATAAGGTTCTATAACCTAGAGGTTCCTGCGTTGCAGGCTAAACTGCTCTCGGTCTAAGACCAGGTATAGTGTTCCTGCCCCGCACGGCGGCCCAGGTCACTAAATGTTTAAGCATCACTCACTGACAATGTGTCCCATGAGCATGCTATTACCCCCCCCCATATATATCTATATTTACATATATATGTTATTATGCCCTTAGGGGCCCTATTATAAAGGGATGATGCTATCCTAGCCGCTCTCCCTGTATACTCTTGGTGTAGGCTCTGGCATGCCGGGGCGCGTGCGCGCGCCCTCGGGTGTCTGTGTCGGTCCAAGAGCACGCACGGCGTCTTACAGGGGTTCCCGCAGCGTCGATTCGACGCAGTAGGAGAGAACTCTACGTAAGAGAACGTACTCGGTTACTAACGTAACCTCGGTTCTCTCTAGGAGAGGGAACGAGTACTGCGTCTCATGCCGTGCGTGCCCACGCTGTGTCGCTTCTGTGACAAAAATCGGAGTGGAAGCAGCTATGCTTGGTATTTATAGACCTAGGCCACGCCTGTTTCGGCGGGAGATGACGCAGAAGGGCGCGAAGCGCCCTCATTGGTCAGCGTCACTGGCCTCGCATAGGCTGTGCTTTTCTGGCGGAGCAGCCAATGGGCGAGCGGTATTGCTCCGCCTAGGGTTGTATGCTACAGAAAAGCGTTTTACATATTACAAAATTAAGGATTAATTTTTAGGCTTCAATCTCGACAAAGAAATATCTTTCCCGCAGCGTCGATTCGACGCAGTACTCGTTCCCTCTCCTAGAGAGAACCGAGGTTACGTTAGTAACCGAGTACGTTTTCCAGATTAATCAGCTTCATCATGTTTGTTGGCAGCATCCTGAGCTCACTGATATAGTGTGTGTGCATATATAAACCACACATATTTGCATTTGAATTATCATCAGTAAGCTCACTGAAAGAGATTCTGGATTCTGGAGAGTGTATTTTCTCAACTTGATGTCTTTACACAGTTCTGACCAACTGTCTGCAGGGGTTCGAATCAACCCGAATTTTAATTTATTGCACAAATTAAAACCTCATATATTTCTGCATGTTGCCATTTCAATTTCCGCTGTTAAATTGTTTGTTTTTCATAACATTTTTACTTTTTAAATTTAGCTGAAAAGCCATTAAATATCTGTCTCATAATAATATCTACAATTAATTTTAAACATATAGCTTTCAAAAATAAAAATGTATTCTTCTTAAATAAGTGTCAATAAACAACAGGTTCCTGTTGTGAATTACCTACAGTAGATTACATATTTAATTTGACTTGAACTTGCTGTGAGAGACATACTGTCCAGTCAATGGGTTGTATTGTTGTGCACTCTGTGTCAGTCATTCAGCCGATAAAACAAGAGGACAAAAACTCTTGAAAACATGCACTGTGGATATTAGACTGGATCTGACAGTATAACCACTGAACAGATTGTACGTCTGTCCCCCATTTTCATTTCATTGGCATCAATATTAAATATATTTGTTGGGCAATAACAGTTGAAATGTTCAATAACCTTTTTTTGTTTGTTTGTGTCTCCTCAAAAAATGTAACCCTTACATATAAATTCTAGCTTTAAAAAGGTTTACTGGCCACTGTTGTTCTGATGGAGTCCTCAAGAGCAGAAGGATCTTTGCCCTCCAAAACACAGAGATTCATGTCCACAAGGTCCAAGAGCACCTGTAAACACTTGTGGGAGTCTGGATCTTCTGAAGAAAACACACAGTGAACAAACATGAAAACACTGAGAAATGTTTTATCAAATATTTTACCACATTTAATTATCAATAAATAAATACAACAAGAAATGTTTTACCTTTCCCCGTTTCCTCAAGGGATCTTAAATGATTAATGAAATCTGAAGAAAAAGAAAACAGAGTTCATATGACAATGATTTGACTGTCAGTTTTAGGCAGAACTGATTCTTCAGAACAAATGCAGCTGCACCTTTTATCTTTTGCCAGATGAATTTCCAGTTCTCGTCTCCATCAGCTAAAGCGCTGCCGCACAGACCTGCAGAAAACACACAATATCAGCAACAAACAGGAAGATTAAAATAAATAGAACAAAAGACTATAATTGTTTTTTAGATAAAATATGTATATACAGTGTATATATAACAGTTTGCTGTGATCAGATTAGGTAAGGTGGAGTAAGAAATCTCATTTCTAAATATTTATTGAATAATTATGCTTGACTTTTCATCTGAACATTTGTGACATTTATTTCATCTGAAGAGTTTTGAGGTTAAAGGATAATTTTGTATTATTATTATTTATTTTGTCATTGGATAGGCCTATCTGTAACGATGTATGCAGGGAAGCTGAAAACAGAAGACTCAGGTTCTCACAAAACACTAATAAGTTTAATTCTTACTAGGCAAGCAAACAGGCAGTGCAAACACATCTAAACATAACAGAGACTGGACAAAGAGTGAAGGCAAGGGTGAGGCTTAAATAACAAACTGAAACGAGCTAATAAAATGACACACAGCTCAAACCAATAAACTAATAATGACGGTAACCATGGAAAATGAACAAAGGCGGGAAACTGAACAAAGGAACAGGTGAAACTCAGACATGAACAAAACAGGGAAACATGACACTATCATTGATCTGGGAATTGATTTAATCTTGAAAATTAAAGGTTTTTATGTTAGTTTGTTAATTGGGTATACTTAACGCATTTATATTACGTTCACATTACTTCTCAAGAGCAGGCATTTCTGGAACAATTTCATGGTTCTATATGATCTGTTTGTAAACATATGCATAAATATCATAAAATGATTCATGGAACAGAAACTGTTAGCAGTCTCAGTGAGTTCGATTCATGGTAACACAAAGCACAAAAACAAAATGGGTGCACTATTACTAATATGTATCAATGAATCATCAATGCATGCATATTAGTGCACCTACCCCTATTAGTGGGCCTCCTCATAAGTGTTACCCATGTTAGTTATATGATGCAATGACCAGTTCAACACTGCTGCAGTTCATATTTACAGTTTTCTCTGCATAATGTTCATTATTAGGGGCAATAAAACTGATTATTTGTCCGTTTTTGGCAGTATGAGTGAGTTTAAATTGTATATCAATAGATTGTTTATCTGAGCACTGCTCTGATTGATGAAATTACTGCATTTTTTGACATTTTAACACATTAGTTGACCTCTCAGTAATCTAGCCAGTAGTGGTATTTATGTAGCACTTTATAGTTAATGTTTATGTCACAGGTCGGGGCGGGCCAAGCCAGACTGCACCCACCCCTGAAAACCGGGAACCACCTCGAGGAACGGGTCAAGGACCAGACAGACAAAGGGATAAAAATAATGACAGTACTTTATTATATTAAAATTGGACAATTGAATAAGCACTAATTAAAACTTCTTCTTGCCGCCAGGGCAGTTCACGCGTCTCTGGACCTCCTGGGATGGGAGGGGAGGAACGATCGTAGCGGGCCGGGGCTCGTTGGATGGGGATCCGGAGAAATCCTCACACCGTCCAGGTAGGTCACCAGGTAAGTATACAAGTGTGGGGGCGAGCGAGTCACTGGAACGATAGGACGGGGTTTAACCGTTCGTCGGTATGTGAACACTCAGCTGAGTTACCTTCTCCCGTTTCGACAGATGCTTCCAATGGAGGACGTGTGGGGACCACCAGACGGGGGGGGACACTTGAAATGAAACGCTCCACTTGGTTGGGCACTGGAACGAGACAGTAAGGTTCGCTGTTCAACAGTACATGAAGCTCTCTCCTGATATACCTCTCTCTTCTTCTGAACGGGGCAGCCGGCTTCCAATAGGGGCGTGTGGGGACCACCAGGCTGGGAGAACACTTTGGACGAAAAACACTCCGCGTCGTTGAACACTGAAACAGTACAGGAAGGTCTTAACGGTTCCAATAGTACATGAAACTTCAACTGATATACCTCTCTCTTCGTCTGAACAGGGCAAGGGTTTCCAATAGGGGCGTGTGGAGACCACCAGGCTGGGAGGGCACTTGGACGGAAACGCTCCGCTTCGTTGAACACTGAAACAGTGCAGGAAGGTCTTAACGGTTCCAATAGTACATGAAACTTCAACTGATATACCTTTCTCTTCGTCTGAACAGGGCAAAGGCTTCCAATAGGGGCGTGTGGAGACCACCAGGCTGGGAGAACACTTGAGCGACACGCTCCACTTCGTTGGACACTGGAACAAACACAACACGGTTTTAACAGTCCAGCGATATATAAAACACTCAGCTTTACAGGGCCGGATCTTCTCACGGAGGAAGTGGGGCTCTTGATTTGTCGACACCTTCCCCTGGAGACAGCGGGTGGAAGACTGAATGGGAAGAGTGCACGGCAGACTTCTAATATTTCTCCACACAACAATTTCACTTCACAGCACAAACCGGGTGAATCGTCACTTCAGGCACTGTAATTCACCTCACACACGGTGCATTAGGGCCAGCACTCACCCACTGATCTTTCTCCCACCAGATCGAATCTAGTCCTTGGCCAGGGCTCGACTTCGCTCCAGGAAAAGCAGAAGAATGTTGCAGCTGTCGTTACATTCGGCAAAGAGAAGACTGAAGTTGGAGACAGATCAACAATTCACTCGGTGTAATAATTCACTCGTGCCACACACTTCCAAACTTGCAACACCACTTCAGTGTTAGTGCACATAAACAACGGATCCAATACTCATCACTTGCGTCTTTCCCACTGCTGACGATATTCCTTAGGTTTTCGCGGACAAATCCTTCACTACTTCCTTTCTCTTCCTTAGCTTCGATCTCCAGCACTCCACAGCCCAGCTATAATAAAAAGAACGACCCGCTGACAAACACAGTACTACACGGGAGGAGAACCACCCCACAGTCTGTTTTCTCTCTGCTTTTAAAGCCCCATCTGAATATGTGTCCCTCTCACAGCGTTCCCTGTAATTGCCCCACACCTGCTGTCACTCAGGCAATTGGCCTCGCTGCCATGGCAACCAATTTGCAGTGCCTTCCCCAGGAACTTAGTCCTGTTCAGGTTTTTGTCACCCCGTGACATTTATCTTTAGATAATAGATAGTTAGACTATAATTGCAGTTAAATAATGTGAGCAACACTTCAACAGCAACCATAACCAGATGCTAGACTCAGGACTCCGGACTGATCAGCCCGGTTCGGTCTTTTCTGTTTGTGTTTTGTGGTTGTGTGCTTCTGTTTGTTATGTTCACCATATGTGCTCTTTAGTTTGTCATGTCTTTACCCCACCCCCTCGTTTCCTTTTCATTAGTTTCCTTGCCTCACCAGTTATCTCTTATTGCCCTCTGAATTTGTTGCCCTATTTATTTCCCTCATGTGTGCTGAATTTTTTTGGAAATTTAAATGAACACTTCTCTGAAACCTGGCACCACCCCGCAACAGGTAACAAATATTATTTGGTGTAAGAGGCTATTCCGTTAGCTATTTAATTGGTCTGACATTATTTGACTATTTCACTTTTTTGTCAAAATATATACATTTACATGGAATATTTGATTTAGTATTTTACATGAATGACATACATTTAAAGAAATAAAATTAAAAGTATCACATGTATTTCAGATTTTCTACAAAAATCAGATGATGGGGACAAGTTTACCCCAGGTGGCTTCTTGCCCTATAGGTAGGATGTAAGTTTTCCCTACTAGTGAGGCAATATGGTCCTGTTTTGAGATGTTCAATTTTGAGCAATTACTAAATTAGCAAATGTTTTCATTCCACATCACCCCCCCCCCCACACACACACACACATCACCCCCCCATCACCCCCATCACCCCCCCCCCCCCCCCCCCGCCCCCAAAAATATATTGGACATGAGAAAACTCCTCTCTAAATACTCAATGTGCAGCTGAAATTGATGTCTAAACAATTTATACTCATAATGTTATTATTTTGACTTGGAAATGAGCAACTACTAGAGACCTGATCACCGGCTGGTCACAGAAACGATGAATCTATTAGTTTGTTACCTTGCAGGTAGAGCATGTCAATTTCAGGCTGCTTCTTGATCATGGACCCTTCTTTAAACGTACTCCCAAAGTTGGAGACTCCCACAAACGCTCCAATGAGAGAATAACCGGCTTCATGTGGAGTGATCTCGAACCAGGGGTCTGCAGACAGAAACACGACCATATAACAGCCGACACAAGCACAATAACTCTGTCTTTCTTTCACACAAACACACAGACCTCCTTCCTTCTGCTGTTTACATTGCTTGTCGATCACTGAGTAGATGGGAAACGGGTCTTTACTGTGCTGATCCAAATCTTCTGTGAGTGTGTGTTCATCTATCTATAAAGAACGTTATTGTAGTGGAGACCGAGACAATTAGAATATTATTAAGAAAAGTATGTATAGTAAAGGCTTTCACTGTAAAAAGAAAAAAAACAAAAAAACATTTTGGGTTCTTTAGATCGCCACACTGGTGGAACCCTCTGAAGAGGAATGTCTCTGAAGAACTTATAAAATGTCCATATGTTCCTGCAAGAACTCTAAAGACTGTCAACAGTTCCTCCAGTGACCTCATCATAAAGAAAAGGCTTTGAGACACTTGAAATATACTGAGGTTCCTTGAGTTCATTCTCATCCTAGGGCGTCATATACTGACGCTTTTGACAAATCGTCTACATCCAACGCACATGGCACCCTTTAGCGTCAATATGGAGACGCACAGAGCTTTAATCGACCACAGGCTCAGCTCCCTCCTACTTTCACTCGCTCCTACGAGTCTACATCCCTACCAGAAGCCTGCGATCGGTCAATGAGCGACGGCTCGTGGTACCATCACAGAGAGCGACAAAATCACTCTCCAGAACATTCTCATTCACGGTTCCTTGCTGGTGGAATGATCTCCCTACCCTCATCCGGAATGCAGAATCCCTGACCACATTCAAAGGACAACTGAAAACGCATCTCTTCCGTGAGCACTTGACATAAAAAAAAAAAAAAAAAAAACCCTCTCCTTTAACCTCCCTTGTTTTGGCTTATGCTACTCTGAGCAATACCAGAACTTTGTATTTTGAGCACTTCTTGCGTTATTTTTTGCCTCTTCACGATGACTCGCTTGCTGTAGTCCTCAGTTGTAAGTCGCTTTGGATAAAGGCGTCTGCTAAATGACTAAATGTAAATGTAAATGTTCGGTTATGGTTGGGTTTAGGTCTGGGGTAGGGTTAGGGTTAGACCGCTAGGAGGCGCCTTCTGGCCCATATCTATCTGCGTCTCATATTGACGCTAAAGGGTGCCATGTGCGTTGGATGTAGACGATTTGTCAAAAGCGTCAGTATATGACGCCTTGGGATGAGATCGGGCTGGGATATTATGGGTTCTGCCAGAACCAAAAATGGTATGGACTTTACAAAGAGAGAACATGTTTGAGTAAATTTCACCACAATTTCATTCAGGTATTCTTTTACAGTTCACTTACTTATTTGTTTAGCGATCTATAAGTGTACAATCTAAAATGTATAATCTTATATTATAAAATTAGATTATAGATCCCATATTTAGATTTTTTGCATGTAAGTTTCCTATACCAGAGCAGGTAGATTTGTAGAACTGTAATCTAAACAATGTTACAATATTGTTGCTATTAAATACTTATATTACAATCTATTAAATATATTTAACACATAACTTGTTTACCTGAATGTGACCACCTAATAAATAAGTCATGTAAGTCATGAAGGCTGTGTTATGAATAGTTACAGACCTCTTTCACATATGTTGTGACGACCATCGCTGCCCAGAAGTCAGTCAAGCTGAAGATGTCTTTCTCATAGTAATATTTCTTCAGTTTGGCAAATGCATCTCCCCAGCTGACTGCAGGACCGCCGAGTCTCCGGATGATCTGGACTTTCACATCGTCTAGTTTGGTGGACCAGTCTGGTTCCTTGTATAAGGAGGCCATGCACCTTCAGAGGAACAACATATGCATATGCTCTCATTTTTGACATTCACTGTGTGTGTGTGTGTGCGTGTGTCTTTGTTCTTTCTCAGGGTTTGTACCAGGTAGATCCAGAGATGCCACTTAGATAAAGGAAACATTCCAGAAGACTGGGGGTTTTCTGGAGCTGGACCAGGGATGCCAACAAACCCACCATGGCTCTTTCTCCTCCTCCAGAACCCAGTAATGCAATGTTTGGCACTTCATCCTGAAACACACATCGTTAAATTTTGCAAACATTTGATGATAAGCAGCTACAAAAAGCATTTAGTAGGTTATTTCAAGAAGGTATAGCCAGGCAGATATGAAGTATAAGATGGTTTTTACCACACTGCAGTGTATCTCAAGTTTCTTCAGGCTTTGTTGAATAGTTTTTTTCCTGTCGACTCTAAACTTCTCCTCGTTTTTATTCAGAGAGTGTTCGATTCTCACCTCACTGTTGCAGCGACAGACAGACAGACCATGAACATCGCACACTGCTATTCAATATATTTGGATTTCATATATTCTTGATTTGCATACAATTTAGTCTAATGTTCATTTTGAACTGTTATTCTCAGATTTATCCATATTGTCATATACTTTATTTTATAAGTAATGCAGCAGTATATGTAATGAAGTGCACTGCTTCAATCATTGGAATCTGAGCAGGATTACATACCTTTCCTTGAGTTTGGATGAACTCATCTATAAAACAGTAGAGTTAATCAGTTAATCAAAATAGCAAAACAAAAAATTTCACAGGTGAAAAACTGAGTAAATGTGAAAAAACGCCACCATTATAAACGTCAAGGACAAGTGAATAGAAACCTAGACTAAACCTGGACTAATGGGCAAAAGTTTTTTAAAAAGCGACGTTAAGCTAAATATAAGTGTTTCACCTCAAAAGTTAAAAGCTATTAAACAATTGAATCTTTTAATTGCTGTTATTGAAATATAAACATATGAAATAGTTTAGTTTCTTTTAATAATAATTAAGGTGACTTTTAAATAATAATATTATTTTAAATAATATTTAATGGCCACAATACAGCTATTGCCAGTTAAACTCCTCCATTTGAAAAATTATTTGAATGGTACAGATGTTGATGTATGGAAAGATCAGGGCCCGGTTCCCCGATAGCGCTCACTCTTAGCGCACTAAGAAGACTCGAAAGATATATCTTACCAGAGTGGTTTATGTTCCTAAGTGTGTTCCCCAAAGAGTCCCTAAAGAAAGCCTCTTACGTTCAACGTTACAAAGGCGATGTCCCAAGTAAAGGCGCTGAATTAGTTGGCATCGATTGCTCAGGAATCGATTTTCCATTTCACGCGAAGGTGCATTCAGGCGTTAAGAAAGACAACACATTCTATGCAAATGAAACATTCCTCAAATTATTCCAGTAACATTTATTTTAACATAGTTTAAGTTATAAGTAAATTATAGACTATTAATTAAATTATCAAATTGTCAGTAATATGTTCACACGATGTTGTGACGGGTGACGAACCGGGTATCCCTCGCTAATCATCCACCCTCCTTATCCTGTTGTGCCGCTTCTTGACATGGGTTTAACGACTTCTAAAAATTATGTAATACACTTTTATATCAATGGTAAGAGAAGGTCTAAGAAGGTCCAGCAGCTCCATAATGAGTTGTCTTGGGAGGCAATTTTTTTTTAATATAGCCAGGTCAGGCAAAATGTCAAAAAAGTTTTGCAGAATACAAAAATTGACATCCAGGCTAAACGACTCCGTGGGCGGCGCCGTCTTTGATTCAATACAAGGACACGTTGGATCGCTGCCATAGTTGGTCGCTCACTGGACACCACCATGCTTACCCATTTATAGGTTTTAGCCATTTCGAGCCAAATTGTTTGCCAGATTTTAATTATCAAAAGTGATTGCCCATTTAAACGCTTTAATGACATTACGAAATAGCCTAGGCTAATTACCACCATATTGGTTCTGATACCAAATAAAGTTAACTTCATAAATAGGCCTGTATCCATTGCGAACATATTTTATTATTAGTCTTAAAATGTCCATAACATAAAATCATTGTTGAGCCACAACATTGTCAACATATCATATTTTGACTTGTACTGTGCTGCGCTGATTTCTAAAGACTGCCGCACAGCGGCGGCAACTAGCGTCTTGAGCTCAAACAACGCTAACAGAGAGCTTACGAATGGCCCAGACCGACCAACCTTACGAAAGTGTGACTTACAGAAGATATAGCGTACGAACGTGTCAGGAATCGTGCGTTAAGAGAGAGGTTAAGGAATAGGTTGAGAACTACTTAGCGATAAGAACGTTTTGGGGAACCGGGCCCAGATCATTATGTTATTTAATTTAAAAAGGCTGGATTAATTTAATCTATTGCTGTCACATTCCAATTATAATGACATTAAGCCTTTTAATTGCCCCACTATTGCTGAAAAGACATCAGCTAAATAAAGCTTGATATAGTGATATATATATAATGATATACTCACTGTTGAATAGTTAAATAGGATTGTGTTCTGAGGTGGTTCTAATAGCCTTCCTCTTGGTGTGTCGATCAGAACACAGGAATGGATCAGGACAGTTTGATGCGATCAAAGGGGTTTATTGTGGTCTGTGTGAGGTATATGTGTGTGGTTCTACAATAAAACATAAATAAAGAAATAATCAACATAACATGATTTGACTGTTATATCAAAATAAAGCACATTATACATCACATAGCATTGCACTATACAATGTTATAATATACATAACTCAACTTTCCGTGGACCAATACAATGCAATTTGATGCTGTCATTGTTTAAGTAATAATCGGCACGTTGAAACCGAAAGTGTCCATATTGACAATGTGTATCACACACGGCACACTATACAGAACTCCCCAAATGAACCTGACAAAGAATTAAGTATAATATTATAGTAACATGAATAAACCGGTACGGAACATGCTGAAGATATCCTCAACCGCGATATTATTTTGTAAACACAGCGTAAACACATTCTCCTCACACTGTTCATTCTGACTACCCACAGCGGACAAACACCAAACTGCCTCGAAAATGAATACTATGATTAACAAGGATTGTCTGCTGATCAAAACGGGTACAATCAGTAATAGACTTAGATGCACTGAGCCCCAACTTTCCAATACTCACTATTCTTGCATAGTCTTACAAATCCTGAGAATTCACCAGCAACACAACAGCCGTTTTCTCTCTGACAAGGCAGAAGATGGGCCTTTTATAAGTCTCTGAAACTAAACTGCATCATTAGGGGTGGAGATGGTGGCCATACATTTGTGTGTATACACACACACACACACACAGACAGGGCCGCGCACAGGGGGGTGGTCCGGTGGCTAGAGCCACTGGCTCATCGATTGAGGTGCCCCTCTTCCCACCCCCACCGCTCCACTCAAAGCATTTTGCTGATTCTGCAAATCCGCTCCAGGTTTTCCCGCTCACTCAGCAGCATCACTCACAGTATGTGTCTGCGGTGCTCTTTTGAAAGAACACGTCAGTTCACGAAAGCGCGAGTCTATTCTTTCTTTTTTTTGTATTTATGTTGGTAATGTTTTGCTCTTGGTCTTCTAGGCTACTAGTGCTAACAACTTTTACAACATATCCATGGATATGTTGTGTTTCCAACAATTTGATTAGACAAGCAGCTACGTAATTTAACGTGCACGTTAAATTACGTAGCTGCTTGTCTAATCAAATTATTGTACTCTCGATCAGATCTAATACAAATAACAAAATTTTCTGTTGTTGTCATAGACAAATTGAGCTTAGAATTTTCCACTCCTAATTATTCACATGTTTACAAAAAAGTGCCCATGCAATTTGATCCTAAGGATCCTAAGCAATAAGGAGTTTGATCCTCATGTTGTGTTTCCAACACTTTTTAAGCTGCTGAAAATCTTAGCAACACTACCTGTCTCAACAGCAGCCACTGTTGAACGCTCATTCTCGAAGTTGAAGCTGCTGAAAACTAAACTTCGTAATGTGTGTGGACAAGAACGACTCTCTGATCTTCTGCTTCTGGCCATTGTAGCGACAATGACATCCGGCCAGCTGTTTAGCAAATTAGTGAATTAAGAACACATACTTCTTTGTCTGAAAAGACAAGACATCTTTGTAACTCCTCCAAAGAGACTTTGGTTAAACACCCCCCCACTGGCGTGTCTAAGTCTGTGGAAACGGTCTCTGTGGATCTCACACATGACCCCTGGGACCCCTGTTGTTAGAAAACCCCCTCTCTGTAAAAACGACATGCCTTAAAGACATTCCGCAGTTATGCACACACGTAATATGACACCCAACGTCCTCCATAAAGAAACGCACAAACACAAAGAGACACACCAACGTTTCCTTAAACAAATCATATTTAAAACATTACCAAATGTATTCTGTGTTGCCATTTATATGTCATGACAGGTTTGGGATTTAATTTACAATATCAGTATGGATTAACCAAACTCTAAATGCTCCTAATGTGTATATCTTATGTAACTCTGTATCCCTATAATCTTTAATCTGAAGTGTTTGATATCGTTGTAATTCTCTAAATCTAACGGAGTCGAATTCCGATAGCAGGATGCAGTAATGAACATTGTTTTACACATTTCATATATACTGATATTGGTGATATTGAATTCCATTGAATTTATTTGTATACATTCTGCCAAATATCAATTCTGTCACAAATTTTGGAACCTTGAGACTCAGACCTTTCTGACAATGTGTTCCCTTTCGAGGGAACTCGCGATGCGTCGATGACGCTTTGGGAACGCGTACAGCGTGAACGTGTCTGAAGCAGCTGTGTCAACTTAGTCCAAAGGAATGAATGAATGAGCGCCACGTGCGGGTGACGTCATGACCAGGATACAAAAGCGCACCCGGTGAAACCGGCACTTCAGCTTTTTTGCCTCAGCAAACAAATCTGTGTACTGACTGTCTGTCTATTTACTGTTGTCTGTGATTTATTTATATATATATATATATATATATATATATATATATATATATCTTAGGAATATGGCGAAACAATTATACAGGCTGTGTGCTTCTCCCTGCCCGCGTTATTTAACGGGTGGGGACACACACGAGCTGTGTGTAATGTGTTTGGGAGTGGAGCATGCGGTGTCAGCCTTCGAGGGGGCTGATTGCCAGCATTGTGAGATGCTTCCGCTTCGCATGCTCCGCTCCCGTCTGTCACTCTTCGAGGAGAGTGGTCAGGCTCGCGATCCTCAGGGTGCAGGACCCGCTGTTGCCGAGGCAGCACGGAGAATGCATTCCTGGGGATCGCAAAAGGATCTCTCAGAAGGGTTGGAGACGGGTCCGAGGACCTTATCTCCTTCCTGTCCTGGGAGATCCAGCGCTCTCTCTCCGGTGTCGGAAGCCCGCTCTGCGGCTTCTTCTGCCCGGGTAGAGAGCCCCATGCTTCAGTGCTCTAGCTCCGAGGAGGTAGATGTACTAAGCATTGGCAGTGACACAATCACTGGAGAAGGGGACTCGCCATCCTCTTCTCCAGCATATGAGGAGCTGGTGGAAGTGATAACTCGTGCTGTGGATATATTACATATTGAATGGCCAGCCGAGAAAAGGGGCGCTCGTCCGAAAAGCAAATTAGACGAGCGTTTCTTATCTTCTAATATTTCGCTTCCACCACGAGGTCTTCCATTTTTTCCTGATCTTCACAGTGAGCTGTCTAGATCTTGGGATAAACCGTATTCTTCTCGGCTCTTTAGTCCTCAAGTTCATATTTATTCGGGGATTAGAGGGCTGAGAGAGCATGGTTACGAGTCGATGCCTCGGGCTGAACAGACGCTCGCGAGTTATCTGTCACCCGGTTCAGCATCGTCTCTGGAGACCTCGGCTTTGCCCACTAAGCCATTAAAAACGACATCTACATTAGTGGGCAAAGCATATACGGCAGCAGGTCAGGCTGGAGCGTGTCTGCACACTATGGCACTGCTCCAGGCATATCAGGCTGATCTGCTGGGGGATTTGGATAAAAGTGAGGGAGTTGGTCCCGAGGAGGTTCGAGAACTTCGTCGGGCCACAGATTTATCTCTCAGGGCTACTAAGGAGACCGCCAGAGCAATTGGGCGGTCTATGGCAGCCCTTGTAGCCACTGAGAGGCACCTCTGGCTGAATCTGGCAGATTTAGAAGACAAATACCGTGCTTTTCTGCTTGATGCTCCTGTCGAGCCTTCTGGTCTCTTCGGCGACTCCGTCAATTCGGTCGTCGATAGATTCCAGGAGGCTAAGAAGCAGTCAGAGGCGTTTAAAAAATTTCTCCCTCGCCGAGTCCAACCCCCTGGGGCTGCTGTGCGTGAGCAGTCCCAGCCGTCAGGCTCCTCATATAGAGGTCAGCAAAAGGAGAGTGTTGCGTCTCGTGCACCTCCGCAAAAATACTGGAAGCAGACGCAACACTCTCAGTCGAAGTCTTCGAAGCCGAAACCGGATCTGAGGACCGTTCTTCAGGCTAAGAAGGCTCAAAAGAAACGGTCTTGATGCCAATGGCGTCAGACCAGTGAGGGCAGCCCCACCCGGGGGTGCAGCGGGTCACACCTCGGTATACGGTGTCCGTTCCACCTCGGTGTCCTCAGGGGACCAGTCTGCCAACCCCGCCACCCTTGGTGCTTCGGGGCGCAGTGGTTCCCAGCGAATGTCTGGCGCAATGTCGACCCGACATTGGGTCGGACATGAACCTTCTGAGGGGGGTAAAAAAAAAAAAAAAAAAAAAGTCAGTTCGGGTAGTTCCTGCCGGTATGTTTCAGGTCCCCGAGTTGAGTGTCTCCGTTACACCAGAGACCAGACCCGAGGGGCTGGTTCCCTTAGTAGAATTTCTGTCAGAGTGAAAGATCCTGCCAAATATTTCTCAATGGGTCCTGCATATAGTAGAGAAAGGATATAGAATTCAGTGAAATCGGTTCTCGTCCTTCTCGCTACAACGGGGTGTTGCTCACGTTAGTGCGTCCCGAGCAGGCTCTGGTGATAGAGCAAGAGGTGAAAGCTCTGTTAGCCAGGGAGGCTATAGAGCAGGTGTATCCACCCGACAGGGAATCGGGTTTTTACAGCCGCTATTTCATTGTTCCGAAAAGGATTGGGGGTTGCGTCCCATTTTTAGATTTGTGACTCAAATCAGATCCGAGGACTGGTTTGTTACAATAGATCTGAAAGACGCTTACTTCCATATCTCCATCCTCCCTCAGCACAGGAAGTTCCTGAGGTTTTCTTTCGGGGGCAAAGTATACCAGTATCGGGTACTTCCGTTCGGTCTAGCACTATCATCCCGCAAGTTCACGAAATGCGTAGATGCAGCTCTGGCCTCGCCGGGCTGCAGGGTACGTATTCTGAACTACATAGACGACTGGCTGATTCTAGCGGAATCAGAGCAGTTAGCAGTTCGGCACCGAGGTGTTGTTCTCGCTTATATGTGGTGGGGTTGGGGCTCAAACGCCAAGAAGAGTGTGCTGTCTCCATTTCAGAGGACCACTTTTCTTGGTGTGGTATGGGATTCAGTCACGATGCGGGCCGTTCTATCGCCCGCTTGTGTAGCTGCTATCCTTACAGCCACGAAAGAGCTAAAGCTAGGCCAGTCACGCACTGTAAAACAGTTCGAGAGACTGTTGGGCCTCATGGCAGCGGCGTCCAATGTGATACCCTTTGGCCTGCTGTACATGAGACCTTTTGCAGTGGTGGCCCAGGACCAGAGGGTTCTCCCCGAGGGGAAACCCACTTCGGGTAATCAAGATCACGCGGCGGTTCTCCGCGCCTTGGTTATGTGGAGGAAACATTGGTTCCTGTCCCGGGGTCGGTGTTGGGAGCTCTTTGTCATCGAGTTGTATCTCGACAGATGCTTCCCTCACTGGCTGGGGAGCGGTAATGGAAGGCCGCTTAGCTCAGGGTCTGTGGAGGAGTCATCATCTCTCTTGGCACATAAATTGCCTGGGGATGATGGCCGTTTTCAATGCGTTGAGGCACTTCCTCCCAGACCTGAGGACCTTGTGCTTGCCGGAATTACGCTCTCTGAGGGCAGTGTATATTCCGGGGGTACATAATATCGGAGCAGACGTCCTGTCGAGGCAGGAGCTGAGGCCAGGGGTCTCCACCCTAGGCGGTGGAGAAGATATGAGAGTTTTATGGCCAGGCTCAAGTGGACCTGTTTGCGTCTCATCACACGACGCACTGTCCACTTTGGTTCTCCCTTACTCACCCAGCCCCCCTGTGGCTGGATGCTATGGTACAGACGTGACTGAGGCTACGGCTGTACGCCTTTCCCCCTGTTGCTCTGCTCCCAGGAGTTCTGGAGGAATCTGGTTTGCGGACCTGATTCATCTCCTAGATGGTTCTCCCTTGGAGATCCCGATCAGGAGAGACCTTCTGTCTCAGGCCGGGGGCACAATATTTCACCCCCGACCAGAGATTTGGAAACTATGGGTTTGGCCTCTGAGGGGGCCCAATTCGTAGAGAGTGGTCTCTCAACCGAGGTTGTTGAGACCATTTTAAGCTCCAGAGCTCCCGCTACAAGGAATTATGTACACTTTTAAGTGGAGATTTTTCACTTCTTGGTGTCACCAGCGTCAGTGGGATCCGGTTTCCTGTTCAGTAAACACAGTACTGTAGTTCCTGCAGGAGCGCTTTGCGTCAGGTTTATGTCCGTCCACCTTGTAGGTTTTGTGGCGGCTATTGCGGCTTTCCACACCCTGGTGGGTGGTACATCTTTGGGTCGAGACCCCCTGATTATTCATTTCCTTCGTGGCACCCTAAGGCTAGGCCTGCAACTTGCACTAGGATGCCGGCTTGGGATTTGGCTTTGGTTAGAAGGCCTATCTGGGGCTCCGTTGAGCCCCTAGATTCGGTCTCAGAAAGATTTCTTACTTTAAGACTATTTTCCTCCTAGCCATTTCGTCCCTTAAGAGAGTCGGAGCTCTTTAGTGCCCCTTGTTGGTCAGGGCTCATTCTACTAGAAGTATGGCGGCCTCTAAAGCCTTAATTTCTGGAGTTTCTCTCCAAGACGTTTGTGATGCGGGGGGCTTTCCTCCCCGCTTACATTCGTCAGATTTTATAGCCTGGACCTGGATGCTGCCCCAGGGTCCCATGTTCTTAGTGCTTAGTGTTTTCTGGATGACAGTATTACACTCAGGCATTTGGAACTATGGCGGTTTGGGTATTCTCGTTCCCAAAGCGTCATCGACGCATCGCGAGTTCCCTCGAAAGGGAACGTCTCAGGTTACGTATGTAACCATAGTTCCCTGAGAAAGGGAACGAGACGATGCGTCGCCCTGCCATACTTCCTGCATTCCTGGGATTGTCTTGCTTCGGCAATTTTATGCTGAAGTGCCGGTTTCACCGGGTGCGCTTTTGTATCCTGGGGCCTGTTGCACAAAAGTAGAATTAAGACATCCGGGATAAATGACTCAGCTGAGCTCAATGAAGCCAAAACATGTGCGTCCAGGCTTAATTGGTTGCACATAGACCAAGCCAGGATGAGCAGACACGGATTCATTAAGCCAGGTGAAACCAATCCTGGATAGGTGCGCGCTCACGGCTCACTCAAATAGACCCCGCCACAGATCACAGATTAACTGATTTATCATGGCAACTAGAGCCGCGTACTTTTCCCCGTCGGAAGCACAAATCCTCATGGAGGCATACGATGAGGTAAAGGATATAATTAAGAAGAAAGGCAACACCGCCACAGTGATAAAGCAAAGAGAAAAAGCGTGGCAAGTAGTGCACAATTACACACTCACCGCTCCGCTGAAACATCACAATTACAATTCAAATATTTAATTCACATCTCCAAAAACGCATTTGTACTGTAATTATGAAACGGTTCAATTTTTTTATTGAAATGCACTGCAGATATGAGTGAAATTGTGTAAAGTAACTCAATCACACTGTATAAAGCTATGATAAATTATTATTAAAGCCTTACATTATTATTTAACGTTACTACGCTCAGTACGGTTTAATCTTAGCCGTTGTACTCTGCTTATGTTGTCCACCGTTTTTTTTGTGTTTCTCCTGCTTTTATTAATGTAAAGCTGCTTTGACAGAATGAAACAATTGTGAAAAGTGCTATATAAATAAAATTTAATTTAATAAATAGATGAGCTATAATAATAATCACTTTAATTTATATAGCGCCTTTCAAAGGACCCAAGGTCGGTTGCTCACTGCACTGCAAAAATGTCTTTCTTACTTAGTATTTTTGTCTTTTCATTATCATTTGTCTGTTCAGTTGATGTGTATGGATTTGTCCTGCATTTATTTTAGTGTGCAGACATGCAGGGTGTGTTATATACAGACCTTTGAATGTGTATGTATCATTTTGTATAATATGCTTTGATTCTGTGCTTTCCATCTTGTAGAGTCACTGTGACTTCAGTTTCGAAAGGAGCTGATGGTTTACCTGCTTTGTTTTGTCCTTATTCAATAAAGGAACATAATGTTACACATTGTGTTTTTATATTCATATGGAATGTGTATTTGTTTATATGAGTACTAGGGCCACATTGAAGAAAAAGGATAAAGTCATACATTTATGAGGCTGGTTCTTTCTGCAGAAAAGCTACATATTCTTTTTACAGTTTTGATACTTATGACAATGTGATACTTAATATTCTGGCACATCCGCATGTCTTTGTTTATGAAACCATACTGAAGTACAATTTCACGAAATGCCCCACATCTGTCATTTTAACAACTGCCCTCCTTTAAAACAACTGGTTACAATATTATGACTTGTCTTTTTTTCCCTCTGTGGCCCTAATATTCTATCATTTTATAAATAGCCTTATAGTTGATGGGAAACTGTAAATTATCTTATGATAGCAACATCATCTAAAAATCATTATTTAGCCAAAATCATTGAAATTAATTATCACAAACATTTAAATAATGACAGTGGGTCTAGTTATATGTGATAACAATGTATAGTGAGCAGTGAAATAACTATTGGTTTCCATTTGTGGGGACTGCTGACTGATATTAGGGATGAGATTAAATAGATCCTGGAATTTAGCCTGGTCTGGAGCAGGCTAGCTCCACAGAATAAATCTCCATGGTAATTTATACCATAACATATCCTCCTGCCCCCTATCCAGCTTTAGTGCAACCGGATTACGGATCAATTGAGCCAGGATCACCAAGATATCCTGGCTTAATCCCTTATCCTAGTTTTGTGCAACAGGCCTCAGGTCATGACGTCACCCGCACGTGGCGCTCATTCATTCATTCCTTTGGACTAAGTTGACACAGCTGCTTCAGACACGTTCACGCTGTGCGCGTTCCCAAAGCGTCATTGACGCATCGTCTCGTTCCCTTTCTCAGGGAACTATGGTTACATACGTAACCTGAGACGTTTTGTCAAGATTAAAAAAGGTTTTGATCATAAATTATGATGGGGCATACTTGATGGCGTGCTTCTTGAAACATAAAAGCCTAAAATGCCATTATATTATTATCTTCTATTTATTTTTTTAGTTTTTGAATGCAGAACGATGTAATGTCTTTGGTTTTGTTACTTTTAGTTATTTGTGTTATTTATTTTTGTTTATTGTTAAAAAAAACAAGAAAACATATTTCCTGTGTTAAAATGAAAACCTGACATATTTAATGGCATACTTCAATAAATAAAGAAGATTCAATATACAAAAATATTTTATTTAATTTTTAATTATCTTTTTAAATAAATTAGTATTATAGTTCATATTTCATAGTTCATATGAAAATGTGTATTATTTGTTTTTTTACCTTTAAGTGCCATATCAACCATTTGGTAGCGGTCGATATTTTTTAAATTGTGGGATGTCTTGGGAAAAAAAATACATTGATTGTAGTTATTAGCGACATAAGGAGATATGAAATGCAAACAAAAACATTTTCAAATGCCATTTTCTTGGTGGGTCACTTAAAGGGTTAACACTCTTAACAGAACGCTTACATAAACACTCATTTTAAAGCATATTTTCTTTCTTGGTGTTTTGCTATGTTTATCAGTAAAGGACTCATCAGACTGATTCAAACCATGAGTCTGAATACAATAAAAGAACCAGCTGATGGTTAATTTGAGTCTTTTGTTCATGAATCGGACTATAGGCCTTCAGGTCACGCTGTGCATTTGTGTTGTGTTTGCAGTCCATGAGGAGTTGGATTTATAGACAAACATTTTGAATTTCCAAGAACTTTTTTTGTAGTTCTTCAGAAAAGTTCTCCAGCTATGTACTAGTTCTTTAAAGCTAAAGCAAATACAAAACACTAGGGCTGTAACGATTAATCGCGATTAATCAAAATTCAAAATAAAAGTTTGTGTTTACATAATAAATGTGTGTGTATTGTGTATAATTATTTTGTATATATAAATACACACACATGCATGTATATATTTAATAAAAATGTGTTATTTATATATAAAATAGTTCTATTTATATATAATATAAATCATATAAAAATATATATGCAGTATATAAATGCAAATATTTCTCAAATATATACATGCATGTGTATGTATTTATATATACAAAATAATTATACACAATACACAAACATATATTATGTAAACACAAACTTTTATTTTGAATTTTGATTAATCGCGATTAATCGTTACAGCCCTAGAAAACACTGATTCGAAGAACTTATAATGAAACATCAAGAACTTTTTTGAATCTCCAAAGAGCCTTATAGTCAAGTCAAGAACCCAATACCTACTGGCAAAGACTGTCAAAGACGGTCCTAAGAACCCTTTAGAACAGTCAAACCACTGAAGAAACTTTCAGTGTATTCAATTCAATTCAAGTTTATTTGTATAGCGCTTTTCACAATACATATTATTTCAAAGCAGCTTTACAGAAAATGCATTTCAAAATATACATACAAAAATACAGTTAGTTAATCATAAAATTTAGGGCATAACATATCGCCGGCGTTGGGTCGTCTCTTCACAGGCGTCGAGTCGTCTCATCACAGGCGTTGGGGCATCTGAAGTCTCCATGAGAGGCTGGATACATAACTGGAGCTGACGAACTCTATTTGAGTTATCTCGGGACAGGCGTCCCGAGATAACAACAAAAAAGGCAGATGGGAAATAATTAGCGTAGCTGCTGTTCATAATATGAATGCATTTGATCTGATTTAACTGTAGTATAGAAGGTATGAGATGCATCATGTGAATGCTTGGCTAAAGAGATGCGTCTTTAATCTAGTTTTAAACTGGGAGAGCGAGTCTGAGCCTCGGACAATATCAGGAAGGCTATTCCAGAGTTTAGGAGCTAGATGTGAAAATGTATTGAGTGTATTTGTCAATATGAGTGTATGTCGTCATATTTGTCAATATGAGTGTATTTGTTGTACAGATTTTTTTCTTCAGCTTCTGTAGATGCATCGTTCAGTGGATCAGTATGGGGTCACTGATTCTTGAGAGTCGGGACAAAACGCGTTTTAAAAAACTTTTTTTTTAAATACACACTATATCAATTAGAGTTATACGTTTCTGCAGAGAAAAGTCTTAGCTATTTAACCATGTAAAGGAACAGGTTCTAAATAAAAACACATTTTAAACAAATTTACATGTTTCCCTTCAGAACTGGATTTGTGTCAACTCCGTCAGAGACACTAAAAAGTAAACAATTTTAATTCTTCCAATCCAACAAGAATCTAAAGTTATGAAGTATATTGTAATAGTGTTTAGTTACTCTGATATGTAAACAAAATACAATATATAAACTTAAGTTGTGATTTCACACTATTCTGAAAACTCAGATTTCTAAATATTTGCATTTTCAAACTTTGATTTTAATTTCAATATTGTAAAAACAAATTCCTTAAATAAATAAAACCTAAGAGGATGTAGATCAGATGGTCCTTTATTACAAAAACAACACCAACTGAAGGAAGAATATTTTTTTTCCCAAAAAAAATAACAAAAACATACATCCAAACGTCGAAGATCTTACGGTGTTGACGAAAAACTGACGGTGTTGACACAAAATGTGTGCATTGCTGATTATTGAACAGATGTGCTCTTTAAACACTACTACTAAAACTACTCCTTGTTATTAGAGTATTGAACTTACTGTAAAGCAAACTATAATAAACATATTGCACATACACCGTTTCCAACTATTTTAAATTAAATCGTTTCCAACTATAAAAAAGAAAAAAAAACAATAAGGGAAACCAGGGGCTACCCTCTGCCGTGATAATTTTTTTTGGCCATATCGCCCAGCCCTACACTGGCTTCTCATTTGTCTATCTGTCTCTATATATATATAAATATATATATATTAAAGTGCTGGCAAAGTTACACGTTACACAATAATAAGCAGACCACTGCCTGCCCATTCTCTACAAGTCAGATGCGTATGGTTAAATAATGGAATGCATGCTATGTATGTGCATTTATGTGTAAATAAAACCCTGAAATAACAGTTTAACCCTTCACTATATTCACAAATAATATTATATTCGCACATTAAGAGGTTATTGGTGGATTTTTCAACTCCGTCATCGTACAGGTCAACTCCGTCAGACATAGAACCTGACGGAGTTGACGTCTGACGGAGTTGACGTAAGGGCATGTATTTTCCACAAAAACATGTATTGTACACTGCAGCTAGGTAGTTTTTCCTCAGTTGCTAGCTGTCCCAATAACCTCACTAAAATGCTTAAATTCAATCCACTATGGTTTAAAAAAAGTATCTTAACAGAAAGATGGTATTGACATGGTGCAGCTGTGACCATAGGAATATTGACATTGTTTGTCTAAAATATAAAAAAATATAAAACGTACTAGAGCATGTGTGGTATTGCTGCATTCACCACAGGCAGAGAGATGAAAAGGGGTCCTCAGGGATATAGCTGACCATGCTATTTCCTGATTTAAAGAGCTTTATGAAAATATCTGACGGAGTTGACAGAAACTGAGGACACAACTTTAATAGGCAGATTTCTATGGAAAATATTGTTTGATGTTCACTTCATGCATTGTTTTTTATATGTATACCCCTTATTTTGTATTTGATATATATGTTTTCACAATTGTAGAGCTTTTTTAAAGTTTTTTGTGATGGTTAATGTTGTGACCTCTTGCTGAGGACAAGTGCAATAACATGGACCTTCTATGGACCTGTAGAAAACCTTCAAATTTTCCCCAAAAAGATAAAAAGTTTATTCTAAAAATCAGATAGGTATATACAAATCCTTTAGATTTAACTTTGTAAGTATGACAATCATGATGAATTTCTTAATTTTTGCTATAAATTAGACTTTTCTATGTGGGACATGTTTTGTCCCGACTCTCAAGAATCAGTGATGTTATTATTGTTGCAATATTCCAAATAAATAGATTCATATTCACAAATAAATGTAAAGAGATTCACAAAAATGTATCGAATTCACAAATAAATAGATTAAGATCCACAAATAAATGTAAAGAGTTTCACAAAAAATTATAAGATTCACAAATAAATAAAATGAGATTTACAAATAAATAAAATATTTACAAATGTTTTATAATTTTACAAACACAACTCTGCCTGGCATTTATTTGTGAACCGATTTCTGTGCATTTGTAAATCGCGGCACACATTTGTGAATCGGTTCCTGTGCATTTGTGAATCCCCTCACGCATTTGTGGATTTTGAAACACTTCTAGCGTTGATGTGCAGATAAATCCACAAATAAGTGGACTCCACCCACCGCCTACTCAAGCCAATCAGATAACGGCCACATCAAGCTGGCCAATCGTAGAACGTTATTGCTTCAACCAATCACGTTTGGCTTTACACTCGGGGCGGGAACTGATTCTTGCATCATTGAAAGGAGCACTGGAGCAGTAATGTTAGTAGCGCTGAACTGTTTTTGTGGTAAAAACACTGTTTTCAAAAGATTGTTGGAGTTTAAGGCCTCTTTATATTTCCATCAGGATACACTCAGGGAATGATGATAATCAGAGATCCCGAGCATCATGAACAGTCTCTACACCGGCGAGCGGCGCAACACAGCGCGTCAAAAGCAAATAGCCACTGTCTATTCACTGCTGCCGCTGCAGTTTAAATCATGTAAAACTAGCATGTTTGAAATGTTAACACATATTCCCTATCTGCTTAGCTGCAGACATGTCTGCATAATCGTACTCTTAACGGCTCTGATCGTCTACTTATTGACTAGTGCTGGTTATTTGAAAAATCATACTTCGTGATAGTGTAACGTTACTGGACGCGGGGCATTCATTGATAGTAAACGGATGCCCGCACTTCAGATGTAGCGGCTACTTAATGCAATTATTAGGACATCGTGTAATTTAAGGACACAATCATTAAATTACAGAACATTTTGCCTTTTAAAGCACAATCGCGGTGACAAATAGCAATAGGACATAAATAAATGTCATGTAGAACACCAAATATGAGCCCAAATGACCACCCAATATGTAACAGTACGAGCCTCAGCATCAGCGTGTAACTAGTAGGCTACTAGGGTCGATGCTGCAAATAAAATCTTGCAAAGCAAATTAAAAACTCTGTGTAGCAGTCAGAGTCTAAATAGTGTAGCTATTCATGGGTTGAACCCAGTTATTAATTAGTCAGCTACTTGATGCTTTTCTGTTCTATCTTGAACAACGTGACGCGTCCATAACGCATTGTTCCCAACAGAGATGTACAGTGCTGTTTCTCTGGCTTTTTTCAAGGCTCATAAAAATTGTGGCTTGGCTTGACCATCAGTCTAATGGTGTAATTCTAACAAAATTCAAACTTTAAAGATATTTTGCTGTAGCAATTTTATGGACCTTTATGCGTACACTTCCTATTTGAGCGAATGCATGCAGATGAATGATAAATGAGCAGTTATTTCAGAGCAAGAACGCCCCGAGTGTAAAGCCAAACGTGATTGGTTGAAGCGAGAACGTGCTACGATTGGCCAGCTCGATGTGGCCGTTATCTGATTGGCTTGAGTAGGCGGTGGGTGGAGTCCACTTATTTGTGGATTTATCTGCACATCAACGCTAGAAGTGTTTCAAAATCCACAAATGCGTGAGGGGATTCACAAATCCACAGGAACCGATTCACAAATGTGTGTAGCGATTTACAAATGCACAGAAATCGGTTCACAAATAAATGCCAGGCAGAGTTGTGTTTGTAAAATTATAAAACATTTGTAAATATTTTATTTATTTGCAAATCTCATTTTATTTATTTGTGAATTTTATATTTTTTTGTGAATCTCGTTACATTTATTTGTGGATCATAATCTATTTATTTGGAATAATGCAACAATAATAACCCCATAGCGGCAGGAAATATGACTTTCTCCACAACATGACAGGTGAGAAGAGACTTGCTGATAACTGGCAATTCAATGTGAATAATAAAAAACGAATGTCTCGCCGTGATCTCTCACTCAAATACTGTCAGCTAAACCAGTGCCCGTCGCTCTACTGGAAAGTGAGACGAGAGACTATGAAGACGCTGGACTGTTGCTCAACTCACCCTACTTCTCAGTGCTGAGAAAAGAGAGAAACATTGACCTCATCATTTCCCTGGATTTCAGTGATGGTGATCCTTTCACGGTATTATATATAATTCTCTCTAATATAATAATGCACACATACTCTCATATAACCTAAGTTAATGGATTAGTTTCCCTAGAAATGTAAAATGTAAAAAAAAATAAGAATTTTGCTTTTTTCTTCATGACACACAGTGACCACCAATGTCACACTAACCTAAAATGTACAGAATAAAAATTAATTTAAAAAACACTGACAAATACTGAAATGCTGTGTATCATTTTAATAATAAAAAACAACAAAATTGAAACATGTTTTAATTTAACCATCTATACATGGTATATATGAAGAAAATCTAATGGAGAGCTATCTGTCAACATTCCCATTCATCTGAGTGTCAGTTTCTCGGCTGACACATGAACCCCTCGAAGTACTTCCACTTTTAATAAAGTGATTTGCAATGCTTTTCCACTGCAGACAGTGAAGGACGCTGCCAAGATGTGCAGAGAACAAAACATCCCTTTCCCTGAGGTCAACATTCCCAGTGAGGACTCAAAGAAACCGAAGGACTTCTATGTTTAAAGGCCAAAACGTTCCAACCGTGATTCACATCCCTCTCTTTAATGTGGTCAACTGTGGAGGCAAGTTATGATCTTACAATATCCTGAATAATATCTGACATATCAACTGTGTTCTGATTTGTGTGTTATTGTTTCTTCAGATAAAATTGAGGACTGGAGGAACAAATATTGCACGTTTCAAGGTGCTTACAGCGCTGAGATGATCACTGATCTTATGGAGGTCGCTGGAAAAAACATCGCAAACAATAAAGCAAAAGTTTTTACAAAAGTTTGTAAAAAAAATTACAAATTTGGGCCCCTGGCCCAGCCGTTGAATAGTTAGGCTGATTGGATTAGCATCTATGTATTTGAATGACACTGTTATGCTGAGGAGATCTGGCAATGAGCTGAATCCTGTACTTCATTTTCATTTAGAGAGGGGCACAATACATTTTGAGAATCCATCCACCCCACCCCTGTGCACGCCACTGTTTCCCGGCACTGATGACAGCAGCTGATCCTGTATTAATCCTCTTGACTCGCTCCCTGCAATTCTTGACAATTAACGGCCTATTGAGAGGCAGTCTGATGGACAAAAATGCGACGGACACAGACTTGCTGCATCAACAATCGAAGCCTAACCCATTTCTGCTGCTCTGGACGGAATTAAACCATAAATACCCCCAAAGTCCCCTCCACTCGCCCCCACACACCCTCACTCCCACACACACTCGCGCTGAGAACTGGTGACAGAAAGGAGAAAGAGGTAAATATGCATTTAAAGTCATACTTTTCATACGCATCTATTATTATTATAAAATGTCTTTGGTTTATGGTGTATATATCTTATGAATTGTTTTGTTTTAGAATTTAATATGGAAATTGGTATAAAAGAGGTAAAATTCTTTTCAGATTGTTTTCAGATCTATAGATTTTTCTTTATTAGAAATAGCGATGTGATCTTCTTGAACTTTTATTGCTAAAACAAGAAAGTGTCCAAAATCCTTTATGACTTTTATTTTTCAACACTAGATATATTATTTCAGATTTTAAAACCTAACACACCTAACACAAAATGTCACGTTTTTTATGTTTTATCATCTATTGATGGTTTTGTTTTATTTTGTTGTTTTGGTTTAATTTAGTTTTGTTTTGTCTTTTTTTGTGTTTTGTTTTGCAAACATCCGTGCAATGAACACAATTATCTGTGTTTAATTGCATTCCTTTTGGATGTTTTTTTTTTGTCATTTTTCAATGTTTATTAAACCTCAGCTTGTGCATCTTTGTTCAAACTTAATGCCTTTTTTTAAAGAACGCCGCTTTCTCACATAACGCAGTGAAGCAACCCCTGCACAAGTGAATAATTTATTCTCTAGCCATCGATATCAACAAATTCAGCACCACCACCTGGTAATGTTGCATGCAAGAAGCCATATCTTAAATGGATCCTTCAGGAGTTAGCATTAAGCTTTGTATCAGTAGAAAATCTGTAGTATTTTCAAATTCCGTGCTTCCCTCCCTCATATCCCCCTGAGACAAGAGATTTATGTATTTTTTGTCTGTAAAAAAATCCTCAGATGACGGTGGGAACGCCCTACGTGATTGCATCGTGAAGCACGTTTATAATCAGTCCAATGGAAAGATGAGACGTCATAGGCGGGTGACGTCATCGACCAGGAAGCTATAAATCACCCCTGAAAACAGACCGCGACAGCTTCTGAAAAGCCGAAGCAAGTCGATCACAGGCATGCAGGGAGTATGGCAAGGTGACGCAGCGTCTCGTTCCCTCTCAGGGAACCAGGGTTATACATTGCACACCTAATACATCGCATCCAGTCCAAGCGGAGCTGGATGCGTCAGGGAGAACCACATGTAACCACATCAATGTAAAAATCAAACAAACCGACACAGTATTATCATTCATAGAAATAAAATGAAAATATAATAATGTCATATGTATTTTTTAACCACACCTAGTACATCGCATCCAGTCCAAGCGGGATGCGTCAGGGAGAACCACATAGTACAATACGTTGTATAAAACGATACGAAAGTTAGACTTGAGTTTTGACCGAAGTTCTCCCAAAGTAGCTCCACCAACTTGGAGTGAAGTCTCCATTCCCCGGGCCTCAGCCCCTGCCTCAACAGGATATCTGCTCTGATATACGAGACCATCAGTGTGTTGTCCGAAAGGACAGGCACATGGTGACCTCTCGGGTCTGACAGGAAGTATTGAGATTCTCAGAATACCACCATCACTTCTAGCCAATTATGTGCAAAAAGGAAGATGGTCCTGCCAAAGACCCTTCGCCAAGAGACCACTCATGATCACCCCCCACTTGTGAGGGAAGCATCTGTCGATAGCATTATACGTCGACAAGAAGCCCCCAACACTGGGCCTGGGCGAGGAACCAAGGTTCTTCCACATGACCGAGGTACGCAGACCTTGATAAAGCGAAAACGGATTTCCCCTCGGAGAAAACCCCTTGGTCCTGTGCCACCACTGCAGGGGTCTCATGTACAGTAGGCCAAAAGTAATTATGTTGGACGCAGCTGCCATGGGACCCAACAGTTTGAAACTGTTCCACAGTGAGTGACTGGCCTAGTTTTACCCCATGTAAGGCCAAATGGAAGAACCCGATACTGGTATGCTTCGCCCCCGAAAGCAAACCTCAGGAACCTCCTGTGATGAGGATGGATAGATAAGTAAGCGTCCTTCAAGTCTATTGTGACAAACCAGTCCTCGGACTGAATTAGCGTAAGCATACTATGAACATGAGATTCTGAAACCTGCTGTTTAATTGACGCAGGTCTAGAATAGGACGCAACCCCTCATCCTCTTACGTAAGTAACAGCTGTAAAACCCTGACTGTCTGCTGGGAGCAGCAACCCCTTCTATAGCTCCTTTTGCAGAAGTGTCAGTACTTCCTGCTCCATAACCAGAGCCTGCTCGGGGTCCAACACTCTGGGGAGGACCCCAAGAAATCTGGGCAGACGAGAACCGAACTGAACACCTCGGTGCCCTGAAACGGCGAGCCAGCAGGGAACCCGAACTGACTGGAACATTAGATCGGTGAGGAAGAAACCTCTGGAACGCCGCTGAATAGTTTATTTCTTCAAGGTTATTTTAAAGCGGAGTGTCCAGAAGAACAGACATAAGTTATCCTTATTTTTCTTACATCAGAAAAACTGCTATATATATATCACTCCGTGGCCACCAGCAGGAAAACAACCGAACTGGCAGCACTGCGACCCTCCTCAGAGAGTCTCCCCCAGAGGACGCCGAGGAGAAACGATTTCTCTAAACCGTCCCTCCCCGGTACAGTTTATCTGTTGCTCGACGCAATTCTCGTATAGCGTCAGTGCTGACATCCTCACATTCATCCATGTCCTTATATACTTTACCCACCAATGCTGCCTTATAATATTTATCTATTATTTATGATGGCTGGTGGGTAACGTCGGGGTTATGATGACGCCGACTCGGGAGAGAGATAGCTAGCAAGCGTCTCTTTAACCCGAGGCACTGTCATACCATGATTCTTAAAGGGATAGTTCACTTTAAAATTAAAATTCTGTCATCATTTACTCACCCTCAAGTTGTTTCAAACCTGTATTAATTTATTTCTTCTGTTGAACACAAAGAAAGATATTTTGAAGAATGTCAGTAACCAAACAGTAGTCTGTACCCATTGACTTCCATAGTATTTTTTTTTCCTACTATGGAAGTCAATGGGTACAGACTACTGTTTGGTTACTGACGTTCTTCAAAATATCTTTCTTTGTGTTCAGCAGAAGAAATAAATTAATACAGCTTTGAAACAACTTGAGGGTGAGTAAATGATGACAGAATTTACATTTTAAAGTGAACTATCCCTTTAATACCCATAACATTACTATAGTGGAAGTTTGGGGATTAAACACATAAAATAGAAACCGGTTTATTCCACCATCTCGACACCTCAGTGTGGAGATAGAGAAAAAACGGCATTCCCCGACGAGGAGGCTGAGATATAGAGTTTTCCTTATATTCTCACTCTCATAATGTTCGGCTGGCCAGTAAATATTTAACTTAGCAACAGCACTAGATAAAACCTCCTTTATAAGCTCCTCTTTATTCAACAGAGTTATGAGCTGACTTATTTATTTATTTATTGAAAACTCATAAACATCTGCCTTATTCATTACATTTTTAATTGTTTTGTTCTCCCTTTCTTAACAAAACACTAACGATACCAATTCCTCGGAACTGGAAAATCGCAGCATGAGTGCCTCATCCCGGGGAGGAGAAACCACAGAGAGTGCTTCTCCCTGAGATAAGGCACTGGATCTGGCAGGTGAAAGCTGAGATTGGGCGGGACCCGTCTCAATCCCTGCTGTCAGATATTGCAACTTGACAGACAACAATAAATATGACAAGGACAGAATACACAGATCGCTTGCTGAAGGCGCAGAAGCTGTCGCGGTCTGTTTTTTAGGGTTGCTTTATAGCTTCCTGGTCGATGACGTCACCCGCCTATGACGTCTCGTCTTTCCATTGGACTGATTATACACGTGCTTCACTTTATCAGATGCCACAATTTATCAGATGCTGCAGCTGAGAAGAGGCGAAAGCAATGGCAGGAAAATCAAAGAAAAAACAGGGCAGAAGCAAAACGTATAAGTGCAGTACTGGATCTTACACAAGATTCCTTTGAAGAGCGTCCTGAGGAAAATATTGAAAGATCCTGTCCTGCAGAACCCACTCAACAGCATCAGTCTCTGCCAGAACCACCATTGGCATTTTCCACCCCAAAAGAGAATAAAGAAAAGCTGTCTAACAGGTGCAAATGACTGAAAAAGCTACATTTTAGATTGAGGAAAAAGCTCTTCCAATTGAAAGAACAACTAGCTCAAGCTCACACAAAAAAAAAAAAAGTTAAGGAAGGATCAAGTCAAGTCAAGTCATCTTCATTTATATAGCTCTTTTAACAATGTAGATTGTTTCAAAGCTGCTTTACAGAGATAAACGTATAATTTAAGGTAACAGATTGTTTTGGCTTTATAGCGGTTCTTGAATAATGTTATTATCCAGCTAAAGTTAGTTTTGATTGATTCACTTCCGTCAAAAGGATAATTAGTTATTAAATTAGGGGCCGCTAAGACGATACGTTCTCTCTACACAGACTTTAAACGCGAACATGTGAGAAACGCTGATGGCGCTCACGTGCGCATCAAGAAATAATTCTATTGTTATGTGTGTTTGAATACATGTGCGCATGTTTGTAATTCCCTACAAACCAAGCCTAAACAAACTACTTGTCCTGCCTATAAATTTCATACAGAATTTATCTTTATTTTATCACTACGGGGTAGATACGCAAATTTTCCACAACGCTTTATCTGTAGAGTGGTAAAGGGATCATCCATAGGGAGAGGCTAGTTGGCACTTCAGCGCTGCGTTGTCATCGGGTCCAGGCGAAGGTCCTTCTTCAGATCTGGATACGGCCTGGATCCGGCAGGCTGCGGGAAAACCTTGGGATAAACAAAGACACTAAAATTAGCGTAGATGCCATTCTTCTTATGATGTAACGAGTACATCAGGATTTAAGGGAAGTGTTCCCGGTTCCGGCTGACCTAATATATGCAGCCTAACATTGCGTTATAGAAGTCTATAATACATTATGTGAATGCTAGGTCAAAGAGATGTGTCTTTATCTAGCTTTGAACTGACTGAGTGTGTCTGCTTCCCGGACAATGGTAGGAAGACTGTTCCAAAGTTTTGGTGCTAAATTGGAAAAGGATCTACCGCCAGCAGTCGATTTTGATATTCTAGGTATTATTAACTGGCCGGAATTTTGAGATCGCAGTAGACGTGAAGGACTATAATGCGTTAAGAGCTCGCTCAAGTACTGCGGAGCTAAACCATTTAGTGCTTTGTAAGTAATCAGCAATATTTAAAAATGTATACGATGTTTAATAGGCAGCCAATGCAGTGTTGACAGAACGGGGCTAATATGGTCATACTTCCTGGTTCTGGTAAGAACTCGAGCTGCTGCATTTTGAACTAGCTGTAGTTTGTTTATTAAGCGTGCAGGGCAACCACCCAGTAGAGCATTACAATAATCTAGCCTTGAGGTCATAAACGCATGAACTAATTGTTCTGCATTTGTCAATGAGAGCATATGGCGTAATTTAGATATATTTTTAAGATGGAAAAATGCGGTTTTACAGATACTAGACACGTGACTTTCAAATGAAAGATTGGTATCAAAGAGCACACCCAGGTTCCTAACCGACGACGAAGACTTAACAGAGCAGCCATGAAGTGTTAGACAGTATTCTAGGTTATTAAGTGTGGAAGTTTTTTGTACAATAATTAGAATCTCTGTTTTTTCAGAATTTAGTAGTAGGAAATTTCTAGTCATCCAATTTTTTTTATCAGCTATGCATTCCGTTAATTTTGTGAATCATAGCTAGATTAAAGGTTTTTGGTACGTATCCTAGAGACAAAGATGAATTAATGATATTAAGAAGAGGATCTATGACATCTGGAAGCATCTCTTTCAGTAGCTTAGTCGGTATAGGGTCTAACATACAAGTTGTCGATTTAGATGATTTGACGAGTTTGCAAAATTCTTCCTCTCCTATAGCAACAAATGAATCTAATTTTCCCTCAGGGAGACTACAATGCACTTCCTGATGTGATACTGTAGTAGACGGTTGCATAGTTTTGTCCCTGATATTATCGATCTTATAAGTTGTAGATGTGCGTGTGTGAAATAACAATCTCCGTGTTGGAAACACTAGCCTTTATTGTGGCTTCGCACAGACAGCCTAGAACACAATACAGACTCTCCTAACGTAATCCCACAATTCCCGCGCCCCTGACGTGATCACGTCATAGCCATAACCATGGCAACTGTCAACACAGTCTACATCCCCCTTCGTAAGTTAAGTGTCTCCCTCAAGGAATGTACGTAGTGACACATAGTGAACAAGGGCACAAACTTGCACAGAGAGAAAACTTCAATAAACTGTGGAATGAACAGTTCATATGCGTCAGGTAACGCATATGAAACGTATGCGCAGAACATGCAGCACACTATTCACTTCACACTTCGTTTCCTATACTGTATACATTTTTTTTTTTTTTAAACAAGACAAAAAGTGTCCACAGTCCACATAGCCACCTGAAGAGGCTGTAATACGGGTGAAACGTTAATGCGCCTGCATGTCACAGAGCTGGTCTGTGATAAAGTCATCGTAGAGAGAGCTGGGTTTTGATACTCTCCCTGAGCGAGTAACAGTCAGAGGTCGTTGACCCTGTGACGTGTCTGGTTCCACAGCAACATGTCGTGGACTTGGCGGAGGTGCGAATTCAGTGGCAGCAGGCGGGTCCTCTGCTGAGGGGGCAGAGGCGTAGGTTTCAGGCGTTTGAAGTAGGTGGCGTCTGTTCCTGACATATGTGGCATCTCCAGCCTTGACCTGGTAACTGTTGGGTTGCGGTGCCGTTCCTATCACTGTCGCCAGTCTGTCGTATCCTCTCTGTGTCTGCATTCTCACTGTCTGCCCAGGTCGCAGAGGAGCCAGCGGCCTAGCAGATTTGTCATAGTCGGCTTTTCTTTTCTGTCTCGCCTGTGTCAGGGCCGTCTGAACATGTACCTCCACTTTAGGTGAATACATGGCCTTGGTCGTGGGAATGAAGGCCCTGGTGCGCCGGGAAAGCGGGCGCTGAGCTGGTGACGGCAGTCCATCTCTAGGTATGTTACGCAGGCTGAGGAGGGCTGCATCTATGTCTGTTCCGTTTCGTGCACATTTCTCCAGCAGGTGCTTTGCAGAGCGCACAGCCCTCTCAGCAAGTCCATTTGACTGAGGGTACTGGGGACTGCTGGTGACATGGCAGAAATCCCACTTGCAAGCAAACTCCTGGAACTCTCTACTTGTGAAGTAGGCGGCATTGTCTGTCATGAGCTGCTGTGGCACTCCGTAAATGGCAAAGTGGCGTTTAAACTTGGTTATCAGTGTGGCACTTGTAGTTCCAGGGAGCCGGTCTATCTCGAACCACCCCGAGTAGGAGTCAACAAGCACCAGATGCTCTTTTCCCTCCCACTCAAAAACGTCCGCTGCTGTGAGGGACCACGGTAGGTCAGGGACGACGTGTGATTGGAGGGGCTCTTTGGGTTGGTGTGGCTTGAGAGCATTGCACACCTCGTTTTCAATGTCATTGTAGATGGTGGGCCAGAACATGGTCTCCCTGGCCCTGCGCCTGGTGGCCTCGAGACCTGGGTGGCCTTGGTGCAGCTGCTGCACATAGTAGCGCTGCAGCGAGTGTGGAATGATGAATCGCTGACCACGGAGGAGCAAGCCATCGACAATTGTGAGCTCCTCTCTCATAGCGTAGAATGGCCTCAGGTCACGTGTCACCTCCTTAAATGTAGTGGGCCAGCCAGTGGTGACTACTTCTGAGAGACACCGGCAAACAGGATCAACCAGCGTCTCACGCTTCAGTTCCTCGACCCTGAGCGAGGAGAGGACGTCCACCACCATGACCTCGTAGTCCTCCATTTCCTCAGCCTGGTCAGTGGAGGGCAGATATGCACGGGAAAGAGCGTCAGCGACGTAGAGCTCCCTGCCCCTCTTGTAGGTGACATTGAGGTTTTAGCGCTGTAGGCGCAGCATCATCCTTTGGATGCGTGCGGAGGCGGTGTGTAGTGGCTTTTTCAGTATGGTGATGAGGGGCTGATGGTCAGTTTCAACCGTCACAGCCCGTCCGTATATGTAATGATGGAATTTGGTGCAGGCATAGACAAGGGCCAGGAGCTCCTTTTCAATTTGGGCGTAGTGTGATTCAGTCTCTCTGAGGGCCCTTGAGGCAAAAGCCACTGGCCTGTTGTTTTGGAGGCACACCGCACCCAGTCCATGCTGCGAGGCATCAGCTGACAGTACCACGGGTTGATGAACATCAAATTATTTCAGCACCGGGGGGCTGGCGATGACCTCTTTTAGTTTGGTGAATGCCGCCGTGTGGGGCTCCAGCCAGCACCAGTCCGCATCCTGACACAAGAGCTCACGCAGGGGTGCAGTGAGCTCACTGTAACCCGGTATGAACTTGGCCAGGTAGTTGGTCATACCTAGGAACCTCTGGAGGCTGTGCTTTTCCTTTGGGGGGGGGAATCAAGCGGACAACAGCTGTCTTGGCAGGATCAGGTTTGACACCCTGGTCGGTGAGTAGGTGACCGACATAGGGGACTTCGGTGACCCTGAACCGGCACTTGTCCGGGTTCAATTTGAGGCTGACAGCCCGTATTCTGTCCATGACTTGGCGAAGGCGCAGATCATGCTCCTCTCTTGAGCGGCCCCACACCAAGATGTCGTCGATTACAGTTGCACATGGCTGCCCCTCGAAAAGCTGCTCCATGCACCTCTGAAAAACCTCACTCCCTGTGGTGATGCCATATGGCATTCGGAGAAAGGCATAGCGGCCCACGGGAGTCATGAAGGTGGTGAGTTTGGAGGAGTCTTTGCTGAGCGGCACTTGCCAGAAGCCACACTTAGCATCCAGAATGCTGAACATTTTGGCATCTGGCATGTCGGCGATCACCTCCTCCACGGTCTTCAGGGGGTGACGGGGCCTGAGGAGTGCTTTGTTGAGGTTGACAGGGTCGATGCATAGTCTGATGCTGCCGTCTCTTTTTTTCGCGGCCACCATGGCTGATACCCACTCAGTAGGCTCCTGAATCGGTGTGATAACTCCCAACTTGGTCATTCTGTGGAGCTCTGCCACAATCTTATCCCTCATGGCCAGCGGCACTCGTCTTGGAGCGCATATGGTGGGGGGCACAGTATCATCCAGGCGCATGTGGTAGACCACAGGCAGCTTGCCAATGGTGCTGTTGTCGAACAGGTCCTTGTATTCTAACAGCTCTGGCATTTCATGCTGGATGACGGCATGCACTTCTGGAGCGAAAGTTACATAACCAAGTCTGACACTGTCTCTGAGACCCAGCAGCGGTTTAACGTTCCTGTCCACGACCTGGAACTGCAGCAAACCACGAGTAAAGTTCACGTCTGCTGCTCCAAGAGTCTGGATGATGTGACCCCCATAAGCGACGAGGTTTGCTTTCTTGCTGAGATTAATGTGAGCAGCAGGATCAGTGTGCTGTAGCAACGCCCTGGATATTACGTTGCGTTTGGCCCCAGTATCAATTTTCACAATCAGTTGTCTGCCAGTGTTGCATGCAGATAGTTGAGCAAACCTTTCATCTCGCTCACGCACATCCTGTGGTTGGTCTATGCTTTCACAGTAAAACATTTCTATGCTCTCGCAGTGAAACACATCAGTCGGTTCTTGTGTTGGTTGCATGTCCAGTTCACTCACGTGTGCGTATCTGCCCCTACGTGCAGTGGGGGGCGGGAGCTGTGCTGGCCTGGTGGCGGTGGATGGTCTTCCTGATCTGCAGCATCTTGAGAATATCAAGTTCTTCTAAGCTATCCGGGATGCTAAGATGATGAAACTGATCAGGAAGATTATTGATAAAGCAGTTCATCATTTAGTGCACCAAACTCACATTTCTTGGCCATTATTTTCAGTGTGGAAACATAAGACTGGACTGACTCGTGTTGTTTCTGGTTGGTTGTGTTAAATGCATGTCTGTCCATAATTACGTTTTTTACTGGCATGCATAGCTGTTCAAACTTCTGCACGAGGACGTCGGGGTCCTCTCGATCTTCGTCCCTCTCGAAGTCAAACGTGTCGAATTTATCAAGCGCCTCCGGGCCGGCAAGGTTAAGAAATGTATAGGCTTTCACCTTTTCGCTAGCTGTTGATAGTCCGGCGTTACTGTAAACGCGCCATTCCCGTTTGAACTTCTCCCAGTTGTGAGCGATATCCTCATTGAAGACGAGCGGGTCGATACGGCGGAGTCCTTGAGCCATTCTGACACCATGTAGATGTGCGTGTGTGAAATAACAATCTCCGTGTTGGAAACACTAGCCTTTATTGTGGCTTCGCACAGACAGCCTAGAACACAATACAGACTCTCCTAACGTAATCCCACAATTCCCGCGCCCCTGACGTGATCACGTCATAGCCATAACCATGGCAACTGTCAACACAGTCTACATAAGTGAAGAAGTTAATAAAGTCATTACTGCTGTGTTGCTTGGAAACTTCTGGGCATGAAGCTTTCTTTTTCATTAGTTTAGCCACAGTTTCAAATAAATACCTAGAATTATGTTTATTTTCTTCTAATAGGGTTGAAAAATAAGCAGATCTAGCAGCTTTTAAAGCCTCTCTGTAAGCAATCGAGCTCTCCTTCCATGAAATCCGAAACACCTCTAGTTTTGTTTTCTTCCAGTTTTGCTCCATTTTTCTGGCTGCTCTCTTAAGGGCCTGAGTGTGCTCATTGTGCCACGGCGTTGGACTATGTTCATTAATCTTCTTTAAGCGCAACGGAGCAACTGTGTCTAAAGGGCTGGAAAAGAGAGAGTTAAAAGTTTCTGTTGCAATATCAAGTTCTTCTAAGCTATCCGGGATGCTAAGATGATGAAACTGATCAGGAAGATTATTGATAAAGCAATCTTTAGTGGCAGAAGTGATAGGTCTAACATATTTATAACACGGAGTCGGCTTTGCAGCCTTGGCTAAATGTAATTTACATAAGACTAGATAATGATCTGAGATGTCATCGCTCTGCTGCAGTATTTCAACGGCATCAACATCTATTCCATGTGATAGTATTAGATCTAGAGTATGATTATGGCAATGAGTCGGTCCTGACACGTGTTGTCTAACTCCAATTTAGTTTACAATGTCTTTAAATGCCAATCCCAATGCATCTTTTTCATTAATCTATGTGTATATTAAAATCACCAACAATTAGTACTTTATCTGCAGCCAATACTAACTCTGATAGAAAGTCAGCAAACTCTTTGATAAAGTCTGTATGGTGGCCTGTATACAGTAGCCAGCAAACGTGATTTATCGTTTACACTATATATTTTTACATTAAGCACCAACACTTCAAAATAATTATATTTACAACTAGATTTCTTAGTGGTTTTGAAAATATTACTATAAATTACAGCAACACCTCCTCCTTTGCATTTCAGACGAGGTTCATGTTTATAACCGTAATCTTGTGGGGTTGACTCATTTAAAGCAATGTAATCGTTTGGTTTTAGCCAGGTTTCTGTCAAACACAGCACATCTAGGTTATAATCTGTAATCATATCATTAACTATTAGCGCTTTTGAAGTAAGCGATCGAATATTCAGCAACCCAAGCTTTATCATTTGCTCATTTGTATTATATCTGTTTTTTATTTGTTGAACGAACATCAATTACATTTTTAACCTTAGATGGGTTTGAACGTTTTTTGGATTTCCAAGTTCGGGGAACAGACACAGTCTCTATATGATGATATCTAGGTGAAAGAGGCTCTATGTGATGGGATTTAGCTGACCTTGGTGACGTGAGGCCACTAGCAGACGGTCGGTTAAGCCAGTCTGTCTGCTTCCTGACCTGAGGCCCAGATTGTCATGTTTTATCTCTAAGACTATGAGCCAAATTACTAGAGAGAAGAGCAGCACCATCCCAGGAGGGATGAATACCATCTCTTTTCAACAGGTCAGGTTTGCCCCCCAAAAAACCTGACCAATCAGGGACACAATATTTCACCCTCTTCCGGAGTTATGGATACTGTGGGCTCGGCCTCTGAGGGGGCCCAGCTCATATATTCAGGTCTCTCGACCGAGGTCGTGGAGACCATACTCCAGTCTAGAGCTCCCTCCACGAGAATACTGAATATGCATTGAAATATAAACTGTTCTCTGCCTGGTGCGGAGAACACCTTCTGAATCTTGTTATCTGCCCTGATGGTACAGTACTTGATTTCTGCATTGAATGTTTCTTTGCTGGGTTATCTCTGAGGAGAGATCCTTAATTTCGTTTTCTCCGTGGTACTTGAGGCTGAGGTCTGCACGTACTTGGATTTGCACCTGGTATGGTGATAGTCTTTCTTCACCCCAGGCCGGGTTGGGTTCCTAGGTCCCTACTAAATTTGCGGGTCATTTGTGCTGCAGGCCTTCTGTCCTCCACCTAATACTCCAGATCAGGAAAAACGTAATCGGTTATGCCCAGTCCGAGCTTTGGATGCTTATGTCCACAGAGCTGCCCTGTGGCGTATTTAAGAGCAATTATTTGTTTGCTTTAAGTTACCTAGTTAGGTTGCCCTGCATCTAAACTGATAATGAGAAAGTGAGTAGTTGAGGCTATCTCACTTGCTTATGAAGCGGCCGGACAGCCTTCACCTTTGGCTGTCCGGGCCCATTCTACGAGGAGTATGGCTGCCTCTATGTCTCTAATTTCGGGAGTTTCCCTTCACGACGTTTGTGATGCGGTTTCCTGGTCTATGACGCCCCCCGCCTATGACGTCTCGCTCTTTCATTGGACTGATTATACACGTGCTTCATGACGCAACACTTGGAAGTGTTCCCACAGCGTAAATGCAGCGTTTCGTTCCCTCTCAGGGAACTAAGGTTACACGTAACCAGAGACGTTTTTTCAGTTGGTTCAAAATTGTTTTAGAATCCCCTTTTGCATTTTCTATTATAGTCCAAAAAAAAATCTGCTTTGGCCTTGCGTATAGCTTTAACAGTCTTATTCCTCAATATTGTAAATAGATTTTTAGCACTAGCTGACTTAGTTTTAATTGCATTTAACGCACGATCCCTCTCTTTCATTAGTTTGAGTATGTCCGAGTTCATCCAGGGAAGTATGTTTTTATTGTGTTTGTATTTAACTTTACAGCTAAAATCATTAATTGTTCTCTCAATTGTCGCCACAAAAGATTCACAGTCCATTTCACAATTTGTTCCCAACAATGTGATCCCAGTCAATCTGCTGGGCAGCACTATTAAATCCTTCCTGGCGGTTTTGGGGGATTCCAACAAACTCACGCTCTCTGACAGAATAATCAAATCTCTTTTTTTGAGAGCTTTCTGGCCACAAGGATCAAATTGTGATCAGAAAGACCAGCTAACATATTGTATGATTTAAATATTCTCTCAGGTCGGTTGGTCAATGCCAAATCAATCTGGGTGCTGCTTGATGTGGTGATTCTTGTGGGCCCTTTGATCATTTCGACTAGATCAAATTTGTCAGTTATTTTTTTTTTAGTTTTTTTCTACATGATGTGTCCTCCCAGTTTATGTTGATATCCCCCAAAATAATGGTTTCTTTGTTTATGTTAGATTCTTTCAGTAATTTTTCAAACTTTTTCGTAAAAAATGGCATCTGAAGAGGGGGGGGGGGGGGGCGATATACCACAATGATTGTGAAAGACATTTGTGGTGATAGTATAATATTTAAGCCCAAGCATTCCAGTTCATGATCATTCAGCCATTGAATTTCCTGACACTGAATATTGTTTTTTATGTATTTCATGACACCACCACCCTTTGCTCTTTCTCTGTCTCTCCTAAACATATTATAGCCAGGGATGTTAAGTGCTGCAGAGGGGGCATTGTTATAGAGCCAGGTCTCAGATAGACAGAGATAATCCAAATTTGAGTTAAGTAACAGGTGATTAACTTGTTCTGTTTTTGACATGATGCTTATATTTAAATGCCCACCCAGCAGACCTTTGGGTTTTGCTTTAAATTCAAAAAATGAATTTACTACATGTTTTACTGCAGTGATATCAATTGCTCATTGGCTCTCGCCTTCTTTGTCTCGGGATTCACTAAAGTACAGGGGTTTCAGTACCGCGACGCACGCGGGGCGTATCCGAGGGTGTGGCCGTCACACCCCTTTCCAAAAAAAGAAATAATAATTTGCAGGTCAGCGCACATGCGCAGAGTAGAGTTCCTTCTTCCCGCGGGCTTTTCAAATTAGAGACAGAACTGGTGGACGATGAAGAGCAAACTGATAAACATTAAAAAGCAATGGACAATCAAGGACAAAACAGCGAAATCGGTAACTGTTTATTACGTTTTATTATGATCAAGAGGCAGACGAATTTGTAAAAAATACGGTAGGATTCTAATGTAAGGAGGGCTTCATACGAGATACCTGTCCCAACTGAATTAACGTTACATGTGCATCAAATACCTGTGTGTGTTTACAGGGGCTTCATGTGTGATACCTGTCCTAACTGAATTACATGTGCATCAGACACCTGTGTGTGTTTAGAGGGACTTCGTGTGAGATACCTGTCCTAACTGAATTACATGTGCATCAAACACCTGTGTGTGTTTACAGGGGCTTCATGTGTGATACCTGTCCTAACTGAATTACATGTGCATCAAATACCTGTGTGTGTTTACAGGGGCTTCATGTGTGATACCTGTCCTAACTGAATTACATGTGCATCAGACACCTGTGTGTGTTTACAGGGGCTTCGTGTGAGATACCTGTCCTAACTGAATTACATGTGCATCAAATACCTGTGTGTGTTTACAGGGGCTTCATGTGTGATACCTGTCCCAACTGAATTACATGTGCATCAGACACCTGTGTGTGTTTACAGGGGCTTCATGTGTGATACCTGTCCTAACTGAATTACATGTGCATCAAATACCTGTGTGTGTTTACAGGGGCTTCATGTGTGATACCTGTCCTAACTGAATTACATGTGCATCAAATACCTGTGTGTGTTTACAGGGGCTTCGTGTGAGATACCTGTCCTAACTGAATTACATGTGCATCAAATACCTGTGTGTGTTTACAGGGGCTTCATGTGTGATACCTGTCCCAACTGAATTACATGTGCATCAGACACCTGTGTGTGTTTACAGGGGCTTCATGTGTGATACCTGTCCTAACTGAATTACATGTGCATCAAATACCTGTGTGTGTTTACAGGGGCTTCATGTGAGATACCTGTCCTAACTGAATTACATGTGCATCAAATACCTGTGTGTGTTTACAGGGGCTTCATGTGTGATACCTGTCCTAACTGAATTACATGTGCATCAAATACCTGTGTGTGTTTACAGGGGCTTCGTGTGAGATACCTGTCCCAACTGAATTACATGTGCATCAGACACCTGTGTGTGTTTACAGGGGCTTCGTGTGTGATACCTGTCCCAACTGAATTACATGTGCATCAGACACCTGTGTGTGTTTACAGGGGCTTCGTGTGTGATACCTGTCCTAACTGAATTACATGTGCATCAGACACCTGTGTGTGTTTACAGGGGCTTCATGTGAGATACCTGTCCCAACTGAATTACATGTGCATCAGACACCTGTGTGTGTTTACAGGGGCTTCGTGTGAGATACCTGTCCCAACTGAATTACATGTGCATCAAACACCTGTGTGTGTTTACAGGGGCTTCATGTGAGATACCTGTCCTAACTGAATTACATGTGCATCAAATACCTGTGTGTGTTTACAGGGGCTTCATTTGTGATACCTGTCCCAACTGAATTACATGTGCATCAAATACCTGTGTGTGTTTACAGGGGCTTCATGTGTGATACCTGTCCTAACTGAATTACATGTGCATCAAACACCTGTGTGTGTTTACAGGGGCTTCATTTGTGATACCTGTCCTAACTGAATTACATGTGCATCAAACACCTGTGTGTGTTTACAGGGGCTTCATTTGTGATACCTGTCCTAACTGAATTACATGTGCATCAAACACCTGTGTGTGTTTACAGGGGCTTCATGTGAGATACCTGTCCTAACTGAATTACATGTGCATCAGACACCTGTGTGTGTTTACAGGGGCTTCATGTGAGATACCTGTCCCAACTGAATTACATGTGCATCAAATACCTGTGTGTGTTTACAGGGGCTTCATTTGTGATACCTGTCCCAACTGAATTACATGTGCATCAAATACCTGTGTGTGTTTACAGGGGCTTCATGTGTGATACCTGTCCTAACTGAATTACATGTGCATCAAACACCTGTGTGTGTTTACAGGGGCTTCATGTGTGATACCTGTCCTAACTGAATTACATGTGCATCAAACACCTGTGTGTGTTTACAGGGGCTTCATGTGTGATACCTGTCCTAACTGAATTACATGTGCATCAAATACCTGTGTGTGTTTACAGGGGCTTCATTTGTGATACCTGTCCCAACTGAATTACATGTGCATCAAATACCTGTGTGTGTTTACAGGGGCTTCATGTGAGATACCTGTCCCAACTGAATTACATGTGCATCAAACACCTGTGTGTGTTTACAGGGGCTTCATGTGTGATACCTGTCCTAACTGAATTACATGTGCATCAGACACCTGTGTGTGTTTACAGGGGCTTCATGTGTGATACCTGTCCTAACTGAATTACATGTGCATCAAACACCTGTGTGTGTTTACAGGGGCTTCATGTGTGATACCTGTCCTAACTGAATTACATGTGCATCAAATACCTGTGTGTGTTTACAGGGGCTTCGTGTGAGATACCTGTCCTAACTGAATTACATGTGCATCAAATACCTGTGTGTGTTTACAGGGGCTTCATGTGTGATACCTGTCCCAACTGAATTACATGTGCATCAGACACCTGTGTGTGTTTACAGGGGCTTCATGTGAGATACCTGTCCCAACTGAATTACATGTGCATCAGACACCTGTGTGTGTTTACAGGGGCTTCGTGTGTGATACCTGTCCCAACTGAATTACATGTGCATCAGACACCTGTGTGTGTTTACAGGGGCTTCGTGTGTGATACCTGTCCTAACTGAATTACATGTGCATCAGACACCTGTGTGTGTTTACAGGGGCTTCGTGTGAGATACCTGTCCTAACTGAATTACATGTGCATCAAATACCTGTGTGTGTTTACAGGGGCTTCATGTGAGATACCTGTCCCAACTGAATTACATGTGCATCAGACACCTGTGTGTGTTTACAGGGGCTTCGTGTGTGATACCTGTCCTAACTGAATTACATGTGCATCAGACACCTGTGTGTGTTTACAGGGGCTTCATGTGAGATACCTGTCCCAACTGAATTACATGTGCATCAAATACCTGTGTGTGTTTACAGGGGCTTCATTTGTGATACCTGTCCCAACTGAATTACATGTGCATCAAATACCTGTGTGTGTTTACAGGGGCTTCATGTGTGATACCTGTCCCAACTGAATTACATGTGCATCAGACACCTGTGTGTGTTTACAGGGGCTTCATGTGAGATACCTGTCCTAAGTGAATTACATGTGCATCAGACACCTGTGTGTGTTTACAGGGGCTTCATGTGTGATACCTGTCCTAACTGAATTACATGTGCATCAAATACCTGTGTGTGTTTACAGGGGCTTCATGTGAGATACCTGTCCTAACTGAATTACATGTGCATCAAATACCTGTGTGTTTACAGGGGCTTCATACGAGATACCTGTCCTAACTGAATTACATGTGCATAAAATACCTGTGTGTGTTTACAGGGGCTTCATACGAGATACCTGTCCTAACTGAATTACATGTGCATCAAATACCTGTGTGTGTTTACAGGGGCTTCATGTGTGATACCTGTCCTAACTGAATTACATGTGCATCAAATACCTGTGTGTGTTTACAGGGGCTTCATGTGAGATACCTGTCCTAACTGAATTACATGTGCATCAGACACCTGTGTGTGTTTACAGGGGCTTCATGTGAGATACCTGTCCTAACTGAATTACATGTGCATCAGACACCTGTGTGTGTTTACAGGGGCTTCATGTGAGATACCTGTCCCAACTGAATTACATGTGCATCAAATACCTGTGTGTTTACAGGGGCTTCATGTGAGATACCTGTCCTAACTGAATTACATGTGCATCAAATACCTGTGTGTGTTTACAGGGGCTTCATGTGTGATATCTGTACATGTGCATCAAATACCTGTGTGTGTTTACAGGGGCTTCATGTGAGATACCTGTCCCAACTGAATTACATGTGCATCAAATACCTGTGTGTGTTTACAGGGGCTTCATGTGAGATACCTGTCCTAACTGAATTACATGTGCATCAAATACCTGTGTGTGTTTACAGAGGCTTCATGTGTGATACCTGTCCCAACTGAATTACATGTGCATCAAATACCTGTGTGTGTTTACAGGGGCTTCATGTGTGATACCTGTCCCAACTGAATTACATGTGCATCAAATACCTGTGTGTGTTTACAGGGGCTTCATGTGTGATACCTGTCCTAACTGAATTACATGTGCATCAAATACCTGTGTGTGTTTACAGGGGCTTCATGTGTGCATATGAATTTATCTAAATCAACATTCTATGATCTAAATAAAATGAATAAACAATAAAGAAGGACAATGTAGACTAAAGTACTAAACTAAATATTACTCTGTTTCCCACCAGACTGGCTTCCGTCATCTTTTCACATATGTTCATCTTCAGAAGAGTACATCACAGGCATAGTTTCTTCAGAAGAAGACCTGAAACTTCTTTTGGAAAGCCACAAACGGGCAACTGGCACATCTTACACTGTTTGGTAATTTATCAGTTTCTAAATGAACTGCATGTTTATTTGTTTGATTGTTTATTTATGACCTTATGGAAAGTATTGCTACGAAGAACATTTGTTGCGTTTAATAGACATGCACTTAAGACAGCTACTTTCATTAAACAAATCTTTACTTACAGTTTTCTCATAATTGAAATATGAACAAGTAAAAGGGAATGTGCTATGCAAAGTATTAAATGCCTTTTTCTTTTATTTACTTACTGGTGACAGGTCGGATGACAGTCAAAAAAAGCAAAAAGTGACACCCCGATTTCTATGGAAAGTGGAAGATTATTCAAAACGCATTCCTCTCTCTGTGAAAAGAAGAGTGATATATGCTTGCCAGCATGGAAAAAACTACAAAAAGGCACCAAAAACAGAGGAGTTGGTAGGTTCTAAAGTCTGCACACATTTTCATGAACTTAATATATGTTGTATGAGTGGCAAAATATACTTATGAAACGGCTAATTCAAGTCCTTGATTCTGATTGGTTGAGCTGCGTTCAAAGCCGCTGTGTTACTTGATAAACCATACACCTGTGACCTAATTACATAAGTACTTCTGCTGCACTCAGTGTATGAAAATAAATATGTTTATGGACTAACCTTTGTATAAAAGCAATAAGCCCTGTGAAGTGCCCCTTAGCTTTTCTAAATTCTCTGTAAAACACTGCTTCATTGGGCTTATTATTGCTTTAATTTACTTCTAGACAAAATTGTAGGCATAACTATTTTTTATTATTACTACAATTTTTTTTCCCTGGCCCTAGAAATGTAATGTAGTGATGTAGAAATAATTTGTCTTTCAATCTGCAGCACACAGAACATGAATATATCAGCAGAAGAAGATTTCACATTCAAAGCAGCAAGAAAGTTGATTGCCCAGCAAAATTATATGTCAGATATATATTAAGGTAAATTTGACTGTCATGACTCATTTAAATGCACTCATTTAAAATGTATAACTTTATTACCATTATAAAGGTAATGGTGAAAAGAGAGCACTCTTTAGTTCTGTCTCATGTAAGGGTGTTGCAACATAATACATGGGACTATTATTGACATATTTTTCAGACAGATACGTATTATGGTATGTTGTTCTTGACAGATATGACAACTTTGCTGTTGGAGACAAAAGTTCTAGGAGTGAAAAACAAGCAGCTATAAAGAGGCTTCTGGAGTCAATAAAAGAGAACCCCACTGCCACTTCTGAAGTAATTCATGTCAAAATACCTTTGGCAGAAGCACACAAAAAGCACAACATTTCAGAAAACTGTCATTTCTCAAATAAGATCCATCACGAGGTGCGTGACAAAATTCATGAATATGTTTCACTTGGAATGACCTCTGTCCCTTTCCTGAAGAAGGTTCTGAAAACCTTTGTCCAGAAAGAGCTTTCAGGCATGGGAAGTGTTCTACCACACCCACAGGACCCATCATACTACCCATCAAGCCATGTTATTCAAAATCATGTGCATCAGGCCTTACTTGCTGGAAAATACTCTGGCTTTGATCAACTGCAACTGGAAAAGAAAATTGATGAATGGAAATTAACAGATTCAGATGCCCAATTTTTCTTTAGGCAGTGCACAGAGAACTACAGAGATCAGACAGAAATACACATTGAAGTGAATGCACAAAGAAATGGATTTCCAGTCACCGAAGACTCCGAGGAAGATTTTGAGGATAAACACACACCGGAGATGACCACATCACAAGAAACATTCTTGTTTATTCATCAAAACAAACAACAGCAGCATTTACTTGAGCGTTATGGAGATATGGTCCTACTTGATGCCACTTACAGAACCACCAAATATGCATTGCCCCTGTTTCTGGTTGTTGTTCGGACTAATGTTGGCTACAAACCGGTTGCTGAGTTTATATGTGAAAACGAGACAACCACAGCGATAGCTGAAGCTCTTAACATCCTGAAACAGTGGAACCTGCATTGGGAGCCAAAGTACTTCATGCTTGATTATTCACAACAGGAATATCAAGCTCTGGACCATACATTTCCAAATGCACAGAAGTATTTATGCTCATTCCATCGTGAGCAAGCTTGGATACGATGGACAAGACAAGGTACAGTCCAGCTGATACCAGAATTCCATTATAGTCTTTGGTTTTCATTATAATCCTGGATATGTGATAATGTATATGTGTGTTTTTTAATTTATTTTAATTTATTTTTACTTTTCATTAGAAGTAAACAATACAGCCTTAGATTTACATTTCAGTTTTTCTAAAACATCTTTCAAAGTACTTTCAGTAATGTATTACTTTGTTTTCTTAGTTTCATTTATTTACATTTCATTTGTACTGTAAATTAGTCATCTGAAACATAGGTAATTCCTATTTTTACAGTGTTTAATATCCCATATACTCTCTTTCTGGCAGCCAAGAACAAGTTGTCCCACTCTGAGCAAAGTGAACTACTTGGCCACCTGCGTGAGATAGCTAGTGCCCCAAGTGAATCATCTTGTGATAGGGAGGTTGACAGACTGAAGGAGAGCAAGGTTTACAAGAAGTCATTTGAAGTCAGACATTATGTTGATACAAGGTGGCTATGTATTCGGGAGGTGAGGTACTGCACTGGACATGTTCCGTGTTCAACTGTTGTACAGTACATTTAGATTGATATAAAAGGGACAGGCCAGCATTTAGTTTTCTCTGAAATTATTACGCCCTGTCAACACCAGACAGACACAACAAAAGCAAGTCATCATCATCACTGATTCAGTCTACACTTGATTATGGTAGTTGCGCTGAGTTGAGGAAATGGATGCCTCAATCTATTTTGCGCACCGTCTAGGACAGGGATAGGCAACTCCGGTCCTGGAGGGCCACTGTCCTGCAGAGTTTAGCTTCAGCCCTGATAACAACACACCTGCCTGTATCTATCTAGTAATCCTGAAAACATTGATTGCCTAGTTCAGGTGTGTTTAATTAGGGTTGGAGCTATACTCTGCAGGACAGTGGCCCTCCAGGACCGGAGTTGCCTATCCCTGGTCTAGGATATTTGCTTGGATAGGATACAGTGGTTTAGGGTATTTGCTTTTAATGCATCCAGTGTAGACGGGGTGTAATGTTCCATTCTTTCTGCATCAACTACCTTTATCGAAGTAATATGTTACTTTCTTTTTCAGCGGTGGTGTAGGGCCTATGTTCCACAAGGATTCTCTGTGGCAGTTACCACCAACAATGGAGTTGAGGCTCTCAATAAATCATTGAAGAGCTTCTACCTCAAATTTTCTGGAACAGGAAGTCTTACATCTCTGCTTGAAACTATTATATGCGATTTCATCCCAGAACAGTTGCTATCATACAGTAGACTCAACTTCATCTACAGTAGTGAATGCAAAACATACAATCCAGATGTGCCAACGTTCCTAAGAGACAAACCCAGGAGTTTTGTCAAACATTGCTTAAACAGTATCCAAGCAGCTTCCATCTATTCAAAAGAGCATGTTGAGGTACTTGGAAATGAATCTTTCAAGGTAAAGAGTGAGACAACCTCTGCATGGTACAGAGTAGAACTTGGTGACTCTGAAAGGTACCCATCTTGTGAATGTGTCCTCTTCAAAAAAACGTTCTTACCATGCAAGCATTTCTTCGCTGTTTTTAGTCACTCTGACAAAACATGGGGAGACCTTAGCCCAGTCTATTGTCGAAGCCCATATATAACTCTGGATTTCAGTGTTGCTCTAACCAATCCACCAATCACTGAGAACAGCACTCAAGAAGACTTCTCTAGTGACTTTTGCGTTTGTCCTCTTCCTTACCCAAGGAAACAGACACACAACAGTGAGCCACAGTCAACTGGTGTAGGAGCTGATCAGCAGCGCTTACGCGAAGAGCTCAAACATTTACATGATGTATCATATATGTGCACTGACAAGAAGGCAATTCAGAATGCATCTTGTGTTGTTCATGAGCTTTGTGAAACACTCAAATCCAGTTTACCTAAGGATAATGGCCTGGTTCTCCAGCAGCAAGAGGCTGTCAAGCAAAACCTTCGGGCTTTACCAAGTCGCTGTAAGAAGGCCAAACAAAAAACTGGCAGAAAACGCAAAATGAGAGCGATGGCAGTTGCAAATGAAGGTTTGTTATATTACAATTAAATAGAGAAGGTTTTTTTATACACCTTGATCTTGGTGTAGCAATACTGTGCTATACAATCAGTGTTTGCCAAAGGGGTTATTTTTGTAAATGATGTACTATTTTCTTTCCTGTTTCGTTTTGTTGACCTATGACTTGTCTTGGCATTTGGCAACCTTTTAATAGTTCATTATTGAAAAGGTCTCTATGTGCTATACATATGCTGTGTTTTCTATATGCTTTCTTTTTATTCTTTCATATTCTGTTCATTTCCCCATCAGGTGATGGCAATTTCCATAAAAAGACTAAAAAGACAGAGATGGACAAAGACTTGCTTCAGGCAATATACAGTTACTTTACTATTAATTAATCTGCTATTAATTGCATGAAATTTTAAGTTGTTTGTGATTTTCTCTTCAGTCATCATGTGGTGTGGAGGTCTCTGTGGAAGAAACCAGGAAAGCATCCACACTGAAACACGCTGGCAATCTTGTGAACCATAGTGAAAACTTACCTAGGTTAACAAAGGTGAGAATATGATTGTGAAATAAAATGTTCTGTCAGTAACATCTGTCCACTAAGCAAATTCTTTGACCTTGTTTATATGTACGTTGCATTTTTTTTAGGACATGGCATCAGAGGTGAGACATATTCTGGAACAAGATGACCCAAACATGGTGATAAGCACATCTTTCAAACTATGCATTAGACAGAGGGACCTGGCAACGCTGGAGGAGGGTTCCTGGCTCAATGACATGGTAAGAGTGTAAGTGAACATACAGTAAGATTTCTAATCTTACTGTATGTTCACTTACCCTTGTTCACAGTCTTATTTTGCTTTTTATTGTGCAATAAATATATTTTAAAAAATAGGATAAATGATACTAATAACATTGTAGCTAATAGCTAATTATATATATATAATCTCACTGTTTTGCTTGTTTGCAGTAAAATCCCAGTCATCAAGTTGGACACAATGATTTCTTTAAATATTGGCATTTGTCTGATTTAATCTGATCATTTAAAAAAGCTCTAATGTTGGCCGTCATGGATGTTTATCATGATTATTTTTACTCTTATGTTCTTAAGGTTATCAACTTCTATTTGTCTCTGATAATGAAGAGGAGCAATGATCAGCAGGAAGGCCTTAAAGTGTACTGTTTGAGCACATTTTTCTACCCAAAGCTTCTGAGTAGTGACGGACATTTTGCAGGCCATGCAGCAGTGAAGAAATGGACAAAAACAGTGGATCTCTTCCTCTGTGATCTAGTTCTTGTTCCTTTGCACCTTGGCTTGCACTGGGCTTTGGCTGTAAGTAATTTATGAATAGCAATGCCTTTGTAACGCATAGTTTCCATATCTATACTGTATGATTAAAAGTGTAGAAATTGTATATTTACTTTTTCACAATTACAACCAACTACCTTTTATCTCTATTGCTTATCACCAGGTAATTGATTTCAAATCCCAGACCATCCAGTGCTATGACTCCATGGGTCAGAGACATGATGCGATCTGCCACATATTGTTGTGAGTTATGTCCAATTGCAACTTTGGTTTTAACCTCACACTGCTTTGAAGGCATGTAAGCATGTCTCGTGTGATTTTAATTAACAGGGAATACCTCATGGAAGAGAACAAAATCAAAAAAGCCTGCTGCTTTGAAGCTTCCAGATGGACCATCGGCCGAATGAGAACCAACGTATGCATACCACAATATAATAAGTTATACAAATATTCTTATTCAAATAACTGTTTTGTTATACTTACTTGGAATTTTGTTTCTAGGCAATTCCCAAACAGACAAATGGAAATGACTGTGGGGTTTTTATCTGCAAATATGCAGACTTCCTTTCTCAAGGAAAGCCACTTACTTTCAGACAGGTACATGACCAAGCTACAATATTTATTTCTCACAAACCTGATTCTTAACACTTGTTTGACTTTTATCAATAACCATATCTATCCACTAACACACTATAGTATCTACCTCACTCTAAAGTTAGGACACATTTTTTTATAGTAACAACATGGAACACCTTAGCAACTGCATCACGGTCTCACTGATAAATCTTCAAAAGCTTTTATTTTTTGTCAAAATCCATCATCAAAGTTTGTCTGTAACATGCTTGTTCTCTCTATGTAGTGTGACATTCCAGTCATACGAAAGGTGATGATGTGGGAGATAGTACATCAGAAGATCCTGTAAAGATTGTGTCCTGAGACATCCAAAAGCTGAAGTCCTGCCTTGTTATGCTGGCTGTCAATATTTGATATTTTCTTTTTTAATAAAGTTGAGTAAGAACAATTAGTTGTCAGTATGTTGTTTTAAAATAGCAGTGGAAAAAAGTTAGTAAAAACCTAGGTTTTAAGGTTTAACAGCGTATTTGTATGTGTATTAAAATATAGATTTTCATTTTATATCTATATCTCATAGAACTTGTGTAAAGTCTCTGAATTAAATTAAAGTGAAGCAGGAATTTTGTATAAAAACATTATTCATGTTGGTAATTCAGTTGGGACAGGTATCTCACATGAAGCCCCTGTAAACACACACAGGTATTTGATGCACATGTAATTCAGTTAGGACAGGTATCACACATGAAGCCCCTGTAAACACACACAGGTATTTGATGCACATGTAATTCAGTTAGGACAGGTATCTCGTATGAAGCCCCTGTAAACACACACAGGTATTTGATGCACATGTAATTCAGTTAGGACAGGTATCACACATGAAGCCCCTTTAAACACACACAGGTATTTGATGCACATGTAATTCAGTTAGGACAGGTATCTCGTATAAAGCCCCTGTAAACACACACAGGTATTTTATGCACATGTAATTCAGTTGGGACAGGTATCACACATGAAGCCCCTTTAAACACACACAGGTATTTGATGCACATGTAATTCAGTTAGGACAGGTATCTCGTATGAAGCCCCTGTAAACACACAGGTATTTGATGCACATGTAATTCAGTTGGGACAGGTATCACACATGAAGCCCCTGTAAACACACACAGGTATTTGATGCACATGTAATTCAGTTAGGACAGGTATCTCGTATGAAGCCCCTGTAAACACACACAGGTGTCTGATGCACATGTAATTCAGTTGGGACAGGTATCACACACGAAGCCCCTGTAAACACACACAGGTGTCTGATGCACATGTAATTCAGTTAGGACAGGTATCACACATGAAGCCCCTGTAAACACACACAGGTGTCTGATGCACATGTAATTCAGTTAGGACAGGTATCACACATGAAGCCCCTGTAAACACACACAGGTATTTGATGCACATGTAATTCAGTTAGGACAGGTATCACACATGAAGCCCCTGTAAACACACACAGGTATTTGATGCACATGTAATTCAGTTAGGACAGGTATCACACACGAAGCCCCTGTAAACACACACAGGTGTCTGATGCACATGTAATTCAGTTAGGACAGGTATCTCGTATGAAGCCCCTGTAAACACACACAGGTGTCTGATGCACATGTAATTCAGTTAGGACAGGTATCTCGTATGAAGCCCCTGTAAACACACACAGGTGTCTGATGCACATGTAATTCAGTTAGGACAGGTATCTCACATGAAGCCCCTGTAAACACACAGGTATTTGATGCACATGTAATTCAGTTAGGACAGGTATCTCGTATGAAGCCCCTGTAAACACACACAGGTGTCTGATGCACATGTAATTCAGTTAGGACAGGTATCTCACATGAAGCCCCTGTAAACACACACAGGTGTCTGATGCACATGTAATTCAGTTAGGACAGGTATCTCACATGAAGCCCCTGTAAACACACAGGTATTTGATGCACATGTAATTCAGTTGGGACAGGTATCACACATGAAGCCCCTGTAAACACACAGGTATTTGATGCACATGTAATTCAGTTAGGACAGGTATCTCGTATGAAGCCCCTGTAAACACACACAGGTATTTGATGCACATGTAATTCAGTTAGGACAGGTATCACACATGAAGCCCCTGTAAACACACACAGGTATTTGATGCACATGTAATTCAGTTAGGACAGGTATCACACATGAAGCCCCTGTAAACACACACAGGTGTCTGGTGCACATGTAATATGCCATTTTAATAACTGACAGTACATTTCACTAATTACTTGTATTAGGCCTATAGGTTAATAAGAATCATGCAATTATAAGTGAAAACAAGTGCAGCACTTTTATTCATATTGTATTACATTAATAGATCAGTAGAGAAATGTTAAGTTCATCCAGTCTTACCTTTACTATACACAAGACCGTTTATTTTATTTTCGTTTCTTTTATATTTTTGTTAAAAGTGTGACCGTGGATCCTGTATTACAATATTTCAGATTGTTTTAATGGCGCGATTGTGTAATGTATTAGCGTGTGACTTTGAAATAATTTACTTTGACGTGACATAAATAATCAATTTGAATCTTGTTTCTATTAGCGGCAAAAAAAAAAAAAAAAAAACACCGTTGGAGTGCGCATGACCGTTGACCTATGCAAATTTGCGTATACAGGAGAACGCCTACTCTACAACGTCACAATTTTTACGCTGTACTGAAACCCCTGGAAATAAGTGACTGCCTCTTTGTCTCAGCCGTGTTTCAGTCAATATTTGAAATTGGGAAATGTACACTTTCACGGAGTGAAGTCGGATTATGGAGAGTTTAATGGTTTAACAACTAAAATTTCACTCTGTACCTCATACAAAACTATTATAATAGCAATAATCCTTCTGGTTATTACGGGCAAAGAATTGACTCGGGTCTTCGTTCAAGTTTCATTTGTTTACTGAAATGTTTTGCACAAACAGAAAATAATCAATAAATAAACTCCGGTCAAAAACTGTGTTGCTCCGTCTTTCTTTCGTTCTTTGAGGAAGTGCGCTATTCTTAAAGGGAACGTCATTCTTAAAGGCGCTAAAGACAGTTTCAATACTAAAACGGAGCAAACCATTACAACTTAAACAGAGGGGTCTTCAATGAATGTACATAAATAACATGAACCTAAACTATACTTAAACATTTAAGCCTTTAGTATTAAATTTTAATTATTCCAATTATGGCTCTTACAACTATTATACTGCCAAAGAGGACAAACACATCATTTTGATATTACTTTTTGTACCACTTTTTACATTTTTGCAAGAAATAAATTATTGTGATTATTACACTTGTCTGTCTGTTAGGTTTTTCTTCATAACTGCACGTAGTTTAAATAAATGGTTATGGGTAGGTTTAAATGTGGGATTTGGATTACTAATGATGACAATCTTGAGACCTGTTCGAGACTAAAGCTGTCAGCAGCTACTTGCCCGTATTATACAAAACTGTCTGATTTCATTGAGTGCAAGTCATTAGAATAATGTAAATGCCCTGGCTATTGTAATCTATTGTGCTGTAGTTGTTTTGAGTTTAGTGTTAAAACTGAATGATATCAACATTGACCATTATTATTAAACTAATTAGAATATTAATTCCATGTAGGGACACATGCAGTAGTCCCAACAAGCATTTGTAATTAATTTTTTTTTTTTTTTTTTTTTTTTAACTGTGTTTTATTTAGTTGGTAGATCTTATTGAGTTCAAGCAACAACAAAAAAAGTGTGGGCTGATTTAACTGTATCTCACAAAGTTTATTTGTGCATCAAATAAAAAGTGTTGATGTGAATGTTTTTAAGGAACAAGATTTCATAAATAAGGTATATTTATCATTTATGGATATGTGGAAGTAAGCGTCTTTTAGATCTATCGTGACAAACCAGTCCTCTGACCTGATCTGACTCACGATGATAGGTATGGTTAGCATTTTGAACTTGTATCTCCTCAGAGACCAGTTCAGTACCCTGAGATCTATTATAGGACGTAACCCCCCATCCTTTTTGGGAACTATGAAGTACCGGCTGTAGAACCCGGCTTCCCTCTGTTGAAGAGGATCCTGCTCTATGGCTTCCTTTACTAAGAGGGACTGAACTTCTTGTTCCATGACCTGACCCTGCTCGGGGCTGACCAGCGTGTGCACGACCCCGCTGAATTTAGCTGGACGATACACAAACTGAATTCTGTACCCCTTTTCCACCGTTCACAGGACCCACTGAGAAATATTTCGAAGACCTTTCCAGGTGTCTAGATAATATACTAGGGGGACCAGTCTCTCGAGACTGGCCTCTGGTGTTATATTTGGGATTTCAGTGACCTGAAGCAGTTGACTGGCAGGAACTAACCAATTTCATTTTTCTGCAGGCCTTTTTGAGTGGAAGTGAACTCGACAGGGCCGCCATATTTTAGCGCGGACACTGCCATATGTGTTCGCTGGAAACCAATGTGTCCTGAAGCGCAATTAGCGACGGGAAGCAAACATTGATTTCCTGAGGGCTCTTTAAGCCTGGTATGCCTGCAGAAGCCCCATAGTGTGCAGGCATGCAGCAGCCCGACCTGCCGCCATATATGCTTTCCCTACCAAGGCCGATGTTGTACGGCCTTGACTGAATCATCTAGATATCAGTTCCTCAAAATTATGTGAAAGTGCATGTTTTTTAAGGAACATGTAACGATTCGCCGTAAATGGGGTAAAACTAGGCCAGTCACTCACTGTGAAACAGTTTCAGACTGTTGGGTCTCATGGCAGCTGCGTCCAACGTAATTACTTTTGGCCTTCTGTACATGAGACCCCTGCAGTGGTGTAGGGATGGGACGGAATGAAAATTTCATATCACGATTATAGTGACCAAAATTATCGTGATTATCAATATTATCACGGTTTTGTTAAAACGAGATGAAAATGTTCAAAAAGAACTGATGCTCACACTTACAACATTTTAACAAGTTTTATATTTGAAAATCAACAAACAACAATTCACGAGTTCACACTCACAAATAAGTCAGATGGAATAAATGGTATGCGTATTTGGCGTGCTGTCCGAGGAGAGGGCTCCGGGCTCGGTATTCGGCCCGAACCCAGAGTACTCCCCCCGTATTCCTGGCTGTAAAAGAGAGCCAAGGGTGAGGAGTCGGGGTGGTGGAGGGATGCTGGAAACTGTCAAGGAATGTTAGGTGAGTTGACAGAATGGATATATATATATGCTTCTTGTCATGCTGATTAGGGTAGTCGTAATTGTTTGATGACAAGTAATTGGATTGGTTATCTGATCGTGCTCCTCCCGAACTTTGTTTATAAAACATCATATAAAACAAGCAGCTCTATGCACTTTTTTAAGCAAGATTCTATTCTGTGGCATTTCCTTTCTTATAATGACCGTCGTCATAGCAACGCATTATAACCGCACATCCATGAATTACAACGGACGCGCTCTCATTTTATTAAAATACAATTTGCCGTCTTGCGTCTCCGTTTTTGATTGTATTGAAAATGAAAATGAGTTGATTTATTGTTTACAGAGATTGATAATATTGTTGTGATCATCTTGACTGGACGATTGTTTTGTAACGTTACGCTGTACAAAATGGATTTATAAACGGGTAAGATTTAGAACATTAATCTCAATTCAATATGTCCCCGTAAATATGTTGTAAAAAAAAAAATCGGAGTAATAAGTGTACAATGTATCTATACATTATTATTCCATAAATGGCACCTTTTTAATAATAGTCTTGTTTTAACTTGTTCGTTCGTCTTTGGCTCAAAGACACTTACTGCAAACTTTTCTTCGCGGAAGCTTGACGTTTATTTCAAGCGAGTGAGATCAAATATTTCAACTCAAAATAACATTTCGTGCCCAATTATTTCCCAGACGTAGTTTTGGTATTGAAGTCAAAGTTAACTTGCCTTGTGTTCGCTATACAACAGTGGGTGATGGTCACACAAGACGAGTAGGCAGATTTGAAGTGTTTCTATTGTAGTGACTTTTTGTTCTGCAGACAGGGTGACCATCATCGATTAAGTTTCCCTCAGGACTGTTGTAAAAGCCAAAATATGACCACACCTCAGATTTGGTCCTCTTAAAAGGCTGAAAAATCTCCCGAACACGGTCACTACCTACCGCCACTCCTTCTCGAATAAAAAAACAACAACATTGTGCGCACCCACGCAGCGCCTGCGTCAGACTGTTGCTGGCTGGACAGGATTTAGGCTACAGTGAGTTATTAAAATCGCGATAATCAAACACGGTTTTAATGATAATTAAATTTTAAACGATAATACTAACTGTCAGTACATTTTATCGTGGTTTATCATGAAACCGGTAATCGTCCCATCCCTACAGTGGTGGCTCAGGACGAAGGGGTTTTCTCCGAGGGGAAATCAGTTTTCGCATGATCAAGGTCACGTGGCTATGCCTACGTGCCTCGGTCATGTGAAAGAACCTTGGTTCCTCGCCCAGGCCCAGTGTTGGGGGCTTCTTGTCGACGCATAATGCTATCGACAGATGCTTCCCTCACAAGTGGGGGGTGATCATGAGTGGTCACTTGGCGAAGGGTCTTTGGCAGGACCATGTTCCTTTTGGTACATAATTGGCTAGAAGTGATGGCGGTATTCTGAGAATCTCAATACTTCCTGTCAGACCCGAGAGGTCACCATGTGCCTGTCCTTCTGGACAACACACTGATGGTCTCGTATACCAGAGCAGATATCCTGTTGAGGCAGGGGCTGAGGCCCGGGGAATGGAGACTTCACCCCGAGGTGGTGGAGCTCCTTTGGGAGAACTTCGGTAAAACTCAAGTCTACCTTTCGCATCGTTTATACAACGCATTGCCCTTTGTGGTTCTCCCTGACGCATCCCGCTTGGACTGGATGCGATGTACTAGGTGTGGTTAAAAAATACATTTAACATTATTATATTTTCATTTTATTTCTATGAATGATAATACTGTGTCGGTTTGTTTGATTTTTACATTGATTATTTATTCTACGGTAACAACAACATAGTCATCAGTGGGTAAACACTGTCTATAAAATGAAGTGATGACAGAAATGAAATGAAGCTATAAGGTTCAGTGTGTCTTTCCAGCACATCATTATGACGGTGAGACTCAAACACTTACAGCTTTGAGAAGAGCTCTGCTTTGATGAGGAGTCCAAAGTTTCAATGCAAAGCGTTTACTTATAATAATATAACTTAAACTGCTACAGACAGGCAGAAGCTTCACACACACTAAATATGACAGAAAACGGAGAAAGACTGACTGAACAGAAGGGAATGATGATGATTAACTAAACACAGGTGATACAGATAAACTGATAATGATGACACATGACATGAAGACAGGCAGACAAGTCCAATGAAAACAAACTAAACAGAACACAACTGTGACACATACTGTACAATGTAAGTCAAGGGGCACCAATTTCTGTTCTACTGGTTCCCAATGTTCTTCATAATATCTTCTTTTGTGGTCCACAGAAGTAAAGTCGTACTGGTTTTGAATGGGTGAGTGAATGATGACAGAGTTTTCTTTTTTGGGTGAGCTACCTTTAATCTACACTCGAAAAAATGCTGGGTTGTTTCAACCCAATTTTGGGTAAAATATGGACAAACCCAGCTGTTGGGTTAAATTTTTACATTACATTTTTAACCCAACGTTTGGGTTTGTCCATATTTTACCCAAAATTGGGTTGAAACAACCCAGCATTTTTTAGAGTGTATTAGTACTTGGAGAGTGATTCACAAACAGGGAAATATGGAAAAGATTTTAATGTTGCTTTATTAAAGCTTTAAAAAACACACACAAAAAAAATTATAAGAGAGATACAAGTAAATGTGCATTTACTTGTGTGACTTAAATGATAATTCTACATGATACCCAGTATAATACTGTATGAGAAAACATGAAAACGTTTGGTGTTTATAAAGGGAACTTGAGCGCTACTGTTGGGACTGAGGAGGCTGGGAAACACCGACTATACAAAATAACCAAGACATTAGGAATAACACAGAATACTCACACCAGACTAGCTTATTTACATTTTATTAGGACACAGATACATTTGTTGTTGTTTATTTCAGGCATTGTTGTAGATGACACACTGCAGTACTGTAGTAACCTGTAATAACAACTAATCAAACTATTCTAATTAAATTTAAAGTCTCACAAATGAAATAAAAAAGCTAAAAACATGAAATAGTAAAAAACTATTATCCTAAACTGTATAGGTTATTCACTCATTGTTTGCTCTGTTGAGTCCCTATTTATTTGAATGCCTGTAATCAATCAGGTAAAAACAGCTCAGGCGATTCATTATATTTCAAAACTGAATATTACATATTACATTTAAATAATCCATTAAACAAGTTGTGGTTTGAGGAGTGTGCCCTAATATTTTCAGTTCCATTCGGAACAGTTTTTCACAGGATCTGAATATTACACAACACCCCAAAGTGAAACTCCGCCTATTCATTCCCTTTGACATAACATTTTGGCAGCATAAATAGTGGATCAATCTGTGAGACAGACTGTCTGATAATAGAGTTTATTTCAATCCTTGTCTTTGATCACCAGCAAAATGTCTTCAGAAAAGGAAACCAATGTAGAATGGACCCCAGAGGCGCAGGTCACTGAAGATGTGAAGAACATCTGCATTAAGGTAGGAGACAGAAAATCACTCATGTAGTAAATAAGATTTTTGTTAATACAAAGCCTAGTCAAATTATCTATTTTCATGCTGTAAAATGTGTTGTGCAAATTATTTGTTGTAATTTTTAAAATAACTGTTTTACCTTTCACTCAAGGTCACAAAATATTTGACATGAGTTTTCTGATATGTGAATGTTAGATGTAACTAGAGACTAATACACTTTTTTAAAAATATGAATTTAAATTAATATCTAAAAAGTGTGTTTATTTATTCAGGTGAAGTCAGAAATAGAGAAGAAGGTTGGAACTAATTTTCGTCATTTCACTCCAAGAAGCTTTAGGCTTCAGAATATGTCCGGAACCTTCTATCTGGTCAAGGTAAATGAGTGTTTTGTTTTGATTTGTGGATTTTGAGCTTGATGTTTTCATCACTGAAACTCTTCCAAGGCACAATTTGTATTTCCAATATCAACACGATGCGATGTGTCCAGTGATTTTTCCATCCTCTCTGAAAGTTAAAATGCATTAAATCACTGTATAAAGTTTCTCTGCATTTGTATAAGAGAAAACTTTTCTCAACTTTGTAGCATTGCTAGACACTCACATCTAGTCTACAATGGTCACTGTGAGGGAATTTGCTTGCTGTCATGTAAAATGAATGCGTTTTGGTCGCTATCAATCCAAAGAGTTTTACATAAGAGCTCATTTATAAATCCATGTGGATTTCTCTCTCTCTCTCTCTCTCTCTCTCTCTCTCTCTCTCTCTCTCTCTCTCTCTCTCTCTCTCTCTCTCTCTCTCTCTCTCTCTCTCTCTCTCTCTCTCTCTCTCTCTCTCTCTCTCTCTCTCTCTCTCTCTCTCTCTCTCTCTCTCTCTCTCTCTCTCTCTGAGCGGATGCTGTGAGTGAGTGGGCGGAGTCGGCGTGTGTGCGTGAGAGTGCTGCGGTGTGAGTGAGTCTCTTCTTTCTTTCTACACTGTCCCTGTTTTGGGGTTCTTGGTTTAAAAATTGTTTGAAAGGAATACAAAGAAAAATTTACGGAGTGGGGGGTTTGAGGAACGCTGTTTAACCAGCGCTTTGCTGGTCAGCAATGGCGGCTCCAAGCCAAACGAAGTTTGAGCAACTTTCACGCAGGCACGGGATAAAACTCGCGCCTGTGATGAATTGCTCTGTGGAGGAGTGTAGTTTGGCTGTGGGTAACGCTGTTGGTTTTAATAGCATACTATCTGCTTCTCGAATGAACAGTGCTGTGGTTATCTTCCTTGATACCATTGAGAACGTAAACAGTGTAGTGCAGACCGGAGTAGTGATTCAGGAATCGAACCTGAGTGACCTAGTTATAATAACTTGAGTGTCGTCCATATTTCCCGGGGCGAAATTCCCCGGGTGGCGTAGTCGAAATCCTTTCTATCTGTAATACCGCTCTTTCGCCACACTAATGAGAGGTGAAGGAGGGGAACAATTTTTAGTTCAAGAAATATACAGATTAAAGAAACTTGTTTCCAAACTGAAATTAGAAGTACAAACTGAAGATGGCTTCGAAACCACATAATCGCTGTTTTCTCATGTTTTTGTTTGGTTTATGTTCCCTCATATTATTTATTTTAATGAGTGTGATGAGGGTGAGCTCTCTTAACTTGAACGGAGCCCGAGATATACATAAAAGAGCAATGCTGTTTGAGCTTATAAAGCAAAAGAATATTGATGTAACGTTTGTCCAAGAAACACACAGTGACTGTATTAATGAAATTGAATGGAAAAAAGAGTGGGAGGGTGAAGTGTTTCTTACGCACATGAGCTCTACTAGAGGAGGGGTGGCTGTCCTTTTTGCTATGAATCTCTCACCTGTCTCATGTGAGGTTAAACATGTGATACCTGGCAGACTAATATTTGTAAGGGCTCAGTTTGAAAAATTCAAGGCTGTTTTTATTAATGTTTATGCACCAACAAATGGTAACGAAAGAGTACTCTTTCTCAAAAATGCAAGTACAATTCTACAGAATTGTAGTTCTGATGATTTTCTGTTTTTGGGTGGAGACTTTAATTGTACAGGAAACTATAGACTAGATCGGAATCATATGGAACCTCATGTTGCTTCAAGTCGTGCTTTAAATGAACTGATTGAGACCCATAGTTTATGTGATCTATGGGGGGATCTAAATAATGATGTAAGACAATACACGTGGTTGCATAATAGAGATAATTTCATGTCTTTAGCCAGACTGGATAGGTTTTATTGTTTTAAGCATCAATTTAATGTTGTGAAAAGTTGTTTTATTACACCAACTGGTTTTTCTGATCATTGTCTAGTCACATGTAATGTGTTTATAACGAATGTGAAGCCAAAGAGTGCATATTGGCATTTTAACACTTCCCTGTTAAGTGATGTGAATTTTAGAGGTGTTTTTGTTTCTTTTTGGAATGATTTTAAATTAAGAAAACCATGTTTTGAGAATTTACGTCAGTGGTGGGACTATGGAAAGGTTGAAGTGAAAGTACTTTGTCAACAGTATACTTTCAGTGTCTCTCGGGACATCTCTAGATCAATGAAAAAACTTGAATCTGAAATAATGGAGGCACAAGGGTTAGCAGAGATTACTGGGGAAGGAAGACATATCGAGACACTTAAAACTAAGACATCTCTTCTTTCAGATTTGCTCGGCATTAAAGCAAAGGGGGCTTTGGTCCGATCTCGCTTTCAAAACTTAACGCAAATGGATGCCCCATCTAAGTTTTTCTTTAGTCTCGAAAAAAAAGAATGGCCAGAGTCGCTATATTCACTCTTTACGCTCTGAAAACGGGCAGGAATTGACAAAGACACCTGAAATTCGAAAACGAGCTGTACAGTTCTATGAAAAATTGTATAGTAGTGAATATAGAAAGGACGAGGAGTTGTCTGCTTGCTTCTATGAAGGTCTGCCAAATGTCCTGGAGGACTCAAAGGCAGAGCTGGAGAGGCCTTTTTCGGAAGAGGAGCTTCTGAACGCTCTCAAGGGCATGGAGAGTGGGAAAGCTCCTGGGATGGATGGACTCCCAGCTGAGTTTTATAAAGAGTTTTGGGCTGTGCTGGGCGAGGACCTGCTGGCGGTCCTAAATGAAAGTTTGGCTGATGGCTCTTTGCCCTTGAGCTGTAGGAGAGCAGTGATCACACTGCTACCTAAAAAAGGTGATTTGCAGGAGATCAAGAACTGGAGACCTGTGAGTTTGCTTTGTTCTGATCTTAAAGTCCTTTCTAAGACTCTGGCTAACAGACTGAGAAAAGTGATGGGGCAGGTCATTCATTTTGATCAGACATACTGTGTGTCAATCACTGATAATGTCTGTCTCATACGAGATATTTTAAGTGTTTCGAGTCTTTTAGGGGTAGATTTGGGGTTTATCTCTATTGACCAAGAGAAGGCTTTCGATAGAGTTGAGCATCAGTATTTATGGGACACCCTGGAAGCTTTTGGGTTTAGTTCTGGCTTTGTTGACATGATAAGAGTGTTGTACCAGGACACTGAGAGTTTACTGAAGGTCAATGGTGGTTTGAGTGCCCCTTTTAAAGCTAGTAGAGGGATCAGACAAGGTTGTGCACTGTCTGGTATGCTTTACTCCTTAGCTATTGAACCAATGCTGAATAAATTAAGAAATAGGATTAAAGGCTTAACATTGTCTCATGATATACAACATCAAATTTCAGCTTATGCCGATGATGTTATGGTTTTGATAAATGGGCAACAATATATTAATCAGCTGGTTTCTGTTGTTAATGATTTTGGAATAATTTCAGCTGCAAAAATTAATTGGGAGAAGAGCGAAGCATTGGCTGTTGGGAAATGGGAGGAAGGGATGCCAAAACTACCTGGTGGGATGAGTTGGAAGAAAGAAGGTTTAAAATATCTAGGAGTACATCTTGTTTACTTTACAAATTTATAGTAGTTTATCTTGTTTACTTTACAAATACAAATTTACTTTAATAAGGGATTTTAAGAATGGAAGAGTGACTCTGGACATAAGAGACCCGTTTCCAAAACTTGGGATTACACCAGACTTAAAAGAAATGTCAGGTCCTTTGTTGGATCTCAACGGACTGCAAGATTTGGATCTGAATGTAGTCGAAGGGAAAGTGATGTATAAATGCTTTGTAAAAGTTTTTAATAAAGGAACACTGAATGGTAGGGTTGATACAGTATGGAGGGATAAGCTTGGGTTGAAAGATGATGTGAAACCTGTGTGGAGAGTGCTGTACAAACCACCATTGACCAAACGATCTGGTGACTTACAATGGCGAATATTACATGGGGCTGTGGCTGTCAACGCTTTTGTTTCAGTCATTAATCCAGATACTGATGATAAATGTGTGTTTTGTGAATCTAGAGAAACTATTTTTCACTGTTATTTGGAGTGTGAAAGACTTAAACCGCTTTTTAATTTGTTGGATTTGTTGTGTGATAAATGTGGGGAAAAGTTTACACCAGATGGTTTTATTGTAGGGGTAGGTTACAATCAAAAGCGAAAGATTGAATGGCAGCTGCTTAATTTTCTGTTTGGACAGGCAAAGCTCGCAATTTATAAAACAAGGAAGAACAGAATAGAAAATAGTGGTGGTCAGGAGATTACAGCCTTATTTAAAGCTTTTATCAAGTCAAGAATTGTTGTGGAGTTTAAGTATTACAAAGCAATGAATGATATAGAAACTTTTAAATTACAGTGGTGTTACAATTCTGTTTTCTGTACGGTTGTGGAGGAGGAGTTAGTTTTTGAACTTGTGTGGATTTGAAATTGTTGTAATATGTATTCCTTTATATCATGATTGAATAAAGTTTGTTATTAAAAATCAAAATCTCTCTCTCTCTCTCTCTCAGGTACAGACCGCAGATGATGTGTGTGTTCATGTGGTTATACACAAGACAGATGGAGGGATTCTGTCTGTGCCTGGAGCCTGTTACCCTAGACTCGTCAGTGATGCTCTGGTCCCCTTCTGAACACTTCTAACCGCATGCAGAAAATAGTCTGTCTGATATAATAACAGACACACAACGAGCTGCCATAGAGGAACTATTGAAAATAGTCACTATTGAAATAGTTTTATTTCTCAATATTAAACTCAATATTCAAACCTCTATTGTCAGTGTGTTTATATAAAAAACACCAAATTTACTTTACTAAATATTTACTATAATGTATGTATGTATATATATATATATATATATATATATATATATATATATATATATATATGGCCCTGTAGTATAAATATATATATATACTACAGGGCCGTTGAATGCTTGTATCTGATAACCGAGAAGTGTAACCGGTGGCTCGCGACACCAGTTATGCACTTGTCTGCGTTGTGTGTAGCTTTGTCGAGACAGACACGGGACAACAGGCGGCAGTTTTGCTGGATCTTTTATCTGATTCTGATGTACAAACAAAACAAAATCAGCCTCTTAGTGAGAATCACCCTCGGTTACTCTCTCCAGTGCATTAACAATGCCAAGAGGAATAAATCACATTGAATAAAATACATGTAACAAAACATACCTGATGTACAAACAAAACAAAATCAGCCTCTTAGTGAGAATCACCCTCGGTTACTCTATAAAACAAATGTGATGTACACTTATCACGTGCTCTCATATCACATTTAGGCCCAGATGCAAAAATATAACTTAAACAAGATGAAATTACCAAAATAACCACAGAGATAGATAAAATAATAGTATATACATAAATTAGAGTGAAAATACAGACATAAAAGCAACAATTAAAATAAAGATTAATTGAGATTAATCAGAGCCCAAAATAACTCACCTCTCCAGTGCATTAACAATGCCAAGAGGAAGAGGAGGGGACAGAACAGGAAATTATATTGACTTATGACGTCACATCAATTAAAGGGGAAAGGCACTCACTTCACTTAGGCAGTCATCAGGTGTATGTAAATGAACAATTTTGTGAGAATTCTAATTAACAATACATATTTAACAGTACACTTTCTATACCTGTTACACTCACCCCTCAGAATTTACACAAAATTTCCAGAGTATAACAAAAGAAAAAAAAATACACTGGTCTTGAAATATGTATAGAAAGCATCAGAACCACAATTGTAAACACTCAATCTTCAATCGCGCCTTATAAATCAGCCTCAATTATCACCCCGCAAGAACAATTACAGTGCTTTACAACTATAGAACAAAAAGAGCTAAATAAACTTATCACTTCATCTAAAACAACAACGTGCTTATTAGATCCTATACCAACTAAACTACTGAAAGAAGTGTTACCTGTAGTGGAAGAGCCTCTTCTCAATATCATTAACTCGTCTCTATCTTTAGGTCACGTTCCAAAAACATTTAAACTGGCAGTTATAAAACCACTCATTAAGAAACCACAATTAGACCCACATAATCTAGCAAATTATAGACCCATTTCAAATCTTCCATTTATGTCTAAAATATTAGAAAAAGTTGTGTCCGCTCAACTGTGCTCTTTCTTGCAAGAAAATGACATCTATGAAAAGTTTCAGTCTGGATTCAGGCCGCACCATAGCACTGAAACTGCGCTCGTTAAAATCACTAATGATTTACTTTTAGCTTCAGACCAAGGCTGTATCTCAATACTAGTTTTACTTGATCTTAGTGCTGCGTTCGATACTATAGATCACACAATACTCTTAGATCGACTACAAAATTATACTGGCGTTCAAGGACAAGCATTAAGCTGGTTTAGATCATACTTATCAGACCGCTACCATTTTGTCTATTTAAATGGAAAAAAATCGATCATAACTTCAGTAAACTATGGAGTGCCGCAGGGATCTGTGCTAGGCCCTCTATTATTCTCAATATATATGCTGCCACTTGGAAATATTATAAGGAAACATGGAATTAGTTTCCATTGTTATGCTGATGACACTCAATTATATATTTCATCACGGCCGGATGAAAACGCTAAATTATCAAAATTGACAGAGTGTGTTAAAGATATAAAAGATTGGATGACGCGTAATTTTCTTCTATTAAATCCAGACAAGACGGAGGTACTACTCATCGGTTCAAAAAACCGCCCACAAAACCTCTCACAATACAACTTTAACATAGTAGGATGTCCTGCTACTTTATCCTCTACAGTAAAAGACCTGGGTGTTATACTAGACTGCGACCTGTCTTTTAAAAATCATATTTCATATGTTACAAAAACGGCATTTTTCCACCTTAGAAACATTGCTAAGCTACGTAATATGCTGTCAGTTTCTGATGCAGAAAAGTTAGTTCATGCATTCATGACCTCGAGACTAGATTACTGTAATGCTCTATTAGCTGGTTGTCCTGCATCCTCAATAAACAAGCTACAGTTAGTCCAAAATGCAGCCGCTAGAGTTCTTACCAGATCAAGAAAATATGATCATATAACACCGATCTTATCATCTCTACACTGGTTACCTATAAAGTTCCGTATTAATTATAAGGTATTGTTACTGACTTATAAAGCCCTAAACGGCTTAGCTCCAGTTTATTTAACGGATCTTCTATCGCCCTATAATCCATCGCGCTCTTTAAGATCGCTAAATTCGAGGCTTTTGGTTATACCTAGGATATCTAAGTCCACCAAAGGAGGGAGAGCATTCTCACATTTAGCTCCAAAACTCTGGAATAGCCTTCCTGATACTGTTCGTTGCTCAGAGTCGCTCTCCCAGTTCAAAACTAGATTAAAGACGCATCTCTTTAACCAGGCATTCATATAAATGTTTTAATCTTACAGTTAAATCCGGCCTCTAGTTCATAACCGCCAGAGGAGAACTGGCCCCCGACTGAGCCTGGGTTCTCCCAAGGTTTTTTTTTTTCTCCATTAGGTCACCTGATGGAGTTTTTCGTTTCCTTGCCACTGTTGCCTTTGGCTTGCTCAGTTGGGGATATTCAATTTAATGAATCAATCAATATTACTATTGATTAGCATTACCAAACATGGACGTTTTATTATTATTTTAATTTAATACTGTGAAGCTGCTTTGATACAATCTGTATTGTGAAAAGCGCTATACAAATATTCTTGACTTGACTTGACTTGGTCACTAGAGTTACATGGTCCACACTTTAAAAACAGTGAAGACTACACCTAGAAATCTACCCAAACAAAAGGGATACAAATATGGAGAAATTTGGCCAAACTTCTACACATTTTGTAGGCATACACAAAGTGCCCATTACACTTTGAAAAATCTCAGACCAGGTACATAAACAGGATTAATATACACAATTAAAAGTCAGAAAATATCACTTAGTATTACCAGAGACCGTGCAATACAATACACAAACCTATACATGAATAACAGGAGATACAGACTCCAAACCAAGTAAGGTTTCAAGTTGAACCATTGACTCAATCAGCCTTCGAACAGGCTTAATTACTCTACCAAGCCTGGTAGTGTAACAATCATCAGGGTTATGGTCAATCAAAGAATCATGCAAACTGTTAGGAACAGGAACAGTAGGAGAAAAAGCACTAGTTACAGTGTTATGGGCAACAGATAAATCATCTTGTGCTTCAGAAACAGTTTGAGAAGAATGGGTTGAGACCCAAGAAGCAGTACGATCATCATCACAAACAGCTATGTGAGAAATGACAGACAGAGACTCAGCATGTGACAAATCATCATTGACAGGTACTGTTGACTCAGCCACATCACACACAGATTGAGAAGGTGTGGAACAAGGACCACCACTAGCACTTTCACCAACAGAAAAATCAGTTGCAGGCAAAGGGAGAAAGTTAACTGGCAACAATAGATTCCGATGTACCACTTTCTCATGACCAGATTTGTCACGGATCTTATAAATGTGCAGGGAAGGTTTGGAGGCAACAACAGAATACATGGTGGGTTCCCATTTATCGGCAAGCTTCCGTTTACCTCTACAGCCTTTGTTGGCAATGAGAACATGATCACCAACTGACAGAGGCAATCCTTTGACCCTCTTATTGTACTGATCAGTCTGATGTTTTTGTTCTGCAGTAGAGTTCTTTTGAGCCAGCGCCATAGCAGACTGTAGATCACTGACAAGAGATTGAACATAGTCATTGTAATCACAGATTGACTCATCACGAAGCACACTTTGAAACATAAGGTCAACAGGTAATCTCGGCACCCTTCCGAACATCAGGTAAAAAGGGGCAAACCCAGTTGTCTCATGGGCAGTGCAGTTATACATGAATGTCATCGTTTGTACCAACTGTGGCCACTTTTGCTTAGATCTGGGTGGAAGCGATCTCAACATGTTACCCAACGTTCTGTTAAACCTTTCAGTTCCACCATTCCCCATTGGGTGGTACGGGGAAGTCCGTGACTTGTCAACACTGGCAATATCAAGAAGCTCTGCTATTAGCTCACTCTCAAAATTTGCTCCCTGGTCCGAATGGATACGCTGGGGAAATCCATAGATGCAGAAGAAGCCATCCCACAGTTTCTTAGCAACACTTTTAGCTTTTAGAATCACCCTCGGTTACTCTCTCCAGTGCATTAACAATGCCAAGAGGAATAAATCACATTGAATAAAATACATGTAACAAAACATACCTGATGTACAAACAAAACAAAATCAGCCTCTTAGTGAGAATCACCCTCGGTTACTCTATAAAACAAATGTGATGTACACTTATCACGTGCTCTCATATCACATTTAGGCCCAGATGCAAAAATATAACTTAAACAAGATGAAATTACCAAAATAACCACAGAGATAAAATAATAGTATATACATAAATTAGAGTGAAAATACAGACATAAAAGCAACAATTAAAATAAAGATTAATTAAGATTAATCAGAGCCCAAAATAACTCACCTCTCCAGTGCATTAACAATGCCAAGAGGAAGAGGAGGGGACAGAACAGGAAATTATATTGACTTATGACGTCACATCAATTAAAGGGGAAAGGCACTCACTTCACTTAGGCAGTCATCAGGTGTGAGTAAATGAACAATTTTGTGAGAGTTCTAATTAACAATACATATTTAACAGTACACTTTCTATACCTGTTACAGAAGCTCTTGTTGTAATTATTACTTTACCTCTCCATGCCGGGTGAACACAGACTGGTGCAGTAAACATAGCCTAGCTAACGTTAGCTGGCTACGATTTCAGTACAGTAATATCAAAGATCCTTGCTCCTTCTCAATTAACTGGTAATATTCTATTCACAAAATACAACCAATAGTAAGGTAATATTAAAATTTACTTATATACTTATAATATTAAAAATCACTATTTGCGATGGTCCGTCGATTAGAACAGGAAAATGCTCCACAGTGCTCTGGAATTTAACTGCTAAGCAACGAAAGTAGAAGTAGACTACGACCGGTTTAAGATGGCGGCCATATTTCTCAGTGCCCAGCGGCCAATAGGGCATCTAGTCTCTATATAATATCTATGGTTGTGAGGGCTAAGTGCACAAGCGCAAAACCTCACAACACCCAGCCCCTGTCGGTGATTGGTTGAACACTATTTATTTTGTTGTTTGTGTTTGAGCTCCATCGATTTGATTCAAAATCCGGGATTTCTCTCTTTAAACTCACTTAATAACTAATATTTTCTACTTTTTCTCACTGAGAAACACTGATGCTCAAAATATCGTAGTTGCAACGCGGACTGTTGAGTAGACGCGTCTCAAACCGATTGACCCAATACCGGTCCGTTACACCTGTGGGTCGGACGGCTGAGCGCGTCTTCTTTACACTCACTTACAAACAAACATTTTCTCGCCTATCGTGCGTCCACATCACACTCGTACCATTAAAAAGACAGATTATATCCAAGATTTCAGTTATAAATTAGCGTTAATATTGATAGCATCACTGGTAGCGTCGTTGCTAACTTACTGTCCATCTGTTTAAATGGCGAATATATCAAATGTATGTTGTCTACCTTTTGGTGCAGGTGAGGACACATTCGAGCTGCAGGCGGTGCAGTCTGAGCTGGAAGCTGTAGAGAAGCAGATCCGCGACCTTTTAGAGAGACAAGCCGAGCTAAGAGACCGGCGTTTAGCTCTTGAAACATCTCGCGTCGATGCACACAAATCAGTTAATAATCCGCAGACTCCGATTGCGTCAACACCGTGCGTCTCTCAGCATTGGTCCCGTGCGCCAAGGCGGTTCTCACAAGTTTCATACACCCTGGCTCCGAGGCGCCGTCACGAAGCTTGGGTTGTTTCGCAGCGGAAGACGCGAAGAATCTCTCCGCCCCTCCCGGTTTTCGAGATTTCCACTCAGAACCGCTTCTCCCCTCTTTGAGAAACGGAACGCGATGCTGTGATTATCGGCGATTCAATTGTTCGGAACGTCCACGCTACGTCAGGTAAAAGTAAGGTGCGTAGCCACTGTTTTCCTGATGACCGTGTTTCTGATATCGCTGCGCGAGTACCCGAGATCTTGAACGGTGACGAGCGCGTCGGAGCTGTCGTCTTGCACGCAGGAGTGAACGACGTCAGGCTGCGGCAGACGGAGGTTTTAAAAAAGGATTATAGGAACCTAATCGAGACGGTACGCACCGCATCGCCTGAAATAACGATCATCGTGTCTGGGCCGCTTCCCACGTATCGACAGGGCATGAAAAGTTCAGTAGATTATTCGCGCTAAATGAATGGTTAATGTCATGGTGCAATGAGCAGAAACTGCTCTTTATAAATAATTGGAATCTGTTTTGGGAGCGTCCTAGGCTCTTCCGCGCTGATGGCTTACACCCAAGTAGAAATGGAGCGGATCTTCTGTCGGATAACATCTCCAAGACGTTAAAGACCGTTTGACTAGTTACCAAAAATCCAAATCACAGTCTCTGCTGCACCAAATTAATTGATATAAATACTAGTGTAGAACATTTAATAGAAACTGTGTCTATTCCTCGTTTAGTGAGATCAAATAATAAATCTACTGTAGGATCTAGGAAAAATCTAATTGTTATTAAAACAGAAAATCTCGCTATTAGTGAACAAAAACAATTTCTAAAGCTAGGTCTTCTGAACATTAGATCACTCACACCTAAGGCGGTTATTGTAAATGAAATAGTCATAGATAATAGCATCAATGTACTTTGCCTTACTGAAACCTGGCTTAAACCAAATGACTATTTCGGTCTAAATGAGTCTACTCCCCCAGGATACTGTTATAAGCATGAGCCCCGTCTGATTGGTCGTGGCGGCAGTGTTGCAACAATCTACAGAGATATTCTTAATGTTACTCAGAAAACAGGTGACAAATTTAATTCGTTTGAAGTACTTGTATTAAATGTTACGCTCTTAGATGTAAGAAAAAAATCCCTATTATCTCTAGCCTTGGCTACCGTATATAGACCGCCAGGGCCCTACGCTGATTTCCTAAAAGAGTTTGCAGATTTTCTCTCAGATCTATTGGTCAACGTCGATAAAGCATTAATTGTTGGAGATTTCAACATACACGTAGATAATTCAAATGATGCGTTAGGGGCTGCGTTTACAGATTTATTAAACTCCTTTGGGGTCAAGCAAAACGTCACTGGACCAACTCATCGTCTTAATCATACACTCGATTTAATTATATCATATGGAACCGATCCAACCGATATAGATATCATTCCACAAAGTGATGGTGTCAGTGACGCGTAATTTTCTTCTATTAAATCCAGACAAGACGGAGGTACTACTCATCGGTTCAAAAAACCGCCCACAAAACCTGTCACAATACAACTTTAACATAGTAGGATGTCCTGCTACTTTATCCTCTACAGTAAAAGACCTGGGTGTCATACTAGACTGCGACCTGTCTTTTAAAACTCATATTTCATATGTTACAAAAACGGCACTTTTCCACCTTAGAAACATTGCTAAGCTACGTAATATGCTATCAGTTTCTGATGCAGAAAAGTTAGTTCATGCATTCATGACCTCGAGACTAGATTACTGTAATGCTTTATTAGCTGGTTGTCCTGCATCCTCAGTAAACAAGCTACAGTTAGTCCAAAATGCAGCTGCTAAAGTTCTTACTACTGTAGGTCAAGAAAATATGATCATTTAACACCGATCTTATCATCGCTACATTGGTTACCTATAAAGTTCTGTATTAATTATAAGGTATTGTTACTGACTTATAAAGCCCTAAACGGCTTAGCTCCAGTCTATTTAACGGGACTTCTATCGCCCTATAATCCATCGCGCTCTTTAAGATCGCTAAATTCGAGGCTTTTGGGTATACCTAGGATATCTAAGTCCACCAAAGGAGGGAGAGCATTCTCACATTTAGCTCCAAAACTCTGGAATAGCCTTCCTGATACTGTTCGTTGCTCAGACTCGCTCTCCCAGTTCAAAACTACATTAAAGACGCATCTCTTTAACCAGGCATTCATATAAAGGTTTTAATCTTACAGTTAAATCCGGCCTCTAGTTCATAACCGCCAGAGGAGAACTGGCCCCCGACTGAGCCTGGGTTCTCCCAAGGTTTTTTTTTTTCTCCATTAGGTCACCTGATGGAGTTTTAGGTCACCATTGGGTCACCTGATGGAGTTTTTCGTTTCCTTGCCACTGTTGCCTTTGGCTTGCTCAGTTGGGGATATTCAATTTAATGAATCAATCAATATTACTATTGATTAGCATTACCAAACATGGACGTTTTATTATTATTTTAATTTAATACTGTGAAGCTGCTTTGATACAATCTGTATTGTGAAAAGCGCTATACAAATATTCTTGACTTGACTTGACTTGACTTTGGTTTGTGTTTGGAGTGTTTGTGAAACCGATTGTTTTTGTGTGCAGATCTCAGAGCCTAGGCTGCCTACAGAGACGCGTTTTTTTTTTTTGACAGCTTGCTAATGGGCCGGGCAGCTAGCGGATCGTTAGGAAAGATTAGATGATTGTGATCCTTTATTTTTGCGCCTGAAATCGCTGATACAACCTTTAAGGCATTTTATGCGTTTGTCGTAATACTAAAGTATGTCAATCATCATTAGAGCGCCACCCTCAGGCTGCATGAATGCAAGGACATTAGAATTTTTACAATAATTTGTATGACGTGTTCAGTGATGATTAGCGTAAAAAATGTTATCATAAAATTAATAGGCTATTAAATGAGAAGAGACAACTCATTTAAAGAGACATTCACATATCACCTCCAGGTCCTTTTGATACTTGATAATCAGGCTGCCTACAGCAGTCTCGTCTGTTAGGCTACTCGGTCACTGAAGAATCACTTTAATGTTAAAATGTTATACTGTTATATTTTATACACAAACAGAACGTACTGTAAGCTGCGCATCCCAAATAAGGGGAGTGGCAACGCGAGTGACGTCCACAGTGTTTTGCTTGTGATGTGCCGGGGAGGAGGTTTTCTGTTGCTGCTGCTGAGTTCCTTGCCGAGGCTGCCGTGCCGGGACGTGGGTTGGAGATTGTTGTGCGACGCGTGCGAATCAACTGGGAGGGACATTTTGCTGGGGTTTTCTCCTCTTAAGTTTGGCGGCCGCCGTTGAGTTCCTTGAACGCGGTAACCCATGTCCGTTAGCGGGTAAGGAGGCCAGCAGTACACTTTCATTTTATTGTTGCTGATGTGTGTGTTGGTAATGCTTTGTTTTGCCGGGGAGGCCTTAATTTATGGGCGCAACTATTGGTCCCCCGGCGCTATTTGTGTGTACAGTGAGCGTGTGTGTGTGTGAGTAAGGGGGTAGGAGAGCAGGTTGTTATATTCCATATGCCTTTTATACTGTAAATTGATGATGGCTATGTGAGTGGTATTGGTGGTATGTCCTGATATTTGGTGTGTATTTATTGGTGTGGTATTTAAGTGATTTATGACTTTGAGGTTTTTAGTGCAATGAGATTATGCATGCTAGGTGATCACATTAATTGATTTAAGTGATTTAACCTTTGAAACCCCGTGCTGAATATATTGTCCTTGTTGATGCTTTATTCTTCTTTAAAGTTACTGATTAAATGTTATCATTAGTTACAAATACATGATTAGAATTGCTTCTGACTTTGCATCAACCTGTTGTCCACCCCCCTCCCCCCTGGGTTTTAACCCTATGATTGTCCAAAAATAAATGTGTTATTTGTATCTGATGAATTGTGTACACTCTAAAAAATGCTGGGTTGTTTCAACCCAATTTTGGGTCAAATATGGACAAACCTAAACGTTGGGTTAAAAATGTAATTTAAAAATGTAACCCAATGGCTGGGTTTGTCCATATTTGACCCAAAATTGGGTTAAAGCAACCCAGCATTTTTTAGAGTGTACCTAAGTGTTTTCCTTGGTTATTGAGCTACAGAAAAATCATTGGTCCAGTAGAGAACCTGTAAATCACCCTTATTAGCAGTTTGGGTGGTTACAACTTGGCGTAGTTTTGGCAGTCTGGACTGTGGGCAATAACCAGTAAAATGTCAACTACACAACCATCAGAGCAGTTACCTTCTACATCAAGTGAGGGGCAGCAGAGAGTAGATGGTTCACCAGGGGCCTCATTTATAACCGTTGCGTACGCACAAAACGGGGCTGAAAACATGCGTACGCCAGTTCCTGCGCAAAAGGTTGGATTTATAAAGAAAAACTTGATGTGAAAATATGTGCACCTCCACGCAAACTCTGACCCATGCGTACGCACATTTTGAAGACAAAGCAGTTTGGCGACACTGATGGTGAGTTGAGGAATTGACTGCGGATAAAGGGAATTAACCCTTTTCAAAATGGCAAAATTAAGTTTGACATATTTCAATATTTACAATATTGACAAGTTGCTCATAGGTCCCGGTTACAACAAAAAATACAAACTAGAAAAAAAAGTTTGTTGAGACAAACTTTAAGTTGGCTTGAGAAAGCCGGACCAGAGAGTTTGAAGAAGTTTAAAGTAGTTTGATGTTTAAAGTAGGTTAAAGTTTGATAGATAGATAGATTAGAAAGAAAGAAAGAAAGAAAGAAAGAAAGATATATATATAGATTAGTAAGAAAGAAAGATAAGTTAGTTTGAAAGATAGATAGATAGATAGATAGATAGATAGATAGATAGATAGATAGATAGATAGATAGATAGATAGATAGATAGATAGATAGATTTAGAATGGTAGTTTAATTGAGTCTAGGGCTTCAGGGAGTTTATATTTGAGTTTTTGGCTTGTACACTAATGGCCCACTGTAGTCTTGGCTCAATTTGAGCACTCTGCAATGTAAGTCTATGGGATTTTTATGATTTTTAATATAAATTTTTAAGAAAACTGAAAGTCAAATCAGTTTGAAAAGATATAGCACACCAAGTCAGAACAGTCTGAAGGTCTGACCAGAGTTTGGAGTTTGTAGAGTTAAAGCTCTAGGAGGAGTTACAGTTGTAAATTTTTAGGATTTCAGTTCAGTTTTCTCAAGCCAACTTAATAACATTAAATCACCATTATGGGTCCTAAAGATACATACATGCATGTATAGTTTAAAGACATAAAAGGAACTATATGCTGAAAGTACGTAAATTTAATTTCTTTCACTTCCATTCTTAAATGAATGTAGGCCTATCACTCATTATGTTTTAAAAAACACAAATGTCCTTGCTCCTTTAATATATGCATGGCTAATGAGGTAATTTGCATTGTCTATATATGGTTGAATGTGGGCGGAGAAAGGTTTTTTTTTTGCGTGCGCAAATTATTCCAGTACTCAGTATTATTCAAGTTTAATTACTGCTAATCATGGAAACTCAAAGTCACTTTTCAATATTTTAAACAAAAACACCCAACCACAGGATTCTTTGCCTCCCCATTTGTATACAACATACTTCTGTAATTCCATCATGTCATTCTTTAATGCTAAAATTTACAATATTCACCAACACCTTGACTACACTCCACACCATCTCCACAGCTTTTCTGACCCCCATCCACCCATACACACACTCTCTTCTTTTCACCTGCCCTCTCTCTCAGAACTCACCGAACTCATCCAGAAATCCAAATCGTCCACATGTCAACTAGACCCTCTACCTACACATCTTGTCAAATCCTGCCTCCCTTCTCTGCTCCCTATCATCTCTGCCATCATTCACTCATCTCTTACCACTGGAACTGTCCCCACATCCTTAAAAACTGCTGTCATTATACCTATCCTGAAAAAGCCTGGTGCTGACCCTTCCATTTTCAACAACTTCCGTCCTATATCCAACTTACCCTACATTTCCAAAATTCTTGAAAAAGAAGTTGCCACTCAAATACATTCTCACCTTTCTCACAACAATCTCTATGAACAGTTCCAGTCTGGTTTCCGCCCACTTCACAGCACAGAAACAGCACTAATAAAAATCACCAATGACCTTCTCATGGCAGCTGACTCTGGACTACTCACCATCCTCATCCTCCTTGACCTGAGTGCGGCCTTTGACACCATTTGTCATACCACCCTCCTCAAAAGATTGTCATCCATTGGTATTACCCACACTTCACTAAACTGGCTCACGTCCTACCTCTCTGGCCGCACTCAGTTCATTCAGCTTAAGTCATTCAAATCCACTTCCTCTCCCGTCACTACAGGTGTGCCCCAGGGCTCTGTCCTGGGGCCCCTTCTTTTTATTATCTACCTTCTTCCCCTTGGAAATATTCTCTGTAAATTCAATGTTAATTTTCACTGCTACGCGGATGACATCCAGCTCTACCTCACCACAAAGCCCACGTCCACTCTTCCACTCACTACCCTCACTGATTGCATTGCAGAAATAAAATCCTGGCTTACCCTCAACTTCCTTAAACTTAATAGTGATAAAACCGAGGTTCTCCTCATTGGTACCAAATCCACCATTTGGTACCAAATTTCTCCATCAAAATTGATAATTCCTCCGTCACACCTTCCCCTCAGGTTAAGAGTCTGGGTGTCATCCTTGACAGCACACTATCATTTCAACCACACATCAATAACATCACTCGGTCAGCCTACTTCCACTTACGTAACATTAATCGTCTTCGCCCTTCCCTCACCCCACACACTGCTGCCATCCTGGTCCATAGCCTTATCACCTCCCGCCTAGAATACTGCAATACACTTCCTTTGGGCCTCCCTCACAAATCCCTCCGTAAACTTCAACTAGTCCAAAATTCAGCTGCCCGAATCATTACCCGAACCCCCTTCATCCATCACATCACTCCAGTCCTCCAGCAGCTTCACTGGCTCCCTATTCAGTTCCGTATCCAGTTCAAGGTCCTCTTACTGACATTAAAAGCCATCCACAACCTCTCTCCCCCGTATTTATCTGATCTCCTACATGTTTCCACTCCATCTCGTATTCTCAGATCTTCCTCCACATTACACCTGTCTGTCCCACCTGCCCGTCTCGCCACAATGGGGAGCAGAGCATTCAGCCGCTCTGCTCCCCGCCTTTGGAATTCCCTTCCACTTCATCTCAAAAACATGGATTCTTTCCCTCATTTCAAAACTGGACTCAAAACATTTCTGTTTAAACAAGTCTATTCGTTGTAGCACCCACTCATCTGTAATTCTACTTGATTTTAAATGGATTTTAATCTATTTTTGGTATAACTTTATTATTTGTTTATTGTAACTTTTATGTATGCCTGTACGGTGACCTTGAGTGTCAGAAAGGCGCCTTTTTAAATAAAATGTATTATTATTATTATTATTATTATCAGGTAGGATGTGATTTATAAAGTGAAAATTGCGTGCAGGTGTGCGTACGCACAGTTTTATAAATCTGATATTTTTTTTGCGTACGCCATTTTTGGCTGATATGGCTCAGAATCAAGCAACAAATGCAAATATGTTTATGTTTCCAATGATGATGGGGACACCTTGGTGTCAAAAATTTAATGGAGATCAAATGGCACAGGGGAATACTTTTCAGGATTGGTATAATACGCAGACATCAACATTCAATATATACCCCTTTTCTGGGGTGCAAAAGGTCTCTGCGTTAATAAGTAATCTTGATGGGGAAGCAAGGAGGGAAGTGTTAGCCTTGCCAACAGCACAGCGTGCGACAGCTGATCAGATATTGTCATTCTTGAAAAGTATTTATGGAGATATTGTCCCCCTTGCAACCCTTCGTGCCAAATTTTTTACTCGTAAACAAAGGACAGATGAGAATGTTAGGCAGTTTGCTTTGGCACTTGAGTAATCGGTTGGAGAATAGGGGCGATGGCACCATTATGGGTAATGTTTTACGTGACCAATTTATTTTGGGACTCTGTGATGCAGGATTGTGTAGGGAACTTCGAGGTATGGTTAGGGCAGCTCCTGATAGTTATTTTGTAGAAGTCAAACAAGAAGCAATTCTACGAGCAGAGGAATTTGGGGAGGTAAGGCAAGCAGTAGCTGCAACAGTACAGTTAAAACCAGCCCCCGACACAACAAAACTGGTAGAGGAGATTAAACAGGAGGTCTTTTTGCAGTTAAAAGGAGAAATAAAGGAAATGGTTGCTGGAATGATTAAGGAAGTTCGTGAAGGAGTACAGCACTTATTGCCAAGTAGTGATAATGCAAGATCTAGGTATGAGTTAAGGAGGGGTCGAAGAAGCTCAGATCAATTTGACCATCAGGGAAGACCTATCTGCCGACGTTGTAAACAAGTTGGGCATATTAAAAGACGTTGTGGGGTTGGAGAGGGAGCACAGGGGCCTTTAAACTTTTAGAACCCACTGTACAGGCCCAATCAGTGGGTACATTGGGCAGTGGCCAATCAGAAAAGAAAGATCATTTAATAGGACAATGTCCAATTGTGGAAGTGGTGATACAGGGGGTTAAAACGCCTTGCTTAATTGATACGGGTTCACAAGTGACTACATTGACGAAAGCTATTTTTAAAAATATTTTGAGACTAGAGGACCAACAATGTACCCAACAATTCAAAAGTTCAATTGGGAGCTGCTAATGGGTTAACGATTCCGTATATTGGATATATTGAGGTGGATTTTAATATATGTGGGAAAGTTATACCAAAAAGGGGAGTGTTGATTGTTAAAGACTCAAATGGATCAGTGTACCCAGGACTAATTGGCATGAATGTGATTAAAGAGTGTAGAGATTTCCTGATGACACAGACGGGGTATAGTTGTGTAGGGGCAGAAGGTGAAGTGCAGGTTAAGGTGTGGCATCAGATGTTTTCGGTATGTGAAGATCTGTTAAAGTTTGCTGATGAGTCAGGACAGATAAGTTCAATTTACTGGCCGCAGGGAAGACGAAAGACAATACCAGCACAGTCAGAGGTAGCATGTGCACGGTTACGACCTGATAGGAAGGATTATGTGGGTTTAGTAGAACCTTGTCAAGATGTATTGCCGGGTCAGTTATTGGTAGCTAGATCACTGAGCACTGTTTCAAAGGGTAGAGTTATGGTCCGAATTCTAAATCTTTCTACAGCCCCAGTGACTCTTTTTCAGCGCTGTCGAATAGGGCAGATTTTTGATGTTGAGTTGTGTCCAAGTCAGCAAGGAGATATAGAGTTAAGACCGTTGGATGATGAGACAGTGGAGGTGGGGGTGAGGCAGAATAGAGTGCAGGATGTAGAACAAGAACAGGATTTTCAGCCGGTGACTGTCCCATTAGACCCACTACAATTTAGTACTGAACAACAAGAGATGATTGCCAAATTGTTATCCAAACATCAGAAGGTCTTCTCAGAACATGAGGAGGATTATGGGTACACTGATAGGGTGCTGCATGTGATACCAACAGGCGAGGCAGCTCCAATTAGAGAACGGTATAACAGGATTCCACCAAAATTGTATCAAGAAGTGAGGGGACTTTTGAGTAACATGCTTGAAAATGGTATTATTAGGGAGAGCTATAGCCCCTGGGCAGCGCCTGTAGTGCTTGTCAGAAAGAAGGACGCCACCCTTCGTTTCTGTGTAGACTAGAGGAGATTGAATGGTGTTACCCATAAAGATTCGTACCCCCTCCCCAGAATTGAAGAATCATTTGCTTCACTGAAGCAATCTAGAGTTTTTTCAACATTAGTTCTAGCGCATGGGTACTGGCAGGTGGGGGTGCATCCAGCTGATAAGGAGAAGACCGCCTTTGTGACCCCTATGGGGTTATATGAATTTAATCGGATGCCGATGGGGCTATGCAATGCTCCAGGAACATTTCAGAGACTGGTTGAAAGTTGCCTGGGTGACCAACATTTCGAAACATTGTTGCTCTATTTGGATGATATAATTGTCTTCTCTCCCTCTTTTGAGGCCCACATTGCCCATCTGGATAAACCATAAACCAAACCCAAACCATAATTATATAAGTACGTAGTTAATTACTATAACTCAGTATTTATTTAAGTACAAAAAAAATGTAAGACTAAATTCTGATTTAAAGGTCCAATATGTAAGAATTTTGTATCACAATATCCAAAAAGCACTTTCACAGTGTTATATATTTCTTTGAATTGTGTACTTACATTATCCTAAATGTTTCCAATTTGTAAATTCAGTGAAATTCACAATTTTAAATAGAGCCCGTCACTTGTCGTCTTCCAGTGACATAATATCCGTGTTATCCCTAGTTTCCGCTTGTACTGCCATAGTAACCATGGCGACAGACATGGACAACTGCGTACCGTCTAGCAGCACGCTCACGCTGTTGTTGTTTCATTCAAACATTGGGGACCATGGCAAGCAGAGTTTGGGACAAAAGGAGAAATAAAACGAGGATCAATATCAGTGTGGCGTTTTCGAGATGCCGAGAGCTAGCGTCCGCGACCAACTTCGACTTGACAGGGACGCCGCTCTTGCATGTACTTGATTAGACAGGTGAGCAAATGTACATAAAAATAATCAAATGTTATATAGCTCAACGTGATGAAATGTTAGACCACGCCACACAATACACCATTATGGAATAATAGATATATTACGGTTAGAAACAAATCACTGTATGACAAGAACTGGATGGAGAAAGGTATTTGGTCAGTGTTCCATTTAATTGATAGTAATAGTGGAATTATATCATATGAACATTTTTGTGTTAAATATAATCTCATTTGCAATCGGGCCAAATTTGTATCTATTACTAAAGCCATCCCTAATTCTGTTGTATGTCTAATTAAATAAATTCTCTCTTATTCTGTCTCTATGATCCCACAACTTTGTGATTTTAAAGGAAGCTAACTTTCAGACAAAACTGTTAGAAATAGATTCAACGACATTTCTAATCCTATAATAGCTTATAGAAACTCATGTATGTTTTGGATACACAACCTTGTTTGGTTCTCACGCAAATAAATCTACAAAAAGTTTTTGGATTCATCATCATTGAGCAAGGGCGTGTGGCAAATTAGTTTCCCCTGATCAGCCTCTCGGCCGACAAATTCTTTTGGCTTTCAGATTGACGCCCACACCCTTTACTTTGTTTGCTGTGGTGAAATGTGTTGAACTTAAAAATATTATTTAAAAATATATATATATTTCAAGCAATGTTTTTTTTATAGATTTACTCTAAATATTGTTAGAAATGAATCTTTTTTTTTAAATCTTTTTTTTTTACCAGAGCGTGTTGCAGGCACGGCAAAGATACGCAGTACTCGTTCCCTCTCTAGAGAGAACAGAGGTTACGTTAGAAACCGAGTACATTCACTTACGAGAGTACTCTCGTACTGCATAATATCTTACGCTAGGGGAACACAGTGTAAAACGCTGTGCGTGCTGAGATCCAACACCAAAGTCCCAAGGGCAGGTGCCCGGGGCTCATATGGTGCATGATCACCAGGGACTCACAGAGAGTCCGGGAAGAGGGGCTCGAACAGCATCATTCCCGTAATAAGTAGCGTTCAATAAGGAGCAAACTATAAAGAATAGTTTTCCACACAGTCAGGGCGAAAAACTTGGCCTGGGGTGAAGAATATTATGTGTCTTACACACTGCCCATAAAGTTACTTAATCGATCAGCGAGCGGCGCTTAAGCAGTTTCAGTATTCTGAGCCGATAGCATCGAGGCAGACAGTACTGATTTATTAGAGCGAAAGCAGCTTAGCCTGCAAGGCGGGAACCTCTAGGTTATAAAACCTTATAAATGTAGACGGGGAGGCCCAGCCTGCCGCCATACAGATATCCTGCAAGGCAATCCCACTAGACCAAGCCCACGACGAGGCCATGCCTCTTGTGGAGTGCGCTCTGACACCTAACCAGGGCTCAACATAAAAAAAAATCCCCACTGGCCCCCGGGGCCAGTAGATCAGAGTTTTGCTGGCCCCTTCTATATTTTTACTGGCCCTGAAAGAAATATAAGGAAAAGCATGGGAAACCATTTCTGGCATATCAGAATGGGTGCTGAACATAATAAAACGAGGTCACTCGCTGCAGTTCGCTCGCAGACTGCCGCACAGGGGCGGACTGGGACCAAAAAGTGGCCCTGGACTTTCTGACCCACAGCAGCCCACCACATCCCACATCATAACACATTGGCTCATTAATGTGCAGAATAATTTTTAACACTACTTATAGCATACAAATATTACACAATACAAAAATAAATGCTATTTAAACATTTATTTTAAATAACACATATTAGATAATATTTGTAAAACAAAGGGAAACAAACAGAAGAACATTAAGACACACAACAATATTAATATAAAACTATCAAGACATTAACATTTTGCAAAATATAACATTGGCCACATTGGCCAGTCCGCCCCTACGGTGAAAAGCGAAGTATCACATCTACTTCACGCCGAAATAGCGAAACTGCTGGGAAAAGGGGCTATAAAGACGAGTCGGGCTTTTACAGACGCTACTTTCTCGTCCCCAAAAAGGGTGGTGGTCTCAGACTCATCCTAGACCTCAGACGTTTGAACAAGCGCTTATGAAATGCTCGTTCAAATTGCTGACAACCAATCCTCGCGCAAATTCGCCCGTGAGATTGCATTGTTTATCTCAGTGGATCTGAAAGACGCTTACTTTCAGATACAGATAGTATCCCGTCACAGGCCATTCTTGATATTATTCGCCTCCGAGGGTCGAGCTTATAAGTACAATGTCCTGACATTCGGTCTGTCCCTAGCACCTCGCAGGGTCGCACGTTCACAAAGTGCATGGACACGGCGCGCGCTCGCCCCCCAACAACGGATTATGCGAATACTGAACTACCTCGACGATTGGCTGATTTTAGCTCAATCGGAGGCAGAGCTTATAATTCACAGCCGGAATATTCAATTACCTGAAGTAACATTGACACTCTTCGCGCCATTGTGTGTGACGAATTGCTGTTTGTTTTGCTGATAGCCAGTGACTGGCCCGCACGGGCCAGTGACTGGCCAATCAACTAGCCCGACATACTCTTTTACTGGCCCCGGGCCATCGGGCCATTGCTTATGTCGAGCCCTGACCTAACGGGCACTGGAGGCCCTTAGAGGTGTAAGCCAGCGCAATAGCATCTACTATCTATCTGGATAGACTCTGTTTCGACGCAGCTAGTCCCTTAGTACTTCCGCTGAACGAAACAAAGAGACGCTCCGTCTGTCTGAAGACAGTCGAGCAAGACACATAAGACCTTATTGCCCTGACCGGTCAAAGGAAGCTTGCGTCCTTTTCCTCATTAGAGACCGGCAGGGCCGACAGGGAAATCACCTGTGCCCTAAACGGTGTGTTGAGGGATTTAGGAACGTACCCGTGCCTTGGTTTGAGTATGACTTTCGAGTCATTTGGCCCAAATTCCATACACGTCGCGCTCACTGAGAGCGCTTGCAAGTGCCCTATATGCTTTACCAAATCGAGAGCCAGAAGAAACACTGTCTTGAAAGACTTGAAAACCGTAGAAAGGTCCCACATGTGGACTGAGGGAGGTCTGGGAGGATTCAGCCTCTTAGCTCCTCTAAGGAAGCGGATGACCAGATCGTTTCTTCCAAGTGACTGGCCAAGCGTCGGTTTAGTAAATGCTGCTATGGCTGCCACATAAACCTTGAGCGTGGATGGGGTTCTGCCCTTATCCAGTAGATCTTGCAGGAAGGAGAGAACCTCCGTCACCCCACAGTCTGGGAGTGATATGCCATGAGCTGTGCACCAGCTAGAGAACACAGACCATTTCGAGGAATAGAGCCATCTAGTAGACGGGGCCCAAGCCTGCGTGATCGTGTTTAACACTCCCACCAGGAGGTTAGCGGGTACCCCACCCCAAAGCTCTGGGTGAGGATGCCAGATCGAGCCTTTGGCCTGAGAGAGGAGGTTCCTCCTCACTGGTATTGGCCATGGCCCCATGGCATGCTTGTCAGCTGCATCAGAACTGGGAACCAAGCATGGTTCTTCCAGAACGGAGCCACAAGAAGCACTGAGTATCCGTTCTCCCTGATTCGCTCTAATACCTGAGGCAGGAGCGTGACAGGGGGAAAGGCATAGAGCGGGCAGCGGGGCCAGACGTGGGCCAGCGCATCCCTGCTCTTGGAGAAAAACTCTGGACAGTGAGCGTTTTCTTGAGACGCAAACAGGTCTACCTTCGCCCTGCCGAATGTCTTCCACAGCAGTTGGACTGTCTGCGGGTGTAGAGACCATTCTCCGGAACATTGTTTCTGGACAGTCTGTCTGGTGCCACATTCAGGTGGCCCGGCACGTGTGCAGGCAACGAGCGCAGATTGTGTTGAGCCTAGACCAGGAGGTGCTCCGTCGGCCTGTAAAGGTTTCGGTACCTGATACCTCCTTGGCGATTTATATAGGCCACCACCGGCATGTTGTCCGAACCAGGGTTATAATCGTTAACGAAAACGAACGAAAAAACAAAAACTAGATGGGAAAAAACATTGTCGTTAACTGAAATAAAAATAAAAACGAGGCAAAACAAAAAAACGATAACTAAATAAAACTGTAATGTGTGGTTGACAAAACTAACTAAAATAAAATAAAATTATAGAGTAAATGTCCTTACTTTTTGTCTTTGTCAATGTCTTTCCTTCGACGCTATTTAAAAACACGCAGAGAATTCACTCAGCTGTGTTTCCTTTCCCTGCTCTCCCTCCGTCTCTCTGTCACTCGCATGCATGCGCGCGACACACACACACACACACACACACACACACACACACACACACACACACACACACACACACACCCACACACACCCCTCCCCTCCTCTCAAGTCTCCAGAGAACGTCTCCATGTGAACGTGTTCGACGCGACGTTGAAGCAAGTTCGCAAAAGGTTGGTATCTCATGAACACCTTTACACAATCACTTACACAATCACACACATAAAAAGTGGTATACAAATATTTTATATTCTCTGAATATAATGTTCATATGAGAAGCAATTGGGCCTTCTTTAAAAAGTTAACTAGTCGCAAGTTTGAGGTAACTTAAAATGCACTTGTGTTGTCGTTGTCAAAACACTAACGTTAAGCTGCAGGGCTGGAATGGTATACTGGCATTCCGGGCAAATACCCGATGGACCGACGTACCTTTTGATTCGATACATCTCGGGATTTAATACTTTATTACTTTTCTTTTTCAACGGCCTTCTGATCTACATTGGCAGCCCATTTGTCCCATCCTTTTTAAGTTTATATTTTGTTTTATTACATGGCTTGGTTGAATTCCAATGTAGAATGCGGTCTGTTATTTCTTGATAACAGACCGCTGCGGAGTATAACAGACCGTTGCCATGAAAAATAGAGCGTTGCTATATGGACTCACAGAATTCTAACCGTAGACGGAGCGCACTATTTTCTTTGGCGGAAGCATAGCGGAAGCAATACAATCGTAAACCATAAATAAACTCCTTTTTAAATCAATATTTTGTTTCAAAGTAGTGATTTATTTGATAGGTAGCCATGTAATAAGCGGGATAATGTATAGCGAGTCGGTAGTTATTGGGAATACAACCCCTTCAGGCTGCTCAAGATCCCTCCGCTTCGCGTCGGGCTCCCGATTGCAGCCTGTTGGGGTTGTATTCCTATTGTATTGTATATATATAAAAAGACTAAAACTAATACTAAAACTAATTAAAACTAAACTAAAACTAAGCATTTTCAAAAAATAAAAAATAAACTAAACTAGCAAACCCACGTTAGAAACTAATTAAAACTAAACTGAATTTGAAAACACAAAGTTAAAACGAAATAAAAATAAAAACTAATGAATAATGCAAAACTATAATAACCCTGGTCCGAACGGACCAATACGCGGTGTCCTTTGATCTGGGTACAAAAGCGCCTGAGCGCATTGTCGACTGCCATCATCTCCAGGCAGTTTATGTGTAGAAGCTTTTCCCGTTCTGACCACTAGCCGAAAAACGGTCTGCCCTCGAGCAGCGCTCCCCATCCCGAGGTGGATGCGTCCGTAGACACCACCTTCACACTCGAGGAAGTCCCCAGGCTTACACCTGACCGGTACCAATCGGTCACTCTCCAAGATTTCAGAGCTGAGACGCTTTTCTGATCGACCTTGAGTCGGAAAAACCGGAGGTCCACGCTCGACGCGGTACTCGCGCTTTTAGCCAGAACTGCAGTGGGCGCATGCGGAGCAGACCCAACTGGAGTACTGATGATGCTGAGGCCATGAGACCCAGCATTTTCTGAAACTTTCTGAGTGGGACTATAGTGCCGCAGTGAAAGGTTTTCGTCATGCGCTGAATATTCAGTCTGCACTGTGGCGATAGTTGTGCTGTCATAGACAACGAGTCCAGTTCTGTGCCCAGAAAAGATATTCTCTGACTGGGAGACAGTAAGCTCTTCGCCCAATTGACTTTGAGACCTAGATTCTCACGATGTTCGAGTAAGATGTCTACTTCTATAACAAACCTTGGAGTCAGACTTGACACAAATCTCACATTGGACACCCACATCCGCCACCTCTGTAAGGTCTCTTTCCTCCACCTTAAAAACATCGCCAAACTCCACCCTTCCCTCTCCCAACCGGATGCTGAGAGGTCCTGACGAGGAAGCGCAAATACGATCATATCACACCTGTTCTGAAATTACTACACTGGCTGCCCATTCAATACAGAATTCAGTACAAAATATGTCTCCTCACCCATCAGTGTATACATGGAACTGCCCCTGCCTATCTCAGTGAACTCCTCATCCCACACACCGTCACCCGAAACCTACGCTCCTCTACCTCTACCTACTGCCTGTACCAACCAAGGACTAAACTCTCCTCCATTGGAGATAAGGGCCTTTCAGGCAGTCGCCCCACGGCTTTGGAATGCCCTCCCAGAGACCCTAGGCCTTTTAACTTTCATGATTTTAAATTTAAACTTTGTGGTGTTTAATTGCTATTTTATTGTTTTTTTGTGACACTTTGGGACTGTTTTTAAACCCCCTGTTACTGTAGCACTTTGAGATTTCATGGAAATGTAAAGTGCATCATAAATAAAATGTATTATTATTATTATTATATGGTCCTGTGTTCTATTAGCTCTGAGCGTGATCGAGCTAGAATCAGCCAATCGTCCAAGTAGTTCAAAACTCGCATGCCCCGAAGTTTCAGAGGTGCAAGCGCCGCGTCCAGGCACATTGTGAAGGACAGGCCGAACGGCAGGACTGTGTATTGATATGCCTGGCCCTCGAAGGCGAATCTCAAAAATCGCCTGTGACGTGGCGCTATTTGTATTTGGAAATACGCGTCCTTCAGATCTATTGACATAAACCAGTCCCCTTGGCGAATTTGCGTGGTGATTTTCCTGATTGTGAGCATTCTGAACCGGCGTTTCGAAAGCACTTTGTTCAGCTGTCTTAGATCTAGAATGGGTCTGAGACCCCCGTCTTTTTCGGTACCAGAAAATATCTGCTGTATAGACCCCCTTCGCTCTGAGCTTGAGATAAAGGCTCCTTTGCTCAACAGTTTCGCTATTTCGGCTCGAAGTAGATGTGCTACTTCCTTTTCTACCGTAGTTTTGATTCGCGCCGCGTAACAGCGGGGACGTCGAGCGAACTGTAGCGAATAGCCTCTCTTTATTATGTTCAGCACCCATTCTGATACCCCGGGAAGCTTTGCCCATGCACCTGCATAAATAGCTAGGGGTTAAATGAGATCTGAGCTCTCGCCGCGACGTGGTGGCGACCGGAGAGCTTCGGTATGCTGTAACATAGACGCCATGCTTGCAGCGTTCGAGGCGTGGGGCGTGCTGATCAAAAACCCCCGTGGGGTTTGTCATGTCTGTGAGTGAATGTGGGTGCGGGACAGTGGGCACATTTACTACATTGCGTTGGTTTAGTTTTTATAGAAACAGTGAGACATGCAGTGTGTAGTGTTTGTGGACACTGGGTCGTGGGCACATTCACTACATTTAATGCACAATTGACATGAGTCGATTTTATGTGTGCGGGCCCTGGAATGTGGCAGACTGTGCTTGTGTGTAGGAATGAGCACTGCGCTATGGGCATTTTTACTACACTCATAACACCATCGGCCATGGCTGGAATACCAGAAAATACACTCTTTATGAGATTTATCTGGGTCGCCGTAAAAACGGCGTTTGTGTGCAGGCAAACAGGCTGTCGTACCGGCTTGTTTTCTGCAAAATACACTGGAACAGTCGCATTTTCTGGAATTGAACGAGCAAGAAGTTTTGGTGGAAACTTTCGTTTTCCTAGGCGGGCTAGAAAGACTTTGAGGCCACGGGCTTTATCACAATCTATGGCCGGGGCCCACGCGGAGGGGGGCGGCGGCGGCCAGCAGAGCGAGAGCGTGGTCTCGGGTCCCAGGCCTGTCGACGCTGGGAAGCGGCGGGCTGCGGCTGAGAGTTTCGAGTAGACGGCTGCTTTGTGCGACTTGCTGCGGAGCTGGAGCGCTTAGGCAGGAAGTGCTTCATGGCCTGTGACGTTTTCTGCACCTCAGCGAGTCTATACGCGATATCTTTGACGGACGAACCAAAGAGGCCGGCAGAAGAAATGGGGGCGTCGAGGAACGCGGTGCGCTCTGACTCCGACATCTCAGAAAGCGTCAACCATAAGTGTCTCTCCACTACGGTGAGAGAGGCCATTTTCCGCCCTATGGCCTCTGCAGCGGACTTAGTGGCGTGAAGAGCTAGCGCTCCTCAAGTCCGGCACGCTGAAAGCTCCCGGTCCTTCCTCATCCAGCTTACGGAGAAGGTCGGCCTGAAAGATCTGCAGGATGGCCATTGAGTGCAACGCAGATGCAGCCTGTCCAGCGGCGGTGTAAGCGCGACTGTGCATGGCTGAAGTCGGGCGGCAAGCTTTTGATGGTAGCGCCATCTTGGCATGCCGTTCAGCGGAGGGCGGGCAAAGATGGGCCGCTACAGCTTCTTCCACAGGAGGAAGAGAATGGTATCCTCTGTTTTTAGCACCGTCCACCACAGAGAATGCTGCTGAGACAGAGGTATGCATTCTGTCTGAGAAGGGGGCTTTCCAGGACTTTGCGACTTCTTCATGAAGCTCAGGAAGAAAAGTCGCGGGTCTTGAAGATGGCGAAACGCGGTCCCCTTGCAGGAAACATCCATCCAGCCGGTTGTGTGCAGGCACCTCGGGCGTCGACCACTCATGACCGAGGCTCTCTACGGCCTGCGTGAGCAGACGCATCAGCTCTGCTTCAATGCTGGCCCTTTTCCCAGAAGGCTGGCGAGCAGATGAGGCAAGATCCACAGAGCTCGACCAATCCTCACCGCCAGATGCCAGGATAGAGCAGCTGTCATCCTCCACAGACACGGCTTCTTCATCGTCACCCATGATGGAAGCGGCGGCAGACGGTAGTTTTACCCCATTTACGGCAAATCGTTGTCCCGAGACGTTTTTGCATTATAATTAGTCAAACCTAAACATTGTATTAGAAAGTGAATGCAAGGAAGCTAATTTTATAACCATTTTTTTAGTAAAAAAAAAAAAAAAAGAATAATAATAAAAAATGCAATTCATTAAATTATAACACTTTATGAAAAATTATTTTTAACAACTTCTGCTATTGAAACAGAGCTCCAGCACACAAAAAAAGCTCAGAACGATGCCTGAGCTTCCAAGTGCTCAGTTTGTGTGTGTGTGTGTGTCACGAGGTGACGAAAGGGAAGCGGAACTGAGTTTCCCGCTGGAATTGTGTTCCGCCCGGAACGGTGTCGCTGTAACACCGGCCCACTTCCGGGTTGCGCGGTATGTCACAATAACAACACTAATGACCGATTGACATCTGGTGCGGAGAGTTCGATGTGGCGATCTGTGAGAGGATTATGGAGGCGGGGCAACCCTATAAAAAGGGAAGTACAGAGGCCATGGCAGTGTTGTTGATTCTTCCGGGGTTGTCGATTCTTCCTGTGTGTTCTTCCCTCGGAGTGTGGTGGATTCCTCCTGTGCGTCCTTCCCTCGGATGTTGTTCTTCTTCGGATGTGTTTTCCTTTGGACGTGTTCCTTGAGAGAAGTGGATTTTCCCTTGCTACTGGGCTGATGTGTGAAGGTAACTGAGGATTATTGTGGGGTTGGCTGTTCGGCTGTGGAATGGATCTAACGTTAGTCACGATTAAGTAGCCCTGAATGGAGATGTGGGAGAAGGAATGAGATTTTGTTGCGAGAGAATCAGTGAAGATAAAGCCACGCTTTATCCTTGGAGGACAGATAAGTAATATGATCTGAATATTGTTTGCATACATGCACCTGCACCGAGATTGAACATAATTGTAAAGCGAACTAAGCACGAGTGCCGCGCCCGCTTGGGAGAGCGTGTATTGCGTGATTCATTGAACCCCTGTTTTCTCTTCTGAGTGTGGGCGAGGAAGTGCTGATTCCCCGTGCTAGTGACGGAGTACCCTGACCGCCTCGCTACTGGGTGAGACCTGATCCAGCTCGACATTGGAGCTGGCGATCGTGGGGTGAGTGTTGGCCTTAATGCACCGAGTGTGGTTATGCAGTGCCTGAAGTGGAGAGTTTACACGACAATTGCTTGAAGTGGGGTGATAGAGTGGATTGAAAGTTTCATTACCTTAATTCGCCGTACACTCACCATTCCGAAAGCCTACCACTGTCTTAAACTAACAACCAAGAGCCCAGTGAGAAGATCTATTGTTATAACTTGGAGAGTTGTGCATGTTGTTGAATCACCCTGTTGTACAGAGGACGGATCCCTCTGCTGAGACTTCGTGTAACGCCTGTGGAGGAAGAAGGGGACGTTAGCAGCATCTTTCATCGGTTCCACCGAAGCCTCCCTCTCAGCCGTAAGCCCCCACCAATGAACAAAGAGTACGCACCTGTCTTGATCATTCTCTTTGTCCTATAGACAACTGATCCCTCTGCTGAGAATTCCTGTGACGCCTGCGGAGGAAAAAGGGGACATTAGCAGCATCTTTCATCGGTTTCACCGAAGCCTCCCTCTCAGCCGTAAGCCCCCACCAACGAACAAAGAATACGCACCTGTCTTGATCGTTCTCTTCGTCCTATAGACAACTGATCCCTCTGCTGAGACTTCCTGTGACGCCTGTGGAGGAAAAAGGGGACGTTAGCAGCATTCTGTCATCGGTTACACCGAAGCCTCCCTCTCAGCCGTAAGCCCCCACCAACGAACAAAGAGTACGCACCTGTCTTGATCATTCCCTTTGTCCTATAGACAATGGATCCTTCTGCTGAGATTCCCTGTGACGCCTGCGGAGGAAAAAGGGGACATTAGCAGCATCTTTCATCGGTTCCACCGAAGCCTCCCTCTCAGCCGTAAGCCCCCACCAACGAACAAAGAGTACGTACCTGTCCTGATCATTCTCTTTGTCCTATAGACAACTGATCTCTCTGCTGAGACTTCCTGGGACGCCTACTGAGGAAAAAGGGGACGTTAGCAGCATCTTTCATCGGGTCCACCGAAGCCTCCCTCTCAGTCGTAAGCCCCTCCTACCTGCTTGGAGTATACCTACCTTCCCGGTAGAAGGTCCCGCCCGGGCCAACAGCCCGTCCGCACAGTGCTACGTCCCTCCGGCCCCTCGACAAAATCCAGTTCTACTGGAACCTGGGGAAAGTTACTTACCGGAATACGCACCCACCTAGGAGGACCGCTGGTCGGCTCCTCATCTAATGTAACGGCCCGTGCTGCCCGAAGAGGATTCCACGCCTTCCTGGGTGCCCAAGGCCCGGTTCCGTCCTGGTGAGGGGAACGCAGAAGAGACTCTTGAGACTTTCTTTTTAGATTGATTTTATTTAATAAAACTGGTTCAACTTTTATTCCTTTGTTGGTCTGGTTCCTTCTGGTACGCTCCTCGGGGTGGTCCTGGGTTTCAGGGGAGGGTGCAGCCTGGTTTTGGCCCCCCCGACCTGTGACATGTGTGTGCGTGCGTGTGTGTGTGTGCGTGTGTGTGTCTGAAGGAGAAACACTGGACACACAATCCACAATCTCTGAGTATATTCATATCAGCCTCAGACATCTGACATAAAGCAGAATCAGGGGAATAATTCTCTTCAGAAGGAAAATTCTGTCATTATATTCTCCTCATGTTGTTTGGTATGCTGGTTTATTATTAAAGGGCATATTTGAGTTTTTCCATATATTGACCATCAAACCCCCCAAAATAATCAAAATATATTATAAAAGTGCTCTGCTTCATGCACGTAGTGTACTTTCATGGTAATTTTCTAATCATTTTTTGGGGTTTAATTATCAGTGTGTGAAATAAGTTGCATGAATAAATATTTTGTATGTACTTTTGCTTGGACTATAGTGTAGGTTTCTATAAGACTACTGTACTTTATATGAGCTTGATAGTGAATCAAAATGTCTCATTTTGTATTCTACGTACAAAAATGTAAAAACATACAGGTTTGGAACCGCATGAGGGTGAGCAAATAATGATAAAAATGTCATTTTGGTTTGAACTATCCCATGTCAGATTTGTTTAAAACACTCTTGAGTCTAATAATATTGCAGGACACAAAACTGACTTTTGATAGTTATTACTAGTTATTTGTTTCGATTATTATTTATCGAGCATCAGTTTTGCCTTGATGATTAGGAGGCCATGATGGAAAGAGGCCAAGGGGCAAATTTGGCCAGGATGCCGGGGTTACACTCCTACTCTTTCGAAGGACATTCCGAGGATTTCGAGGACATTTGGGAATTTTTAATGACCACAGAGAGTCAGGACCTCGGTTTAATGTTCACCTGTAAAGGGATAGTTAATTCAAAAATAACAATTCTGTTGCCATCCTGTTGTTTCAAAGTTTTAAGACTCATTTTTATGTGGAACATATTTTGAAAAATGTGTCAATTTTGTTTTGTTTTTGTACATACAATGGAAGTCAATCAGCAGTAAGTAAAGAAGTCATACTGGTTTCAAACGGGTGAGTAAATGATGACAGAGTTTTCATTTTTGAGTGAACTGTACCTTTAATCTATTCGTTTCAGGAGAGTGATTCCCAAGGTGTATGTGGAAAGATTTTGATGTTGCTTTATACATATGTGATATTTATATAGGAAACCGTGATGTTTGCCGTTTATAAAGGGAACTTGAGCCTTAAACACCGGCTGTATACAAAATAACCAAGACATTAGGAATAACACAGAATACTCACAAGAGGCTGGCTTATATACATTTTATTAGACCACAGATACATTTGTAGAGGTTTATTTCAGGCATTGTTGCAGTACTGTAGTAACCTGTAATGACAATAATCAAACTTTCCAAATTAATTTTAAAGCCTTGCAAATGAAATAAAAAAGCTAAAGACATCAAAGAGTAAAAAACTGTATTAGCCTAAACTGGCATATATTATTCACTCATTGTTTGTTACTGTTGTGTCCTTATTTAACTGAAAGCCTGTAATAAAAAATAAAAAAATCACAGGAATTTGATTTTTTGTTTTATAAAACTATGAAGAATACAGAGGATTTTGAAAATGTATGGAATTACAAAGAAATGTTGTGCTCTGTTAGAGATGGTGAATTAATTTTTGCTAAATGTCTTGAGTAAAGTGTATGTTTGTTAATTGTTTTTAAATGTTTTAATTAAAGCGTTGTAAAATCTCAAATCTCTCTCTCTCTCTCTCTCTCTCTCTCTCTCTCTCTCTCTCTCTCTCTCTCTCTCTCTCTCTCTCTCTCTCTCTCTCTCTCTCAGGTGTATGTCGGAGTAAATAAGTGCGTTCATGCATTGATATTTCAAGCTCTCCCCTGCAATGGAGGGGGACTGACTGTGACTGGAGTCCAGTACCCTAAAACCGCCAATGACACTCTGGTCCCCTTTGAAGTTAAACACTAACCGCATGCAGAGAATAGTCGGTCTGATATAATATAAGACACACAATGAGCTGCCATATAGAGGAACTATAGAAAACTGTTTCATTCCTCAATAATAAACTCAATATTCAAACCCTCAGTGCCTGTGTCAGTGTATTTATGTGAAGATGCAAACTACACCAAATTCACTTCACTTTACTGTTTTATGCTAAAATAATAAACATAAAACATAAAAAAATTCCACATCAAAAAAAAAAAAAAAAAAGGAAAAAAGGGCAATAAAATAATGTAAAATGACATTCATTTTTCAAATTTTAAGATTTAATTGACTGTCTGAATGACTTATTTAAAGGGAAAAATCTTTTCTTCTTTTTTTAAAAATAAAGTGTGGATGGCATTAATTTTGTATATTTAGACTGCACTGACTGTCTAAATGAATATAAGTTTAAAACATTTACTGATATACAGACTGTATTTAACACTGTATGAACTGAAATCGTGTTCATCTCAACCTCCCCAGATAGCATGGTGACATTGATACAATGTTGAGGTTTGATCCTATTCATCATTTTGGTTGAGATTTACATTTCAATTTTTGATGAAAGCCAACAGCACACATGGGTGGAGACAGTGTCATTGAACTAACAGTGATTTGTAGTTGATGAGCACAATATCAAGCAGGTATCTCTGCAGAACACTTGTGGGTGTTTCTCAATCAGTGGGGCGTTTTCAAACCACAATGGGCATTTTCAACCGCTTTACCCGATTTGCTCTAATCCACTGGGGGCTTGGTGTTGGGGTGAGCCTTCATGATTTTAGCAAGTCTGTTGAAAAATGGTTGAATTTTTTTTATTGTAGTTTGAAATTGGCCACTGATTGGTAATCGCCTATCTTGGTTTTGCATGTGCACTTCTCAGTAGTCGAATACTTCCTCATAAGAGAGAAAACAGGTGCATCCTGAAGTCTTGTTTGTTGAAGCAGCCGATCTCATCCCAAGGCGTCATATACTGGCTTAATAGACGGTATAAGTTAAATACACGAGTCGACTAAGTAAAATACGCTTGTGATTTTATTCAAGCAGAAAACAATGGCTACAGCATTACCCAAAACACCTGAACTAAACATCGATATTGCAATGGAGGATTTGACTTTAGCTCCACGAAAGAAACACGGACGTTGTTTAACAACTTTTCTTCACGAGCCAGAGACGAATGTAAAATATTTTTTTCGTCTCTCTGGTGGAAGATCAGTAATGTACAACTTTGACAAAGATAACCGCGAGGTTAAGCTGTGTAACATTGATAACGACGAGAGATTTACAAAGAATACGTCTGACGATCCAGAACTGGTCTTCACAGAGAAGGAATGGGCTTTATTTTACACGCGAATCTGGAGAGACTTGAAAGACTCTTTATATTGCAGAATGGAACGGATCATACGGGGCAAGATTCAGGCTATTGGCAGACCACATGAACAGGCAGGCAGAAGACTATATCTACATCCTATCGAGCGATTTTGGGAAAGATGTGCCTGAACGTGTTTGGCCAATTTCCGAAAACGACCATTTAAAACATTACCGGCTGATTTTTATGTTTAAATGGGCAGATCTTCACGTACTGGAAGATGTTTTCTTAAAAATTAAAAAAATGTTTAAGTGGACAGATGCCTACTAGCGATATAAAAGTATAAAGGTAAAATTATTCCACCCAGAATTGTGTACTCCCAGTAGGCGTGGTGTTCATACAGCTCCTCCTACATACTACAAGTAATAAATACCAGACCTCTCTCACGTAGCTCATTCGCTCACCATGACTCAAGAGAACTTTCTCCAAGAGTTTACCCCACCAGGATCTGGTGGATACGCGTCAAACGGACTAACATCAAACAGATTATCAAATGGATTAACAAACGGATTAACGAATGGATCACCAACGGCGATGAGAAATATCGATTGGCTGGATAAATTCTGTATGGATTTGGGCTACCACTGTCTGACTTTTCTCACAAGGACTAACGGCCGCAGCAGCTGAGGGAATCCCTGACGTCACGTCCTCTGACGAGCCGGATGGATGTATAACTGACACGGGCCACAGAATTATTAAAGCTGTTGTTGCTGTCATATTGGAGAACCTGATCGACAAACGGATGAAATACGATTGCTCAGGGTGTGAGGTGGATCACCCATCTAGACCAGACATTCCTGTCTGAATGAACCGTCGGCATATTTCTTTTATTCGTGCTTTGACGAGATCAGTCTGAAACTGCAACGTTCTGAGCTGAAAACCATTCTAGCTGAGGCTTTGAATCTGTGTGGAGTAACGCCGCATCTGCAAAGAATCCAGGGATCTATCGAGACGATTTTGTATGAACTCCGAGATGAAATGTTCATCGTGGCTGAGCTGTCCTCTATCAGACAGAAGTTAATTGACGAGAGCTGTGAGGAGATCATTTTCAAAGCTGTTGACAGCTGGAAGCTCGCGGAGGCCGAAAACCCCGTGAAGATGGGAAACACCTGCACCGCCTGGATTGTCAAAAATTTCTTTAAATCACGTGTCAAATGTGAAATATCTAACCTGATGTACAAGATTATCGATGACAAACATGCAACAAATGATACACACCTGCAGAAATTATTGAGTCAAATGAGCAACGTGAGGGAAATATCGGATGAATGGAATAACTTGGTACTCATGTCCCTCACCCCCGTGCCTTGTACGTCTATCAAAAACATTCTTGAACTGTTGCCTGAATGTAAGGAATCTCTTAGGATAGGAAACATTTTATGTATTTGTACGTATGTAACTGATGTTTGTAAATTGGCAAGGAATGAACAACCAGATGTTTGCAAAATTATTGATATTGCTGTCGAATATGTGGTTGAGAAAAATATTGAAACGTGTGTGAAATTTATTTAGATGTTTGGATTATACCTTGTAACATGTACATATCTGAAAAAAATAAAAAAATAATTGTTTTTTGATGGTACGTGTCATGTGTGACTTTTGTAAATAAAACGGACAACTTCTTGTCACTTTTGTTCATTATTGTATGAGGTGTAGGCATAGAGGGTAGTGTCACGGGTCAGGTGCGGATGAAGACAGGCAGAGGCACAAAGCTCCAATTCAAACTTTTACTAATAATAAATTTACACAAAAACTGGTACAGGCAGATGGGTAACACCCAATACAACGTAACAAATAAACATTGACCGACAACTGAAAGGTGAAAGACAGGAACTTAAATACACAGAGGATGACGAGGGTACAACAGGTGATGACAATGAAGGATGATTAACTGATTAACTAGACAGGTGATGAAAATGAACTAATGATGATGAAGAAAACAAACAGAAAGTCCATGATAAACGTGACATAACGCCCCCCTTCAACAAGGCGCGACCTCGCGCCGTAGAACAACAAAGGGGTGGGGGGGTGGGCGCCCTGGAGGCTGATGAAGGGGTGGCCGATCTGGAGCAGGAAGCCTCCAGGGCGGAGCAGGACGTGCAGGCGGCCAGGGCGGAGCAGGACGTGCAGGCGGCCAGGGCGGAGCAGGACGTGCAGGCGGCCAGGGCGGAGCAGGACGTGCAGGCGGCCAGGGCGGAGCAGGACGTGCAGGCGGCCAGGGCGGAGCAGGACGTGCAGGCGGCCAGGGCGGAGCAGGACGTGCAGGCGGCCAGGGCGGAGCAGGACGTGCAGGCGGCCAGGGCGGAGCATATTTCTTTTATTCGTGCTTTGACGAGATCAGTCTGAAACTGCAACGTTCTGAGCTGAAAACCATTCTAGCTGAGGCTTTGAATCTGTGTGGAGTAACGCCGCATCTGCAAAGAATCCAGGGATCTATCGAGACGATTTTGTATGAACTCCGAGATGAAATGTTCATCGTGGCTGAGCTGTCCTCTATCAGACAGAAGTTAATTGACGAGAGCTGTGAGGAGATCATTTTCAAAGCTGTTGACAGCTGGAAGCTCGCGGAGGCCGAAAACCCCGTGAAGATGGGAAACACCTGCACCGCCTGGATTGTCCAAAATTTCTTTAAATCACGTGTCAAATGTGAAATATCTAACCTGATGTACAAGATTATCGATGACAAACATGCAACAAATGATACACACCTGCAGAAATTATTGAGTCAAATGAGCAACGTGAGGGAAATATCGGATGAATGGAATAACTTGGTACTCATGTCCCTCACCCCCGTGCCTTGTACGTCTATCAAAAACATTCTTGAACTGTTGCCTGAATGTAAGGAATCTCTTAGGATAGGAAACATTTTATGTATTTGTACGTATGTAACTGATGTTTGTAAATTGGCAAGGAATGAACAACCAGATGTTTGCAAAATTATTGATATTGCTGTCGAATATGTGGTTGAGAAAAATATTGAAACGTGTGTGAAATTTATTTAGATGTTTGGATTATACCTTGTAACATGTACATATCTGAAAAAAATAAAAAAATAATTGTTTTTTGATGGTACGTGTCATGTGTGACTTTTGTAAATAAAACGGACAACTTCTTGTCACTTTTGTTCATTATTGTATGAGGTGTAGGCATAGAGGGTAGTGTCACGGGTCAGGTGCGGATGAAGACAGGCAGAGGCACAAAGCTCCAATTCAAACTTTTACTAATAATAAATTTACACAAAAACTGGTACAGGCAGATGGGTAACACCCAATACAACGTAACAAATAAACATTGACCGACAACTGAAAGGTGAAAGACAGGAACTTAAATACACAGAGGATGACGAGGGTACAACAGGTGATGACAATGAAGGATGATTAACTGATTAACTAGACAGGTGATGAAAATGAACTAATGATGATGAAGAAAACAAACAGAAAGTCCATGATAAACGTGACATAACGCCCCCCTTCAACAAGGCGCGACCTCGCGCCGTAGAACAACAAAGGGGTGGGGGGGTGGGCGCCCTGGAGGCTGATGAAGGGGTGGCCGATCTGGAGCAGGAAGCCTCCAGGGCGGAGCAGGACGTGCAGGCGGCCAGGGCGGAGCAGGACGTGCAGGCGGCCAGGGCGGAGCAGGACGTGCAGGCGGCCAGGGCGGAGCAGGACGTGCAGGCGGCCAGGGCGGAGCAGGACGTGCAGGCGGCCAGGGCGGAGCAGGACGTGCAGGCGGCCAGGGCGGAGCAGGACGTGCAGGCGGCCAGGGCGGAGCAGGACGTGCAGGCGGCCAGGGCGGAGCAGGACGTGCAGGCGGCCAGGGCGGAGCAGGACGTGCAGGCGGTGAGGACCCTTCGGGCGGCCATGGCGGTGAGGACCCTTCGGGCGGCCATGGCGGCGTGGACCCTTCGGGCGGCCATGGCGGCGTGGACCCTTCGGGCGGCCATGGCGGCGTGGACCCTTCGGGCGGCCATGGCGGTGAGGACCCTTCGGGCGGCCATGGCGGTGTGGACCCTTCGGGCGGCCATGGGAACCGTGTCGGAAGGACCTCCACGATCCCCTCAGAGGACTTATTGCCCCCCCCCAAAATTTTCTTGGGGAGGTCAGCACTGGACTGGACCAGCGGCGAAGAGGGCTCTGAGCTGACCGGAGCCAGCGGCGAAGGCGGTCCTGGGCTGGACGGGACCAGCGGCGAAGGCTCTGGGCTGGACGGGACCAGCGGTGCAGGAAGCTCTGGGCTGGACGGGACCAGCGGTGCAGGAAGCTCTGGGCTGGACGGGACCAGCGGTGCAGGAAGCTCTGGGCTGGACGGGACCAGCGGTGCAGGAAGCTCTGGGCTGGACGGGACCAGCGGTGCAGGAAGCTCTGGGCTGGACGGGACCAGCGGTGCAGGAAGCTCTGGGCTGGACGGGACCAGCGGTGCAGGAAGCTCTGGGCTGGACGGGACCAGCGGTGCAGGAAGCTCTGGGCTGGACGGGACCAGCGGTGCAGGAAGCTCTGGGCTGGACGGGACCAGCGGTGCAGGAAGCTCTGGATCGGCTGGTGTTACCGTGAGGGAGGAACCACAAACCCAAAGAGCTCTGTCCATAAACTCAATAAAAGGTCTATCTAAGTGCCTGAGCAGCAATATCTGGGCTAGTGGATCATCAAGTCCTCTCCAGAACCGTTGCTTCAAAAACTCCTCCTCCCAGTAAACATCCTGATGAAGATGCAGGTAAACTTCCACAAACTCCTCCAATGAACTCCCATTCTGATTGAACAGAAATGCCTCCATAGCGTCCTCCTCCATTACTTTATGGTCGGTCAATCTGTCACGGGTCAGGTGCGGATGAAGACAGGCAGAGGCACAAAGCTCCAATTCAAACTTTTACTAATAATAAATTTACACAAAAACTGGTACAGGCAGATGGGTAACACCCAATACAACGTAACAAATAAACATTGACCGACAACTGAAAGGTGAAAGACAGGAACTTAAATACACAGAGGATGACGAGGGTACAACAGGTGATGACAATGAAGGATGATTAACTGATTAACTAGACAGGTGATGAAAATGAACTAATGATGATGAAGAAAACAAACAGAAAGTCCATGATAAACGTGACAGGTAGTATGTCTGAGCTAATGAAAAAAATATATTATAATCCATCAAGTCCGGGAGCTTTCGGTGGTAAAGACAGGTTAAAACAGGCTGTGTTACAGAAATACAATGTAAAATTAGATGATAAGGATGTGAGTGACTGGTTGGCCAAACAGGATGTGTACACCTTACATCATCCTGAATAGCACTCTGTCATTTCAGTCCCACATTAATAACATCACTCGGTCAGCATATTTCCACTTACGTAATATTTCTCGTTTACGTCCATCTCTCTCCCCCAACAGTGCTGAAATTCTGGTTCACACCCTGGTCACCTCCCGCCTAGATTATTGCAACTCTCTTCTTTATGGTCTACCTGACAAATTCATCCATAAACTACAACTGGTCCAAAACTCTGCTGCCCGTATTATTACCAGAACCCCCTCCATCAGTCACATAACACCTGTCCTGCAGCAACTTCACTGGCTTCCTTTCAAATATCGCATCATCTATAAGATTCTCCTCCTCACATTCAAAGCTATTAATAATCTTGCCCCTGAGTATCTCATTGAGCTTCTCCATATCAAGATTCCCGCCCGTTCGCTCAGGTCCTCCTCCTCCATTCAGCTCATCCTCCCTCATGCCCGTCTGGTTACCATGGGGTTTAGGGCTTTCAGTCATTCAGCCCCACATCTCTGGAACTCTCTGCCCCAGTACATTCAACACTCCACGTCCATAACCATTTTCAAAACTCAATTAAAAACTCATCTTTTTAGACAGGCATATTCTCTTTAGTTTTTAATTTTTAATTCTTTTTTGCTGTTGTTGTTGTTTTACTATGTTATGATAATGTTTGTTCTCGTTGAATCAATGTTCAATGCATTGAGTGTTTTATTGTTGATTTTGTAAGGTGACCTTGAGTGTTGAGAAAGGCGCCTATAAATAAAATGCATTATTATTATTATTATTACACAAGACTGCACCGGTAAAATATAAGCGAAATCGTGTAGTTGTTTACGGTAAGGATCAGCAATTCCAGGCAGATCTGGTCGATATGTCTGCATACTCAAAAGAGAATGACGACATTAGATTTGTTATGACAATGATTGATCTGTTCTCCAAGTATTCTTGAACGAGGGCTTTGAAAAATAAAATACAGAAGTGACTAAAGCTTTCGAATCTATCTTGCGAGAAGGACGCATACCGGTAAAGTTACAAACAGATAAGGGGACAGAGTTTTTCAATAGAAATTTTCAACTGCTGATGAAAAAATATGGCATACATCATTTTGCCACGGCAACCGATTTAAAAGCGTGTGTAGTCGAGAGGTTTAATAGAACACTAAAAGGACGAATGTGGAAATATTTAACATCTGTAAATTCGGTCCCACTTTATATTAAGTGGCCCTAATACCTGTGAACTTACATGGTAACTACATGTGTACATAGTATGTAACTACAGTGTAAGTACACATTAGTACATAGTATCTACAGCTGTAACATTTGCGTAACTACACATAATGTAACAACCCTCAGAATGGTATGTGTAAGTACAAATGTGTAACAGGACATTGGTAACAACATTTTTTCACTTCAGTAAGTACACATGTGTAACAGTAATTATGTAACTACATTTTGTAACAACAATATGTAGCCTATTTGTTGTTCCACTTCCACATGCAGTTTTAGATACTGCAGTTACCAGTTGGAATACATGTATTTATGACTGGCAGGACTAATGTTGAATTACAACTAAAGTTTCACCTTGTGATACCAGTGTTACGTAGTACGGTGTACATTTTAGGACATCCTCAGACCTCAGCCATATGAAGACAAGGCATCATGCCTCAGACTAAAAGGCTTCAGTCATTGGACAAAACGGCATCGCGCCTCAGACTGAAAAGCTTCAGGTCTCAGGAAAAACAATGTCAGGTGTCAGGTCTCGCACAATTAGGGATCAGACGAAACAGCCTCAGACAAAAAGGCATCGGGCGAAACGGACTCAGACTAAAAGGCATCGGGAGAAACGGTCTCAGACTAAAAGGCATCAGACATAAAGGCATCAGCCTAAAAGGCATCGGGCAAAACGGACTCAGGTGGATTTTGGAGGTTCGCATTGCCCCGCCCCATGTGACGTCACATGTACGCGGTTCATAGCTCGAAAGAATGCTTAAATTTCACGATAGTTTGTCAACATACAGCTAGCTAGTTGAAATATGTCATCTAACTTTTTAAACGTGCAAATACAACTCGCGAAATGCATGTTCTCTTCTGTATACAACGTAATTAGTGTAACATTTGATTACAACTAAAAAATGCTGGGTTGTTTTAAATATGTTAAATATGTCAAATATGGACAAACCCAGCCGTCGGGTTAACATTTGTAATTTAAAATAAAGTTTGTCCACATATATATCAAATGATATGCAATGCAGTCAAATGATATATATATATATATATCATTAGTGTATATCATTAGCCTACCGTAATTATCGCATATTCACAACAGATACTATATTTCACTATCCATTCAACATAACTCAGAACAAGATAATAACTAAAAGTATCTTTTAATTATGAAGCACTTTATTTTAATATAATAACAGAAAATAGTCAAATATATTGTGTAATAGAGAATATCTACGTAAATAGATAACGTAGTCAGGTATTATTATATAGCCTATTTCGACAGATAGGCTCAATATCCATTCAACATAACTAAGAACAAGATAATAACAACTAAAAGTATCTTATTTAATTATAAAACATTTTGTTTTAATATAATAACAGAAAATAGTCAAATATATTGTGTAATAGAGAATATCTACGTAAATAGATAACGTAGTCAGGTATTATTAGCCTATTTCTGATCAACAAATTTAATCTAATATACTTTTTTGGATTGTAGAAATTATATGCAAACACTCAGGATCGCTACTGATCTATCTGTTGACAGTGAGAGAGACAAAGATCAACCACGCGAAAATGTAACAAAAGAATAACACGAAATTCAGTGCGGTCAATATGACCGTCTTTGGCCGAAACAGGCAAATATGTTCATTTGTTTTTTGCCTCATGTGTAATTTATATGAAAAACATTTTTAAATTAAAATACCGGCACTTTTAGGAAAAGGAACCAGCAAGATTTTTTTTTTTTTCAACAAAGTTATTGCAGATATAAAAATCAAAACGGTCAAAATGACCGCCATGGCCGTTCTAGTGTTAAAGCATTTATTTGCACGTTTAAAAAGATAAGATGACATATTTTAACTAGCTAGCTTGTATGTTCGCAAACTATTGTGAAAGCATTAGTTCAAGCTATGGGACGTCACATGGGGCGGGGCAATGCGAACCTCCAAAGTCCACCTGAGTCCGTTTCGCCCGATGCCTTTTAGTCTGATGCCTTTTAGTCTGAGTCCGTTTCTCCCGATGACTTTTAGTCTGAGTCCGTTTCGCCCGATGCCTTTTAGTCTGAGTCCGTTTCGCCCGATGCCTTTTAGTCTGAGTCCGTTTCTCCCGATGACTTTTAGTCTGAGTCCGTTTCGCCCGATGCCTTTTAGTCTGAGTCCGTTTCGCCCGATGCCTTTTAGTCTGAGTCCGTTTCGCCCGATGCCTTTTAGTCTGAGTCCGTTTCGCCCGATGCCTTTTAGTCTGAGTCCGTTTCGCCCGATGCCTTTTAGTCTGAGTCCGTTTCGCCCGATGCCTTTTAGTCTGAGTCCGTTTCTCCCGATGACTTTTAGTCTGAGTCCGTTTCGCCCGATGCCTTTTAGTCTGAGTCCGTTTCGCCCGATGCCTTTTAGTCTGAGTCCGTTTCGCCCGATGCCTTTTAGTCTGAGTCTGTTTCGCCCGATGCCTTTTAGTCTGAGTCCGTTTCGCCCGATGCCTTTTTGTCTGAGGCTGTTTCGCCCGATGCCTTTTAGTCTGAGTCCGTTTCGCCCGATGCCTTTTTGTCTGAGGCTGTTTCGTCTGATCCCTAATTGTGCGAGACCTGACACCTGACATTGTTTTTCCTGAGACCTGAAGCTTTTCAGTCTGAGGCGCGATGCCGTTTTGTCCAATGACTGAAGCCTTTTAGTCTGAGGCATGATGCCTTGTCTTCATATGGCTGAGGTCTGAGGATGTCCTAAAATGTACACCGTATACATGGTAACTCCTCAGGAACTGTCCACTTAATATAAAGTGTAATTGTTAAGGTAATTGTTGTGTACATCAACTGGTAACTGCAGTATCTAAGACTGCATGTGGAAGTGGAACAACAAATAGGCTACATGTTGTTACAAAATGTAGTTACATAATTCCTGTTACACTGAAAAAAGTGTTGTTACCAATGTCCTGTTACACATTTGTACTTACACATACCATTACGTGGGTTGTTACATACGTGTAGTTACACTAATAATACAGTTGTAGATACTATGTACCAATGTGTACTTACACTGTAGTTACATACTATGTACACATGTAGTTACCATGTTAGTTCACAGGTATTAGGGCCACTTAATATAAAGTGGGACCGTAAATTCCAAACGCGCAACTGTGATATACTGCAAGACCTAACCGAGGGGTATAACTCCAGTTTCCATAAATCCATAAAAATGCGCCCACTGGATGTTCATTAAGAAAATGAGACGGTAGTGTTTAATAATTTATATGGAAAAATGCGTAAAGAGACAACCGTATTCAAATACGTGGTGGGCGATGTTTTGAGAGTCTCTAAAGTCTGTGGTATATTTACTAAGGGCTATGAGCAGAATTATACAGAGGAATACTTCACCATAACAGCGTGCATTCCACGTAACCCACCCGTATACCGATTGCAGGATTATGACGGTGAAAATATCGACGGATGCTTTATCGGCGCTGACAATAATTTTTTGCAGTTCTTGTTCATAAAAGCATCCGTCAATATTTTCACCGTCAAATCCTCCATTGCAATATCGATGTTTAGTTCAGGTGTTTTGGGTAATGCTGTAGCCATTGTTTTCTGCTTGAATAAAATCACAAGCGTATTTTACTTAGTCGACTCGTGTATTTAACTTATACCGTCTATTAAGCAAGTACAGATCCGTTATGTTCTTGGGGGATACCCCTAGAGTGACGTCATTTTACCGCATCACTAACCACATCCAATGAGGGCTAAGGGTGTGTAACTACGTGTCCATTAGGAGGCATGGTCTGTGAGCCTCTGTTGCACACCTTTCAGACGTCATTATGGACAAATCTTTGAAACGGTCAGACGTGTTTAACAGACGTGGACTCTACACTAAATAGTTAAAGAGCTTTGTACATCTTTCAACAAAGGTATTTTTAAAAATTACTTGTGTGTTTTTAACATCGTAGTTGAAAAACACTTTGTAAAAACACATGTTTTATGTTGTAACATTTACAAATACGGTATGAATTTAAAATCCATGTGTTTTGTGATAAACTTTTTAAGACTTAAAACATAAAACATAATACTTTTTTGTTTTGTTTAATGTTTTAATTTTAGAAAATGCAGTTTAAATAAACTTTTGAACATTTTAACAAATGTATGAAAACACTACTTTTCAAATGCATGCATGAAAGTACATTTCTTTAATAAAAATAAAACACAACTCCCCATCTCTGACCTCTTCTTTTATTATACATTATAAGTGTCAATATATATGTCGTTTTGGAATGTTTTTTCGTAATTTTCCAACATTTACACCTCAAAAACACTCATTTACACCTAAAAAAATCAATAAAACTGTCACTTTTTGTGATTGAAAGTGGCCCTCTAATCTCTCTCTTACAGAATGTAAAGGAGGGGGGAAAGAACACATCCCTGCAGTGAGCCAGTTGATATGTGGGCCAAGTCAGAGAGATGGCCATTTACTCTCACTCACTGAGATCTATTTGTAAGAAAATCTAATAACCAGTCCACAAGGTTTGCCTCTAGTTGGAACTGTTGTAAGAGCTTCTCAACCAGCAGGTGGGGCTGAATAGTGTTAAAGGCTGACGAGAAGTCCACGAACAGAAGTCTGGCATGATTTTTGTTGCCCTCAAGGTGTTTAAGAATGAGGTTAAGTACTGTTGCAGTTGCGTCCTGGACCCCTCTGTTCAGTCTATATGCAAACTGAGAAGACAGTTCGTCCTAGATGTCAATTCTCTTTTGATCAGCTTTTCAAAGGACTTCATCACAAGTGACGTAAGGGCTATGGGTCTGTAATCATTTAAAGTCTTTAGATGGCTATTTTTTGCAATAGGGACTATAGTTGACTGTTTCCATAAGTAGATTAAAAATATAACTAAAAATGGGGCATAGCTGTTCTGCACAATAAGAAAGAACACGGCTGGCGATGGCCTGGACTTTTTTTGGCCGTTTAAAGATGTTCACAACACTTTGTGCAGAGAAACTGACAGCTGATTTGGGCAGGGACACTAAAGACTGTTTTTGCCCAACAATTTTGTTGCTAAAATCGTGTTTGTCAAATCTTGAGTAAAATTGGTTTAGTTCCTGGGCTAAGGATATATCTAAGGTGAAGTCTTCCAATGTCATCTTTTTTTCATTTTTTTTTTCATTTAGACCCACCATTGTTTTAATACTGTCCCATGCTGAGCCTAGGAGGTTATTACTCAGTTTGTGTTCCACTTTAAGTTTATAGTCCCATTTAGCCCTTTTGATTTCACGTTTAAATCTCCTTTTGTATGCTGTGTAATTCCTGAAGGTTATTTTGTCTGAATGCTAACTTTTTCTTTTTCAGCAAGTCTTTAAGTTGTTTTCTCACCCATGGCTTGTTATTTGGGTATATTTTTACAACTTTTTTCGGAATTACAATGTCCTCACAGTATGCAACCCTTGCGCTGACCACTTCAGTCAGTTCATCTATGTCCAGTGAGGATTGGACAAACTCCTCCCACAAGGTACAGTCCAAGCAGCCTTGCAAAGCCAGCGTAGCCTCCTCAGACCACATCTTCACTTGCCAGGTCTCCACTTTCCCCCTCTGAAGGCAAGTGCGATACGCTGGTATAAGATGCACACAGTTGTCATCGGCAGAACCCAAGGGAGGCAGAGGGACAGATTTGTAAGCACCTTTGATGGAGCCATAACACTGATCAAGAATCTTCCCGTTTCTAGTTGGACAGGACACATATTTATAGAATTTTGACAATGAACAGTGATTAAAATCACCTAAAATTAGATTTGGGGCATCGAGGGACACTGCCTGTAGTTTTTGAACAGTGCTATAGATTAATGATTTAGGGCAGTGCTTTCATTTGCCTTCAGATGAATGTAAACAACTGTTACAAAAATCTGCGGGAATTCTCTAGGCAAGTAGAAGGGGCGCAAGGAGACTGAGAGCTGTTCAATGTCTTTTGTACACAGCTTTTCTTTCACTAGCGTTGTTTTGCACCAACGCTCATTTATGCACAAGCACACTCCGCCCCCTCGCGATTTACCAGTAGTCTCTGCAACCCGATCCATGCGATAGGGAACACTGAAGCCATCCAGTGCAATGCCAGCGCTCGAGTCCGCTTCTCCCAGCCATGTTTCCGTCAAGGCTAAAATACAGGCTTCTTTAAATTCATGTTGGTGTCGGACATGGGCTTGTACTTCATCAGACTTATTTTGGAGAGACTGCATGTTTGCAAGGATGATAGAGGGTAAAGGAACGCGCGAAAGAGGTCGCCTTGCTCGCTCGCGTAATCCACCTTTCCTACCCCGTTTCCTTGTTCTCCGACGAGGTGCGTAGGTAGGGGTCCCGTTTTTATCATGCTGCCATTTGATGTCGGCGATATTTGGGAAGATTAGATCTGGAGGTGGCCCAGAGTTCGCTGGTAGATCGAACTTCAACAAGTGGTCCCGGCTGTATAAAATCCGAGACTGGGAAGCTTCCGCCATGGAAATTTTCCCACAACACCACCAGCAGTATACATACAGCAGTCCATTTCATTTTAACCGGTCAGAGAAATTTGTCACTGCAGAGCTGATCATACGAGGAAGTTCAGATTTGCGTTAACTGCAATCAGATATGATGTCCGGATAGCTTTAACGAGTTATACAACAAACAGACAAACAACCATACTATGCTGCCGGTCGCTGCGTGTGCATGCGCCCAAAATGCGTGGTACCGTCACGGAACATGGTGACCACTGACCAGAAGTTATCAATCAAACAACGACAGAACAATGCAATATCAAGTTAAAATCACTTTTAAAAAATAAATATTTAAAGTTAAGTACTTTTTAAAGTAAACCCTGTGGCAATTTCAAGATTGCGTGAAACTGCCACAGATTTTGAGTTAAGGGGACGTGTTCATTTCACGAAATTCTGTGAGACCAGGTTGGCTAAACGCTTCTCTTTTGGAGGGGAAATTAAAAATTCAATATCATGTGAACAATTTTGTGTAAGTTTGATTGTGGGTTGGGTTTTATTCATTACATTTTCAAAATGCTCCTCTCATGAACACTGAGTGAAAAAGAGAAACTGTACAGGTTTGTAATGAAGAGAGGTTGAGATGAAAAAGATTTCGGTTCACATAATACAATCTAATATGTCTTATCTAATAATCTGTTTATCAGTCTGAGAAATGTTTAAAATTACAACAGCCTTAAAATAAAATAAAATGAATGTCAAAAATTGATTTTTTCCCTTTAAAAAGTCATGCAGACAGCCAATTAAATCTTAAAAATAAAAAATAAAAAAATTCATTTTACATTATTTTATTTCACTTTTTGTTTTTAAAGATTTGGAATGAGGATTTTTATAACAAATATTTTTTTGTGTTTATTATTTCAGCATAAATCAATTTTAGTAAAGTGAAGTAAATTTGGTGTTGTTCATATAAACACACTGACACAGACACTGAGGGTTTGAATATTGAGTTTAATGTTGAGGAATAAAACAGTTTTCTGTAGTTCCTCTATACAGTATGGCAGTTCATTGTGTGTCTGTTATTATATCAGACAGACTATTTTCTGCTTGCGGTTAGAAGTGTTCAGAAGGGGACCAGAGGGTCCATGATGGTTTTAGGGTGCTGGACTCCAGTCACAGACAGTCCCCCTCCATAGCAGGGAAGAGCTTGAAATATCAGTGCATGAACGCATGGATCTTCTTCTTCACCATTCCCTTGACAAATGTCCACCTGAGAGAGAGAGAGAGAGAGAGAGAGAGAGAGAGAGAGAGAGAGAGAGAGAGAGAGAGAGAGAAAGAGAGAGAGAGAGAGAGAGAGAGAGAGAGAGAGAGAGAGAGAGAGAGACTTTAACAACTCTTTATTCACGAAGATTAATAAAGGTTTTTTGTTTTGTTTTTTAAAAACATCATCGCCATACAATAGCCATACAAAATGGCCTTATCACACATAAAAACATACGTACATTAAACATCAAAACCATATACATTCACAAAAAAAACATACAAAAAATAAATTAAAAAAAAATAAATTAAAGTTTAAATAAAAATAAAAATTACAGATTTAGGAATACAGTTTCCTCTTGGTCAACCACACACAACACTTCTGCTTGTCCCCAAAACTCACTGAATGCAACCACATTTTTTGTTAATTTGAAAAAAGCAAATTCTGCTTTAATCCTTGCAGATACAAAAGCCTTTAAAATAAGCTCAGGTTCAATTGTTCCACTACCTATCCGCTTATTTTTTCTTGTGATCCATATTGCCAGCTTAGCTTCACCAATTAAAAAATTGACTAAAGAAATTCTTTTCTTATCTGTTGTAATATATTTTGGGCCGAATATAAACATATTTTCATTCATATCCTCTCCAAGTTTTCTAAGCCAACCCTTTAAAATCTGAAACAAATCATTCAGCCTAGAACAATCTAAAAACAGATGCTTTAAAGTTTCTTCATGACCACAAAAATTACATTCTGTCCCCACAGTGGGGTCAACACGTGCCAGGTATCTATTAGTCGCAATTGCTGAATGCACAATCCTCCACTGAAGATCAGCTGTGCGCTTTTCTATAGGTGACTTGTACAAAGACCTCCAACATCTCTTAGGAGAGGAGTCCTGTCCAAACACCTCCAACCACTTTGATATTTTACAATTCTTCAGTTCAGATTGATGAGAGACCTTTACACATGATAAATACAAAGCTTTCTTTGAAACATCTTCAAACAAATTCAGTTCAGGTATACAGAAAAAAAGAATTGATTCTTTTCCAGGCTCTTCATCTACTATCATTGAAATCTGAAGTTTTGGAAAACATTCTTTAATTTCATCCTCTTGTTGATTTCCTTTAATACTTTGTCTGTAAATAGAAGGAAGAGCTGAGAAAATTTCCTTCATCACTTTTTCCATAAATCTAACAGACTTAATTCCCGTCAAACTACACAGTTCTTGGGGACTCTTCCATTTGTTCCCAATCGTTAGATTCGACAAACATGTGCATTCTGCTCTCACCATAGATGTTTGCAAACTTTTCATTTTCAGCACATTTGCTTGTACCAAAGGATTGTTAAAGAGTGGTTCATTTTTTATCCAACCTTCAAGATTCGAATCTCTCCTTATTTGAAAGACAGAACTCCACACTTTCAAAACTGATTTATAAAATGAAGATGAATCATTCCATGCCATATCCTTCAAACTGATTAAAAACAGATTAAAATCATATTTAAAACAATTCATGCTACGTAATAAGGAACAAGCTGTATCAGCCCAACAGATTTTTTCAGAGTACAGCAATTTCTGTGCAGTCTGCAGCCTGAAGGCCTTGATTCTGCTCTTTATATCTATTAGGCCTTGTCCACCTTCACTGACTGGTAGATATAAGATGGCAGATTTTACCCAGTGCTGACCGGACCAAAAGAAATCATTAATTTTCTTTTGTAGTGAATGAACTACTTCATCAGGTGGATTCAACACGTTTAGCTTATGCCAGAGTGCTGAAGCAGCCAGATTGTTTGCGACCAAGACTCTCCCCCTAAAAGATAACTGAGGCAGGATCCATGACCACCGTGACAAACGATCACACATCTTATCATTCATTCCTTCCCAGTTTTTCTGGATATAATTCTCAGTTCCTAAATAAATACCTAAAATCTTAAGGCCTTCTTTACCCCATTTCACACCTCCTGGTAAGACTGGTGGCTCCTCTTCAGACCAATTTCCTAAAATGAAGCCTTCACTTTTTCCCCAGTTTACCTTTGCTAAAGAGGCATTTTCATACTTTTTTAAAACTTCTTCTAAAACAATCACATCTCTTTTGTTTTTGATGAACACTGTAACGTCATCAGCGTAGGCAGAAAACTTAGGTTTAACTTTTTGTCCTTCAATTAGCAAACCATCCAAATGTTTCCCCAATTGTCTAAGCATAGGTTCGTTGGCTAAACAATATAGCATTCCTGACAAAGGACAACCTTGTCTAATACCTCTTCGTACTGACACTGGTTGACTTAGCCCTCCACCAACCTTCAACATTGTAGAGACATCAGAGTATAGCAGTTTAATCCATGAAATAAAAAGATCACCAAAACCAAAAGCTTTAAGGGAACTAAACAAATAAAAATGACTGACTCTGTCGAATGCCTTCTCCTGATCAATTGCAATTATTCCAACTTTGTCCTCATCCCTTTTTGCAATATCTATGATGTCACGAACAAAAAAAAGGTTATCCATTATCGTTCTGTCAGGAATACAATAAGTTTGATATTCATTCACTATATGTTCTAAAAACAATTTCAATCTGTTTGAAAGACATTTTGCTAAAATTTTATAGTCGGTACACAAAATTGCCACTGGTCTCCAGTTCTTTAAAAAACCAAGATCACCTTTCTTTGGCAGTAAGGATAACACGGCTCTCCGACAGCTTGTTGGCAGCTCTTTTTTTTTGTAGGATGATTTAAACACATCAAACAAATCATCTTTTAATAAGTCCCAAAATTGTTTATAAAATTCAGCCGGAAGGCCATCAATTCCTGGTGCACGTCCACTGGATAGCTGATCAACAGCCTTTGTTATTTCACCAATGTCTATTTCAAATTCCAGTTGATTTCTCTGTGTATCTGTCAACTTTGGCAAATCTTTAAAAAGGTCCTCCATACAGCCAATGTCACATGGACCATCTGAAAAGAGTTCTGTATAGAAATCAATAGCCATTGATCTCATTTCTTTAGGATTCGTTGTCACAGTCCCATCCGATTTCTTTAGATGTAGCATTGACTTCCGCGCTCCTTCCTTTTTTTCAAAACTAAAAAAGAAAGAACTTGGTGCATCCATCTCTCTCAGCGAGAGGAACCGAGCTCTTATTAAAGCTCCCTTAGCTCGCTCATGAAAGAGAGAGGCCAAAGCCTTCCTTTTTTCATTCAGTCTTTCAGTTGATTCACTATTTTGGTTAAATAAACTTCTTTCAATTGATTTTATTTCATTTTCTAATTCCATAACAGTTTTTTTAAAACAATAATTTGCATTAGCGGTATAATTCTGACAAAAAATCCTGATGTGTGCTTTTCCTACATCCCACCAATGCACAACATCATCAAAATCAGTCTTTCGCTCTCTCCATTTTGCCCAAAATAAATGAAATTTTTCACAAAAGAAAGCATCCTGCAACAACTTTACATTAAAATGCCAATAGTAACTATGGCATCTCGCTTTTTGTAAGTTAAAAACAATCATACATAAATGGTGATCTGAAAAACCACTGGGGTAAATACAGGCCTTTAAAATTCTATTACACCAATCTTTATTAATATAAAAACGATCTAACCTGGCAAAGCTAATGTGGTCACTTGAAAACTTCGACCAAGTATATTGCTTCTCTACCGGATGTTGTGATCTCCAAACATCACACAAATCAAAATGGCTTATTATATTATTTAAACATGAAGCAGAAAGAGGGCATGGTTCTTCTCCATTCCTGTCTAAGGTAAAATCTGATGTACAATTCCAGTCACCACCTAAAACTAGACAAGCATTTTTATCATAATTCCCCATTATATTTTGGCAATTTTTAAAAACTTTTATCCTTTCTGCACCATTATTAGGTGCATAGACATTAACAAAGACAAATGAAAAACCCATCAAATTAGCATGAACAGCCAAAATTCGACCCTTCTCTATTTCATCACTTGATTCAAAAGCTATGTCAATTCTTTTCGAGAACAAAATAGCAACACCACCCTTAGAATTAGTGCCATGACTTAAGAAAATATGGCCTCCCCACCACTTTTTCCACTCGGTCTCATTAGCTATGTCACTATGTGTCTCTTGTAAGAAAATGATATCCATATCCTTATTTTCAATATATTCTTTCAACACAGCTCTTCTTCTTGTCACGGTGGTCAAGTGCATTGCCTCCTTTTCGTCTCGTGTCTTTGTTTGTTTATGTGTGAGTGGGCGTTGTCCCGCTCACGTGTCTATCAGCGCTCCAGCTGATTACCATCATTATCACTCACAGCTGCAGCTCGTTCCATCTCCCATAAATACTCACCTCATTCTCTGTTTCAGTGTCGGATTGTTGTTTGTTCCTCTCCATGAGATCGGTCGTGTCTTGGGTTCCTTCTGTGTTTCCTGTTCCGTGTGGTATTCCTATTCACTTCACGTCGGCACCTGGATTGGATCAGCACTACTCACTTCACCTGCACTCGTCTGACCATCGGGTCCCTGCGTGAGCCTGAATCGCCAGCCTAGTGGATAGTGGACTGAGTACTTCTTTGTGTAACAATAAATATTCTGAGTACCTGCTTTTGCTTCCTGTGTTCCTCCCGTGACAGAACAATCCGACCACATCATGGAAGCAGCAGGTGGAACTTCAGCAACCATGGACGATTTTGTGCGCGCTAGCATTCAGAGGATGGATGCACAGGATCGGCATCAGGAGGATGCAGCGCGTGCGATTCAGGCTCTCGTCTCGCAGGTGTCCGAGCTTACCCAGCGTTTTCAACAGCTGCAACCTCCCGCTGCGCCAGCTCCACCGCCTGTTCCTCCCACTCCACCAGTGCCCGCCTCCCAGTCGGAGCCCCGCTTACCCACTCCGGAACCATATTCTGGTGAGCCCAACTTCTGTCGTCCATTTCTTACACGTTGTGGCATGCATTTCGCCCTGCAGCCCAGAATCTTCGAGAGGGAGGAATCTAAGGTGGCCTTCGTACTCACGTTGCTGACTGGGAGAGCGGCACTATGGGGAACGGCGGTGTGGGAGAACCAGGAGACCTGCTGTTCCTCGTTCCAGGCACTCTCAGCCGAGATGAGGAGAGTGTTCGACCGTGCGGTTGCGGGGAGAGAGGCTGCCAGGGTCTTATCAGAACTGCGCCAGGGGGATCGTTCGGTGTCTGACTACGCCATCGAATTTAAGACCCTGGCGGCCGAGTGTCGCTGGAACGAGGAGGCGCAGTGGGATAGGTTCCTGCATGGGCTGGCCGACCGCGTCCAGAGGGAGATCTACGCCCTGGACCTGCCCACCTCCCTCAACAATCTTATGGATCTGGCCCTGAGGGTGGACTCTCGCCTAGCTCGGGTGGGACCACGAGCGCCATCAGACATGCCTCGCGGAGGTAGGGAACATCTACGGTCCAGTGGCATGGACGCGGCCGGTCCCTTCGATCACGAGCCTATGCAGGTGGGTAGAGCTCGGCTTTCCCGGGAGGAGAGGGAGAGGCGGAGGTCCCAAGGCCTTTGCTTGTATTGCGGCGGAGCGGGGCACTTTGCATTCGCCTGCCCGGTAAAAGGCCAAGCCCGATAGTAAGTTTGAGGCTACTATCGGGTGGGATCTCCGCCGAGAAGTCCTCATCCACATCCACCATCCTCCCGGTAAGACTCCGATGGTCTATCCACGATCACCCATGCACCGCACTGGTGGACTCCGGGGCAGAAGGTAATTTTATGGATCACTCTTTCGCGTTACAGTTTCAAATTCCCCTCAGAACACTTCCCCAGAGAATCACGGTACATGCTCTCAATGGACAGCCTCTTCCAGCCATTTCTCAGATCACGGAGGATCTCACACTCATCACCTCAGGAAACCACGCAGAAACCATTGCATTTTACATCATGGACTCTCAGCACACACCCATTGTTCTTGGTCATCCCTGGTTAGATCATCACAACCCACGCATTGACTGGAAACAGAGAACCATATCAGCCTGGAGCACTGAGTGTCATAAGTCTTGTCTTGTGTCTGCATGTTCTGTGGTGTCTGTTCCTGTGTTACAGGAGGAGGTGATGGATTTGTCAAACGTGCCCTCGGAGTACCGCGACCTGAGAGAAGTGTTCAGTAAGTCAAGGGCTGCTTCTCTTCCTCCGCATCGTCCCTACGACTGTGCTATAGATTTACTGCCAGGTACGTCTCCGCCTAAAGGCAAGATTTATTCACTCTCGGTTCCTGAGAGGCAGGCTATGGAGAAATATATTTCTGATTCTCTAGCTTCTGGGTTCATCCGATCTTCTTCATCTCCGGCGGGGGCGGGGTTTTTTTTTGTGGGGAAGAAGGACGGATCACTGCGACCTTGTATTGACTACCGGGGGCTGAACAACATCACGGTGAAGAATACTTATCCTTTGCCGCTGATGTCTTCAGCCTTCGAGAGGTTGCAGGGAGCGTCTCTCTTCACAAAATTAGACTTACGTAATGCTTATCATTTGGTCCGCATCAGGAAGGGGGATGAATGGAAGACTGCTTTTAACACCCCTAGAGGACACTTTGAATATTTGGTCATGCCCTTCGGGCTGTCCAATAGTCCAGCAGTCTTTCAGGCACTCGTCAATGACGTGCTGCGAGACATGATCGATCAGTTTATTTATGTTTACCTGGATGACATTCTGATTTTTTCTTCGTCTCTCCAGGAACATGTGCAGCACGTCCGACGAGTACTCCAAAGGTTGTTAGAGAATGGGCTTTTTGTCAAGGCGGAGAAATGCGTTTTTCATGCACAGTCGGTTCCTTTCTTAGGACACATCGTGTCGGCTGAGGGAATGCGTATGGATCCTGACAAAGTTAAGGCTGTGGTAGACTGGCCAAACCCAGATTCCCGTAAGGCCCTACAGAGGTTTCTGGGGTTCGCCAATTTCTACCGGCGTTTCATTCGCAACTTTAGCCAACTAGCCGCGCCTCTGACTGCCTTGACCTCCCCCAGAACTGCGTTCAGGTGGACAGAAGCAGCCGAAACTGCTTTTTCCAAACTCAAGAGCCGCTTTGTTTCGGCTCCCATTCTCATCGCCCCTGATCCTTCACGTCAGTTCGTGGTGGAGGTCGACGCGTCAGAGGTGGGGGTAGGCGCAGTTCTTTCCCAACGCTCTCCTTCAGACAACAAGATGCATCCGTGCGCGTTTTTGTCTCATCGTCTATCACCTGCTGAGTGTAATTACGACATTGGCAACAGGGAGTTGTTGGCAGTCAAGTTAGCCTTGGAAGAATGGCGCCACTGGTTAGAGGGGTCAGGGGTACCCTTTATGGTCTGGACCGATCATAAGAATTTGGAATATATTAGGACCGCCAAAAGGTTGAACTCCAGGCAGGCTCGGTGGGCACTTTTTTTCGGCCGTTTCGATTTTTCCCTCTCGTATCGTCCGGGTTCCAAAAACATCAAACCCGATTCTTTGTCGCGTATTTTTGATCGTTCCGAACACGCATCTACTCCCGAGCGCATTTTTCCTGAGAACTTAATTATCTCTGCGCTCACTTGGGAGGTCGAGTCGAGAGTCAAGCAGGCTCTAGAAGGGGTAACGCCTCCGATCCGGTGTCCTCCTAACCGTTTATTTGTGCCAGAGAAACTTCGTCCAGACGTCATTCAGTGGGGTCACTCTTCTAGTCTAGCCTGTCATCCAGGAGTTAGTCGTACTCTATTTGTAGTCAAGCAACGATTCTGGTGGCCGCTTATGGCTCGCGACGTTCACGATTTTGTTTTGGCTTGCTCAGTCTGTGCCATTGGCAAGGCGTCCAATCGACCCCCAGATGGGCTACTCCAACCGCTGTCGGTGCCTTCGAGACCCTGGTCCCATATCTCGCTAGATTTTGTTACCGCCCTCCCACCCTCCCAGGGTAACACGGTAGTTTTAACCGTGGTGGACCGGTTCTCGAAGGCAGCTCACTTTATTCCCTTGCCCAAATTGCCCTCAGCCAAGGAGACAGCGGTTGCAGTCGTTAATCATGTCTTTCGGTTACATGGCCTCCCGACAGACGTGGTTTCCGACAGGGGACCCCAATTCGTGTCCAAATTTTGGCGAGAGTTTTGTAAGCTGCTGGGGGCGACGGTCAGTCTGTCTTCGGGGTTCCACCCCCAGAGCAATGGTCAAACTGAGAGAGCCAACCAGGATTTGGAAAGAACTTTGCGATGTACGGCTGCGAAGAATCCTTCCTCCTGGTGTCAGCAACTGTCTATGGTGGAGTACGCCCACAATTCGTTGCCAGTATCGTCTTCGGGCCTTTCTCCTTTTAAGTGTAGTATAGGATACCAGCCACCTGTTTTTCCTAGTCTGGAATCCGAAGTCGCGGTCCCCTCTGCTCACGCCTTTGTCCAGAGGTGTCACCGCACATGGACGAGAGCCCGGGAGACTCTCCTCCGTGTACGGGCACGCACCAAGGCCAAGGCCGATCGCCACCGGTCTAGGCCTCCCGTATACGTCGTCGGTTCCAAAGTGTGGCTTTCTACCAAGAATATTCCGCTCCGCTCCGTGTCTAATAAATTAGCTCCTAAATTCATTGGCCCGTTTTCTGTCACCAAGATTGTTAGTCCGGTGGCAGTCCGCCTCAACCTTCCTCTAGCGTACAAGAGAATTCATCCGGTATTCCATGTGTCTAAAATTAAGCCCGTTTTCTTTTCTCGCATTAATCCGCCTGTCCCGGTTCCCCCACCGCCGCGTCTCGTAGATGGGGAACCATCCTATTCGGTCCGTCGCATTCTGGACTCTAGGCGGAGGGGACGCGGATTTCAGTACTTGGTGGACTGGGAAGGTTACGGTCCAGAGGAGAGAAGTTGGGTTCCTACCAGTGGCATCCTGGATCACTCTCTGATCGATGATTACAATCGACAGGTAAGGGAGTCTGGGAACGCCGTGAGGCGTTCCTAGAGGGAGGGGTACTGTCACGGTGGTCAAGTGCATTGCCTCCTTTTCGTCTCGTGTCTTTGTTTGTTTATGTGTGAGTGGGCGTTGTCCCGCTCACGTGTCTATCAGCGCTCCAGCTGATTACCATCATTATCACTCACAGCTGCAGCTCGTTCCATCTCCCATAAATACTCACCTCATTCTCTGTTTCAGTGTCGGATTGTTGTTTGTTCCTCTCCATGAGATCGGTCGTGTCTTGGGTTCCTTCTGTGTTTCCTGTTCCGTGTGGTATTCCTATTCACTTCACGTCGGCACCTGGATTGGATCAGCACTACTCACTTCACCTGCACTCGTCTGACCATCGGGTCCCTGCGTGAGCCTGAATCGCCAGCCTAGTGGATAGTGGACTGAGTACTTCTTTGTGTAACAATAAATATTCTGAGTACCTGCTTTTGCTTCCTGTGTTCCTCCCGTGACACTTCTACCATCCCTTCCTCCATTAATATTAATTGTTCCTATCTTAATACTGCCCATTGAAAGAAAAGGAAGATCAAGAAAGAAAAAAAGAAGGGTTAGCAAAGAAAAATACAGAGAAAACACCCCAAGTGATTTAATCATTAAGGAATTGTTAGACCTTTTTCAAGGGCCATTTTTCTTCTCAATTTAGTTACAATTTTTTTTAATCTAAATCTTTTTCGTCTACTCAATTCATCATAATTGGCTGTCTGTTGAATTTTTACAGCTGATTGCAAGAATTTTTTTGCATCAGGAAAAAATTCACTAATCTCTATTGTTTTTCCAAAAGTCGCATCCAGGAAGTCATTAACCTCATTCACAGTATACAATTGGTCTTCACCAAATTGGGAAAGAATATCGGATGCCTCTGAAAACTTGTCATCATCCTCCGTGTCGACTTGCTCCTCAGCATCAGTTAACTGGGACAAACAAATCTGCCCAGTATTTTGTGCATCGTTTGTAACAACCTTTGGTAACTTAGATCGAAGACCCTCTTCGTCTTCATCATCACCCTCGTTTACATCCACACACGGATTTCCTCTCTTTTCAGTAGACCTACCAACTAAACTACCATTTGGGTTTCCTTGCTTCTGATTGCTCGTCCCTTCATCTGCATTTTCGTCTTTATTTTTCCCATCAATTGTTATTGTGTTTGGTTCTTCACTGATCCCTGCATTTTCACCAATGTTTACACTAGAAATAACTTCAATATTATTATTTTCTAGATGTACTTTATTATGTGGGCAAGCGATCTTTTTATGTCCAACGTCTCCGCATTCGAAACATTTCAAATTTCCGGTACTCGCGTAAATCATGTACGGTTTACCTTCATGTTTGATTCGGAAAGAGATATCTAGCGTTTGTTGATCAAGAAACATAAACACATGACGCCGAAAAGACAACACGTGTTTCAATGCTTCATTCCTACACCTCAAAGGAATCATTTTCACTTCGCTGGCCATTTTTCCAAACCTCAACAGTTCTTTTTCAATGTCACTATTTAATATAAAGGGCGGCACGTTCGAAATCGTAACTCTAATAGATTGCGATACAAGCGGTGACACAACAGTAAACGCTCCATTCACCCAAACGCCGGTTTCAGTAAGTTTACTCACCAAACTTTCATCTTTAAGGAAAACAACCACGGCTTTGTTCATCCTTGACGCTGAGATTATATTTCCATATCCAATCTGTTCACCAACAGCGACAAGCACGTCTTCCACATTAGAATCTGCGTCAGGTACACATCTAACTCCATGGCGGAGCGAGAGTGAGGCTACCCCACTCGGGTGAGCCTCCATCTCAGGCCTCCGCCACGAAGCCGAAAAACTTCCGAGAACCGAAACGTAAATGATACTCGAAATTAAGTTAATAAAAATATACACAAAGCAAAAAAAAACATAAAGAAAGAAAATACGAAAAAAAAATAAACAAAAAGAAAATTAGAAACAAAGTAGAAAAACTAATTCGCTCTTCTCACCCGTTTGTTGCTCCCATAACCCAAAACCCCCAGCATGCAAAGCAAGAGAGAGAGAGAGAGAGAGAGAGAGAGAGAGAGAGAGTCCACATAACACTACAAAGTTGAGAAGAGTTTTATCTTATGCAGAGAAACTTTATACAGTGACTTGATGCATTTTAACTTTCAGAGAGGACAGAAAAAACTACTGGACACATCACATCTGTTTAGGACACACTGCTATAGTTGACTTGTTGATATTGGAAATACAAATTGTGCCTTGGAAGAGTTTCAGTGATTAAAACATAAAACTCAAAAATCCATAAATTTCAACATAAAAACAAATCATCCATAAAACAACAAAACACTAATTTACCTTGACCAGATAGTTTATTCCTGCCACAACCTGACTCTTATAGAGTATAGGAATGAAATCTTTAAAATGTATTCCAGTCTTCTTCTCCATCTGTGACTTCACCTGAATAAACGCACGTTATATTAATCTATATTATTATTATTTTTTAAGTCTCTAGGGAGTTTCATATATCATTCAGAAAACTCATAAAACGTTTTGTGACTTTGAGTGAAAAGTAATACAGTTCTTTTGAAAATAACAACAAATAATTTCCTCAACACATTTCACAGCACCGAAATAGATCATTTTACTAGTCTGTGTTTTAACAAAAACATTTACGAGTGATTTTCAGTCTCCTACCTCATGGCAGATCTTCTTCACCTCTTCAGTGGCAAGCTGCACTGTGGTGAATCCTCCAGTAATTATCTTTGCTGCTTCAGTCATTGTGCTGGTGATCAAAGATGAAATCAACTGTATTATCAGACAGTTTGTCTCACAGATTGATTCTGATCCACTATTTATGCTGCCAAAATCATGATCATGATCAGAATGAATGAATGAATGAATGAATAGGCGGGGTTTTACTTTGGTGTGTTGTGTAATATTCAGAAAAATGTTTTTTGTAACTTTTCAGAAAAACAAAACGTTTTGACATTTATTGCACAACATATGCAATTATTTGTGGACTGCTTCTAGTTTTTAAAAAATTTAACCCAAAAAAAATGTGTCCAAATCTTCAACCAGATCATTAAAAAATGATTAAAATAAATAAATAAAATAAAAAACAATTTATTAACCACTTAAAATCCATCGAAAATCTTCGCTGTAATGTTCGTACGTTCTTTTTTAGACTTCCCTATATGGTATCACCCAATTCATGGTATCATTTGAAAGCTTAGAATCTAAACTTTACAATGAATACAATCACTTTTGTTTTTATGATACATATTAAATTAAATATTAGCTTAAATATGCATTGGCCCAGACAAAAAAAATCTGCTTTATGATTGCAAATAAATATTAATAAAAAAATGTTTTTTTATATATATTTCACAAAACAGTCAAGTCATATTTCACAAGAAAGGTCTCATTCTAAGGCATTTGGTGATGTTAGGATTTAGGATTTAGTGATTAAGGATTTATTTCCTTGTGAGAAAATCATAAATTGAATAATCTTCAAAAGAATTGCGCAGTGAAATATGATCAAACTGAGATAACAGTGAAAAGTATCAAATTCCAGCTCCGATTACAGCTTCAGCCACAAACCACCACACAATCTAAAGCCGACTTCGAGAACCACCGCCAGGTCCCAGGAAGGAACCCTGGACCTGACTGTCGGTCTCATCCTCCATGTACCATGGAGAAATAGTATGACTAGTTGGTGCCTCCCCAAAGGCCCATCACTCAGTGGTGCATGGACCCGCCGCAATGGCAGCCACGTACACCTTAAGTGTGGACGGAGAGAGACCCGCAGAGAAACGATCTTGAAGAAACTCCAGAACTGAACATACCACTTGAGGCCATATAATCTCCTAGTAGACGGAGCCCTAGAGCTAAATATGGATTTGACCACCCCAGCTGATAGACCGGCATCTAGGTACTGGACCCCCTCAGGGGCCAGACCCACAATTTCCACAGCTCCGGGCGAGGGTGGAATATTGTGCTTTCCGCCTGAGACAACAGATCCCTCCTCAGAGGAATCTGCCATGGCGGAGCTATCAGAAGTGAAAATTTGTCTGAAAACCATACTTGGGCCGGCCACAACGGGGCTACCAGAAGAAGACTGATGCCCTCCTGACGGACCCTCTCCAGGTCTTCCGGGAGCAGAGCGACCGGGGGAAAAGCGTACAGGCGAAGCCTCGGCCAGGCCTGTACCATGGCATCCAACCCCAGTGGGGCTGGATGAGTGAGGGAGAACCAAAGTGGACAGTGGGACGTCTCTCGAGACGCAAACAGATCCACTTCCAATGGTCCAACCTCTGCCATATCAACTTCACCAACTCTGGGTGAAGTCTCCATTCCCCGGGCCTCAGCCCCTGCCTCGTCAGGATGTCTGCTCCCTGATTCTTAAACCTCGGGACAGATATTGCTCTAATAGATAATAATTTCCCCTGGGACTGTAGAATAATCTGATGCGCCAGTCTGGATAGACGCCGCAATCGGAGTCCCCCTTGTCGGTTCAGATAAACTACCACTGATGTATCCGAACGTATCAGAACGTGGTAACCCTTGATGTCTGGGAGGAAGCTCCTCAGAGCCCTGGACACAGCCAACATCTCTAGGCAAATTATATGCCAAAAATGTTGATGGTTCTGCCACAGACCCCTGGCAAAGCGGCCGTCCATGACCGCGCCCACGCCAGTGAAGGAGGCGTCTGTCGAAACGGTTTTCCGGCGACATGACGCTGCTAACACTGGCCCTTGGGACAGGAACCAAGGTTTCTTCCATATTAATTAGGGAAACGAAGGCATCTGCGCGTAACCCTGATTTTTCGGAACGGATTCCCCCTCGGGGAAATCCCCTTGGCTATCAGCCACCACTGAAGGGGCCTCATGTGTAGAAGGTCCAAAAGGTATTATGTTGGACACAGCTGCCATGAGGCCCAGCAGTCTTTCAAATTGCTGTACAGTGATGGCCTGGCCTAGCTTTATCCCGGACGCCATGGCCCGGATGGACTCGTGCGGGAGACATGCGGGAGACATATGTGTCCACATCGTATCCGAGTTCCATACCATGCCCAGAAACTTAGTTTTCTGAGCTGGTACCAACACGCTTTTCTTCGTGTTGAGTCTCACCCCCAAGCTCTCAATATATTGCCAAGGACGACATCTCGATGCCGAACTGCCATTGCTCGAGACTGAGCCAGAATGGGCCAGTCGTCGGTTAAATTAAGTGTAGGGAAGCCCTGAAGCCTCAGTACCAGAGCTGCATCCATACACTTGGAGCTTTTGCGAGGGGAGAGTGCTAGGCCAAACGGAAGAACCCGAATTTGGTACGCTTCGCCCCCGAAAGCGAACCTCAGGAACCTCCTGTGTATTGGAAGGATGGAGCACGGAAGTATGCGTCTTTTAGACCTATCGTGATAAACCAGTCCTCGGACCTGATTTGATTCACAATGAGCATCTTGAACCTGGAGCTCCTCAGAGAACGATTTAAGTGACTCAGTGTGGGAGGGAAAGGGTCTATTTTTTATTTATTTAAATGGTTCTAAGCGCATCGCAGGCATCGTGAGCGCAGTAGCCTACTGATAGGGAGTGTTTCACAGAGATCACAGACAGCCCCCTCGAGAGCTGCCCGTGCGTGTTACACTCCCAAACAATTCACACACAACTGATGCGTGTCCCCACTCGTAATATATTTTGGGCAGGGGTGCACACATCTAATGAATTGCCATAATACAGTGACTGGATCAGACAAACAGAAACAACACCAAATAAGACAGACAAAAACAGAGAGCGCTTGCTGAAGAGCGAAAGGTTATTTTAAGAACTGTTGACTTAAAGGGTAGAATAACCCTTTCACTTGTTTGGGAATCACTCTCCAAATACTGTCAGATTATTGGTTGTTCACACAAAAAAAACACAAAAAAAAACAAAAGAAGATATTCTGAAGAACATTAGGAACCAGTTGAACCAATATTGGTGCTGATTGACTTCCATTGTATGTACAAAAACATATTTGAACATGTTTTTCAAAATATGTTCCACAGAAGAATGAGTCACACAACTTTGAAACAACATGAGTGTGACATAATTGTTATTTTTTTAATTAACTTTAAAACGAAGCCACAAAAGCATTAATTATCACTATTCAAAGAATTGATGAATAAAAAAGTAAGCTTTTTTATGTACAGATTCAGTATTCAATTCATTCAATTCCTTTTTATTGTCATTGCATGTAAAAATGAAACAAACCGCAAAGTATTATCACTGTGAATCATGGACGTGATGAACGCAGCATTCATAGAGATAAAATTAAAACATTATGTTATATGTATTTTTATAAAACATGTTACAAATTATATACACAACAGATATGATTATTTGGCAGTTATTTCAGACCATTCTGAAACCTTTTATTGCCACCCTGGTCCTTATGTGGCCTCACCACTGTTGACACACTGCATTAATGTAGTAATGACAACTAATCAAACTCAATTTAAATTCAAATTTAAATTATTCAAATTCAATTTAAATCCTCACAAATGAAATAAAGCTATAGACTTCAAAGAGTAAAAACTGGTTATTCACTCATTGTTTGCTCTAAACTCTTAGAATATTACATTCTATATTACATTTGAAAAATGTGAACTGTTACAGTTCATTCTTAACTTTGAAACTTCATTACCTTTTCAAAATATTCCATCAAACTGGATTATTTGAGGAGCGTGCACTAATATTTTCACTTCCGTTTGTTTTGATCGTTGTCTCAAAGACACGTCCACAATACTGGAAATATTCACTGGAACAGTTTCTCATAGGAACTGAATATTACACAACAGGGGCAGAAGTATTGCACAAACACATAGCCTACAGGCTTTTGCGTTCCACTTTAAATCATAAAAATATACATCAGAATAGCATGACACTATTGTTCTTTGTTTCATTGTACATGGTTAATAATTATAAACTGAAATTGGTGTGTTTAAATGCAATATCTGATTAATTATACATTTACGTTTAAAGCAACACCATGTAGCTTTTGCTCTCGGGATCCCCCTACAGTTGGGAAACAGTATTGTCTTCTACTACTGTCATGGTTACACCAGGGGATACAGTGCATTTGTTGACAAGCCGATACCCCCGAACTCTGCAGGAGGAGTTCTCACGTCTTGGGTTCAGACTGCCTGCGTTGTGTGTGAAATGTCTTCATCACAGGTACAGTGCCATATATGTCAGCATGTCATATGAATATAATTTCATGGGTTTTATTTTTTTTAAACGCCAAAAGATCGCGTAGCTCACGTTTACAAGCCAGCGTCATTATAGTAGCCTGTCTACTGTTTAACAGAATGGATATGCTAATTCAATTCAATGTTTGTGTGGTAGGTAATATATCGTCAATATTATAATATCAAGCTACCATAGATGAATCTTTGAAAAATCTATTTGCATATAGCCTGAGGCAAGACACTTTCACCAGAAAAATACATAAACAAACATGAATATCAGCCTGCAGTCATTAGGATAGTTATCCTAAAAGATGATTTTGTCCATCTAATCATGTATTATTTACTTGCAAGAATGTGCAAGTAAATATTACATTTAAATCTGTAAATATAAACTTGTTGTGTTCTGTAAATAAACAAACAAAACAATGTAGCCCCTACCAAACTTGTACACGCCGTGTAGACATAGCCTAGGCTTACTTATGACTTTTTTTTTGTAAAACGCTATTCCAGCCAGCCAACAAACACTAGCTGGGCTCTCACGTCCGAATTTGAGGAAGTGGGGGAAGTGAGGTATGCCGTAAAGTAGTCGAATTTTGTAGTTCTTTTTGTGCACGGTTTACTATCCGAACCCCGAAGCTCCGTAGAGCCAGTAAAAGCGATACAGACCCCGTCCGGCTATGGCAAACGTGCCATTCAACCTATTGTTAGTTGATGTACCATCACAAGGGTCTTGGAAATGTTGTGGCAAAAAACAATTACTAAACTCAGCATTCCCAGGCAAAGAGACGTCAAGATCCAAATTGTATTTAAAAAGAAAAGTAATTTATTCATGCAAGAAAAATGGTTCTCTGACCCCAGCCCTGCAGCCAGGCTGCAAGGCCAGAGTCAGAGACAGACAGACACTGGCCCTCCTGTCCTTCCTTTTTCCACAGAGAGATCGGCCTGCTACTTTATAATGCAAGGGAATCTATCAACCCCCACCGTTTACACAAGAAGGAACATCTTCCCCCACCATGGAAACTTAAGATACAGACATTCTCGGGCTCACACCTCCCTCCAGCTGAACCAACGTTACATCAGCAAAAACTCAGAATACAGACAGAGAACATACAGCATTAATCTGTTAAATCATTAGGAAAGATTAAAAATGCCATTACAAATTCTCCCTTTTTATCATTATCTGATAACCAAATAAACGCAACAATTTTAAGTCATTTCATCATATTTATACCTTTCATTTAAATCTTCCTTTTATCCCTTCCGTGACCATGTGACTAAAACCCAAATGTGAGACATTCAAAACTGACCAATCAGATAATTACAACTTCCCTCGTTGTACCAAAGGTGGGACAATTTCATACCCCCAAAATACACACATCTTAGGCCTACAGGCCTCGATCACTATCAGCACCTCGGTGCCTTTACAGACTCCAAATGGTCATTATGGAAATAGGTTGTCAAAAACAGTAAAGCAGATGTCTTTGTTCATTTCAAATATCTTGGATTATTTTCAATCCTACAATTCCCCATTGGTCCCGTTGGCCACACACATGGAGTCCAAAGGTGACACAGTCCATCTTTCTGTTTTGTACAGTTGCATCTTCAGACTTTTCGTCCAAGCTTTGTAGCAATAACAGTTTGTCAGTTGTTCAGTCTTTTGTTCACCATCCAGCCCTGCAGGATTAGGCTCTATCAAATTGGGTTGCACCGTTATGCAAATCATCCATCGAATACTTCACATCTCCACAAGAACAGGCACTGAATCTTGGAACAAACGCTGGCTCCTCTTTCTGAGGAGGGCACAGAATGTGAACTTGGGTTGCAGGGATCCTGTGATTAAAGAACATCTAGCACAATGAACAGCAAAAGCAGACACATGTCATTTGTCATTGGTCAGAGGATTGATATGGTCAGATTGAAATTAGTCTCCGGCAAAAGCCCTTAAATTGATGTATTTAAAAAAAATATGGTCAAGGAATGATAAAAAAAAGATCTTACAAGTTCTTACACTGTTTCAGGAAACACTCAAATAAATTTCATTACAACAAAACAACAACTGCTAGTTTAAAACACCATTTCATGAAGAGTATCAGCAAAATATTCAGTGTAACCAAACACAGAGATTCAATTCAATTGATGTCCAAAAATATTGTTGCAAGTCCAATGGTCAAAATACAAATAAACAGAAACCCAATAAGTTTCAGAAATCTTTCAAAATCATTAATGAGAATTCAAATAGTTATACTTCGGTTAAAATGAGAAATACTGACATACATTTTAAAAGAACTTGGTGAGACAAATGATTACATAAGTGATAAAGTAAATCCAAAGAAAAACAAAACAAACAATTTTCCGTATAACTGATCACTTGAACCTTGTTGAAGTATCAAGCAATTAAATATTAACTGAAGCAGGGCTAAATGGATAAACTCTGTCACCGCATTCCCGAATTCGGACCCGCGTTCACTCCAGTATAAACAAGAAATTGTATAGATTGTCATAGTATGAAATCCATATCAATTCAACACCCCTGGTTGATTTGAATAAACATACAAATAGTAAAAATTATAACAAAACCCCTCATTTCAAATCCTGTCCTTGTAGGTCATCTCGTAACACGCATGACTGCTGCTTTTAACCCTTTTTACATTTCATCGTCCTCAGAAAGAAAAGAAAAGAAAACAAAACAGAACAAAACAAAAGGAAAGAAATGAAAAGAAAAAAACAAAACAAAACAAAACAAAACGAAACTTAACTCAATTAATACATTTTACTGTAACTTCCGCTACTTGAATCGTCTGCATAATTTTGTTCATCCTTCTAACCAATGTAGTTGTTCAAAATTAACTCTAATATTTCCATTATGGACCGTCTTTTTTGCTTATTACACATTAATTAATAGATTTTCTACATTTTCACCAATCAAATCAATACCAAGTTTGAATCAATCAAATAAAATCATCAACATCTTCACAAAACAGATTCTTCTGCTAAACCATTAGTTGGTCGAATCGTCTTAATGGAGGCTGTTACTAGCACAAGCCTTTGATCCCTCACTTTATTCTTCGCATTGGCATGTGTGGTTGCTGATATTGGTTGGTGTATTTTAAGGTAAGATGCTTTGACACAGGTGTCACAATCTCCAACCTTGTTTTAGGACTGAACCATTTCCTGGCTGCTTTCACCTGTAAATGGAGACCTTAAAGTGTTTTTGTTAGTGACTGCTTGTCTAGTCGGTCGTCCCTCTTGATTCGACCTGTGGAATCATCAACCTAACACATTATCACCAGATAATTTCTTGCACTCAGAGTCCTTTTCCCCTGAAACACACTCAACCCACTTTGCTCATGTTAACAAAACAACATTTATACATTTGGAACAGAATCAATTCTTTTTGATCCAATCCATCCTGACATTCTGCAAAAGAAAATTTTTAAGTTATGCGCTGCGCAGGTGTCGCACCTTTCTGTCACAATAATAAGCCAGGATAGCTAGCCAAATTCATCCATAGCCATTATTGCATTGGGCACAGTCTGCCCTGTTCGTTCACTCCTGTGTGACAAGATCAAGCTGGTTTTAAAACAAATGGTCCTTCTGACCCCCCTGACCCCCCTGGGTTTTGAAAGGCTCTTATCTGATCATTTGTTCGTGTGTGTGTGTGTGTTTCTTTGCTCATGCCATGTGCCCAAAAGTCTGCATTCTCTGTAAAGAAAAACAAATGTCAAGGTTATTGTCACATGTGTTCTGTGTGTCCGTTGTGCTGCCGTATCCGCCCTAGGCGTTTCCTGTTGAAACATTTCTTGTTATTAGCACACTTTACAGACTTTTGTTAGGGAGAAGAATGACTTCTTGCAGGGCTTTACTCAATTAAACCATTCTGAGATTTACTCAATCTCAACATCCATTGCTCCACCTGTGCGATGGCTTTGGGAACACAGATGGCTTTGGGAAATCCCAAACCATCACAAACCATTCCCCATTTTTGATGCACCATCTTACTTGTGCATCAAATTAACATAATTGTGTTTTGATTCACTAAACTAAACACTGTCCTCCAGACATCTTTCTCTGCCTCCCAAACAAAACGTTGCATTCTTCACTCCAAGCCACAATCTCGTCCTCCCATCAAAGTACCCGAAACGCAAATGGCCCTCACTCTCAACTCAGTTTCAATTCTCAGTCATTTACAAACATTTTAAGTCATCAACCGTCTCCATCAGGTCAGTTGTTTCTTCACAGACTTTCTTTTGTCAGTCGAACAACATTCTCGCCCTTTGTTCACACAAATGTTAAAAGCTCTCTCGCTGATTTGATATTGATCTAGCCAATTTTTTACTGTATTGTTGACGTCAAATCTATAACTTATTTTATTTCAATCCATGATGGATTCCGATACAACTCCACAATTCCAACTTCCATCAGAACTTAAACTGATCTAGAAATTCATTCAAATCTACTGTATATCATAAATGACCAAATCAATTCAGAATTATCAACTTTTCTCAAATTTGTCATTTAGCTATCTGTAATTGATAAAACATTAATGACACATCTATGCACACTATTCAGACTATGAATAGCTTTCACTAACTAATACCTAAACTCACTCTTATCAAGACATAAACTGCGGTCATCATCAAACACACCTGACTATTAACCGTTCATATTTCTTGTCTTTTCTCCAAAAAGATTTACATTTAAATCAAAATTTTAAACTTACATTTTGCTGTAGCTTTTACCTAATTTTTTTACATGGCCTCTTAACCATTTTCAAAACATGTCTATTCATTTGCTTTTACAAACGTCAGCTGTGTTGTTTTTTGTTTTGTTCATTATCATTACTTTGTTTCACCATGTACTAACGACCTTCAGGAGTTAAAACTATCTTATAGACACATTAGTTCAAAATCAACAAATCAAAACAGTATTATTTTAAAGACTTCTTTTAAAGTCATTCAGTTTTATTTCTAAAACATTTACAATTTGCCCTAATTGTATAAGATCCTGTAACATTATTTCCTTTAACATCTCTGTGCCTATGATTTTCAACTGAAACACTGTGCTTTACCATAAATAGCTCATTAGCATTTACAATGCAGGCTCAGATAACAGCTTTTAGCTGACATTCGAATAAGAGAGAGACTTTTGAGCCATTCCTGACTAATATTTTCACTTTCATAAACTAACTTAAGACTTCATCTATCATCTTGTTAACTCTAGCCTAGTTATCTTTTCTATAAATTACATGCATTTTCAATTCAAGCATGATTTTTATAGGTTTCTTTTGCCCATATAGGGAATTTAGACATTATAAATTCCTACTCAGAATGAGTCTCTGTTGCACTGAAACTGTTTCAGCACACATCAAATTCAGATAATCAAATTGTTTTCAACCAAATCATAAACTTTATCTTATTTACAAACAGCACATCAGCTTGTAGGGTTTTCATAGTCAACACTCACAACCTTTTGTTTAATCAAATGCCTTTTACGCATTTTGCATTTTAGCAACTGTTACTCCCTCAACACTGCTTCTACGTAGCCTATTTGATTCTTTAGAGAACAAATAATTATTATTGAGTCTCAATAACGTTTCAAATTTCATCTAAATTTTAGTTGTCATGTTCTCAAATTACCATAGTTTTAATATCTTACTTCCATATTTTCTCTTCTATGAGTTTATCAATCTGCAATTATGATCATCTAGAACCTTTTTTAAGCGTTTCATTAAAAGACAATCATTTTATAGCCTTCTTCAGATCTTCTCTCTGTAATTTTCTGTTTATTCTAATACGACCATCTCTAACCCTCCCCTCCTAGGCCAAATTGTCTTTCACACCTAGGGGTCTTAATTTATGGTTAAATTGCCTTCCGTGCCTTCCTGACTGAAAAGTTTCCCGTGGCTTAAGGTGTTAAAAGTTCCCCAGTAGCATGTGTTTTTGCTATGAGCGAGCCTTAAGAAAACAGACATGCATTCCAGAAGATAAACATGCTTAACACCACACAATGTCTGAAGAAGTTAAGACAAGTTTTTTTTTTTTTTTTTTTTTTTCATTAACACTACATTAATACGTCACTCTCACATCATTTAGATGTAGCCTACTGCTGACCACAATAAAACACTTTGCCGTTTGATCACGACCAGCCTCCGAATTCACCCCCACTTGCAGTTTTGTCCCATTCAGGAAAGCAAACAACAATACAATCTCTCAGTTGCAAATTCAATCAAAATAGCATTCTCTGTATTCTTTTACAATCTCAGTTCCCGTAAACTAGATCTAGCCTAACTGGAGTAAAATAGAATAAAATTCTAAATTCCCCTGAGTCTTCTAAATTCCCCCTTCCCTCTGGGGTTTTACTGTCCTCACTCCCCTGAGGTTGAAAATTCTTTGTTTGTGGCTAAATAATCTCTATCTTTCCTGAAGATAATTACCTACACTAAAAGTTCAAAGGCTCTTTACCATTTGTTTGACTGTGTCTGTCACACTGTTCTGTTTACTATCTGCCTTCAAAAACATCCCCCATTCACTAATGCAAACAGAGCTACTAATGCAATCTGTTGCAAATTGAATTATAATAGCCAAATGCCAAATCATAGTAACATTACTCTGTTTTTCTAACCCATTTTAACACATAGTTTTCTTCAAATTTGTATAATTTTGGCACTTTCTTTGTTTGGAGCCAATCTGTTTATTGTTTCTTTTCAATCAGAATCAAACTTTTACAAAAGCATCATTTGCAAATCAGTTAGCTTCAGCTGCTTACAGCATTTGCTCTCTTCTGTCTCACTATTATTTATCAGGACTGTTTCACAGAAATCACAATATCATTCATATCTCAGTCCCTAAATTACACAGCTCTCATAGCCGCTTGCACATTCAACTCTTGTTATAAAATATGGCAGCAAATCTATTCTTCAATACCATTGTTTTCATAACATTAATACAATAAAGCACATTCACATCATAATTAATACTGACATATAGAATGTTGCCCATTCTGCTTAATGAAACATTCCTCATGTTAATCCCTGTTAATCATACTCAATGCCTTATTTTTATCTAAAACTCACTTTTCATACCATTTCAACTTAATTTGACTTAACAGGCGATCATAAATAGTTCCATGAATTCTATCAATCCCTACATTCCATGTTCCTTCTATCTTCAATCTTTCCCTACATTTCAGTTTCTTTCTACATCTGTTCTCTTTATCTGCAATCCAACAATTCAGTTCAACAACTCACTCTTTTGTAATTTCCATCAGAAAAAACAAACATTCTATTTTACTATCCTTTGCTAACTTCAGTTCCTTCTCTTTCATCTTCAATTCAACAATTCTTCTTTTATTCTACCTGCTTCTTCAGTTCAACAATTCTGTCTGTTCACAGTTTTACACACACGCTGAACACGACTATAAAAAGCCTTTTGTTACAATTTTCCGTTCCCCAATTTCTTGCATGCTTTTCTGGCCATAATTCTTTCTTTTTGTTTTTCTTTTTTTTTTACAAAAACTGGTGTGTAAAAATGATCTAGCTCACTGTTAGATGATCCCATTTTTGGCTGAATCTCCTCTCTTGGATTTTTATTTTCGACGCGCGTCTTATTAATCTGTTGAACGTCTTCGACAGATCTGACTTCTTAACCCAAAATCAGACGGGTTTTAGCAAATATGCTCTGTATTCAGCTGTGACTCTTCCGTTCACTTACTTAATCAGCTGTGGCTCTTCCGTCCACCTACGAGCTAGTTTTCAGAAAATTGACTTAACTTCCTCAGGTCAATTTCTCGCTTAAAAACTCTACTCACACCAAAGAACCAGTCTCAGCCAATATGGTTCACTCACAGTTAGCCTATATCAATCTACACCCAACAAAAGAGAAGAAAAATAATAATTTGGCTGTCTTTTTTACCTGAGACGCACTGCCACCAGTTCTTTCTGATCCCGGTGAGGATTCTTCTCTGGCCCTGAAATCAGGAGTTTGCTCTCTCTCTCGTAACCTGTTGAGCTCTCTTTCTCAAACCGTCGAGGTATGAGACCAGTACCTGGTACCGGGGCGATTCAGTCCGTCAAATCCGTCTCAGGACCAGGAGAAGAATTTTCCTCACGGAATCCCACTTCTGACACCAAATTGTTGTGGCAAAAAACAATTACTAAACTCAGCATTCCCAGGCAAAGAGACGTCAAGATCCAAATTGTATTTAAAAAGAAAAGTAATTTATTCATGCAAGAAAAATGGTTCTCTGACCCCAGCCCTGCAGCCAGGCTGCAAGGCCAGAGTCAGAGACAGACAGACACTGGCCCTCCTGTCCTTCCTTTTTCCACAGAGAGATCGGCCTGCTACTTTATAATGCAAGGGAATCTATCAACCCCCACCGTTTACACAAGAAGGAACATCTTCCCCCACCATGGAAACTTAAGATACAGACATTCTCGGGCTCACACCTCCCTCCAGCTGAACCAACGTTACATCAGCAAAAACTCAGAATACAGACAGAGAACATACAGCATTAATCTGTTAAATCATTAGGAAAGATTAAAAATGCCATTACAGAAATATATTATGAAGGTTGAAAAACGACATTTGTGTTGCTTTAATCATTTAGAAGACGCTTTTATCCAAAGCAACTTACAAATGAGGAGAACAATAGAAGCAATCAGACCAATCAGGTGTTATACAGCAATAAATCACAACAATCCTGTGCCATGGGCACTGCCATTTTGTAAAGATCTCATCTTTGAGTTGCTGTTCCCCTCCTGAAACGAAGCTTCAGACATCACATATCACACTGCTTCAATGTGAGACGTTTCATTTTTTTGATACAAGCTTCGGTGCCAAACATCACATCACTATAGCCTGCCCTTCACCACCCTCAAACGTAGAACGGATTCTGTCAGCCATTTCGGATCAAGCTGCAACCATTCAGAGTCACAACCCGGCTCTGTCAGAGATCCTTCACCTTCTGAGCCACCAGTCTCAAGCCTCCTCATCCCGAGAGCCACCTCCTGATCTGCCACCCAGATCTGTGCTCGCTCTACCATCAGAGGCCAGACTATCAGCCCCTGAACCATTTGATGGCAGTCCTGAGAGATGCAGAGGTTTCATTACCCAGTGTACACTGGCCTTCCCACTCCAGCCCAGCAGCTTTCCCACTGAAGGTAGTAGAGTGGCTTACACCATCACTCATTACTTTTGCATTGGACTGGGCTAAGATATATGTTCTGCTGCCTTGAGTTAAGTAAAGGTTCACAATGTTACGAACGTCTCCTGTATGCAAGTATCGATTCTTACAGTCCAGAAAAAAAGAAAAAAATTGTGTTTTAAATATTATTTATTCTTCTGAAGCAATATTCTCATCAGTGTTCAGTCAGCTTGACATATTTAAATCTGCATATTATGATATTTTAACCTTTATAAAGGGAATTTTCTCTAATTGTTTAAATTGTTTTTAAATTCTTAATTTTCTTAATTAAACTTTTAATTCATTTTCAATTCTTAAATTTGATCAATGAATGTAATTAGAATAATAAGACACTATGGCTGTTACCAATCAAATTAAATAATTTACACTGAAAAATGACAACTGCATTAACATTAACTAAAAATCCCATTTTCACTCGTGATGGTATTCAGCACTCCTGGCCGTGTGATGTTGCTTAACTATCATATTTATATCAACATTATTATATATTTTTACCGCAGTATGTTAACTGAGTTCAGTCCCGGTGTGGTGAAGTGCTGAAAGTGATGAGTCCCGGCTTAGGACCTCAGTACCGGATCTAAAACTGTTCCCGCGATTCTTAGTTTAAATCAAACCCCTTAATTCATGTAGCCGAATAATCTTTAATTTTTATCCTGATTATTTATATAGTGAAAGAAATTGAATTTTTAGGCCTGTGTTTTGTGACATTGTTATTAAGCAATAAGGAATATACTTTAAATTACTTTAATTTGTATTTTTCATTCATATATATCTATGTATATTGAGTTGTCATAATTGATTTTGTTATTATTCATTGTTCCCCTTTACTATGTCTCAGGCAGTGTTTGTTGTGTTGTAATGTGTTAAACTTAAATATATTATTTAAAAAAAGAAAATATTTTGAGCAATGTTATTTACTGTAAATTATTGTAAATTAATACATGTTTTTTTTTTTTTAAGGATCTGCTTTGAAGTTTGGGACAAAACGTTCCTACATAATGTCCCAAATTGTACTTTTTTTTTTTTGTTTTACTGTAAAGCTGTTTTCAGTATCTCAGTATCTTCAGTTTTATATTTTTCTTTGGAGTTGCATTTACCGGTTGACATGTAGCTACAGTGTCACGCCTAAAGGATTTCAAACTGTTTCTGATGAAACACTGAACGCAGCACACACTAGTTGCATACGTTGTGAAATATATGTCGAAACGTCTTTGTTTTGTTTTTCTGGAAAAACGAGAAAACCTACATACATAAGATGTATTCATTCACTTTGGTATTACTTATTGGTAAATTATACAAATTCTTAGTCCTAATCAATAGTTCTGTCTTCCCCAAAACTACTACATTTTTTCTCAATTGCTTTGGCACATTTTTCGAAACAGTCCTAATATTCTCTAAACTGTAAGTTTAATTGTCACAACTGTTTGCAGGAACATCAGAACTCTATCACATGACTGCAGAAGTAACTCACAGTTGTCATCACAGGTTACACTGCAGTGTGTGTGAGCCCACATAAGAGCCCTGCACACACACACACTCAAAGGTGCCAGAATATACTAATTGTCTGGAAATAAAACGCAACTGCAAAATAATCATATCTGTTGTATATAATGTAACGTGTACTGTATATTATAATATCTAATAATTATTACTGTATAACAATACATACATAATTTTGTTTTCATTTTATTTAAATGAATGTGTGTCAACAATTTCTACAAAATGAAGTGATGACAATGAAATTAATCGTGCTATAAGGTTCAGAGTGTCTTTCCCGCACATCATTATGACGGTGAGACTCCAAACACTTACAGTTTGAGAAGAAGAGCGCTGCTTTCACGCCAATTCGTACGAATTTTGCTAAATCATACATATTTTACAAGTTGCCCAATTCGCATGAATTCGAAAGAATAACCTAGACTACACCTGACCTGACCCCGCCCCTAAATCTATAATCATAACTGGGGTTTAGACAAATCATACGAATTGGTCGTGAGATAGCGTTGCCTTTTCCAGTAAAAAGCTACTTTTCCTCAACGATTTCTATTTCAGAGAAATGCCGTTCTTTTGAACTTTCTTTTTATCAAAGAATCCTGGGGAAAAAAATACACTGTTTTCAACATTGATAATAATAATAAATGCTTCTTGATCAGCAAATCAGCGTATTAGAATGATTTCTGGAGCATCTGAATAATTTCTCAAATTATAACATCTTGTACTCTCAAAAATAAATCTTCCAAAAGTTTTTTTTTTTTACAGTAATGCCAGATAGAATAAGTATTTTTGTTCAGGCAACAGTTCTTAAAATAACCTTCTTTTAGAGTGAAGAACTTTAAAAAAAATCTAAAGAACATTTTTCCACTATAAATAACTTCTTGTTGAATAGAAAGGTTCATAGATGTTAAAGTTTCTTCATGCACCATCGATGTCAATAAAGAACCTTTATTTTTAATAGTGTCGCGCTACTGTTGACAGAGAGATCATGATTTGTAACATTATGCTTTTGTGGGTCAATTTTAAAGGGATAGTTTGTGCAAAAATAACAATTCTGTCGCACTCATGTTGTTTCAAAGTTGTGTGACTCATTCTGTGGAACATAAATCAAATTTGTCAATTATGTTTTTGTACATACAATATAAGTCAAGGGGCACCAATGTTGGTTCAACTGGTTCCCGATGTTCTTCAGAATATCTTCTTTTCTTTTCCACAGAAGAAAGAACAGTTTTTGAATATTTCACAACATCCCAAAGTGAAACTCCGCCTATTCATTCAGTCACTTTGATTTGATCAATAGAATTACAATGACGCCTGATGTCATGCGATTTTGGCAGCATAAATAGTGGATCAGAATCGATCTGTGAGACAGACTGCCTGATAATACAGTTTATTTCATCCCGGCTTTGATCACCATCACAATGACTGAACCAACGCCATGCAGTGGAGAATGGAGCACAGAGGCGCCCGTCACTGAAGAGATGGAGAACATGTGCTTTAGGGTAGGAGACTGAAAATCACTTATGTTGAAAATGTGTTTTTGTTAAAATTATCTATTTTGATGCTGTAAAATGTGTTGGCGAAATTATTTGTTAAGAACTGTTTTACTTTTCACTTAAAGTCACAAAACATTTAACATAAATTTTCTGATATCTGACTGATAGACGTACATCCCTAGAGATCATTAAACAAAATATTTTTTAAATAATAATATAAGAATGATTATAATAATATAGATGAATATAAAATGTGCATTTGTTTATTCAGGTAGCGAAGAAGGCTGGAGTCCATTTTGATGTTTGCATTCCTAAAACCTATATGGTTCAGAGTCTGTGTGGGGGAACAAACTTTCTGGTCAAGGTAAAGGAGAGTTTTGTATTGTTTTTATGGATTTTGAGCTTGATGTTTTCATCACTGAAATACTTCTGGCAAAATTTGTATTTCCAATATCAACAACTATAGCAGTGTGTCCTAAACAGATGTGATGTGTCCAGTAATGTTTCTGTCCTCTCTGAAAGGTAAAATGAAACAAGTCACTATAAAGTTTCACTGCATTTGTATAAGAGAAAACTTCTTAACTTTGTAGCGTTGCTGGACACTCAAATCTCTGCAGTGGTCACTGTAGCCGATCTCGTAGAAATATGTTTTCTGTGTCATGGAAAATAAATGTGTTTAGCTCGCTATCAATGTGAACAGAGTTTTACATGGAAGAGATCACTTAACATCCACAATCCAAATTCTCTCTCTCTCTATCTCTCTCTCTCTCTCTCTCTCTCTCTCTCTCTCTCTCTCTCTCTTTCGCTGTCTCTCTCTCTCTCTCTCTCTCTCTCTCGCTCTCTCTCTCTCTCTCTCTCTCTCTCTCTCTCTCTCTCTTTCGCTCTCTCTCTCTCGCTCTCTCTCTCTCTCTTTCGCTGTCTCTCTCTCTCTCTCTCTCTCTCTCGCTCTCTCTCTCTCTCTCTCTCTCTCTCTCTTTCGCTCTCTCTCTCTCGCTCTCTCTCAGGTGAAGGTCGGAGTAGATGATAAGTGCCTTCATGCGATGTTATGTCGAGTTTTGACTGAAGGGAGTGAACCTACTGAGACTGGAGAATGGGACCCGTCTGTGACTGGAGTCCAGTACCCTAAACATCTCCGTGACCCACTGATCCCCTTTGAAGTTGAACACTAACCGCATGCAGAAAATAGTCGGTCTGATATAATAAAAGACACACAATGAGCTGCCATACTGTATAGAGGAACTATAGAAAACTGTTTAATTCCTTAATATTAAACTCTTTATTCAAACCCTCAGTGCCTGTCAGTGTGTTTATGTGAAGATGTGAACACCAGATTCACTTTACTAAAATTGTTTTATGTATTAAAGCTGCAAGCAGCATTTATCGGGGTTTAAGCGGTTTAAGGCCTTTAAGCACATGCGTAAAAAGATATTATATTTAATTAAGCAGATTCAGTCAAGAATCATTTTATACAGACGTTAATAATGTATGTTGGATTGATGTTTATAAGGAAGTTCATCCTGATAATGCATTGTCAGCATTTGAAAGATTATTTTACCCTTTGGTGGACAAACACGCACCTATGAAAAATGCACAGTGAAGAATGTTAGGTCACCATGGATTGTTAATGAGTTGAAAAACATTGTTTGAGAGTGATGACAAGGAGGATTGGGATGCATAGCAAATTAAGAAATTAAGTAACTAAAATGAATGACGGCAGAAGGAAAGAATGTTTTAGTAAATTAAAATAAGTGAATGTAAATATGCTCTTTGAGATCTTCTCTCCAGAGGTGCATTTTATTGCTTTATTGCATTTGCAGGGGTTTTTATCTCAGCTTTTGTCTTAGCAGGAAATCAAGTCTTAAACCTTTTAATCTGAGTCAGCACACTTTGCTCCTCATTGAAATTTGATCACAAATGATAAACATAATCATGCACTATGATCAACTGTAAACATTTGAAAGAGGGATGGGGGATGTGCTTAAAGGTTAACTAAACACTAAAACAACTTTTTTTAATTAATGATCTGTAAGAATGGGGCTTCATAAATTCTGTTCATTGATTCGAGTACATTTTTTAACATTAAAGTGTTTTAATTTTCAAATATATGGTGTAAAAACGTCTGAGTGCTGCCCTCTTCAGGTTAAAGGGAATCTCCTGAAGTAGGGGTACTCTGTGACGTAGAGGTACTCTGTGACGTAGAGGTACTCTGTGAAGTAGGGGTACTCTGTGAAGTAGGGGTACTCTGTGACGTAGAGGTACTCTGTGACGTAGAGGTACTCTGTGACGTAGGGGTACTCTGTGACGTAGGGGTACTCTGTGACGTAGAGGTACTCTGTGACGTAGAGGTACTCTGTGACATAGAGGTACTCTGTGAAGTAGAGGTACTCTGTGACGTATAGGTACTCTGTGAAGTAGGGGTACTCTGTGAAGTAGGGGTACTCTGTGAAGTAGGGGTACTCTGTGACGTAGAGGTACTCTGTGACGTAGGGGTACTCTGTGATGTAGGGGTACTCTGTGACGTAGGGGTACTCTGTGATGTAGGGGTACTCTGTGACGTAGGGGTACTCTGTGATGTAGGGGTACTCTGTGATGTAGGGGTACTCTGTGATGTAGGGGTACTCTGTGATGTAGGGGTACTCTGTGACGTAGGGGTACTCTGTGATGTAGGGGTACTCTGTGACGTAGGGGTACTCTGTGATGTAGGGGTACTCTGTGAAGTAGGGGTACTCTGTGACGTAGGGGTACTCTGTGATGTAGGGGTACTCTGTGACGTAGGGGTACTCTGTGACGTAGAGGTACTCTGTGACGTAGGGGCAGGCCCGGGGTGGGTAATCTGGAGAATCGGGAGAATTCCCGGTGGGCCGCTTCACTTTTCGATTATTTTTTTATTTTTATTTTTTACGTTTGTCACGTTAGTTACAAATACAATATTAGGCTACACGCGTTCCGCATTCGGACACCGCAGCGCGCAGCCTCTGCATGGGTTGTTCCATGTGGCAGTTCTCCCCTCCCCTCCCATATAGTTGGTTGGGTCCATAGCGCGTCTTTTCCAAAACGTTTTCTACAAAACGTTAGCTGGGCCGGCCCTGCCGTAACGGTAGGCGTCAGGGAGGATGGATGGGAGGAAGAGGCCAGGAGGGGCTGAAAAAGCCAGGTTGAAAAAAAGAAAGGCATTGGAGGAGGATGCTGCCAAATGTGCCAGCTTACTGTGATGACCAGGTTCTGTTTTTGTCATGTTTCTGTGTGTTTGGACTTTGTTTTATTTATTTCATGTTTCTGTGTGTTTGGACTTTGTTTTATTTCATTCAGTTTCCTTGATTCTGTGTGTGCTTATTGTATTCAATTATCCCTAGCCTGCTTAATTATTAGTTCCTTTGTTTCAGGTGTGTTGCCTTGTTAGTTTGTTCCTCTCGTTGATGTCATTTGCCCCAGCTGTGTCTCGTTCCCTGTTCCCCTTTGTGTATTTAAACCCTGAGTTCTCTCTTGTTCCTGGTCAGTGATTGTATGTACGTTCCGTGAGTGTTCCTGTTCCTTGTTCTGAGTTTATCCTGTTCTGAGTAATTAAAGTCTACTGCTTGCATTTAGATCCGACTATCGCCTTTGCTTCCACACAAATTCATGACACTTACAGATTTATTTTCAAGAGGACAAACACAAGTGGCAAGCAGGTAAAGAGAGAGGCTAGTAATGATTAGCAATAGCAACGCTGCAACGTAATTATTCGGCTAATAACGTTGTATCTTTGTCAACCTATTCACAAGCAAAATATAAAATTTTATTAAAATATTAGCCTTTTTGTATCACTCAATACATGTAATGGCGATTCATAGACTTTGCAAATATTATGCAATTTAAATAATATTGATAACAAAACTCATGCTTGATCTGTGTATGCAGTAAAATGACCTCTTAATTATTTGTTGTTGCTTCTGAGCAGCAGAACTGTAAACATTAGTTCAATATGTCTCTTTGTGGAAAAGTGGGATACATTTCAAATGCTTTCTTTCTTTCTTTCTTTCTTGCTTTTGTTAATTTATCAACCTATTCTTCTGGAATAATGGAATATTTTTTGTTAACTTCTTCTTTTAATTATTATTTAATCTTTACATTATTTGTTGAACCATGGTATTAATACAAACTACACAATAGTATGAGCTGAACTGTTGCTTCATTTATCCAATTAGGAAAAAAATGCTAATTTGGAATTCCACCATGGAAAAAGTGGGCCGGTCTTGGGCCTGAATCTCCCGGGCTGAAAAGTGGCCCCACTCCGGCCCTGCACCAGAGGTCACACTAACCTTAAATGTACATAAAATAAAAACCACTGACAGATACAGAAATGCTGTGTATCATTTTAAAAATTAAAAACAACAACATTTAAACATGTTTTAAATCTGTTTTTCTCGGCTTAAACATGAACCCCTGGAAGTACTTCCACTTTTAATAAAGTGATTTGCAATGCTTTTCCACTGCAGACAGTGAAGGACGCTGCCAAGATGTGCAGAGAACAAAACATCCCTTTCCCTGAGGTCAACATTCCCAGTGAGGACTTCCAGAAACCGAAGGACTTCTATGTGTTCAAAGGCAAAAACGTTCCAACCGTGATTCACATCCCTCTCTTTAATGTGGTCAACTGTGGAGGCAAGTTATGATCTTACAATATCCTGAATAATATCTGACATATAAAATGTGTTCTGATTTAAGTGTGTTACTGTTTCTTCAGATAAAATTGAGGACTGGAGGAAAAAATATTGCACGTTTCAAGGTGCTTACAGCGCTGAGATGATCACTGATCTTATGGAGGTCGCTGGAAAAAACATCGCAAACAATAAAGCAAAAGTGTTGAAAGAGATTCGTGAGATCGTTGGGCTTCCGGAGTAACATGATCCAGGATAACAGGATCCAGCCGATAACATGACTAAATTTAACACTGACTAAACACAATTAATGACAATCGAAATACAGACTAAACTGATCTGCATATAGTTCATTTAACAATAAATAGTGTTTAATTTCATTTCCTATCTTTAATAATCACTTAACATTTATCAGCATTATAATCTTTTCTGCAAACTGTGATTTGTGCGCCATTATAAGATCATCGGAGGTTGGTAAAGTTTGTGCTTTATTTCTGTTAAAAATGTTTCTGCATGATTGACCTTCATTAAATATAGCTGATCATCAATTATCAAATCAGCAATAACAAACTGAATTACAAGTATAATTGCAGATTTAAAAAGTTGTATTACTTTTACAAATATTGTGTTCTTTATTGAAGATAAATAAACATTATTGTTTCTGTTCCAATGAAGTTAAAAAATAAGGTTCTGTTGACAAAATGGACATCATATGATCACTTTACAATATTATCTTCATTTTCACAGTGACAACATTTTAGTGTAAACAATACAATCTGTGGCAGTTAATAAAAATATTACACTTACATTGAAATTATTTTTTTAAGGTTGTTGTATTACAAATTTATTAAATGTTTAATTTAGGTTCCAATATAAGCTGAGAAAGTTGAGTACATTGAATTTAGCATTTTAAGGTTATGATGATGATATCAGAGTTTCCAGCCAGATTCCTGCCAGTCATGTTCTCTCTATTGCAAAAGAAATGAGTCAGATTACTGAGAATCGCACCCTTTGTCTTGAATGGCTCTTGGAGCCCCTGGCCCAGTCGTTGAATAGTTAGGCTGATTGGATTAGCATCTATGTATTTGAATGACACTGTTATGCTGATGAGATCTGGCAATGAGCTGAATCCTGTACTTCATTTAGAGAGGGGCACAATACATTTTGAGACCCAACCACCCCTGTGAACGCCACTGTTTCCCGGCACTGATGACAGCAGCTGATCCTGTATTAATCCTCTTGACTCGCTCCCTGCAATTCTTGTCAATTTGCGGCCTATTGAGAGGCAGTCTGACGGAAAAAAATGCGACGGACACAGACTTGCTGCATCAACAATCGAAGCCTAACCCATTTCTGCTGCTCTGGACGGAATTAAACCATAAATACCCCCAAAGTCCCCTCCACTCGCCGACACACCCTCACTCCCACACACACTCGCGCTGAGAACTGGTGACAGAAAGGAGAAAGAGGTAAAGATGCATTTAAAGTCTTACTTTTCATACGCATCTATTATTATTATAAAATGTCTTTGGTTTATGGTGTATATATCTTATGAATTGTTTTGTTTTAGAATTTAATATGGAAATTGGTATAAAAGAGGTAAATTTCTTTTCAGATTGTTTTCAGATCTATAGATTTTTCTTTATTAGAAATAGCGATGTGATCTTCTTGAACTTTTATTGCTAAAACAAGAAAGTGTCCAAAATCCTTTATGACTTCTTTTTCAACACTAGATATATTATTTCAGATTTTAAAACCTAACACACCTAACACAAAATGTCACGTTTTTTATGTTTTATCATCTATTGATGGTTTTGTTTTATTTGGTTGTTTTGGTTTAATTTAGTTTTGTTTTGTCTTTTTTGTGTTTTGTTTTGCAAACATCCGTGCAATGAACACAATTATCTGTGTTTAATTGCATTCCTTTTGGATGTTTTTTTTTTTGTCATTTTTCAATGTTTATTAAACCTCAGCTTGTGCATCTTTGTTCAAACTTAATGCCTTTTTTTAAAGAACGCCGCTTTCTCACATAACGCAGTGAAGCAACCCCTGCACAAGTGAATAATTGATTCTCTAGCCATCGATATCAACAAATTCAGCACCACCACCTGGTAATGTTGCATGCAAGAAGCCATATCTTAAATGGATCCTTCAGGAGTTAGCATTAAGCTTTGTATCAGTAGAAAATCTGTAGTATTTTCAAATTACCGTGCTTCCCTCCCTCATATCCCCTTGAGACAAGAGATTTATGTATTTTTTGTCTGTAAAAAAATCCTCAGATGACGGTGGGAACGCCCTACGTGATTGCATCGTGAAGCACGTGTATAATCAGTCCAATGGAAAGATGAGACGTCATAGGCGGGTGAAGCAAGTCGATCACAGGCATGCAGGGAGTATGGCAAGGCGACGCAGCGTCTCGTTCCCTCTCAGGGAACCAGGGTTATACATTGCACACCTAATACATCGCATCCAGACCTCAGGAACCTCCTGTGATGAGGATGGATAGATAAGTAAGCGTCCTTCAAGTCTATTGTGACAAACCAGTCCTCGGACTGAATCTGTGACACAATCATATTAGCGTAATTCAATTCAATTCAATTCAAGTTTATTTGTATAGCGCTTTTCACAATACACATTGTTTCAAAGCAGCTTTACAGAAAATGCATTTCAAAAATATACATACAAAAATACAGTTAGTTAATCATGAAATTTAGGGCATAACATATCGCCGGCGTTGGGTCGTCTCTTCACAGGCGTCGAGTCGTCTCATCACAGGCGTTGGGGCATCTGAAGTCTCCATGAGAGGCTGGATACTAACTGGAGCTGACAAACTCTATTTGAGTTATCTCGGGACAGGCGTCCCGATATAACAACAAAAAAGGCAGATGGGAAATAATTAGCGTAGCTGCTGTTCTTAATATGAATGCATTTGATCTGATTTAACTTTAGTATAAAAGGTATGAGATGCATCATGTGAATGCTTGGCTAAAGAGATGCGTCTTTAATCTAGTTTTAAACTGGGAGAGCGAGTCTGAGCCTCGGACAGTATCAGGAAGGCTATTCCAGAGTTTAGGAGCTAGATGTGAAAACGCCCTCCCTCCTTTAGTGGACTTAGATATCCTAGGTACGACCAGAAGCCTCGAATTTAGCGATCTTAAAGAGCGCGATGGAATATATGGCGATAGAAGATCTCTTAAATACACAGGAGCTAAACCATTTAGGGCTTTATAGGTCAGTAACCATACTTTGTAATTGATACGGAACTTAATAGGTAACCAGTGTAGAGATGATAAAATTGGTGTTATATGATCATATTTTCTTGACCTAGTAAGAACTCTAGCGGCTGCATTTTGGACTAACTGTAGCTTGTTTACGGAGGATGCAGGACAACCAGCTAATAGAGCATTACAGTAATCTAGTCTCGAGGTAAGCATACTATGAACATGAGATTCTGAAACCTGCTGTTTAATTGACGCAGGTCTAGAATAGGACGCAACCCCTCATCCTCTTACGTAAGTAACAGCTGTAAAACCCTGACTGTCTGCTGGGAGCAGCAACCCCTTCTATAGCTCATTTTGCAGAAGTGTCAGTACTTCCTGCTCCATAACCAGAGCCTGCTCGGGGTCCAACACTCTGGGGAGGACCCCAAGAAATCTGGGCAGACGAGAACCGAACTGAATTCTGAAATCCTCCTCGGAGGATCGTATGGGGACGCTGACACCTCGGTGCCCTGAAACGGCGAGCCGGCAGGGAACCCGAACTGACTGGAACATTAGATCGGTGAGGAAGAAACCTCTGGAACGCCGCTGAATAGTTTATTTCTTCAAGGTTTTTTTAAAGCGGAGTGTCCAGAAGAACAGACATAAGTTATCCTTATTTTTCTTACATCAGAAAAACTGCTATATATATATCACTCCGTGGCCACCAGCAGGAAAACAACCGAACTGGCAGCACTGCGACCCTCCTCAGAGAGTCTCCCCCAGAGGACGCCGAGGAGAAACGATTTCTCTAAACCGTCCCTCCCCGGTACAGTTTATCTGTTGCTCGACGCAATTCTCGTATAGCGTCAGTGCTGACATCCTCACATTCATCCATGTCCTTATATACTTTACCCACCAATGCTGCCTTATAATATTTATCTATTATTTATGATGGCTGGTGGGTAACGTCGGGGTTATGATGACGCCGACTCGGGAGAGAGATAGCTAGCAAGCGTCTTTTTAACCCGAGGCACTGTCATACCATGATACTTAAAGGGATAGTTCACTTTAAAATTAAAATTCTGTCATCATTTACTCACCCTCAAGTTGTTTCAAACCTGTATTAATTTATTTCTTCTGTTGAACACAAAGTACAGACTACTGTTTGGTTACTGACATTCTTCAAAATATCTTTCTTTGTGTTCAACAGAAGAAATAAATTAATACAGGTTTGAAACAACTTGAGGGTGAGTAAATGATGACAGAATTTTAATGAACTATCCCTTTAATACCCATAACATTACTATAGTGAAAGTTTGGGGATTAAACACATAAAATAGAAACCGGTTTATTCCACCATCTCGACACCTTAGTGTCGGCATTCCCCGACGAGGAGGCTGAGATATAGAGTTTTCCTTATATTCTCACTCTCATAATGTTCGGCTGGCCAGTAAATACTTAACTTAGCAACAGCACTAGATAAAACCTCCTTTATAAGCTCCTCTTTATTTAACAGAGTTATGAGCTGACTTATTTATTTATTTATTTATTGAAAACTCATAAAAGTCTACCTTATTCATTACATTTTTAATTGTTTTGTTCTCCCTTTCTTAACAAAACACTAACGATACCAATTCCTCGGAACTGGAAAATCGCAGCATGAGTGCCTCATCCCGGGGAGGAGAAACCGCAGAGAGTGCTTCTCCCTGAGATAAGGCACTGGATCTGGCAGGTGAAAGCTGAGATTGGGCGGGACCCGTCTCAATCCCTGCTGTCAGATATTGCAACTTGACAGACAACAATAAATATGACAAGGACAGAATACACAGATCGCTTGCTGAAGGCGCAGAAGCTGTCGCGGTCTGTTTTTTAGGGTTGCTTTATAGCTTCCTGGTCGATGACGTCACCCGCCTATGACGTCTCGTCTTTCCATTGGACTGATTATACACGTGCTTCACAACGCAATCAAGCAGGGCCTTCCCACCGCGTCTCGACGCAGCTCGAGTTCCCTTGAAAGGGAATCGTCATTTTGCTTCATCAGAGGATTTTTTGGCCAGAGGCTAAAAACTACAGCCAGTAGAAGGCGCTAGATCCGCATGTTTTCAACCCGCCCATAGAGGGTGGGATCTCACTCACAGAATGTACAAATAGTGTCCGCCATCTTTTTTTGGAAGCTAAGCTAACAGGTTCTTATTCTGTGGAGAAAGCTGAGTAGTAGGGGTTACCATCCTCTTTTTCCCGGACATGTCCGGCCGTAGAGATCATCCAAAATGTCCGGGATTCGGCTTTTGCTTTCTGCAGTCGTCATTCATTGTTTACATGCACACCTTTTGTTTCAATCTAACTGAATTCATTCCGATTGGTGAATCTGAATGTAGTATTCACATGAACGCTAAACAAGTGATGGGTTAATGCGTGCTTTAACATTGCTAAGAAAATTACCGCTCCTCCATCTCACGACTGGTGCGTCTCACAGGTGTCGCTCATCAGTAATCACACCACTGGCCTTGCGTCGTTCTCCTGCGGCTCGCCACAGTAAACATAACGCATTAAACTTTACTTCCTATAATTGTATGTAAGTGTGAACTCGTGAAATTCTGAAGTTGTAATACACCCAGTCTTCAATTAGGCTAATTGAAATGTATGAAGGCATGAAGGACCAGTAGGTGGCGTCCATTACACTGTTTGCAGCTCATTTTCAGATTGCACTCTGAAACTTGATGATTCCTCCCACAGCGCCAGCACTTATTGGAGTCTCTTATCCAGTTTAATTTATGGTCAACGGTAAGCTGCTTAAAGTTGTTGCAATTGTTGAGGGAGTGTTTACGGTGGTCACAGTAAGGGCAGTAAGGGGTTGAAGCAGATTTGTTGGCTGTAAGTGTCATCTTTGTCAGTAGAGGTGCTTTCTCTGTGCCAAACAGAATGGTGGCACTTTTAGCGAATGGTTTAGAGTCTCTGATCACTTCTTGTGTTTGTGCTGGATATCCATGACAACTAGCTCCAACAAACCTTGATCTGCCCTCCTGCACTTGAATTTCATACTCTAGTCACTCTGACAGATCAAGAAGGATGGGTATTGGCACCTGGTGAGGATTTGAGAAACTTGACCTGAGGACGTGCGGCAGCTTCCCTAGGAGCCGGGAGACATGGGAGCCACACTGCAATTCAAAGGTGCCCTTCCTTCCTAGTTGGAAGTATTAAAAATACTTTTTAATTAATAGCACGGTTTATATCTATGGCATATATCTTGGCTTCAAATCCTGATCACCCGTCAAGCAGGAATTTATCAGATGCTGCAGCTGAGAAGAGGCGAAAGCAATGGCAGGAAAATCAAAGAAAAAACAGGGCAGAAGCAAAACGTATAAGTGCAGTACTGGATCTTACACAAGATTCCTTTGAAGAGCCTCCTGAGGAAAATATTGAAAGATCCTCTCCTGCAGAACCCACTCAACAGCATCAGTCTCTGCCAGAACCACCATTGGCATTTTCCACCCCAAAAGAGAATAAAGAAAAGCTGTCTAACAGGTGCAAATGACTGAAAAAGCTACATTTTAGATTGAGGAAAAAGCTCTTCCAATTGAAAAAACAACTAGCTCAAGCTCAAAAAAAAAAAAAAAAGTTAAGGAAGGATCAAGTCAAGTCAAGTCATCTTCATTTATATAGCGCTTTTAACAATGTAGATTGTTTCAAAGCTGCTTTACAGAGATAAACGTACAATTTAAGGTAACAGATTGTTTTGGCTTTATAGCAGTTCTTGAATAATGTTATTATCCAGCTAAAGTTAGTTTTGATTGATTCACTTCCGTCAAAAGGATAATTTGTTATTAAATTAGGGGCCGCTAAGACGATACGTTCTCTCTACACAGACTTTAAACGCGAACATGTGAGAAACGCTAATGACGCTCACGTGCGCATCAAGAAATAATTCTATTGTTATGTGTGTTTGAATACATGTGCGCATGTTTGTAATTCCCTACAAACCAAGCCTAAACAAACTACTTGTCCTGCCTATAAATTTCATACAGAATTTATCTTTATTTTATCACTACGGGGTAGATATGCAAATATTCCACAACGCTTTATCTGTAGAGTGGTAAAGGGATCATCCATAGGGAGAGGCTAGTTGGCACTTCAGCACTGCGTTGTCATCGGGTCCAGGCGAAGGTCCTGATTTACAGATACTAGACACGTGACTTTCAAATGAAAGATTGGTATCAAAGAGCACACCCAGGTTCCTAACCGACGACGAAGACTTAACAGAGCAGCCATCACCTTCTTGTAGGTGACATTGAGGTTATAGCGCTGTAGGCGCAGCATCATCCTTTGGATGCGTGCGGAGGCGGTGTGTAGTGGCTTTTTCAGTATGGTGATGAGGGGCTGATGGTCAGTTTCAACGGTCACAGCCCGTCCGTATATGTAAAGATGGAATTCGGTGCAGGCATAGACAAGGGCCAGGAGCTCCTTTTCAATTTGGGCGTAGTGTGATTCAGTCTCTGTGAGGGCCCTTGAGGCAAAAGCCACTGGCCTGTTGTTTTGGAGGCAGACCGCACCCAGTCCATGCTGCGAGGCGTCAGCTGACAGTACCACGGGTTGGTGAACATCAAATTATTTCAGCACCGGGGGGCTGGCGATGACCTCTTTTAGTTTGGTGAATGCCGCCGTGTGGGGCTCCAGCCAGCACCAGTCCGCATCCTGACACAAGAGCTCACGCAGGGGTGCAGTGAGCTCACTGTAACCCGGTATGAACTTGGCCAGGTAGTTGGTCATACCTAGGAACCTCTGGAGGCTGTGCTTTTCCTTTGGGGGGGGGAATCAAGCGGACAGCAGCTGTCTTGGCAGGATCAGGTTTGACCTGGTCGGTGAGTAGGTGACCGACATAGGGGACTTCGGTGACCCTGAACCGGCACTTGTCCGGGTTCAATTTGAGGCTGACAGCCCGTATTCTGTCCATGACTTGGCGAAGGCGCAGATCATGCTCCTCTCTTGAGCGGCCCTACACCAAGATGACGTCGATTACAATTGTACATGGCTGCCCCTCGAAAAGCTGCTCCATGCACCTCTGAAAAACCTCACTCCCTGTGGTGATGCCATATGGCATTCGGAGAAAGGCATAGCGGCCCACGGGAGTCATGAAGGTGGTGAGTTTGGAGGAGTCTTTGCTGAGCGGCACTTGCCAGAAGCCACACTTAGCATCCAGAATGCTGAACATTTTGGCATCTGGCATGTTGGCGATCACCTCCTCCACGGTCTTCAGGGGGTGACGGGGCCTGAGGAGTGCTTTGTTGAGGTTGACAGGGTCGATGCATAGTCTGATGCTGCCGTCTCTTTTTTTCGCGGCCACCATGGCTGATACCCACTCAGTAGGCTCCTGAATCGGTGTGATAACTCCCAACTTGGTCATTCTGTGGAGCTCTGCCACAATCTTATCCCTCATGGCCAGCGGCACTCGTCTTGGAGCGCATATGGTGGGGGGCACAGTATCATCCAGGCGCATGTGGTAGACCACAGGCAGCTTGCCAATGGTGCTGTTGTCGAACAGGTCCTTGTATTCTAACAGCTCTGGCATTTCATTCTGGATGACAGCATGCACTTCTGGAGCGAAAGTTACATAACCAAGTCTGACACTGTCTCTGAGACCCAGCAGCGGTTTAACGTTCCTGTCCACGACCTGGAATTGCAGCAAACCACGAGTAAAGTTCACGTCTGCTGCTCCAAGAGTCTGGATGATGTGACCCTCATAAGCGACGAGGTTTGCTTTCTTGCTGAGATTAATGTGAGCAGCAGGATCAGTGTTCTGTAGCAACGCCCTGGATATTACGTTGCGTTTGGCCCCAGTATCAATTTTCACAATCAGTTGTCTGCCAGTGTTGCATGCAGATAGATGAGCAAACCTTTCATCTCGCTCACGCCCATCCTGTGGTTGGTCTATGCTTTCACAGTAAAACATTTCTATGCTCTCGCAGTGAAACACATCAGTCGGTTCTTGTGTTGGTTGCATGTCCAGTTCACTCACGTGTGCGTATCTGCCCCTACGTGCAGTGGGGGGCGGGAGCTGTGCTGGCCTGGTGGCGGTGGATGGTCTTCCTGATCTGCAGCATCTTGAGAAGTGGTTGGGCTTCCCACGGGTGTTGCAGTGCTTGTTGAAAGCTGGACATCTGCTGCGGTCAGGTGCATGTTGCCCACCGCAGTTTGAGCATGGGTTGAATTGCACTGTGCACACCTCTGCTTCCTTCTTTAACTCTCTGTTGCCCTTCTCAGACTGTTCATGTAACATGCAGATTTCAATGGCAGAATTTAATGTCAGCTTCTTCTCCTTTAAAAGCTGTGCACGGACGGGGTCACTGTTAATCCCACAGACCAGACGGTCTCTGATCAGTTCATCATTTAGTGCACCAAACTCACATTTCTTGGCCATTATTTTCAGTGTGGAAACATAAGACTGGACTGACTCGTGTTGTTTCTGGTTGGTTGTGTTAAATGCATGTCTGTCCATAATTACGTTTTTTACTGGCATGCATAGCTGTTCAAACTTCTGCACGAGGACGTCGGGGTCCTCTCGATCTTCGTCCCTCTCGAAGTCAAATGTGTCGAATTTATCAAGCGCCTCCGGGCCGGCAAGGTTAAGAAATGTATAGGCTTTCACCTTTTCGCTAGCTGTTGATAGTCCGGCGTTACTGTAAACGCGCTATTCCCGTTTGAACTTCTCCCAGTTGTGAGCGATATCCTCATTGAAGACGAGCGGGTCGATACGGCGGAGTCCTTGAGCCATTCTGACACCATGTAGATGTGCGTGTGTGAAATAACAATCTCCGTGTTGGAAACACTAGCCTTTATTGTGGCTTCGCACAGACAGCCTAGAACACAATACAGACTCTCCTAACGTAATCCCACAATTCCCGCGCCCCTGACGTGATCACGTCATAGCCATAACCATGGCAACTGTCAACACAGTCTACATAAGTGAAGAAGTTAATAAAGTCATTACTGCTGTGTTGCTTGGAATTTTCTGGGCATGAAGCTTTCTTTTTCATTAGTTTAGCCACAGTTTCAAATAAATACCTAGAATTATGTTTATTTTCTTCTAATAGGGTTGAAAAATAAGCAGATCTAGCAGCTTTTAAAGCCTCTCTGTAAGCAATCGAGCTCTCCTTCCATGAAATCCGAAACACCTCTAGTTTTGTTTTCTTCCAGTTTTGCTCCATTTTTCTGGCTGCTCTCTTAAGGGCCTGAGTGTGCTCATTGTGCCACGGCGTTGGACTATGTTCTTTAATCTTCTTTAAGCGCAACGGAGCAACTGTGTCTAAAGGGCTGGAAAAGAGAGAGTTAAAAGTTTCTGTTGCAATATCAAGTTCTTCTAAGCTATCCGGGATGCTAAGATGATGAAACTGATCAGGAAGATTATTGATAAAGCAATCTTTAGTGGCAGAAGTGATAGGTCTAACATATTTATAACACGGAGTCGGCTTTGCAGCCTTGGCTAAATGTAATTTACATAAGACTAGATAATGATCTGAGATGTCATCGCTCTGCTGCAGTATTTCAACGGCATCAACATCTATTCCATGTGATAGTATTAGATCTAGAGTATGATTATGACAATGAGTCGGTCCTGACACGTGTTGTCTAACTCCAATTTAGTTTACAATGTCTTTAAATGCCAATCCCAATGCATCTTTTTCATTATCTATGTGTATATTAAAATCACCAACAATTAGTACTTTATCTGCAGCCAATACTAACTCTGATAGAAAGTCAGCAAACTCTTTGATAAAGTCTGTATGGTGCCCTGGTGGCCTGTATACAGTAGCCAGCAAACGTGATTTATCGTTTACACTATATATTTTTACATTAAGCACCAACACTTCAAAATAATTATATTTACAACTAGATTTCTTAGTGGTTTTGAAAATATTACTATAAATTACAGCAACACCTCCTCCTTTGCGTTTCAGACGAGGTTCATGTTTATAACCGTAATCTTGTGGGGTTGACTCATTTAAAGCAATGTAATCGTTTGGTTTTAGCCAGGTTTCTGTCAAACACAGCACATCTAGGTTATAATCTGTAATCATATCATTAACTATTAGCGCTATTGAAGTAAGCGATCGAATATTCAGCAACCCAAGCTTTATCATTTGCTCATTTGTATTATATCTGTTTTTTATTTGTTGAACGAACATTAATTACATTTTTAACCTTAGATGGGTTTGAACGTTTTTTGGATTTCCAAGTTCGGGGAACAGACACAGTCTCTATATGATGATATCTAGGTGAAAGAGGCTCTATGTGATGGGATTTAGCTGACCTTGGTGACGTGAGGCCACTAGCAGACGGTCGGTTAAGCCAGTCTGTCTGCTTCCTGACCTGAGGCCCAGATTGTCATGTTTTATCTCTAAGACTATGAGCCAAATTACTAGAGAGAAGAGCAGCACCATCCCAGGAGGGATGAATACCATCTCTTTTCAACAGGTCAGGTTTGCCCCCCAAAAAACCTGACCAATCAGGGACACAATATTTCACCCTCTTCCGGAATTATGGATACTGTGGGCTCGGCCTCTGAGGGGGCCCAGCTCATATATTCAGGTCTCTCGACCGAGGTCGTGGAGACCATACTCCAGTCTAGAGCTCCCTCCACGAGAATACTGAATATGCATTGATATATAAACTGTTCTCTGCCTGGTGCGGAGAACACCTTCTGAATCTTGTTATCTGCCCTGATGGTACAGTACTTGATTTCTGCATTGAATGTTTCTTTGCTGGGTTATCTCTGAGGAGAGATCCTTAATTTCGTTTTCTCCGTGGTACTTGAGGCTGAGGTCTGCACGTACTTGGATTTGCACCTGGTATGGTGATAGTCTTTCTTCACCCCACGCCGGGTTGGGTTCCTAGGTCCCTACTAAATTTGCGGGTCATTTGTGCTGCAGGCCTTCTGTCCTCCACCTAATACTCCAGATCAGGAAAAACGTAATCGGTTATGCCCAGTCCGAGCTTTGGATGCTTATGTCCACAGAGCTGCCCTGTGGCGTATTTAAGAGCAATTATTTGTTTGCTTTAAGTTACCTAGTTAGGTTGCCCTGCATCTAAACAGATAATGAGAAAGTGAGTAGTTGAGGCTATCTCACTTGCTTATGAAGCGGCCGGACAGCCTTCACCTTTGGCTGTCCGGGCCCATTCTACGAGGAGTATGGCTGCCTCTATGTCTCTAATTTCGGGAGTTTCCCTTCACGACGTTTGTGATGCGGTTTCCTGGTCTATGACGCCCCCCGCCTATGACGTCTCGCTCTTTCATTGGACTGATTATACACGTGCTTCATGACGCAACACTTGGAAGTGTTCCCACAGCGTAAATGCAGCATTTCGTTCCCTCTCAGGGAACTAAGGTTACACGTAACCAGAGACGTTTTTTCAGTTGGTTCCAAATTGTTTTAGAATCCCCTTTTGCATTTTCTATTATAGTCCAAAAAAAATCTGCTTTGGCCTTGCGTATAGCTTTAACAGTCTTATTCCTCAATATTGTAAATAGATTTTTAGCACTAGCTGACTTAGTTTTAATTGCATTTAACGCACGATCCCTCTCTTTCATTAGTTTGAGTATGTCCGAGTTCATCCAGGGAAGTATGTTTTTATTGTGTTTGTGTTTAACTTTACAGCTAAAATCATTAATTGTTCTCTCAATTGTCGCCACAAAAGATTCACAGTCCATTTCACAATTTGTTCCCAACAATGTGATCCCAGTCAATCTGCTGGGCAGCACTATTAAATCCTTCCTGGCGGTTTTGGGGGATTCCAACAAACTCACGCTCTCTGACAGAATAATCAAATCTCTTTTTTGAGAGCTTTCTGGCCACAAGGATCAAATTGTGATCAGAAAGACCAGCTAACATATTGTATGATTTAAATATTCTCTCAGGTCGGTTGGTCAATGCCAAATCAATCTGGGTGCTGCTTGATGTGGTGATTTTTGTGGGCCCTTTGATCATTTCGACTAGATCAAATTTGTCAGTTATTTTTTTTTAAGTTTTTTTCTACATGATGTGTCCTCCCAGTTTATGTTGATATCCCCCAAAATAATGGTTTCTTTGTTTAAGTTAGATTCTTTCAGTAATTTTTCAAACTTTTTCGTAAAAAAATGGCATCTGAAGAGGGGGGGCGATATACCACAATGATTGTGAAAGACATTTGTGGTGATAGTATAATATTTAAGCCCAAGCATTCCAGTTCATGATCATTCAGCCATTGAATTTCCTGACACTGAATATTGTTTTTTATGTATTTCATGACACCACCACCCTTTGCTCTTTCTCTGTCTCTCCTAAACATATTATAGCCAGGGATGTTAAGTGCTGCAGAGGGGGCATTGTTATAGAGCCAGGTCTCAGATAGACAGAGATAATCCAAATTTGAGTTAAGTAACAGGATATTAACTTGTTCTGTTTTTGACATGATGCTTATATTTAAATGCCCACCCAGCAGACCTTTGGGTTTTGCTTTAAATTCAAAAAATGAATTTACTACATGTTTTACTGCAGTGATATCAATTGCTCATTGGCTCTCGCCTTCTTTGTCTCAGCCGTGTTTCAGTCAATATTTGAAATTGGGAAATGTACACTTTCACGGAGTGAAGTCGGATTATGGAGAGTTTAATGGTTTAACAACTAAAATTTCACTCTGTACCTCATACAAAACTATTATAATAGCAATAATCCTTCTGGTTATTACGGGCAAAGAATTGACTCGGGTCTTCGTTCAAGTTTCATTTGTTTACTGAAAGGTTTTGCACAAACAGAAAATAATCAATAAATAAACTCAGGTCAAAAACTGTGTTGCTCCGTCTTTCTTTCGTTCTTTGAGGAAGTGCGCTATTCTTAAAGGGAACGTCATTCTTAAAGGCGCTAAAGACAGATTCAATACTAAAACGGAGCAAACCATTACAACTTAAACAGAGGGGTCTTCAATGAATGTACATAAATAACATGAACCTAAACTATACTTAAACATTTAAGCCTTTAGTATTAAATTTTAATTATTCCAATTATGGCTCTTACATCCCCAGCCCCTAATTGTATAGGCAAACAAACTATATCAATTACCAAACTTGATTATCTAGAGCCATAAACCTTTAGAGTCTTTGAAGACCGCTGTCAGACAGCTTCTTGAAGAAGACATATCTTGGAGATGGGTCGATTCAGTGTCTTGCCTTTCGTCTTAACACACACACTGCGAACATTTCCCTTAGAGTCTGGCATTGTCTTGATAATGCGACCTATCATCCATGAATTTCGAGGTGTATTGGAATCAACAATCAGAACTATGTCTCCAATCTCGAAGTTTCTTTTCAGTCTGGACCATCGCTGGCGTTCCTGCAGGAGGGGTAAATATTCCAATGTCCACCGATGCCAGAAAATAATTTGTTTCCATCTACGCCTTGCATAGACATCATCTTTTTGAACACACCTGGAGGTAAATCTGGTTGTTTCCTCATCAACAACAGATGGTTAGGAGTCAAGGCTTCGAGGTCATTAGGGTCATCAGAAAGTTTGGTAATGGGCCTATCATTGATGATTAATTCCACCTCACACAGTAGGGTATGTAAGCCATCATCGTCCAATACTTGCTGTTTCAGTACAGAATTCAGGACCTTTCTCACAGTGCGAATCTGACTTTCCCAGACTCCGCCATGGTGAGATGCACCAGGAGTGTTAAATATCCACTGAATTTCTCTCTTTAGCATCTCTTCTTCAATTGTTGACTGATTCAAATTCTGCAATGCTATACGCAACTCCTTTTCAGCTCCTGTGAAGTTTGTTCCATTATCTGAACGGATTATTGAAACATGACCTCTTCTGCTGACAAATCGGCGTATAGCGTTGACACATGCATCTGTGTCCAAGGAAGGTGCAACTTCCAAATGAATGGCCCTAATGGTGAGGCAGGTAAAAAGCACACCATATCTATTGACCATAGAGCGTACTCTTTTCACCTCAAACGGTCCGAAGTAATCGACTCCAGTATTAGTGAACGGTGGTTTGTCTGGCAGCAACCTATCTTCCAGCAAGTTGGTCATTTTTTGTACACCAGTCTTTGCATGTAGTCGTCTGCAGACAAGACACGCATGAATTATTTTTCTAACTGCAGAATTCGCTTTAGGAAGCTAGTATTTTTGTCGTAGCTTAGCAAGAACATGGTTTCGTCCAGAGTGACCAACGCCTTGGTGTAAATGTTGAAGAACTAAAGAGCATATACGGAGGTCCTTATGCAAGATGATGGGATGCTTTGATTCTTCAGGCATCGCCGATCTGCTCAATCTTCCTCCAACTCTTAACACACCATCCTCAAGGTAAGGATCCAAACGGAATATGCAGCTGTCTTTCCTGACATGCATCTTTCCTTGTTGCAACATTTTTATTTCTTCCGGAAATTTCTGTTTCTGGCTGTAACGAATCAGATCCAGCTCAGCATTCACCATATCCTCCATGGTAGGTGTTCTTTTTTGCAAACTTCCTTTGTAGGTAGCCATTGCCTTTTGTACTAGAACGTTTTGAATATTGGGATCTCGTTCTGTTTGACTGATCCTTCTCTGAATCTCCTTCCTCTTGAGACTTAAATCCAGCAGGATTTTCTTGAGAAGCGTTAACCATGCTACGGCCTTCTTTAGACGATGCCAGCTTGAATAATAACAAACAAGTTGTTCTAGTCCTTCCTTATTGTCCTGAGTGTATATTGCGTTGACAGTGGAAACCTTTTTGAGCTCTCGGTCGTCCTCTGCAAATGACTTTGAATGCTCTGGTTGAACCGGCCACTCGCATTACGGCTTCAGCAGGAAACTAGGTCCTTTGATCCAGTTTTTGCTCCTAATCAAGTTGTCAGCATTCAGACCTCTTGAAGCTTGGTCTGCAGGATTTTCTGAAGAGCTTACATATCTCCATTGAGAAGGTTTAGAGGCCTCTCGAATTAATGAGATTCGGTTAGCAACAAATGTCTTAAATCTTGTGCAGTCATTCTCAATGTATTTCAGCACTGTAGTACTGTCAGTCCAAAAGTTAGACTCCTCGAGATCAATTTGAAGCTCCAGTTTCAGCATTCTATCCATTTTGACTGTGATGGTGGCCGCTGTCAACTCCATTCTTGGAATAGTAACTTGTTTGAGAGGCGCTACTCTGGACTTTCCCATCATGAATGTGCAGCTCTTTTGATCGTGATCGTTTGTCAACAAGAGGTATGTGACAGTTCCGTATCCGTTCTCACTAGCATCTGCAAAGTGGTGCAATTGAAAAGTCTTAACATGCCCAAACCCTGCAGATTTGATACATCTACTCACATTGAAGTTTGCGAGCTTGTGCAAATCTTCCAGCCAGGATAGCCATCTTTCAGCCTTTTTCTCTACAATTTCCTCATCCCATCCTACTTTCTCTTTACACAGGTCCTTCAGAATGAGCTTTGCTGGTAGCACAAACGGTGCTAGGAACCCAAGAGGATCGTAAACTGAGCCAACAACTGATAATATGCCTCTTCTGGTGAGTGGTTTGTTTTGCACCTCGATCTTAAAATTAAATGCTAATTCCCAATGCTCTTTACATGGGAAGTAACTCACTATCCAGATCGAGGTCTTTCACGTCAGTGGCTCGTTCTTCTTCGGTTATGGACGAAAGTACAGCTCTGCTATTACTAGTCCATTTTTTCAAATGGAACCCACCTTGCTTACAAAGCGCTCTGATTTCACTTGCAAGAGTGATTGCTTGTTCTTCAGTTGTCACTGATTTAAGGCAATCATCGACATAAAAATTCTTCAAAAGTGTCTGAGCTGCTTCTGGAGTAGTGTCGTTGATTCCATCTTCTGCTGTTCTTCGAAGAGCGTAACATGAACAACTTGGTGAAGAAGTTGCACCAAACAGGTGTACACACATCCTGTACTCCACTTCCTCTTGATCCAGGTTGCCCTGCTGCCACCCAAGGAACCTCAGGAAGTCTGCATCCACACTAGGTACTCGAACCTGATAAAACATTGATTCAATGTCAGCCATCATTGCAATCGGTCCTCACGCAAATCGAATGAGATTGACAGATTAATGCAAGATGAAAAAGATGTGAAGACTGTTGAAAGAGAGCTAAATGTCCTTGGTAAGATTTTATGTCAGTTTGAAGAGTCTTAAAGGGAACGTCATTCTTAAAGGCGCTAAAGACAGTTTCAGTAGCCGCGTTTCCATTACAGATTTGCACAAATGTTTTGCGCTGTTATCTAAATATCGATAAAAAACTATTGCGAAATTACGCCGTTTCCATTAATCCGATGTTATGCAACTAAAACGTCCTTTTTTCTCTCGCGATAAGTCATTCCAAAACTCACGGCAACGGACGTTGGTTTATATAATATCACAGCCGCATTAGACATTATTATTATTAATGGAAGGAGACGTAGGCCTACGTGTTATCCAAGCATTAATGGCAGAAAGACCCTTATACTCCAAGGAGTTTCTGGGTGTTTCCCCTCATTTCTGCTCTGAGGTTTTGATTGTGACATTTCTTTGAGCTTTAGAATCCAATATTCCTCTAGGCTAATTATTGTTTATTTTATGAATTTAATAAATAACTCTGTCTCCTATTCCAAACGATCCATGTAGGCTACTTTTGTGCCCCTTTATTAAACAATGAAAATATTCACAAATTAATATGGAAATTAATATGTCGATTTTACTGGTTTTCTAAGGCCAAATTAGAACCTGGAATTGATATTTTCCCGCAGTGCTGAATGAGAAGAGCCAATAATATTATTAGACTATTGTTTTCTACGTCGGCTAAAAACATCTCCATCTCCGCTGTTAAGCAGATGCGCTTTTAGAGAGAAATGCACCTTTCATACGGATTACTTAATCAGAACAAAATGTATTAGCTTTCGATTCGAATTTGTTAGTTTTAAAGTGGACATTTCAAGCTTTAGCATATGCTATATTTTGTTTCAGTTCTCGCGCTCCAGTTTACGGAGATCATGAAAGCGCGCCTGATTGTTTTATTTTACAAAAGCACAACGTTTTCTTGTTATTGTTTAAACAAATAAAAGTAGTTACAAATAATGTATTATTATTTTCTGTATGACCAGAAATGATAGAGTATTTTAAATTGTTTCACTGTTGATAGGAAAAAGTGTTCGCGCGCGAGCCTCCGTGCCATCCAGTGCGCGTTCCACACTCCGCTCCACAAACCCTTGGATATGCGTCAAAATCTTGTGTTTAGCCTATTTGTGATAATCTTAGTCCTGTATTATTATTGTCTAATCCGTATTATGAATGACATTTTGACGAATTGCTTTGTTCCCTTTTTTGGATAAAAGCGTCTTAAATAATGTAGCCTAGTAATAATGATGATAATTATTATTATTTGCGTACACGGACCCCAAACACACCGCGTCTTCTAAGTCAGGTGACTGTAAATGCGCAAAAACTGTTTCCATTGCAGTTTTGCGAAATATTCCTTTTTCAAATTGCCTGAAAAACCACCTCATGCGAGCGTAAAAACTTTTTTGCGATAAACGCGAGTTTTTGCAAAATTGACATGTTTCCATTGGGCGTATTTTCAATTCGAAATTTCAATTTGCGCAATTTGAAGGGTAATGGAAACGCGGCTAATACTAAAACGGAGCAAACCATTACAACTTAAACAGAGGGGTCTTCAATGAATGTACATAAATAACATGAACCTAAACTATACTTAAACATTTAAGCCTTTAGTATTAAATTGTAATTATTCCAATTATGGCTCTTACAACTATTATACTGCCAAAGAGGACAAACACATCATTTTGATATTACTTTTTGTACCACTTTTTACATTTTTGCAAGAAATAAATTATTGTGATTATTACACTTGTCTGTCTGTTAGGTTTTTCTTCATAACTGCACGTAGTTTAAATAAATGGTTATGGGTAGGTTTAAATGTGGGATTTGGATTACTAATGATGACAATCCTGAGACCTGTTCGAGACTAAAGCTGTCAGCAGCTACTTGCCCGTATTATACAAAACTGTCTGATTTCATTGAGTGCAAGTCATTAGAATAATGTAAATGCCCTGGCTATTGTGATCTATTGTGCTGTAGTTGTTTTGAGTTTAGTGTTAAAACTGAATGATATCAACATTGACCATTATTATTAAACTAATTAGAATATTAATTCCATGTAGGGACACATGCAGTAGTCCCAACAAGCATTTGTAATTAACTTTTTTTTTTTTTTTTTTTTTTTAACTGTGTTTTCTTTAGTTGGTAGATCTTATTGAGTTCAAGCAACAACAAAAAAAAGTGTGGGCTGATTTAACTGTATCTCACAAAGTTTATTTGTGCATCAAATAAAAAGTGTTGATGTGAATGTTTTTAAGGAACAAGATTTCATAAATAAGGTATATTTATCATCTATGGATATGTGGAAGTAAGCGTCTTTTAGATCTATCGTGACAAACCAGTCCTCTGACCTGATCTGACTCACGATGATAGGTATGGTTAGCATTTTGAACCTGTATCTCCTCAGAGACCAGTTCAGTACCCTGAGATCTATTATAGGACGTAACCCCCCATCCTTTTTGGGAACTATGAAGTACCGGCTGTAGAACCCGGCTTCCCTCTGTTGAAGAGGATCCTGCTCTATGGCTTCCTTTACTAAGAGGGACTGAACTTCTTGTTCCATGACCTGACCCTGCTCGGGGCTGACCAGCGTGTGCACGACCCCGCTGAATTTAGCTGGACGATACACAAACTGAATTCTGTACCCCTTTTCCACCGTTCACAGGACCCACTGAGAAATATTTCGAAGACCTTTCCAGGTGTCTAGATAATATACTAGGGGGACCAGTCTCTCGAGACTGGCCTCTGGTGTTATATTTGGGATTTCAGTGACCTGAAGCAGTTGACTGGCAGGAACTAACCAATTTCATTTTTCTGCAGGCCTTTTTGAGTGGAAGTGAACTCGACAGGGCCACCATATTTTAGCGCGGACACTGCCATATGTGTTCGCTGGAAACCAATGTGTCCTGAAGCGCAATTAGCGACGGGAAGCAAACAATGATTTCCTGAGGGCTCTTTAAGCCTGGTATGCCTGCAGAAGCCCCATAGTGTGCAGGCATGCAGCAGCCCGACCTGCCGCCATATATGCTTTCCCTACCAAGGCCGATGTTGTACGGCCTTGACTGAATCATATCAGTTCCTCAAAATTATGTGAAAGTGCATGTTTTTTAAGGTACATGTAACGATTCGCCATAAATGGGGTAAAACTAGGCCAGTCACTCACTGTGAAACAGTTTCAGACTGTTGGGTCTCATGGCAGCTGCGTCCAACGTAATTACTTTTGGCCTTCTGTACATGAGACCCCTGCAGTGGTGTAGGGATGGGACGGAATGAAAATTTCATATCACGATTATAGTGACCAAAATTATCGTGATTATCAATATTATCACGGTTTTGTTAAAACGAGATGAAAATGTTCAAAAAGAACTGATGCTCACACTTACAACATTTTAACAAGTTTTATATTTGAAAATCAACAAACAACAATTCACGAGTTCACACTCACAAATAAGTCAGATGGAATAAATGGTATGCGTATTTGGCGTGCTGTCCGAGGAGAGGGCTCCGGGCTCGGTATTCGGCCCGAACCCAGAGTACTCCCCCCGTATTCCTGGCTGTAAAAGAGAGCCAAGGGTGAGGAGTCGGGGTGGTGGAGGGATGCTGGAAACTGTCAAGGAATGTTAGGTGAGTTGACAGAATGGATATATATATATGCTTCTTGTCATGCTGATTAGGGTAGTCGTAATTGTTTGATGACAAGTAATTGGATTGGTTATCTGATCGTGCTCCTCCCGAACTTTGTTTATAAAACATCATATAAAACAAGCAGCTCTATGCACTTTTTTAAGCAAGATTCTATTCTGTGGCATTTCCTTTCTTATAATGACCGTCGTCATAGCAACGCATTATAACCGCACATCCATGTATTACAACGGACGCGCTCTCGTTTTATTCAAATACAATTTGCCGTCTTGCGTCTCCGTTTTTGATTGTATTGAAAATGAAAATGAGTTGATTTATTGTTTACAGAGATTGATAATATTGTTGTGATCATCTTGTCTGGACGATTGTTTTGTAACGTTACGCTGTACAAAATGGATTTATAAACGGGTAAGATTTAGAACATTAATCTCAATTCAATATGTCCCCGTAATTATGTTGTAAAAAAAAAAAATCGGTGTAATAAGTGTACAATGTATCTATACATTATTATTCCATAAATGGCACTCTTAATAATAGTCTTGTTTTAACTTGAATTTGTTCGTCTTTGGCTCAAAGCCACTTACTGCAAACTTTTCTTCGCGGAAGCTTGACGTTTATTTCAAGCTAGTGAGATAAAATATTTCAACTCAAAATAACATTTCGTGCCCAATTATTTCCCAGACGTAGTTTTGGTATTGAAGTCAAAGTTAACTTGCCTTGTGTTCGCTATACAACAGTGGGTGATGGTCACACAAGACGAGTAGGCAGATTTGAAGTGTTTCTATTGTAGTGACTTTTTGTTCTGCAGACAGGGTGACCATCATCGATTAAGTTTCCCTCAGGACTGTTGTAAAAGCCAAAATATGACCACACCTCAGATTTGGTCCTCTTAAAAGGCTGAAAAATCTCCCGAACACGGTCACTACCTACCGCCACTCCTTCTCGAATAAAAAAACAACAACATTGTGCGCACCCACGCAGCGCCTGCGTCAGACTGTTGCTGGCTGGACAGGATTTAGGCTACAGTGAGTTATTAAAATCGCGATAATCAAACACGGTTTTAATGATAATTAAATTTTAAACGATAATACTAACTGTCAGTACATTTTATCGTGGTTTATCATGAAACCGGTAATCGTCCCATCCCTACAGTGGTGGCTCAGGACGAAGGGGTTTTCTCCGAGGGGAAATCAGTTTTCGCATGATCAAGGTCACGTGGCTATGCCTACGTGCCTCGGTCATGTGAAAGAACCTTGGTTCCTCGCCCAGGCCCAGTGTTGGGGGCTTCTTGTCGACGCATAATGCTATCGACAGATGCTTCCCTCACAAGTGGGGGTGATCATGAGTGGTCTCTTGGCGAAGGGTCTTTGGCAGGACCATCTTCCTTTTGGCACATAATTGGCTAGAAGTGATGGTGGTATTCTGAGAATCTCAATACTTCCTGTCAGAACCGAGAGGTCACCATGTGCCTGTCCTTCTGGACAGCACACTGATGGTCTCGTATATCAGAGCAGATATCCTGTTGAGGCAGGGGCTGAGGCCCGGGGAATGGAGACTTCACCCCGAGGTGGTGGAGCTCCTTTGGGAGAACTTCGGTAAAACTCAAGTCTACCTTTCGCATCGTTTATACAACGCATTGCCCTTTGTGGTTCTCCCTGACGCATCCCGCTTGGACTGGATGCGATGTACTAGGTGTGGTGAAAAAATACATTTAACATTATTATATTTTCATTTTATTTCTATGAATGATAATACTGTGTCGGTTTGTTTGATTTTTACATTGATTATTTATTCTACGGTAACAACAACATAGTCATCAGTGGGTAAACACTGTCTATAAAATGAAGTGATGACAGAAATGAAATGGAGCTATAAGGTTCAGTGTGTCTTTCCAGCACATCATTATGACGGTGAGACTCAAACACTTACAGCTTTGAGAAGAGCTCTGCTTTGATGAGGAGTCCAAAGTTTCAATGCAAAGCGTTTACTTATATAACTTAAACTGCTACAGACAGGCAGAAGCTTCACACACACTAAATATGACAGAAAACGGAGAAAGACTGACTGAACAGAAGGGAATGATGATGATTAACTAAACACAGGTGATACAGATAAACTGATAATGATGACACATGACATGAAGACAGGCAGACAAGTCCAATGAAAACAAACTAAACAGAACACAACTGTGACACATACTGTACAATGTAAGTCAATGGGGCACCAATTTCTGTTCTACTGGTTCCCAATGTTCTTCATAATATCTTCTTTTGTGGTCCACAGAAGTAAAGTCGTACTGGTTTTGAATGGGTGAGTGAATGATGACAGAGTTTTCTTTTTTGGGTGAGCTACCTTTAATCTACACTCGAAAAAATGCTGGGTTGTTTCAACCCAATTTTGGGTAAAATATGGACAACCCCAGCTGTTGGGTTAAATTTTTACATTACATTTTTAACCCAACGTTTGGGTTTGTCCATATTTTACCCAAAATTGGGTTGAAACAACCCAACATTTTTTAGAGTGTATTAGTACTTGGAGAGTGATTCACAAACAGGGAAATATGGAAAAGATTTTAATGTTGCTTTATTAAAGCTTTAAAAAACACACACAAAAAAAAATTATAAGAGAGATACAAGTAAATGTGCATTTACTTGTGTGACTTAAATGATCATTCTACATGATACCCAGTATAATACTGTATGAGAAAACATGAAAACGTTTGGTGTTTATAAAGGGAACTTGAGCGCTACTGTTGGGACTGAGGAGGCTGGGAAACACCGACTATACAAAATAACCAAGACATTAGGAATAACACAGAATACTCACACCAGACTAGCTCATTTACATTTTATTAGGACACAGATACATTTGTTGTTGTTTATTTCAGGCATTGTTGTAGATGACACACTACAGTACTGTAGTAACCTGTAATAACAACTAATCAAACTATTCTAATTAAATTTAAAGTCTCACAAATTAAATAAAAAAGCTAAAAACATTAAATAGTAAAAAAAAAATTATCCTAAACTGTATAGGTTATTCACTCATTGTTTGCTCTGGTGAGTCCCTATTTATTTGAATGCCTGTAATCAATCAGGTAAAAACAGCTCAGGCGATTCATTATATTTCAAAACTGAATATTACATATTACATTTAAATAATCCATTAAACAAGTTGCGGTTTGAGGAGTGTGCCCTAATATTTTCAGTTCCATTCGGAACAGTTTTTCACAGGATCTGAATATTACACAACACCCCAAAGTGAAACTCCGCCTATTCATTCCCTTTGACATAACATTTTGGCAGCATAAATAGTGGATCATAATCAATCTGGGAGACAGACTGTCTGATAATAGAGTTTATTTCAATCCTTGTCTTTGATCACCAGCACAATGATGATTACACCAGGGCAAGTGTGTGCCTTATGGGCCCCAGAGGCTCATGTCACTGAAGATGTGAAGAAGTTCTGCATTAAGGTAGGAGACAGAAAATCACTCATGTAGTAAATAAGATTTTTGTTAATACAAAGCCTAGTCAAATTATCTATTTTCATGCTGTAAAATGTGTTGTGCAAATTATTTGTTGTAATTTTTAAAATAACTGTTTTACCTTTCACTCAAGGTCACAAAATATTTGACATGAGTTTTCTGATATCTGAATGTTAGATGTAACTAGAGACTAATACACTTTTTTAAAAATATGAATTTAAATTAATATCTAAAAAGTGTGTTTATTTATTCAGGAGAAGTCAGAAATAGAGAAGAAGGTTGGAACTAGTTTTCCTCATTTCACTCCAATAAGCATAAGGGTTCAGAATGCGGCCGGAACCTTCTATCTGGTCAAGGTAAATGAGTGTTTTGTTTTGATTTGTGGATTTTGAGCTTGATGTTTTCATCACTGAAACTCTTCCAAGGCACAATTTGTATTTCCAATATCAACACGATGCGATGTGTCCAGTGATTTTTCCATCCTCTCTGAAAGTTAAAATGCATTACATCACTGTATAAAGTTTCTCTGCATTTGTATAAGAGAAAACTTTTCTCAACTTTGTAGCATTGCTAGACACTCACATCTAGTCTACAATGGTCACTGTGAGGGAATTTGCTTGCTGTCATGTAAAATGAATGCGTTTTGGTCGCTATCAATCCAAAGAGTTTTACATAAGAGCTCATTTATAAATCCATGTGGATTTCTCTCTCTCTCTCTCTCTCTCTCTCTCTCTCTCTCTCTCTCTCTCTCTCTCTCTCTCTCTCTCTCTCTCTCTCTCTCTCTCTCTCTCTCTCTCTCTCTCTCTCTCTCTCTCTCTCTCTCTCTCTCTCTCTCTCAGGTACAGACCACAGGTGATGTGTGTGTTCATGTGATTATACACAAGACAGATGGAGGGATTCTGTCTGTGACTGGAGCCTGTTACCCTAGACTCCTCAGTGATGCTCTGGTCCCCTTCTGAACACTTCTAACCGCATGCAGAAAATAGTCTGTCTGATATAATAACAGACACACAACGAGCTGCCATAGAGGAACTATTGAAAATAGTCACTATTGTACTATTGAAATAGTTTTATTTCTCAATATTAAACTCAATATTCAAACCTCTATTGTCAGTGTGTTTATATAAAAAACACCAAATTTACTTTACTCTACTAAATATTTACTATAATGTATATATATATATATATATATATATATATATAATATATATAATATATATGTATATATAATATATATATATTGACATTTTGATAATATATAACATTGACAAAATTGGGAGTGTGTTAAAGATATAAAAGATTGGATGACGCGTAATTTTCTTCTATTAAATCCAGACAAGACGGAGGTACTACTCATCGGTTAAAAAAACCGCCCACAAAACCTCTCACAATACAACTTTAACATAGGAGGATGTCCTACTACTTTATCCTCTACAGTAAAAGACCTGGGTGTCATACTAGACTGCGACCTGTCTTTTAAAAATCGTATTTCATATGTTACAAAAACGGCACTTTTCCACCTTAGAAACATTGCTAAGCTACGTAATATGCTATCAGTTTCTGATGCAGAAAAGTTAGTTCATGCATTCATGACATAGAGACTAGATTACTGTAATGCTTTATTAGCTGGTTGTCCTGCATCCTCAGTAAACAAGCTACAGTTAGTCCAAAATGCAGCTGCTAAAGTTCTTACCCGATCAAGAAAATATGATAATTTAACACCGAGCTTATCATCGCTACATTGGTTACCTATAAAGTTCTGTATTAATTATAAGGTATTGTTACTGACTTATAAAGCCCTAAACGGCTTAGCTCCAGTCTATTTAACAGATCTTCTATCGCCCTATAATCCATCGCGCTCTTTAAGATCGCTAAATTCGAGGCTTTTGGTTATACCTAGGATATCTAAGTCCACCAAAGGAGGGAGAGCATTCTCACATTTAGCTCCAAAACTGGAATAGCCTTCCTGATACTGTTCGTTGCTCAGACTCGCTCTCCCAGTTCAAAACTACATTAAAGACGCATCTCTTTAACCAGGCATTCATATAAAGGTTTTAATCTTACAGTTAAATCCGGCCTCTAGTTCATAACCGCCAGAGGAGAACTGGCCCCCGACTGAGCCTGGGTTCTCCCAAGGTTTTTTTTTTTCTCCATTAGGTCACCTGATGGAGTTTTAGGTCACCATTAGGTCACCTGATGGAGTTTTTCGTTTCCTTGCCACTGTTGCCTTTGGCTTGCTCAGTTGGGGATATTCAATTTAATGAATCAATCAATATTACTATTGATTAGCATTACCAAACATGGACGTTTTATTATTATTTTAATTTAATACTGTGAAGCTGCTTTGATACAATCTGTATTGTGAAAAGCGCTATACAAATATTCTTGACTTGACTTGACTTGACTTTGGTTTGTGTTTGGAGTGTTTGTGAAACCGATTGTTTTTGTGTGCAGATCTCAGAGCCTAGGCTGCCTACAGAGACGCGTTTTTTTTTTTTGACAGCTTGCTTATGGGCCGGGCAGCTAGCGGATCCTTAGGAAAGATTAGATGATTGTGATCCTTTATTTTTGCGCCTGAAATCGCTGATACAACCTTTAAGGCATTTTATGCGTTTGTCGTAATACTAAAGTATGTCAATCATCATTAGAGCGCCACCCTCAGGCTGCATGAATGCAAGGACATTAGAATTTTTACAATAATTTGTATGACGTGTTCAGTGATGATTAGCGTAAAAAATGTTATCATAAAATTAATAGGCTATTAAATGAGAAGAGACAACTCATTTAAAGAGACATTCACATATCACCTCCAGGTCCTTTTGATAATTGATAATCAGGCTGCCTACAGCAGTCTCGTCTGTTAGGCTACTCGGTCACTGAAGAATCACTTTAATGTTAAAATGTTATACTGTTATATTTTATACACAAACAGAACGTACTGTAAGCTGCGCATCCCAAATAAGGGGAGTGGCAACGCGAGTGACGTCCACAGTGTTTTGCTTGTGATGTGCCGGGGAGGAGGTTTTCTGTTGCTGCTGCTGAGTTCCTTGCCGAGGCTGCCGTGCCGGGACGTGGGTTGGAGATTGTTGTGCGACGCGTGCGAATCAACTGGGAGGGACATTTTGCTGGGGTTTTCTCCTCTTAAGTTTGGCGGCCGCCGTTGAGTTCCTTGAACGCGGTAACCCATGTCCGTTAGCGGGTAAGGAGGTCAGCAGTACACTTTCATTTTATTGTTGCTGATGTGTGTGTTGGTAATGCTTTGTTTTGCCGGGGAGGCCTTAATTTATGGGCGCAACTATTGGTCCCCCGGCGCTATTTGTGTGTACAGTGAGCGTGTGTGTGAGTAAGGGGGTAGGAGAGCAGGTTGTTATATTCCATATGCCTTTTATACTGTAAATTGATGATGGCTATGTGAGTGGTATTGGTGGTATGTCCTGATATTTGGTGTGTATTTATTGGTGTGGTATTTAAGTGATTTATGACTTTGAGGTTTTTAGTGCAATGAGATTATGCATGCTAGGTGATCACATTAATTGATTTAAGTGCTTTAACCTTTGAAACCCCGTGCTGAATATATTGTCCTTGTTGATGCTTTATTCTTCGTTAAAGTTACTGATTAAATGTTATCATTAGTTACAAATACATGATTAGAATTGCTCCTGACTTTGCATCAACCTGTTGTCCACCCCCCTCCCCCCTGGGTTTTAACCCTATGATTGTCCAAAAATAAATGTGTTATTTGTATCTGATGAATTGTGTACCTAAGTGTTTTCCTTGGTTATTGAGCTACAGAAAAATCATTGGTCCAGTAGAGAACCTGTAAATCACCCTTATTAGCAGTTTGGGTGGTTACAACTTGGCGTAGTTTTGGCAGTCTGGACTGTGGGCAATAACCAGGAAAATGTCAACTACACAACCATCAGAGCAGTTACCTTCTACATCAAGTGAGGGGCAGCAGAGAGTAGATGGTTCACCAGGGGCCTCATTTATAACCGTTGCGTACGCACAAAACGGGGCTGAAAACATGCGTACGCCAGTTCCTGCGCAAAAGGTTGGATTTATAAAGAAAAACTTGATGTGAAAATATGCGCACCTCCACGCAAACTCTGACCCATGCGTACGCACATTTTGAAGACAAAGCAGTTTGGCGACACTGATGGTGAGTTGAGGAATTGACTGCGGATAAAGGGAATTAACCCTTTTCAAAATGGCAAAATTAAGTTTGACATATTTCAATATTTACAATATTGACAAGTTGCTCATAGGTCCCGGTTACAACAAAAAATACAAACTAGAAAAAAAGTTTGTTGAGACAAACTTTAAGTTGGCTTGAGAAAGCCGGACCAGAGAGTTTGAAGAAGTTTAAAGTAGTTTGATGTTTAAAGTAGGTTAAAGTTTGATAGATAGATAGATTAGAAAGAAAGAAAGAAAGAAAGATATATAGATTAGTAAGAAAGAAAGATAAGTTAGTTTGATAGATAGATAGATAGATAGATAGATAGATAGATAGATAGATAGATAGATAGATAGATAGATTTAGAATGGTAGTTTAATTGAGTCTAGGGCTTCAGGGAGTTTATATTTGAGTTTTTGGCTTGTACACTAATGGCCCACTGTAGTCTTGGCTCAATTTGAGCACTCTGCAATGTAAGTCTATGGGATTTTTATGATTTTTAATATAAATTTTTAAGAAAACTGAAAGTCAAATCAGTTTGAAAAGATATAGCACACCAAGTCAGAACAGTCTGAAGGTCTGACCAGAGTTTGGTTTTTGTAGAGTTAAAGCTCTAGGAGGAGTTACAGTTGTAAATTTTTAGGATTTCAGTTCAGTTTTCTCAAGCCAACTTAATAACATTAAATCACCATTATGGGTCCTAAAGATACATACATGCATGTATAGTTTAAAGACATAAAAGGAACTATATGCTGAAAGTACGTAAATTTAATTTCTTTCACTTCCATTCTTAAATGGATGTAGGCCTATCACTCATTATGTTTTAAAAAACACAAATGTCCTTGCTCCTTTAATATATGCATGGCTAATGAGGTAATTTCCATTGTCTATATATGGTTGAATGTGGGCGGAGAAAGGTTTTTTTTTGCGTGCGCAAATTATTCCAGTACTCAGTACTATTCCAGTTTAATTACTGCTAATCATGGAAACTCAAAGTCACTTTTCAATATTTTAAACAAAAACACCCAACCACAGGATTCTTTGCCTCCCCATTTGTATACAACATACTTCTGTAATTCCATCATGTCATTCTTTAATGCTAAAATTTACAATATTCACCAACACCTTGACTACACTCCACACCATCTCCACAGCTTTTCTGACCCCCATCCACCCATACACACACTCTCTTCTTTTCACCTGCCCTCTCTCTCAGAACTCACCGAACTCATCCAGAAATCCAAATCGTCCACATGTCAACTAGACCCTCTACCTACACATCTTGTCAAATCCTGCCTCCCTTCTCTGCTCCCTATCATCTCTGCCATCATTCACTCATCTCTTACCACTGGAACTGTCCCCACATCCTTAAAAACTGCTGTCATTACACCTATCCTGAAAAAGCCTGGAGCTGACCCTTCCATTTTCAACAACTTCCGTCCTATATCCAACTTACCCTACATTTCCAAAATTCTTGAAAAAGAAGTTGCCACTCAAATACATTCTCACCTTTCTCACAACAATCTCTATGAACAGTTCCAGTCTGGTTTCCGCCCACTTCACAGCACAGAAACAGCACTAATAAAAATCACCAATGACCTTCTCATGGCAGCTGACTCTGGACTACTCACCATCCTCATCCTCCTTGACCTGAGTGCGGCCTTTGACACCATTTGTCATACCACCCTCCTCAAAAGATTGTCATCCATTGGTATTACCCACACTTCACTAAACTGGCTCACATCCTACCTCTCTGGCCGCACTCAGTTCATTCAGCTTAAGTCATTCAAATCCACTTCCTCTCCCGTCACTACAGGTGTGCCCCAGGGCTCTGTCCTGGGGCCCCTTCTTTTTATTATCTACCTTCTTCCCCTTGGAAATATTCTCTGTAAATTCAATGTTAATTTTCACTGCTACGCGGATGACATCCAGCTCTACCTCACCACAAAGCCCACGTCCACTCTTCCACTCACTACCCTCACTGATTGCATTGCAGAAATAAAATCCTGGCTTACCCTCAACTTCCTTAAACTTAATAGTGATAAAACCGAGGTTCTCCTCATTGGTACCAAATCTACATTAGCCAAAACTAACAGTTTCTCCATCAAAATTGATAATTCCTCCGTCACACCTTCCCCTCAGGTTAAGAGTCTGGGTGTCATCCTTGACAGCACACTATCATTTCAACCACACATCAATAACATCACTCGGTCAGCCTACTTCCACTTACGTAACATTAATCGTCTTCGCCCTTCCCTCACCCCCCACACTGCTGCCATTCTGGTCCATAGCCTTGTCACCTCCCGCCTAGACTACTGCAATACACTTCTTTTGGGCCTCCCTCACAAATCCCTTCGTAAACTTCAACTAGTCCAAAATTCAGCTGCCCGAATCATTACCCGAACCCCCTTCATCCATCACATCACTCCAGTCCTCCAGCAGCTTCACTGGCTCCCTATTCAGTTCCGTATCCAGTTCAAGGTCCTCTTACTGACATTCAAAGCCATCCACAACCTCTCTCCCCCGTATTTATCGGTTATCTACATGTTTCTACATGTTTCCACTCCATCTCGTATTCTCAGATCTTCCTCCACATTACACCTGTCTGTCCCACCTGCCCGTCTCGCCACAATGGGGAGCAGAGCATTCAGCCGCTCTGCTCCCCGCCTTTGGAATTCCCTTCCACTTCATCTCAAAAACATGGATTCTTTCCCTCATTTCAAAACTGGACTCAAAACATTTCTGTTTAAACAAGCCTATTCGTTGTAGCACCCACTCATCTGTAATTCTACTTGATTTTAAACTGATTTTAATCTATTTTTGGTATAACTTTATTATTTGTTTATTGTAACTTTTATGTATGCCTGTACGGTGACCTTGAGTGTCAGCAAGGCGCCTTTTTAAATAAAATGTATTATTATTATTATTATTATCAGGTAGGATGTGATTTATAAAGTGAAAATTGCGTGCAGGTGTGTGTACGCACAGTTTTATAAATCTGATTTTTTTTTTTTTGCGTACGCCATTTTTGGCTGATATGGCTCAGAATCAAGCAACAAATGCAAATATGTTTATGTTTCCAATGATGATGGGGACACCTTGGTGTCAAAAATGTAATGGAGATCAAATGGCACAGGGGAATACTTTTCAGGATTGGTATAATACGCAGACATCAACATTCAATATATACCCTTTTTCTGGGGTGCAAAAGGTCTCTGCGGTAATAAGTAATCTTGATGGGGAAGCAAGGAGGGAAGTGTTAGCCTTGCCAACAGCACAACGTGCGACAGCTGATCAGATATTGTCATTCTTGAAAAGTATTTATGGAGATATTGTCCCCCTTGCAACCCTTCGTGCCAAATTTTTTACTCGTAAACAAAGGACAGATGAGAATGTTAGGCAGTTTGCTTTGGCACTTGAGTAATCGGTTGGAGAATAGGGGCGATGGCACCATTATGGGTAATGTTTTACGTGACCAATTTATTTTGGGACTCTGTGATGCAGGATTGTGTAGGGAACTTCGAGGTATGGTTAGGGCAGCTCCTGATAGTTATTTTGTAGAAGTCAAACAAGAAGCAATTCTACGAGCAGAGGAATTTGGGGAGGTAAGGCAAGCAGTAGCTGCAACAGTACAGTTAAAACCAGCCCCCGACACAACAAAACTGGTAGAGGAGATTAAACAGGAGGTCTTTTTGCAGTTAAAAGGAGAAATAAAGGAAATGGTTGCTGGAATGATTAAGGAAGTTTGTGAAGGAGTACAGCACTTATTGCCAAGTAGTGATAATGCAAGATCTAGGTATGAGTTAAGGAGGGGTCGAAGAAGCTCAGATCAATTTGACCATCAGGGAAGACCTATCTGCCGACGTTGTAAACAAGTTGGGCATATTAAAAGACGTTGTGGGGTTGGAGAGGGAGCACAGGGGCCTTTAAACTTTTAGAACCCACTGTACAGGCCCAATCAGTGGGTACATTGGGTAGTGGCCAATCAGAAAAGAAAGATAATTTAATAGGACAATGTCCAATTGTGGAAGTGGTGATACAGGGGGTTAAAACGCCTTGCTTAATTGATACGGGTTCACAAGTGACTACATTGACGAAAGCTATTTTAAAAAAATATTTTGAGACTAGAGGACCAACAATGTACCCAACAATTCAAAAGTTCAACTGGGAGCTGCTAATGGGTTAACGATTCCGTATATTGGATATATTGAGGTGGATTTTAATATATGTGGGAAAGTTATACCAAAAAGGGGAGTGTTGATTGTTAAAGACTCAAATGGATCAGTGTACCCAGGACTAATTGGCATGAATGTGATTAAAGAGTGTAGAGATTTCCTGATGACATAGTTGTGTAGGGGCAGAAGGTGAAGTGCAGGTTAAGGTGTGGCATCAGATGTTTTCGGTATGTGAAGATCTGTTAAAGTTTGCTGATGAGTCAGGACAGATAAGTTCAATTTACTGGCCGCGGGGAAGACGAAAGACAATACCAGCACAGTCAGAGGTAGTGATAGAGGCATGTGCATGGTTACGACCTGATAGGAAGGATTATGTGGGTTTAGTAGAACCTTGTCAAGATGTATTGCCGGGTCAGTTATTGGTAGCTAGATCACTGAGCACTGTTTCAAAGGGTAGAGTTATGGTCCGAATTCTAAATCTTTCTACAGCCCCAGTGACTCTTTTTCAGCGCTGTCGAATAGGGCAGATTTTTGATGTTGAGTTGTGTCCAAGTCAGCAAGGAGATGTAGAGTTAAGACCGTTGGATGATGAGACAGTGGAGGTGGGGGTGAGGCAGAATAGAGTGCAGGATGTAGAACAAGAACAGGATTTTCAGCCGGTGACTGTCCCATTAGACCCACTACAATTTAGTACTGAACAACAAGAGATGATTGCCAAATTGTTATCCAAACATCAGAAGGTCTTCTCAGAACATGAGGAGGATTATGGGTACACTGATAGGGTGCTGCATGTGATACCAACAGGCGAGGCAGCTCCAATTAGAGAACGGTATAACAGGATTCCACCAAAATTGTATCAAGAAGTGAGGGGACTTTTGAGTAACATGCTTGAAAATGGTATTATTAGGGAGAGCTATAGCCCCTGGGCAGCGCCTGTAGTGCTTGTCAGAAAGAAGGACGCCACCCTTCGTTTCTGTGTAGACTAGAGGAGATTGAATGGTGTTACCCATAAAGATTCGTACCCCCTCCCCAGAATTGAAGAATCATTGGCTTCACTGAAGCAATCTAGAGTTTTTTCAACATTAGTTCTAGCGCATGGGTACTGGCAGGTGGGGGTGCATCCAGCTGATAAGGAGAAGACTGCCTTTGTGACCCCTATGGGGTTATATGAATTTAATCGGATGCCGATGGGGCTATGCAATGCTCCAGGAACATTTCAGAGACTGGTTGAAAGTTGCCTGGGTGACCAACATTTCGAAACATTGTTGCTCTATTTGGATGATATAATTGTCTTCTCTCCTTCTTTTGAGGCCCACATTGCCCATCTGGATAAACCATAAACCAAACCCAAACCATAATTCTATAAGTACGTAGTTAATTACTATAACTCAGTATTTATTTGAGTAAGTACAAAAAAAAATGTAAGACTAAATTCTGATTTAAAGGTCCAATATGTAAGAATTTTGTATCACAATATCCAAAAAGCACTTTCACAGTGTTATATATTTCTTTGAATTGTGTACTTACATTATCCTAAATGTTTCCAATTTGTAAATTCAGTGAAATTTACAATTTTAAATAGAGCCCGTCACTTGTCGTCTTCCAGTGACATAATATCCGTGTTATCCCTAGTTTCCGCTTGTACTGCCATAGTAACCATGGCGACAGACATGGACAACTGCGTACCGTCTAGCAGCACGCTCACGCTGTTGTTGTTTCATTCAAACATTGGGGACCATGGCAAGCAGAGTTTGGGACAAAAGGAGAAATAAAACGAGGATCAATATCAGTGTGGCGTTTTCGAGATGCCGAGAGCTAGCGTCCGCGACCAACTTCGACTTGACACGCTCTTGCATGTACTTGATTAGACAGGTGAGCAAATGTACATAAAAATAATCAAATGTTATATAGCTCAACGTGATGAAATGTTAGACCACGCCACACAATACACCATTATGGAATAATAGATATATTACGGTTAGAAACAAATCACTGTATGACAAGAACTGGATGGAGAAAGGTATTTGGTCAGTGTCCCATTTAATTGATAGTAATAGTGGAATTATATCATATGAACATTTTTGTGTTAAATATAATCTCATTTGCAATCGGGCCAAATTTGTATCTATTACTAAAGCCATCCCTAATTCTGTTGTATGTCTAATTAAATAAATTCTCTCTTATTCTGTCTCTATGATCCCACAACTTTGTGATTTTAAAGGAAGCTAACTTTCAGACAAAACTGTTAGAAATAGATTCAATGACATTTCTAATTCTATAATAGCTTATAGAAACTCAATGTATGTATTGGATACACAACCTTGTTTGGTTCTCACGCAAATAAATCTACAAAAAGTTTTTGGATTCAACATCATTGAGCAAGCGCGTCTGGCAAATTAGTTTCCCCTGATCAGCCCCTTGGCCGACAAATTCTTTTGGCTTTCAGATTGACGCCCACACCCTTTACTTTGTTTGCTGTGGTGAAATGTGTTGAACTTAAAAATATTATTAAAAAATATATATATATTTCAAGCAATGTTTTTTTATAGATTTACTCTAAATATTGTTAGAAATTAATCTTTTTTTTAAATCTTTTTTTTTTAACCAGAGCGTGTTGCAGGCACGGCAAAGATACGCAGTACTCGTTCCCTCTCTAGAGAGAACAGAGGTTACGTTAGTAACCGAGTACATTCACTTACGAGAGTACTCTCGTACTGCATAATATCTTACACTAGGGGAACACAGTGTAAAACGCCGTGCATGCTGAGATCCAACACCAAAGTCCCAAGGGCAGGTGCCCGGGGCTCATATAGTGCATGATCACCAGGGACTCACAGAGAGTCCGGGAAGAGGGGCTCGACCAGCATCATTCCCGTAATAAGTAGCGTTCAATAAGGAGCAAACTATAAAGAATAGTGTTCCACACAGTCAGGGCGAAAAACTCGGCCTGGGGTGAAGAATATTATGTGTCTTACACACTGCCCATAAAGTTACTTAATCGATCAGCGAGCGGCGCTCAAGCAGTTTCAGTATTCTGAGCCGATAGCATCGAGGCAGACAGTACTGATTTATTAGAGCGAAAGCAGCTTAGCCTGCAAGGCGGGAACCTCTAGGTTATAAAACCTTATAAATGTAGACGGGGAGGCCCAGCCTGCCGCCATACAGATATCCTGCAAGGCAATCCCACTAGACCAAGCCCACGACGAGGCCATGCCTCTTGTGGAGTGCGCTCTGACACCTAACCAGGGCTCAACATAAAAAAAATCCCCACTGGCCCCCGGGGCCAGTAGATCAGAGTTTTGCTGGCCCCTTCTATATTTGTACTGGCCCTGAAAGAAATATAAGGAAAAGCATGGGAAACCATTTCTGGCATATCAGAATGGGTGCTGAACATAATAAAACGAGGTCACTCGCTGCAGTTCGCTCGCAGACTGCCGCACAGGGGCGGACTGGGACCAAAAAGTGGCCCTGGACTTTCTGACCCACAGCAGCCCACCACATCCCACATCATAACACATTGGCTCATTAATGTGCAGAATAATTTTTAACACTACTTCTAGCATACAAATATTACACAATACAAAAATAAATGCTATTTAAACATTTATTTTAAATAACACATATTAGATAATATTTGTAAAACAAAGGGAAACAAACAGAAGAACATTAAGACACACAACAATATTAATATAAAACTATCAAGACATTAACATTTTGCATTAACATGAATCCTCATGGCATAGGCTATTATTAGGCTATCATGTGATATTAAACTTGCTTATTTTCTTCCAGCTTTTAATCCATAGACAATTATTTGTAATTATCTGCTCAGATAAATTTGCAGTAACAGATCAATATCTCTCTCTCTCGCTGTAAAATTAAACGTGAAAGGGGCGTGTTTCAAGATATTCAATGGAGTAGACCAAACTAATTAACAACAGGGAGGGAGGGCAATACACTCACATGCACACAAAACACACTCATTGTCGGCCGCGCCCGCGCGATCGATTCACTCATCCATTAGCGTAGAAAATAAATGTAATATTATGATTTCCGTCATTTTTAAAATATAACATTGGCCACATTGGCCAGTCCGCCCCTACGGTGAAAAGCGAAGTATCACATCTACTTCACGCCGAAATAGCGAAACTGCTGGGAAAAGGGGCTATAAAGACGAGTCGGGCTTTTACAGACGCTACTTTCTCGTCCCCAAAAAGGGTGGTGGTCTCAGACTCATCCTAGACCTCAGACGTTTGAACAAGCGCTTATGAAATGCTCGTTCAAATTGCTGACAACCAATCCTCGCGCAAATTCGCCCGTGAGATTGCATTGTTTATCTCAGTGGATCTGAAAGACGCTTACTTTCAGATACAGATAGTATCCCGTCACAGGCCATTCTTGATATTATTCGCCTCCGAGGGTCGAGCTTATAAGTACAATGTCCTGACATTCGGTCTGTCCCTAGCACCTCGCAGGGTCGCACGTTCACGAAGTGCATGGACACGGCGCGCGCTCGCCCCCCAACAACGGATTATGCGAATACTGAACTACCTCGACGATTGGCTGATTTTAGCTCAATCGGAGGCAGAGCTTATAATTCACAGCCGGAATATTCAATTACCTGAAGTAACATTGACACTCTTCGCGCCATTGTGTGTGACGAATTGCTGTTTGTTTTGCTGATAGCCAGTGACTGGCCCGCACGGGCCAGTGACTGGCCAATCAACTAGCCCGACATACTCTTTTACTGGCCCCGGGCCATCGGGCCATTGCTTATGTCGAGCCCTGACCTAACGGGCACTGGAGGCCCTTAGAGGTGTAAGCCAGCGCAATAGCATCTACTATCTATCTGGATAGACTCTGTTTCGACGCAGCTAGTCCCTTAGTACTTCCGCTGAACGAAACAAAGAGACGCTCCGTCTGTCTGAAGACAGTCGAGCAAGACACATAAGACCTTATTGCCCTGACCGGTCAAAGGAAGCTTGCGTCCTTTTCCTCATTAGAGACCGGCAGGGCCGACAGGGAAATCACCTGTGCCCTAAACGGTGTGTTGAGGGATTTAGGAACGTACCCGTGCCTTGGTTTGAGTATGACTTTCGAGTCATTTGGCCCAAATTCCATACACGTCGCGCTCACTGAGAGCGCTTGCAAGTGCCCTATATGCTTTACCAAATCGAGAGCCAGAAGAAACACTGTCTTGAAAGACAAGAGTTTGATATCTATTAATTGGATCGGCTCGAATGGGGCACCTTTCATGGATTTCAAAACCGTAGAAAGGTCCCACATGTGGACTGAGGGAGGTCTGGGAGGATTCAGCCTCTTAGCTCCTCTAAGGAAGCGGATGACCAGATCGTTTCTTCCAAGTGACTGGCCAAGCGTCGGTTTAGTAAATGCTGCTATGGCTGCCACATAAACCTTGAGCGTGGATGGGGTTCTGCCCTTATCCAGTAGATCTTGCAGGAAGGAGAGAACCTCCGTCACCCCACAGTCTGGGAGTGATATGCCATGAGCTGTGCACCAGCTAGAGAACACAGACCATTTCGAGGAATAGAGCCATCTAGTAGACGGGGCCCAAGCCTGCGTGATCGTGTTTAACACTCCCACCAGGAGGTTAGCGGGTACCCCACCCCAAAGCTCTGGGTGAGGATGCCAGATCGAGCCTTTGGCCTGAGAGAGGAGGTTCCTCCTCACTGGTATCGGCCATGGCCCCATGGCATGCTTGTCAGCTGCATCAGAACTGGGAACCAAGCATGGTTCTTCCAGAACGGAGCCACAAGAAGCACTGAGCATCCGTTCTCCCTGATTCGCTCTAATACCTGAGGCAGGAGCGTGACAGGGGGAAAGGCATAGAGCGGGCAGCGGGGCCAGACGTGGGCCAGCGCATCCCTGCTCTTGGAGAAAAACTCTGGACAGTGAGCGTTTTCTTGAGACGCAAACAGGTCTACCTTCGCCCTGCCGAATGTCTTCCACAGCAGTTGGACTGTCTGCGGGTGTAGAGACCATTCTCCGGAACATTGTTTCTGGACAGTCTGTCTGGTGCCACATTCAGGTGGCCCGGCACGTGTGCAGGCAACGAGCGCAGATTGTGTTGAGCCTAGACCAGGAGGTGCTCCGTCGGCCTGTAAAGGTTTAGGTACCTGATACCTCCTTGGCGATTTATATAGGCCACCACCGGCATGTTGTCCGAACCAGGGTTATAATCGTTAACGAAAACGAACGAAAAAACGAAAACTAGATGGGAAAAAACATTGTCGTTAACTGAAATAAAAACGAGGCAAAACAAAAAAACGATAACTAAATAAAACTGTAATGTGTGGTCGACAAAACTAACTAAAATAAAATAAAATTATAGAGTAAATGTCCTTAGTTTTCGTCTTTGTCAATGTCTTTCCTTCGACGCTATTTAAAAACACGCAGAGAATTCGCTCAGCTGTGTTTCCTTTCCCTGCTCTCCCTCCGTCTCTCTGTCACTCGCATGCATGCGCGCGACACACACACACACACACACACACACACACACACACACACCCACACACACCCCTCCCCTCCTCTCAAGTCTCCAGAGAACGTCTCCATGTGAACGTGTTCGACGCGACGTTGAAGCAAGTTCGCAAAAGGTTGGTATCTCATGAACACCTTTACACAATCACTTACACAATCATCACACACATAAAAAGTGGTATACAAATATTTTATATTCTCTGAATATAATGTTCATATGAGAAGCAATTGGGCCTTCTTTAAAAAGTTAACTAGTCGCAAGTTTGAGGTAACTTAAAATGCACTTGTGTTGTCGTTGTCAAAACACTAACGTTAAGCTGCAGGGCTGGAATGGTAATCTGGCATTCCGGGCAAATACCCGATGGACCGACGTACCTTTTGATTCGATACATCTCGGGATTTAATACTATTTCTTTTCTTTTTCAACGGCCTTCTTATCTACATTGGCAGCCCATTTGTCCCATCCTTTTTAAGTTTATATTTTGTTTTATTACATGGCTTGGTTGAATTCCAATGTAGAATGCGGTCTGTTATTTCTTGATAACAGACCGCTGCGGAGTATAACAGACCGTTGCCATGAAAAACAGAGCGTTGCTATATGGACTCACAGAATTCTAACCGTAGACAGAGCGCACTATTTTCTTTGGCGGAAGCATAGCGGAAGCAATACAATCGTAAACTATCAATAAACTCCTTTTTAAATCAATATTTTGTTTCAAAGTAGTGATTTATTTGATAGGTAGCCATGTAATAAGCGGGATAATGTATAGCGAGTCGGTAGTTATTGGGAATACAACCCCTTCAGGCTGCTCAAGATCCCTCCGCTTCGCGTCGGGCTCCCGATTGCAGCCTGTTGGGGTTGTATTCCTATTGTATTGTATATATATAAAAAGACTAAAACTAATACTAAAACTAATTAAAACTAAACTAAAACTAAGCATTTTCAAAAAATAATAACTAAACTAAACTAGCAAACCCACGTTAGAAACTAATTAAAACTAAACTGAATTTGAAAACACAAAGTTAAAACGAAATAAAAATAAAAACTAATGAATAATGCAAAACTATAATAACCCTGGTCCGAACGGACCAATACGCGGTGTCCTTTGATCTGGGTACAAAAGCGCCTCAGCGCATTGTCGACTGCCATCATCTCCAGGCAGTTTATGTGTAGAAGCTTTTCCCGTTCTGACCACTGGCCGAAAAACGGTCTGCCCTCGAGCAGCGCTCCCCATCCCGAGGTGGATGCGTCCGTAGACACCACCTTCACACTCGAGGAAGTCCCCAGGCTTACACCTGACCGGTACCAATCGGTCACTCTCCAAGATTTCAGAGCTGAGACGCTTTTCTGATCGATACCTTGAGTCGGAAAAACCGGAGGTCCACGCTCGACGCGGTACTCGCGCTTTTAGCCAAAACTGCAGTGGGCGCATGCGGAGCAGACCCAACTGGAGTACTGATGATGCTGAGGCCATGAGACCCAGCATTTTCTGAAACTTTCTGAGTGGGACTATAGTGCCGCAGTGAAAGGTTTTCGTCATGCGCTGAATATTCAGTCTGCACTGTGGCGATAGTTGTGCTGTCATAGACAACGAGTCCAGTTCTGTGCCCAGAAAAGATATTCTCTGACTGGGAGACAGTGAGCTCTTCGCCCAATTGACTTTGAGACCTAGATTCTCACGATGTTCGAGTAAGATGTCTACTTCTATAACAAACCTTGGAGTCAGACTTGACACAAATCTCACATTGGACACCCACATCCGCCACCTCTGTAAGGTCTCTTTCCTCCACCTTAAAAACATCGCCAAACTCCACCCTTCCCTCTCCCAACCGGATGCTGAGAGGTCCTGACGAGGAAGCGCAAATACGATCATATCACACCTGTTCTGAAATTACTACACTGGCTGCCCATTCAATACAGAATTCAGTACAAAATATGTCTCCTCACCCATCAGTGTATACATGGAACTGCCCCTGCCTATCTCAGTGAACTCCTCATCCCACACACCGTCACCCGAAACCTACGCTCCTCTACCTCTACCTACTGCCTGTACCAACCAAGGACTAAACTCTCCTCCATTGGAGATAAGGGCCTTTCAGGCAGTCGCCCCACGGCTTTGGAATGCCCTCCCAGAGACCCTAGGCCTTTTAACTTTCATGATTTTAAATTTAAACTTTGTGGTGTTTAATTGCTATTTTATTGTTTTTTTGTGACACTTTGGGACTGTTTTTAAACCCCCTGTTACTGTAGCACTTTGAGATTTCATGGAAATGTAAAGTGCATCATAAATAAAATGTATTATTATTATTATTATATGGTCCTGTGTTCTATTAGCTCTGAGCGTGATCGAGCTAGAATCAGCCAATCGTCCAAGTAGTTCAAAACTCGCATGCCCCGAAGTTTCAGAGGTGCAAGCGCCGTGTCCAGGCACATTGTGAAGGACAGGCCGAACGGCAGGACTGTGTATTGATATGCCTGGCCCTCGAAGGCGAATCTCAAAAATCGCCTGTGACGTGGCGCTATTTGTATTTGGAAATACGCGTCCTTCAGATCTATTGACATAAACCAGTCCCCTTGGCGAATTTGCGTGGTGATTTTCCTGATTGTGAGCATTCTGAACCGGCGTTTCGAAAGCACTTTGTTCAGCTGTCTTAGATCTAGAATGGGTCCGTAGACATGGGCGTCAGTTTGGTTTGAAATGTGCTGGGGACAGAGACGCATTCGGAAGTGCATTTTAAGAAGTGCTGGGTACAATGACGCATTCATTTTTTTTTATCGTTCGCTTAGGTCATGTTTTGAAAGACGATGTCCTGAAGCTTACTAATGTAAGCTCTGCAAGCTACTAGCCTATGCAGTGGCGGCGTTTCACAAAAACCTAGTATGGCATTCCGTCTGGCAGAGGCGGCAATTGCCTGGGGCCACGCATTTTAAGGGGGCCCCCGAGAGCTGATCATTTAAACAATCAGAAATATTAATATAAAGACGCAGCAACATCAGTGGGGCCCCTCGCTACTGCTTTTACCTTTTTCAAACTGGTGCAGCGCTTAGGCCTACTCGCGGTAGGTAGAAAATGCATGATTTGATTTGTTAAACATGAAAAGGACTTATCCATCTGGCATGGCAGCTCGCTCTAACTTTAACCTAGATAAATGTTCGCTATTAGCCTATATGGATATTAGGTGCATATCCAAAGTGTGTGTGCGGAGTGTAGAGCGCGCACTGCATGGCAGGCGTCGGCGCGAACACTTGCATTTTCCTATCAACAGAGGAAACAACTTTAAATACTCAATCTTTTTTGAGGTCCAAAAGGAATAACGCATCAGTTGCAAGTAGCCTACTTTTATTAGGGTAAACTCACAATTACAAGAAAACGTTGTGCTTTTGTAAAATAAAATAAAAAAAACAGGGCGCGCTATAGCCTAATTATCTCCATGCCGTGAACTAGAGCGCGTCTCAATAATGAACTGAAATGCAGTGTATAGCCTCAAAAACGTGATGAATATTTCTATATAAAGCTCGAAATATCCACTTTTAAACGAAAAAATTTGAATCGAAAGCAAATACCGGCTGATTAGGCTGTCCATATGAAAGGTGCATTTCTATCTAAAGGCGCATCCACTTTACAGTGGAGATGTATATAGATATGTTTAGAGCCGACACTGATTTAGAAATATATATTTTATTAATAAACAATAAAAATGTCTCATTATTTTTCAGACATATTATCATTAGCCTGCTTTTGCCGGTGCTTTGCGGCAAGATTTATGCATGCGCTTGAGCGCGGAATAGGCTATATTACTCCATACACTCATTATTTAAGCAGAAATGAATATAAACGTGAGAAAAAAATTAAAACGAGCTCCACAGAACATAAAATATTAATTTTATTAATAATTTTATGTAGTTCGCATTTATGAGGAAAAAACAATGTTATGGACGTGACCGCTCTGAAATCGGCACTAAAATATGCTTTAAAACTTTCACAGACCTCAATCAGAAAGCACAAAGCCTTTCTTTAAAGTGAATTTCGTTTTGTATTAATTGTATCTTAATTTTAATCAATGTTTCATCAACCAATTGCCTGGATTTAATAAATAATAAGTAAAGCAGATAATAGCCTAGATATCACGACGACACGGAGGCGCCTGCGCATGAACTGGAGCTCGTCTCATAAATGAACCGAAACTCAGCACAGCCTACTTGCCTCACAGACCTGAGAAATATATATATTATCTACAGAACGCTTGAAATCATACTTTTTAAACAGAACAATTCTAAACGAAAGAAAACTATGTTATCCGTATGAAATGTGCATTTCTCTCTGCCGCGTTCATCGTCAACTTCATCTTTGCAGCGACACAGAAAACACTTGTTTATTAATAAAAATGTCTCCTTGCTATATTTGACATATTCAGATTACTTTTGCCAGTTCTTTGTGGCAGCTTTTAGGTGCTTTATTGGCAGCGTCACCCTTAGGCCTATATGTTACATGAACGGGTCACCACTGCATCAGCACCGAATTTCTTTTTATTTTATTTTTAAATCCCCCAAAAAATCGTGATACGAACTGAATCGTGGGTCAAAAATCGTGATACGAACCGAATCGTGGGTTTGGTGTATCGTTACAGCCCTACTAGCAACCCTAAAAAGTGGTGGGTACAAAATGACTCATGACGAAATCTGGTGGGTACGCGTCCCCCCGTCCCCCCCGAAATCGACGCCTATGTCCGTAGACACCACCTTCACACTCGAGGAAGTCCCCAGGCTTACACCTGACCGGTACCAATCGGTCACTCTCCAAGATTTCAGAGCTGAGACGCTTTTCTGATCGACCTTGAGTCGGAAAAACCGGAGGTCCACGCTCGACGCGGTACTCGCGCTTTTAGCCAAAACTGCAGTGGGCGCATGCGGAGCAGACCCAACTGGAGTACTGATGATGCTGAGGCCATGAGACCCAGCATTTTCTGAAACTTTCTGAGTGGGACTATAGTGCCGCAGTGAAAGGTTTTCGTCATGCGCTGAATATTCAGTCTGCACTGTGGCGATAGTTGTGCTGTCATAGACAACGAGTCCAGTTCTGTGCCCAGAAAAGATATTCTCTGACTGGGAGACAGTGAGCTCTTCGCCCAATTGACTTTGAGCCCTAGATTCTCACGATGTTCGAGTAAGATGTCTACTTCTATAACAAACCTTGGAGTCAGACTTGACACAAATCTCACATTGGACACCCACATCCGCCACCTCTGTAAGGTCTCTTTCCTCCACCTTAAAAACATCGCCAAACTCCACCCTTCCCTCTCCCAACCGGATGCTGAGAGGTCCTGACGAGGAAGCGCAAATACGATCATATTACACCTGTTCTGAAATTACTACACTGGCTGCCCATTCAATACAGAATTCAGTACAAAATATGTCTCCTCACCCATCAGTGTATACATGGAACTGCCCCTGCCTATCTCAGTGAACTCCTCATCCCACACACCGTCACCCGAAACCTACGCTCCTCTACCTCTACCTACTGCCTCTACCAACCAAGGACTAAACTCTCCTCCATTGGAGATAAGGGCCTTTCAGGCAGTCGCCCCACGGCTTTGGAATGCCCTCCCAGAGACCCTAGGCCTTTTAACTTTCATGATTTTAAATTTAAACTTTGTGGTGTTTAATTGCTATTTTATTGTTTTTTTTGTGACACTTTGGGACTGTTTTTAAACCCCCTGTTACTGTAGCACTTTGAGATTTCATGGAAATGTAAAGTGCATCATAAATAAAATGTATTATTATTATTATTATATGGTCCTGTGTTCTATTAGCTCTGAGCGTGATCGAGCTAGAATCAGCCAATCGTCCAAGTAGTTCAAAACTCGCATGCCCCGAAGTTTCAGAGGTGCAAGCGCCGCGTCCAGGCACATTGTGAAGGACAGGCCGAACGGCAGGACTGTGTATTGATATGCCTGGCCCTCGAAGGCGAATCTCAAAAATCGCCTGTGACGTGGCGCTATTTGTATTTGGAAATACGCGTCCTTCAGATCTATTGACATAAACCAGTCCCCTTGGCGAATTTGCGTGGTGATTTTCCTGATTGTGAGCATTCTGAACCGGCGTTTCGAAAGCACTTTGTTCAGCTGTCTTAGATCTAGAATGGGTCTGAGACCCCCGTCTTTTTCGGTACCAGAAAATATCTGCTGTATAGACCCCCTTCGCTCTGAGCTTGAGATAAAGGCTCCTTTGCTCAACAGTTTCGCTATTTCGGCTCGAAGTAGATGTGCTACTTCCTTTTCTACCGTAGTTTTGATTCGCGCCGCGTAACAGCGGGGACGTCGAGCGAACTGTAGCGAATAGCCTCTCTTTATTATGTTCAGCACCCATTCTGATACCCCGGGAAGCTTTGCCCATGCACCTGCATAAATAGCTAGGGGTTAAATGAGATCTGAGCTCTCGCCGCGACGTGGTGGCGACCGGAGAGCTTCGGTATGCTGTAACATAGACGCCATGCTTGCAGCGTTCGAGGCGTGGGGCGCGCTGATCAAAAACCCCCGTGGGGTTTGTCATGTCTGTGAGTGAATGTGGGTGCGGGACAGTGGGCACATTTACTACATTGCGTTGGTTTAGTTTTTATAGAAACAGTGAGACATGCAGTGTGTAGTGTTTGTGGACACTGGGTCGTGGGCACATTCACTACATTTAATGCACAATTGACATGAGTCGATTTTATGTGTGCGGGCCCTGGAATGTGGCAGACTGTGCTTGTGTGTAGGAATGAGCACTGCGCTATGGGCATTTTTACTACACTCATAACACCATCGGCCATGGCTGGAATACCAGAAAATACACTCTTTATGAGATTTATCTGGGTCGCCGTAAAAACGGCGTTTGTGTGCAGGCAAACAGGCTGTCGTACCGGCTTGTTTTCTGCAAAATACACTGGAACAGTCGCATTTTCTGGAATTGAACGAGCAAGAAGTTTTGGTGGAAACTTTCGTTTTCCTAGGCGGGCTAGAAAGACTTTGAGGCCTCGGGCTTTATCACAATCTATGGCCGGGGCCCACGCGGAGGGGGGCGGCGGCGGCCAGCAGAGCGAGAGCGTGGTCTCGGGTCCCAGGCCTGTCGACGCTGGGAAGCGGCGGGCTGCGGCTGAGAGTTTCGAGTAGACGGCTGCTTTGTGCGACTTGCTGCGGAGCTGGAGCGCTTAGGCAGGAAGTGCTTCATGGCCTGTGACGTTTTCTGCACCTCAGCGAGTCTATACGCGATATCTTTGACGGACGAACCAAAGAGGCCGGCAGAAGAAATGGGGGCGTCGAGGAACGCGGTGCGCTCTGACTCCGACATCTCAGAAAGCGTCAACCATAAGTGTCTCTCCACTACGGTGAGAGAGGCCATTTTCCGCCCTATGGCCTCTGCAGCGGACTTAGTGGCGTGAAGAGCTAGCGCTCCTCAAGTCCGGCACGCTGAAAGCTCCCGGTCCTTCCTCATCCAGCTTACGGAGAAGGTCGGCCTGAAAGATCTGCAGGATGGCCATTGAGTGCAACGCAGATGCAGCCTGTCCAGCGGCGGTGTAAGCGCGACTGTGCATGGCTGAAGTCGGGCGGCAAGCTTTTGATGGTAGCACCATCTTGGCATGCCGTTCAGCGGAGGGCGGACAAAGATGGGCCGCTACAGCTTCTTCCACAGGAGGAAGAGAATGGTATCCTCTGTTTTTAGCACCGTCCACCACAGAGAATGCTGCTGAGACAGAGGTATGCATTCTGTCTGAGAAGGGGGCTTTCCAGGACTTTGCGACTTCTTCATGAAGCTCAGGAAGAAAAGTCGCGGGTCTTGAAGATGGCGAAACGCGGTCCCCTTGCAGGAAACATCCATCCAGCCGGTTGTGTGCAGGCACCTCGGGCGTCGACCACTCATGACCGAGGCTCTCTACGGCCTGCGTGAGCAGACGCATCAGCTCTGCTTCAATGCTGGCCCTTTTCCCAGAAGGCTGGCGAGCAGAGGAGGCAAGATCCACAGAGCTCGACCAATCCTCACCGCCAGATGCCAGGATAGAGCAGCTGTCATCCTCCACAGACACGGCTTCTTCATCGTCACCCATGATGGAAGCGGCGGCAGACGGTAGTTTTACCCCATTTACGGCAAATCGTTGTCCCGAGACGTTTTTGCATTATAATTAGTCAAACCTAAACATTGTATTAGAAAGTGAATGCAAGGAAGCTAATTTTATAACCATTTTTTTAGTAAAAAAAAAAAAAAAAAGAATAATAAAAAATGCAATTCATTAAATTATAACACTTTATGAAAAATTATTTTTAACAACTTCTGCTATTGAAACAGAGCTCCAGCACACAAAAAAAGCTCAGAACGATGCCTGAGCTTCCAAGTGCTCAGTTTGTGTGTGTGTGTGTGTCACGAGGTGACGAAAGGGAAGCGGAACTGAGTTTCCCGCTGGAATTGTGTTCCGCCCGGAACGGTGTCGCTGTAACACCGGCCCACTTCCGGGTTGCGCGGTATGTCACAATAACAACACTAATGACCGATTGACATCTGGTGCGGAGAGTTCGATGTGGCGATCTGTGAGAGGATTATGGAGGCGGGGCAACCCTATAAAAAGGGAAGTACAGAGGCCATGGCAGTGTTGTTGATTCTTCCGGGGTTGTCGATTCTTCCTGTGTGTTCTTCCCTCGGAGTGTGGTGGATTCCTCCTGTGCGTCCTTCCCTCGGATGTTGTTCTTCTTCGGATGTGTTTTCCTTTGGACGTGTTCCTTGAGAGAAGTGGATTTTCCCTTGCTACTGGGCTGATGTGTGAAGGTAACTGAGGATTATTGTGGGGTTGGCTGTTCGGCTGTGGAATGGATCTAACGTTAGTCACGATTAAGTAGCCCTGAATGGAGATGTGGGAGAAGGAATGAGATTTTGTTGCGAGAGAATCAGTGAAGATCAAGCCACGCTTTATCCTTGGAGGACAGATAAGTAATATGATCTGAATATTGTTTGCATACGTGCACCTGCACCGAGATTGAACATAATTGTAAAGCGAACTAAGCACGAGTGCCGCGCCCGCTTGGGAGAGCGTGTATTGCGTGATTCATTGAACCCCTGTTTTCTCTTCTGAGTGTGGGCGAGGAAGTGCTGATTCCCCGTGCTAGTGACGGAGTACCCTGACCGCCTCGCTACTGGGTGAGACCTGATCCAGCTCGACATTGGAGCTGGCGATCGTGGGGTGAGTGTTGGCCTTAATGCACCGAGTGTGGTTATGCAGTGCCTGAAGTGGAGAGTTTACACGACAATTGCTTGAAGTGGGGTGATAGAGTGGATTGAAAGTTTCATTACCTTAATTCGCCGTACACTCACCATTCCGAAAGCCTACCACTGTCTTAAACTAACAACCAAGAGCCCAGTGAGAAGATCTATTGTTATAACTTGGAGAGTTGTGCATGTTGTTGAATCACCCTGTTGTACAGAGGACGGATCCCTCTGCTGAGACTTCGTGTAACGCCTGTGGAGGAAGAAGGGGACGTTAGCAGCATCTTTCATCGGTTCCACCGAAGCCTCCCTCTCAGCCGTAAGCCCCCACCAACGAACAAAGAGTACGCACCTGTCTTGATCATTCTCTTTGTCCTATAGACAACTGATCCCTCTGCTGAGAATTCCTGTGACGCCTGCGGAGGAAAAAGGGGACGTTAGCAGCATCTTTCATCGGTTTCACCGAAGCCTCCCTCTCAGCCGTAAGCCCCCACCAACGAACAAAGAATACGCACCTGTCTTGATCGTTCTCTTCGTCCTATAGACAACTGATCCCTCTGCTGAGACTTCCTGTGACGCCTGTGGAGGAAAAAGGGGACGTTAGCAGCATTCTGTCATCGGTTACACCGAAGCCTCCCTCTCAGCCGTAAGCCCCCACCAACGAACAAAGAGTACGCACCTGTCTTGATCATTCCCTTTGTCCTATAGACAATGGATCCTTCTGCTGAGATTCCCTGTGACGCCTGCGGAGGAAAAAGGGGACATTAGCAGCATCTTTCATCGGTTCCACCGAAGCCTCCCTCTCAGCCGTAAGCCCCCACCAACGAACAAAGAGTACGTACCTGTCCTGATCATTCTCTTTGTCCTATAGACAACTGATCTCTCTGCTGAGACTTCCTGTGACGCCTGCGGGGGAAAAAGGGGACGTTAGCAGCATCTTTCATCGGGTCCACCGAAATCTCCCTCTCAGCCGTAAGCCCCCACCAACGAACAAAGAGTACGTACCTGTCCTGATCATTCTCTTTGTCCTATAGACAACTGATCTCTCTGCTGAGACTTCCTGGGACGCCTACGGAGGAAAAAGGGGACGTTAGCAGCATCTTTCATCGGGTCCACCGAAGCCTCCCTCTCAGTCGTAAGCCCCTCCTACCTGCTTGGAGTATACCTACCTTCCCGGTAGAAGGTCCCGCCCGGGCCAACAGCCCGTCCGCACAGTGCTACGTCCCTCCGGCCCCTCGACAAAATCCAGTTCTACTGGAACCTGGGGAAAGTTACTTACCGGAATACGCACCCACCTAGGAGGACCGCTGGTCGGCTCCTCATCTAATGTAACGGCCCGTGCTGCCCGAAGAGGATTCCACGCCTTCCTGGGTGCCCAAGGCCCGGTTCCGTCCTGGTGAGGGGAACGCAGAAGAGACTCTTGAGACTTTCTTTTTAGATTGATTTTATTTAATAAAACTGGTTCAACTTTTATTCCTTTGTCGGTCTGGTTCCTTCTGGTACGCTCCTCGGGGTAGTCCTGGGTTTCAGGGGAGGGTGCAGCCTGGTTTTGGCCCCCCCGACCTGTGACATGTGTGTGCGTGCGTGTGTGTGTGTGTGTCTGAAGGAGAAACACTGGACACACAATCCACAATCTCTGAGTATATTCATATCAGCCTCAGACATCTGACATAAAGCAGAATCAGGGGAATAATTCTCTTCAGAAGGAAAATTCTGTCATTATATTCTCCTCATGTTGTTTGGTATACTGGTTTATTATTAAAGGGCATATTTGAGTTTTTCCATATATTGACCATCAAACCCCCCAAAATAATCAAAATATATTATAAAAGTGCTCTGCTTCATGCACGTAGTGTACTTTCATGGTAATTTTCTAATCATTTTTTGGGGTTTAATTATCAGTGTGTGAAATAAGTTGCATGAATAAATATTTTGTATGTACTTTTGCTTGGACTATAGTGTAGGTTTCTATAAGACTACTGTACTTTATATGAGCTTGATAGTGAATCAAAATGTCTCATTTTGTATTCTACGTACAAAAATGTAAAAACATACAGGTTTGGAACCGCATGAGGGTTAGCAAATAATGATAAAAATGTCATTTTGGTTTGAACTATCCCATGTCAGATTTGTTTAAAACACTCTTGAGTCTAATAATATTGCAGGACACAAAACTGACTCTTGATAGTTATTACTAGTTATTTGTTTCGATTATTATTTATCGAGCATCAGTTTTGCCTTGATGATTAGGAGGCCATGATGGAAAGAGGCCAAGGAGCAAATTTGGCCAGGATGCCGGGGTTACACTCCTACTCTTTCGAAGGACATTCCGAGGATTTCGAGGACATTTGGGAATTTTTAATGACCACAGAGAGTCAGGACCTCGGTTTAATGTTCACCTGTAAAGGGATAGTTAATTCAAAAATAACAATTCTGTTGCCATCCTGTTGTTTCAAAGTTTTAAGACTCATTTTTATGTGGAACATATTTTGAAAAATGTGTCAATTTTGTTTTGTTTTTGTACATACAATGGAAGTCAATCAGCAGTAAGTAAAGAAGTCATACTGGTTTCAAACGGGTGAGTAAATGATGACAGAGTTTTCATTTTTGAGTGAACTGTACCTTCAATCTATTCGTTTCAGGAGAGTGATTCCCAAGGTGTATGTGGAAAGATTTTGATGTTGCTTTATACATATGTGATATTTATATAGGAAACCGTGATGTTTGCCGTTTATAAAGGGAACTTGAGCCTTAAACACCGGCTGTATACAAAATAACCAAGACATTAGGAATAACACAGAATACTCACAAGAGGCTGGCTTATATACATTTTATTAGGCCACAGATACATTTGTAGAGGTTTATTTCAGGCATTGTTGCAGTACTGTAGTAACCTGTAATGACAATAATCAAACTTTCCAAATTAATTTTAAAGCCTTGCAAATGAAATAAAAAAGCTAAAGACATCAAAGAGTAAAAAACTGTATTAGCCTAAACTGGCATATATTATTCACTCATTGTTTGTTACTGTTGTGTCCTTATTTAACTGAAAGCCTGTAATAAAAAATTAAAAAATCACAGGAATTTGATTTTTTGTTTTATAAAACTATGAAGAATACAGAGGATTTTGAAAATGTATGGAATTACAAAGAAATGTTGTGCTCTGTTAGAGATGGTGAATTAATTTTTGCTAAATGTCTTGAGTAAAGTGTATGTTTGTTAATTGTTTTTAAATGTTTTAATTAAAGCGTTGTAAAATCTCAAATCTCTCTCTCTCTCTCTCTCTCTCTCTCTCTCTCTCTCTCTCTCTCTCTCTCTCTCTCTCTCTCAGGTGTATGTCGGAGTAAATAAGTGCGTTCATGCATTGATGTTTCAAGCTCTCCCCTGCAATGGAGGGGGACTGACTGTGACTGGAGTCCAGTACCCTAAAACCGCCAATGACACTCTGGTCCCCTTTGAAGTTAAACACTAACCGCATGCAGAGAATAGTCGGTCTGATATAATATAAGACACACAATGAGCTGCCATATAGAGGAACTATAGAAAACTGTTTCATTCCTCAATAATAAACTCAATATTCAAACCCTCAGTGCCTGTGTCAGTGTATTTATGTGAAGATGCAAACTACACCAAATTCACTTCACTTTACTGTTTTATGCTAAAATAATAAACATAAAACATAAAAAAATTCCACATCAACAAAAAAAAAAAAAAAAGGAAAAAAGGGCAATAAAATAATGTAAAATGACATTCATTTTTCAAATTTTAAGATTTAATTGACTGTCTGAATGACTTATTTAAAGGGAAAAATCTTTTCTTCTTTTTTTAAAAATAAAGTGTGGATGGCATTAATTTTGTATATTTAGACTGCACTGACTGTCTAAATGAATATAAGTTTAAAACATTTACTGATATACAGACTGTATTTAACACTGTATGAACTGAAATCGTGTTCATCTCAACCTCCCCAGATAGCATGGTGACATTGATACAATGTTGAGGTTTGATCCTATTCATCATTTTGGTTGAGATTCACATTTCAATTTTTGATGAAAGCCAACAGCACACATGGGTGGAGACAGTGTCATTGAACTAACAGTGATTTGTAGTTGATGAGCACAATATCAAGCAGGTATCTCTGCAGAACACTTGTGGGTGTTTCTCAATCAGTGGGGCGTTTTCAAACCACAATGGGCATTTTCAACCGCTTTACCCGATTTGCTCTAATCCACTGGGGGCTTGGTGTTGGGGTGAGCCTTCATGATTTTAGCAAGTCTGTTGAAAAATGGTTGAATTTTTTTTATTGTAGTTTGAAATTGGCCACTGATTGGTAATCGCCTATCTTGGTTTTGCATGTGCACTTCTCAGTAGTCGAATACTTCCTCATAAGAGAGAAAACAGGTGCATCCTGAAGTCTTGTTTGTTGAAGCAGCCGATCTCATCCCAAGGTGTCATATACTGGCTTAATAGACGGTATAAGTTAAATACACGAGTCGACTAAGTAAAATACGCTTGTGATTTTATTCAAGCAGAAAACAATGGCTACAGCATTACCCAAAACACCTGAACTAAACATCGATATTGCAATGGAGGATTTGGCTTTAGCTCCACGAAAGAAACACGGACGTTGTTTAACAACTTTTCTTCACGAGCCAGAGACGAATGTAAAATATTTTTTTCGTCTCTCTGGTGGAAGATCAGTAATGTACAACTTTGACAAAGATAACCGCGAGGTTAAGCTGTGTAACATTGATAACGACGAGAGATTTACAAAGAATACGTCTGACGATCCAGAACTGGTCTTCACAGAGAAGGAATGGGCTTTATTTTACACGCGAATCTGGAGAGACTTGAAAGACTCTTTATATTGCAGAATGGAACGGATCATACGGGGCAAGATTCAGGCTATTGGCAGACCACATGAACAGGCAGGCAGAAGACTATATCTACATCCTATCGAGCGATTTTGGGAAAGATGTGCCTGAACGTGTTTGGCCAATTTACCGAAAACGACCATTTAAAACATTACCGGCTGACTTTTATGTTTAAATGGGCAGATCTTCACGTACTGGAAGATGTTTTCTTAAAAATTAAAAAAATGTTTAAGTGGACAGATGCCTACTAGCGATATAAAAGTATAAAGGTAAAATTATTCCACCCAGAATTGTGTACTCCCAGTAGGCGTGGTGTTCATACAGCTCCTCCTACATACTACAAGTAATAAATACCAGACCTCTCTCACGTAGCTCATTCGCTCACCATGACTCAAGAGAACTTTCTCCAAGAGTTTACCCCACCAGGATCTGGTGGATACGCGTCAAACGGACTAACATCAAACAGATTATCAAATGGATTAACAAACGGATTAACGAATGGATCACCAACGGCGATGAGAAATATCGATTGGCTGGATAAATTCTGTATGGATTTGGGCTACCACTGTCTGACTTTTCTCACAAGGACTAACGGCCGCAGCAGCTGAGGGAATCCCTGACGTCACGTCCTCTGACGAGCCGGATGGATGTATAACTGACACGGGCCACAGAATTATTAAAGCTGTTGTTGCTGTCATATTGGAGAACCTGATCGCCAAACGGATGAAATACGATTGCTCAGGGTGTGAGGTGGATCACCCATCTAGACCAGACATTCCTGTCTGAATGAACCGTCGGCATATTTCTTTTATTCGTGCTTTGACGAGATCAGTCTGAAACTGCAACGTTCTGAGCTGAAAACCATTCTAGCTGAGGCTTTGAATCTGTGTGGAGTAACGCCGCATCTGCAAAGAATCCAGGGATCTATCGAGACGATTTTGTATGAACTCCGAGATGAAATGTTCATCGTGGCTGAGCTGTCCTCTATCAGACAGAAGTTAATTGACGAGAGCTGTGAGGAGATCATTTTCAAAGCTGTTGACAGCTGGAAGCTCGCGGAGGCCTAAAAACCCCGTGAAGATGGGAAACACCTGCACCGCCTGGATTGTCAAAAATTTCTTTAAATCACGTGTCAAATGTGAAATATCTAACCTGATGTACAAGATTATCGATGACAAACATGCAACAAATGATACACACCTGCAGAAATTATTGAGTCAAATGAGCAACGTGAGGGAAATATCGGATGAATGGAATAACTTGGTACTCATGTCCCTCACCCCCGTGCCTTGTACGTCTATCAAAAACATTCTTGAACTGTTGCCTGAATGTAAGGAATCTCTTAGGATAGGAAACATTTTATGTATTTGTACGTATGTAACTGATGTTTGTAAATTGGCAAGGAATGAACAACCAGATGTTTGCAAAATTATTGATATTGCTGTCGAATATGTGGTTGAGAAAAATATTGAAACGTGTGTGAAATTTATTTAGATGTTTGGATTATACCTTGTAACATGTACATATCTGAAAAAAATAAAAAAAAAAATTGTTTTTTGATGGTACGTGTCATGTGTGACTTTTGTAAATAAAACGGACAACTTCTTGTCACTTTTGTTCATTATTGTATGAGGTGTAGACATAGAGGGTAGTATGTCTGAGCTAATGAAAAAAATATATTATAATCCATCAAGTCCGGGAGCTTTCGGTGGTAAAGACAGGTTAAAACAGGCTGTGTTACAGAAATACAATGTAAAATTAGATGATAAGGATGTGAGTGACTGGTTGGCCAAACAGGATGTGTACACCTTACATCATCCTGAATAGCACTCTGTCATTTCAGTCCCACATTAATAACATCACTCGGTCAGCATATTTCCACTTACGTAATATTTCTCGTTTACGTCCATCTCTCTCCCCCAACAGTGCTGAAATTCTGGTTCACACCCTGGTCACCTCCCGCCTAGATTATTGCAACTCTCTTCTTTATGGTCTACCTGACAAATTCATCCATAAACTACAACTGGTCCAAAACTCTGCTGCCCGTATTATTACCAGAACCCCCTCCATCAGTCACATAACACCTGTCCTGCAGCAACTTCACTGGCTTCCTTTCAAATATCGCATCATCTATAAGATTCTCCTCCTCACATTCAAAGCTATTAATAATCTTGCCCCTGAGTATCTCATTGAGCTTCTCCATATCAAGATTCCCGCCCGTTCGCTCAGGTCCTCCTCCTCCATTCAGCTCATCCTCCCTCATGCCCGTCTGGTTACCATGGGGTTTAGGGCTTTCAGTCATTCAGCCCCACATCTCTGGAACTCTCTGCCCCAGTACATTCAACACTCCACGTCCATAACCATTTTCAAAACTCAATTAAAGGTGCTCTAAGCGATCTCGGTTGGCGTAACCTCTTGTTGATGTTTGAATTATTATCAAACAAAACGGAGGCTAGCTAGACCCTCCCTCCTCCTCATACACGCAATAACCCCCCAAACCCCACCCCACATCATTCTTGTCGGTTATTGGCTGGAACAGTTTGTTATGTTTCGTGGTACGGGTCGCTCTGTTTATTGCTCAGTTTGTTTTTGCTGCTGTTTGTGGAGCTTGGGCTCTCTGCAGAGACCGCGTTTTTTTACAGTGTGTTCAGGGGACAGGCAGCTAGCGGATAGTGAGGAGATGTTTGCGGTATGTGAAAAAAAATGTTTTGGCCTAAAAAACGCGCGAGATCGCTTAGAGCACCTTTAAAAACTCATCTTTTTAGACAGGCATATTCTCTTTAGTTTTTAATTTTTAATTCTTTTTTGCTGTTGTTGTTGTTTTACTATGTTATGATAATGTTTGTTCTCGTTGAATCAATGTTCAATGCATTGAGTGTTTTATTGTTGATTTTGTAAGGTGACCTTGAGTGTTGAGAAAGGCGCCTATAAATAAAATGCATTATTATTATTATTATTACACAAGACTGCACCGGTAAAATATAAGCGAAATCGTGTAGTTGTTTACGGTAAGGATCAGCAATTCCAGGCAGATCTGGTCGATATGTCTGCATACTCAAAAGAGAATGATGACATTAGATTTGTTATGACAATGATTGATCTGTTCTCCTAGTATTCTTGAACGAGGGCTTTGAAAAATAAAATACAGAAGTGACTAAAGCTTTCGAATCTATCTTGCGAGAAGGACGCATACCGGTAAAGTTACAAACAGATAAGGGGACAGAGTTTTTCAATAGAAATTTTCAACTGCTGATGAAAAAATATGGCATACATCATTTTGCCACGGCAACCGATTTAAAAGCGTGTGTAGTCGAGAGGTTTAATAGAACACTAAAAGGACGAATGTGGAAATATTTAACATCTGTAAATTCCAAACGCGCAACTGTGATATACTGCAAGACCTAACCGAGGGGTATAACTCCAGTTTCCATAAATCCATAAAAATGCGCCCACTGGATGTTCATTAAGAAAATGAGACGGTAGTGTTTAATAATTTATATGGAAAACTGCGTAAAGAGACAACCGTATTCAAATACGTGGTGGGCGATGTTTTGAGAGTCTCTAAAGTCTGTGGTATATTTACTAAGGGCTATGAGCAGAATTATACAGAGGAATACTTCACCATAACAGCGTGCATTCCACGTAACCCACCCGTATACCGATTGCAGGATTATGACGGTGAAAATATCGACGGATGCTTTATCGGCGCTGACAATAATTTTTTGCAGTTCTTGTTCATAAAAGCATCCGTCAATATTTTCACCGTCAAATCCTCCATTGCAATATCGATGTTTAGTTCAGGTGTTTTGGGTAACGCTGTAGCCATTGTTTTCTGCTTGAATAAAATCACAAGCGTATTTTACTTAGTCGACTCGTGTATTTAACTTATACCGTCTATTAAGCAAGTACAGATCCGTTATGTTCTTGGGGGATACCCCTAGAGTGACGTCATTTTACCGCATCACTAACCACATCCAATGAGGGCTAAGGGTGTGTAACTACGTGTCCATTAGGAGGCATGGTCTGTGAGCCTCTGTTGCACACCTTTCAGACGTCATTATGGACAAATCTTTGAAACGGTCAGACGTGTTTAACAGACGTGGACTCTACACTAAATAGTTAAAGAGCTTTGTACATCTTTCAACAAAGGTATTTTTAAAAATTACTTGTGTGTTTTTAACATCGTAGTTGAAAAACACTTTGTAAAAACACATGTTTTATGTTGTAACATTTACAAATACGGTATGAATTTAAAATCCATGTGTTTTGTGATAAACTTTTTAAGACTTAAAACATAAAACATAATACTTTTTTGTTTTGTTTAATGTTTTAATTTTAGAAAATGCAGTTTAAATAAACTTTTGAACATTTTAACAAATGTATGAAAACACTACTTTTCAAATGCATGCATGAAAGTACATTTCTTTAATAAAAATAAAACACAACTCCCCATCTCTGACCTCTTCTTTTATTATACATTATAAGTGTCAATATATATGTCGTTTTGGAATGTTTTTTCGTAATTTTCCAACATTTACACCTCAAAAACACTCATTTACACCTAAAAAAATCAATAAAACTGTCACTTTTTGTGATTGAAAGTGGCCCTCTAATCTCTCTCTTACAGAATGTAAAGGAGGGGGGAAAGAACACATCCCTGCAGTGAGCCAGTTGATATGTGGGCCAAGTCAGAGAGATGGCCATTTACTCTCACTCACTGAGATCTATTTGTAAGAAAATCTAATAACCAGTCCACAAGGTTTGCCTCTAGTTGGAACTGTTGTAAGAGCTTCTCAACCAGCAGGTGGGGCTGAATAGTGTTAAAGGCTGACGAGAAGTCCACGAACAGAAGTCTGGCATGATTTTTGTTGCCCTCAAGGTGTTTAAGAATGAGGTTAAGTACTGTTGCAGTTGCGTCCTGGACCCCTCTGTTCAGTCTATATGCAAACTGAGAAGACAGTTCGTCCTAGATGTCAATTCTCTTTTGATCAGCTTTTCAAAGGACTTCATCACAAGTGACGTAAGGGCTATGGGTCTGTAATCATTTAAAGTCTTTAGATGGCTATTTTTTGCAATAGGGACTATAGTTGACTGTTTCCATAAGTAGATTAAAAATATAACTAAAAATGGGGCATAGCTGTTCTGCACAATAAGAAAGAACACGGCTGGCGATGGCCTGGACTTTTTTTGGCCGTTTAAAGATGTTCACAACACTTTGTGCAGAGAAACTGACAGCTGATTTGGGCAGGGACACTAAAGACTGTTTTTGCCCAACAATTTTGTTGCTAAAATCGTGTTTGTCAAATCTTGAGTAAAATTGGTTTAGTTCCTGGGCTAAGGATATATCTAAGGTGAAGTCTTCCAATGTCATCTTTTTTTCATTTTTTTTTTCATTTAGACCCACCATTGTTTTAATACTGTCCCATGCTGAGCCTAGGAGGTTATTACTCAGTTTGTGTTCCACTTTAAGTTTATAGTCCCATTTAGCCCTTTTGATTTCACGTTTAAATCTCCTTTTGTATGCTGTGTAATTCCTGAAGGTTATTTTGTCTGAATGCTAACTTTTTCTTTTTCAGCAAGTCTTTAAGTTGTTTTCTCACCCATGGCTTGTTATTTGGGTATATTTTTACAACTTTTTTCGGAATTACAATGTCCTCACAGTATGCAACCCATGCGCTGACCACTTCAGTCAGTTCATCTATGTCCAGTGAGGATTGGACAAACTCCTCCCACAAGGTACAGTCCAAGCAGCCTTGCAAAGCCAGCGTAGCCTCCTCAGACCACATCTTCACTTGCCAGGTCTCCACTTTCCCCCTCTGAAGGCAAGTGCGATACGCTGGTATAAGATGCACACAGTTGTCATCGGCAGAACCCAAGGGAGGCAGAGGGACAGATTTGTAAGCACCTTTGATGGAGCCATAACACTGATCAAGAATCTTCCCGTTTCTAGTTGGACAGGACACATATTTATAGAATTTTGACAATGAACAGTGATTAAAATCACCTAAAGTTAGATTTGGGGCATCGAGGGACACTGCCTGTAGTTTTTGAACAGTGCTATAGATTAATGATTTAGGGCAGTGCTTTCATTTGCCTTCAGATGAATGTAAACAACTGTTACAAAAATCTGCGGGAATTCTCTAGGCAAGTAGAAGGGGCGCAAGGAGACTGAGAGCTGTTCAATGTCTTTTGTACACAGCTTTTCTTTCACTAGCGTTGTTTTGCACCAACGCTCATTTATGCACAAGCACACTCCGCCCCCTCGCGATTTACCAGTAGTCTCTGCAACCCGATCCATGCGATAGGGAACACTGAAGCCATCCAGTGCAATGCCAGCGCTCGAGTCCGCTTCTCCCAGCCATGTTTCCGTCAAGGCTAAAATACAGGCTTCTTTAAATTCATGTTGGTGTCGGACATGGGCTTGTACTTCATCAGACTTATTTTGGAGAGACTGCATGTTTGCAAGGATGATAGAGGGTAAAGGAACGCGCGAAAGAGGTCGCCTTGCTCGCTCGCGTAATCCACCTTTCCTACCCCGTTTCCTTGTTCTCCGACGAGGTGCGTAGGTAGGGGTCCCGTTTTTATCATGCTGCCATTTGATGTCGGCGATATTTGGGAAGATTAGATCTGGAGGTGGCCCAGAGTTCGCTGGTAGATCGAACTTCAACAAGTGGTCCCGGCTGTATAAAATCCGAGACTGGGAAGCTTCCGCCATGGAAATTTTCCCACAACACCACCAGCAGTATACATACAGCAGTCCATTTCATTTTAACCGGTCAGAGAAATTTGTCGCTGCAGAGCTGATCATACGAGGAAGTTTCAGATTTGCGTTAACTGCAATCAGATATGATGTCCGGATAGCTTTAACGAGTTATACAACAAACAGACAAACAACCATCACGCTACTATTCTGCCGGTCGCTGCGTGCGCATGCGCCCAAAATGCGTGGTACCGTCACGGAACATGGTGACCACTTGACCAGAAGTTATCGATCAAACGACGACAGAACAATGCAATATCAAGTTAAAATCACTTTTAAAAAATAAATATTTAAAGTTAAGTACTTTTTAAAGTAAACCCTGTGTCAATTTCAAGATTGCGTGAAACTGCCACAGATTTTGAGTTAAGGGGACGTGTTCATTTCACGGAATTCTGTGAGACCAGGTTGGCTAAACGCTTCTCTTTTGGAGGGGAAATTAAAAATTCAATATCATGTGAACAATTTTGTGTAAGTTTGATTGTGGGTTGGGTTTTATTCATTACATTTTCAAAATGCTCCTCTCATGAACACTGAGTGAAAAAGAGAAACTGTACAGGTTTGTAATGAAGAGAGGTTGAGATGAAAAAGATTTCGGTTCACATAATACAATCTAATATGTCTTATCTAATAATCTGTTTATCAGTCTGAGAAATGTTTAAAATTACAACAGCCTTAAAATAAAATAAAATGAATGTCAAAAATTGATTTTTTCCCTTTAAAAAGTCATGCAGACAGCCAATTAAATCTTAAAAATAAAAAATAAAAAAATTAATTTTACATTATTTTATTTCACTTTTTGTTTTTAAAGATTTGGAATGAGGATTTTTATAACAAATATTTTTTTGTGTTTATTATTTCAGCATAAATCAATTTTAGTAAAGTGAAGTAAATTTGGTGTTGTTCATATAAACACACTGACACAGACACTGAGGGTTTGAATATTGAGTTTAATGTTGAGGAATAAAACAGTTTTCTGTAGTTCCTCTATACAGTATGGCAGCTCATTGTGTGTCTGTTATTATATCAGACAGACTATTTTCTGCTTGCGGTTAGAAGTGTTCAGAAGGGGACCAGAGGGTCCATGATGGTTTTAGGGTGCTGGACTCCAGTCACAGACAGTCCCCCTCCATAGCAGGGAAGAGCTTGAAATATCAGTGCATGAACGCATGGATCTTCTTCTTCACCATTCCCTTGACAAATGTCCACCTGAGAGAGAGAGAGAGAGAGAGAGAGAGAGAGAGAGAGAGAGAGAGAGAGAGAGAGAGAGAGAGAGAGAGAGAGAGAGAGAGAGAGAGAGAGAGAGAGAGAGAGAGAGAGAGAGAGAGAGAGAGAGAGAGAGAGAGAGAGAGAGAGAGAGAGAGAGAGAGAGAGAGAGAGAGAGAGAGAGAGAGAGAGAGAGAGAGAGAGATGTTAAGTCCACATAACACTACAAAGTTGAGAAGAGTTTTATCTTATGCAGAGAAACTTTATACAGTGACTTGATGCATTTTAACTTTCAGAGAGGACAGAAAAAACTACTGGACACATCACATCTGTTTAGGACACACTGCTATAGTTGACTTGTTGATATTGGAAATACAAATTGTGCCTTGGAAGAGTTTCAGTGATTAAAACATAAAACTCAAAAATCCATAAATTTCAACATAAAAACAAATCATCCATAAAACAACAAAACACTAATTTACCTTGACCAGATAGTTCGCTCCTGCCACAACCTGACTCTTATAGAGTATAGGAATGAAATCTTTAAAATGTATTCCAGTCTTCTTCTCCATCTGTGACTTCACCTGAATAAACGCACGTTATATTTATCTATATTATTATTATTTTTTAAGTCTCTAGGGAGTTTCATATATCATTCAGAAAACTCATAAAACGTTTTGTGACTTTGAGTGAAAAGTAATACAGTTCTTTTGAAAATAACAACAAATAATTTCCTCAACACATTTCACAGCACCGAAATAGATCATTTTACTAGTCTGTGTTTTAACAAACACATTTACGAGTGATTTTCAGTCTCCTACCTCATGGCAGATCTTCTTCACCTCTTCAGTGGCAAGCTGCACTGTGGTGAATCCTCCAGTAATTATCTTTGCTGCTTCAGTCATTGTGCTGGTGATCAAAGATGAAATCAACTGTATTATCAGACAGTTTGTCTCACAGATTGATTCTGATCCACTATTTATGCTGCCAAAATCATGATCATGATCAGAATGAATGAATGAATGAATAGGCGGGGTTTTACTTTGGTGTGTTGTGTAATATTCAGAAAAATGTTTTTTGTAACTTTTCAGAAAAACAAAACGTTTTGACATTTATTGCACAACATATGCAATTATTTGTGGACTGCTTCTAGTTTTTAAAAAATTTAACCAAAAAAAAATGTGTCCAAATCTTCAACCAGATCATTAAAAAATGATTAAAATAAATAAATAAAATAAAAAACAATTTATTAACCACTTAAAATCCATCGAAAATCTTCGCTGTAATGTTCGTACGTTCTTTTTTAGACTTCCCTATATGGTATCACCCAATTCATGGTATCATTTGAAAGCTTAGAATCTAAACTTTACAATGAATACAATCACTTTTGTTTTTATGATACATATTAAATTAAATATTAGCTTAAATATGCATTGGCCCAGACAAAAAAAATCTGCTTTATGATTGCAAATAAATATTAATAAAAAAATGTTTTTTTATATATATTTCACAAAACAGTCAAGTCATATTTCACAAGAAAGGTCTCATTCTAAGGCATTTGGTGATGTTAGGATTTAGGATTTAGTGATTAAGGATTTATTTCCTTGTGAGAAAATCATAAATTGAATAATCTTCAAAAGAATTGCGCAGTGAAATATGATCAAACTGAGATAACAGTGAAAAGTATCAAATTCCAGCTCCGATTACAGCTTCAGCCACAAACCACCACACAATCTAAAGCCGACTTCGAGAACCACCGCCAGGTCCCAGGAAGGAACCCTGGACCTGACTGTCGGTCTCATCCTCCATGTACCATGGAGAAATAGTATGACTAGTTGGTGCCTCCCCAAAGGCCCATCACTCAGTGGTGCATGGACCCGCCGCAATGGCAGCCACGTACACCTTAAGTGTGGACGGAGAGAGACCCGCAGAGAAACGATCTTGAAGAAACTCCAGAACTGAACATACCACTTGAGGCCATATAATCTCCTAGTAGACGGAGCCCTAGAGCTAAATATGGATTTGACCACCCCAGCTGATAGACCGGCATCTAGGTACTGGACCCCCTCAGGGGCCAGACCCACAATTTCCACAGCTCCGGGCGAGGGTGGAATATTGTGCTTTCCGCCTGAGACAACAGATCCCTCCTCAGAGGAATCTGCCATGGCGGAGCTATCAGAAGTGAAAATTTGTCTGAAAACCATACTTGGGCCGGCCACAACGGGGCTACCAGAAGAAGACTGATGCCCTTCTGACGGACCCTCTCCAGGTCTTCCGGGAGCAGAGCGACCGGGGGAAAAGCGTACAGGCGAAGCCTCGGCCAGGCCTGTACCATGGCATCCAACCCCAGTGGGGCTGGATGAGTGAGGGAGAACCAAAGTGGACAGTGGGACGTCTCTCGAGACGCAAACAGATCCACTTCCAATGGTCCAACCTCTGCCATATCAACTTCACCAACTCTGGGTGAAGTCTCCATTCCCCGGGCCTCAGCCCCTGCCTCGTCAGGATGTCTGCTCCCTGATTCTTAAACCTCGGGACAGATATTGCTCTAATAGATAATAATTTTCCCTGGGACTGTAGAATAATCTGATGCGCCAGTCTGGATAGACGCCGCAATCGGAGTCCCCCTTGTCGGTTCAGATAAACTACCACTGATGTATCCGAACGTATCAGAACGTGGTAACCCTTGATGTCTGGGAGGAAGCTCCTCAGAGCCCTGGACACAGCCAACATCTCTAGGCAAATTATATGCCAAAAATGTTGATGGTTCTGCCACAGACCTCTGGCAAAGCGGCCGTCCATGACCGCGCCCACGCCAGTGAAGGAGGCGTCTGTCGAAACGGTTTTCCGGTGACATGACGCTGCTAACACTGGCCCTTGGGACAGGAACCAAGGTTTCTTCCATATTAATTAGGGAAACGAAGGCATCTGCGCGTAACCCTGATTTTTCGGAACGGATTCCCCCTCGGGGAAATCCCCTTGGCTATCAGCCACCACTGAAGGGGCCTCATGTGTAGAAGGTCCAAAAGGTATTATGTTGGACACAGCTGCCATGAGGCCCAGCAGTCTTTCAAATTGCTGTACAGTGATGGCCTGGCCTAGCTTTATCCCGGACGCCATGGCCCGGATGGACTCGATACATGCGGGAGACATATGTGTCCACATCGTATCCGAGTTCCATACCATGCCCAGAAACTTAGTTTTCTGAGCTGGTACCAACACGCTTTTCTTCGTGTTGAGTCTCACCCCCAAGCTCTCAATATATTGCCAAGGACGACATCTCGATGCCGAACTGCCATTGCTCGAGACTGAGCCAGAATGGGCCAGTCGTCGGTTAAATTAAGTGTAGGGAAGCCCTGAAGCCTCAGTAGGACCAGAGCTGCATCCATACACTTGGAGCTTTTGCGAGGGGAGAGTGCTAGGCCAAACGGAAGAACCCGAATTTGGTACGCTTCGCCCCCGAAAGCGAACCTCAGGAACCTCCTGTGTATTGGAAGGATGGAGCACGGAAGTATGCGTCTTTTAGACCTATCGTGATAAACCAGTCCTCGGACCTGATTTGATTCACAATGAGCATCTTGAACCTGGAGCTCCTCAGAGAACGATTTAAGTGACTCAGTGTGGGAGGGAAAGGGTCTATTTTTTATTTATTTAAATGGTTCTAAGCGCATCGCAGGCATCGCGAGCGCAGTAGCCTACTGATAGGGAGTGTTTCACAGAGATCACAGACAGCCCCCTCGAGAGCTGCCCGTGCGTGTTACACTCCCAAACAATTCACACACAACTGATGCGTGTCCCCACTCGTAATATATTTTGGGCAGGGGTGCACACATCTAATGAATTGCCATAATACAGTGACTGGATCAGACAAACAACACCAAATAAGACAGACAAAAACAGAGAGCGCTTGCTGAAGAGCGAAAGGTTATTTTAAGAACTGTTGACTTAAAGGGTAGAATAACCCTTTCACTTGTTTGGGAATCACTCTCCAAATACTGTCAGATTAACGGTTGTTCACACAAAAAAACCACAAAAAAAAACAAAAGAAGATATTCTGAAGAACATTAGGAACCAGTTGAACCAATATTGGTGCTGATTGACTTCCATTGTATGTACAAAAACATATTTGAACATGTTTTTCAAAATATGTTCCACAGAAGAATGAGTCACACAACTTTGAAACAACATGAGTGCGACATAATTGTTATTTTTTTAATTAACTTTAAAACGAAGCCACAAAAGCATTAATTATCACTATTCAAAGAATTGATGAATAAAAAAGTAAGCTTTTTTATGTACAGATTCAGTATTCAATTCATTCAATTCCTTTTTATTGTCATTGCATGTAAAAATGAAACAAACCGCAAAGTATTATCACTGTGAATCATGGACGTGATGAACGCAGCATTCATAGAGATAAAATTAAAACATTATGTTATATGTATTTTTATAAAACATGTTACAAATTATATACACAACAGATATGATTATTTGGCAGTTATTTCCAGACCATTCTGAAACCTTTTATTGCCACCCTGGTCCTTATGTGGCCTCACCACTGTTGACACACTGCATTAATGTAGTAATGACAACTAATCAAACTCAATTTAAATTCAAATTTAAATTATTCAAATTCAATTTAAATCCTCACAAATGAAATAAAGCTATAGACTTCAAAGAGTAAAAACTGGTTATTCACTCATTGTTTGCTCTAAACTCTTAGAATATTACATTCTATATTACATTTGAAAAATGTGAACTGTTGCAGTTCATTCTTAACTTTGAAACTTCATTACCTTTTCAAAATATTCCATCAAACTGGATTATTTGAGGAGCGTGCACTAATATTTTCACTTCCGTTTGTTTTGATCGTTGTCTCAAAGACACGTCCACAATACTGGAAATATTCACTGGAACAGTTTCTCATAGGAACTGAATATTACACAACAGGGGCAGAAGTATTGCACAAACACATAGCCTACAGGCTTTTGCGTTCCACTTTAAATCATAAAAATATACATCAGAATAGCATGACACTATTGTTCTTTGTTTCATTGTACATGGTTAATAATTATAAACTGAAATTGGTGTGTTTAAATGCAATATCTGATTAATTATACATTTACGTTTAAAGCAACACCATGTAGCTTTTGCTCTCGGGATCCCCCTACAGTTGGGAAACAGTATTGTCTTCTACTACTGTCATGGTTACACCAGGGGATACAGTGCATTTGTTGACAAGCCGATACCCCCGAACTCTGCAGGAGGAGTTCTCACGTCTTGGGTTCAGACTGCCTGCGTTGTGTGTGAAATGTCTTCATCACAGGTACAGTGCCATATATGTCAGCATGTCATATGAATATAATTTCATGGGTTTTATTTTTTTTAAACGCCAAAAGATCGCGTAGCTCACGTTTACAAGCCAGCGTCATTATAGTAGCCTGTCTACTGTTTAACAGAATGGATATGCTAATTCAATTCAATGTTTGTGTGGTAGGTAATATATCGTCAATATTATAATATCAAGCTACCATAGATGAATCTTTGAAAAATCTATTTGCATATAGCCTGAGGCAAGACACTTTCACCAGAAAAATACATAAACAAACATGAATATCAGCCTGCAGTCATTAGGATAGTTATCCTAAAAGATGATTTTGTCCATCTAATCATGTATTATTTACTTGCAAGAATGTGCAAGTAAATATTACATTTAAATCTGTAAATATAAACTTGTTGTGTTCTGTAAATAAACAAACAAAACAATGTAGCCCCTACCAAACTTGTACACGCCGTGTAGACATAGCCTAGGCTTACTTATGACTTTTTTTTTGTAAAACGCTATTCCAGCCGGCAAACAAACACTAGCTGGGCTCTCACGTCCGAATTTGAGGAAGTGGGGGAAGTGAGGTATGCCGTAAAGTAGTCGAATTTTGTAGTTATTTTTGTGCACGGTTTACTATCCGAACCCCGAAGCTCCGTAGAGCCAGTAAAAGCGATACAGACCCCGTCCGGCTATGGCAAACGTGCCATTCAACCTATTGTTAGTTGATGTACCATCACAAGGGTCTTGGAAATGTTGTGGCAAAAAACAATTACTAAACTCAGCATTCCCAGGCAAAGAGACGTCAAGATCCAAATTGTATTTAAAAAGAAAAGTAATTTATTCATGCAAGAAAAATGGTTCTCTGACCCCAGCCCTGCAGCCAGGCTGCAAGGCCAGAGTCAGAGACAGACAGACACTGGCCCTCCTGTCCTTCCTTTTTCCACAGAGAGATCGGCCTGCTACTTTATAATGCAAGGGAATCTATCAACCCCCACCGTTTACACAAGAAGGAACATCTTCCCCCACCATGGAAACTTAAGATACAGACATTCTCGGGCTCACACCTCCCTCCAGCTGAACCAACGTTACATCAGCAAAAACTCAGAATACAGACAGAGAACATACAGCATTAATCTGTTAAATCATTAGGAAAGATTAAAAATGCCATTACAAATTCTCCCTTTTTATCATTATCTGATAACCAAATAAACGCAACAATTTTAAGTCATTTCATCATATTTATACCTTTCATTTAAATCTTCCTTTTATCCCTTCCGTGACCATGTGACTAAAACCCAAATGTGAGACATTCAAAACTGACCAATCAGATAATTACAACTTCCCTCGTTGTACCAAAGGTGGGACAATTTCATACCCCCAAAATACACACATCTTAGGCCTACAGGCCTCGATCACTATCAGCACCTCGGTGCCTTTACAGACTCCAAATGGTCATTATGGAAATAGGTTGTCAAAAACAGTAAAGCAGATGTCTTTGTTCATTTCAAATATCTTGGATTATTTTCAATCCTACAATTCCCCATTGGTCCCGTTGGCCACACACATGGAGTCCAAAGGTGACACAGTCCATCTTTCTGTTTTGTACAGTTGCATCTTCAGACTTTTCGTCCAAGCTTTGTAGCAATAACAGTTTGTCAGTTGTTCAGTCTTTTGTTCACCATCCAGCCCTGCAGGATTAGGCTCTATCAAATTGGGTTGCACCGTTATGCAAATCATCCATCGAATACTTCACATCTCCACAAGAACAGGCACTGAATCTTGGAACAAACGCTGGCTCCTCTTTCTGAGGAGGGCACAGAATGTGAACTTGGGTTGCAGGGATCCTGTGATTAAAGAACATCTAGCACAATGAACAGCAAAAGCAGACACATGTCATTTGTCATTGGTCAGAGGATTGATATGGTCAGATTGAAATTAGTCTCCGGCAAAAGCCCTTAAATTGATGTATTTAAAAAAAATATGGTCAAGGAATGATAAAAAAAAGATCTTACAAGTTCTTACACTGTTTCAGGAAACACTCAAATAAATTTCATTACAACAAAACAACAACTGCTAGTTTAAAACACCATTTCATGAAGAGTATCAGCAAAATATTCAGTGTAACCAAACACAGAGATTCAATTCAATTGATGTCCAAAAATATTGTTGCAAGTCCAATGGTCAAAATACAAATAAACAGAAACCGAATAAGTTTCAGAAATCTTTCAAAATCATTAATGAGAATTCAAATAGTTATACTTCGGTTAAAATGAGAAATACTGACATACATTTTAAAAGAACTTGGTGAGACAAATGATTACATAAGTGATAAAGTAAATCCAAAGAAAAACAAAACAAACAATTTTCCGTATAACTGATCACTTGAACCTTGTTGAAGTATCAAGCAATTAAATATTAACTGAAGCAGGGCTAAATGGATAAACTCTGTCACCGCATTCCCGAATTCGGACCCGCGTTCACTCCAGTATAAACAAGAAATTGTATAGATTGTCATAGTATGAAATCCATATCAATTCAACACCCCTGGTTGATTTGAATAAACATACAAATAGTAAAAATTATAACAAAACCCCTCATTTCAAATCCTGTCCTTGTAGGTCATCTCGTAACACGCATGACTGCTGCTTTTAACCCTTTTTACATTTCATCGTCCTCAGAAAGAAAAGAAAACAAAACAAAACAGAACAAAACAAAAGGAAAGAAATGAAAAGAAAAAAACAAAACAAAACAAAACAAAACGAAACTTAACTCAATTAATACATTTTACTGTAACTTCCGCTACTTGAATCGTCTGCATAATTTTGTTCATCCTTCTAACCAATGTAGTTGTTCAAAATTAACTCTAATATTTCCATTATGGACCGTCTTTTTTGCTTATTACACATTAATTAATAGATTTTCTACATTTTCACCAATCAAATCAATACCAAGTTTGAATCAATCAAATAAAATCATCAACATCTTCACAAAACAGATTCTTCTGCTAAACCATTAGTTGGTCGAATCGTCTTAATGGAGGCTGTTACTAGCACAAGCCTTTGATCCCTCACTTTATTCTTCGCATTGGCATGTGTGGTTGCTGATATTGGTTGGTGTATTTTAAGGTAAGATGCTTTGACACAGGTGTCACAATCTCCAACCTTGTTTTAGGACTGAACCATTTCCTGGCTGCTTTCACCTGTAAATGGAGACCTTAAAGTGTTTTTGTTAGTGACTGCTTGTCTAGTCGGTCGTCCCTCTTGATTCGACCTGTGGAATCATCAACCTAACACATTATCACCAGATAATTTCTTGCACTCAGAGTCCTTTTCCCCTGAAACACACTCAACCCACTTTGCTCATGTTAACAAAACAACATTTATACATTTGGAACAGAATCAATTCTTTTTGATCCAATCCATCCTGACATTCTGCAAAAGAAAATTTTTAAGTTATGCGCTGCGCAGGTGTCGCACCTTTCTGTCACAATAATAAGCCAGGATAGCTAGCCAAATTCATCCATAGCCATTATTGCATTGGGCACAGTCTGCCCTGTTCGTTCACTCCTGTGTGACAAGATCAAGCTGGTTTTAAAACAAATGGTCCTTCTGACCCCCCTGACCCCCCTGGGTTTTGAAAGGCTCTTATCTGATCATTTGTTCGTGTGTGTGTGTGTGTGTGTGTGTGTGTTTCTTTGCTCATGCCATGTGCCCAAAAGTCTGCATTCTCTGTAAAGAAAAACAAATGTCAAGGTTATTGTCACATGTGTTCTGTGTGTCCGTTGTGCTGCCGTATCCGCCCTAGGCGTTTCCTGTTGAAACATTTCTTGTTATTAGGACACTTTACAGACTTTTGTTAGGGAGAAGAATGACTTCTTGCAGGGCTTTACTCAATTAAACCATTCTGAGATTTACTCAATCTCAACATCCATTGCTCCACCTGTGCGATGGCTTTGGGAACACAGATGGCTTTGGGAAATCCCAAACCATCACAAACCATTCCCCATTTTTGATGCACCATCTTACTTGTGCATCAAATTAACATAATTGTGTTTTGATTCACTAAACTAAACACTGTCCTCCAGACATCTTTCTCTGCCTCCCAAACAAAACGTTGCATTCTTCACTCCAAGCCACAATCTCGTCCTCCCATCAAAGTACCCGAAACGCAAATGGCCCTCACTCTCAACTCAGTTTCAATTCTCAGTCATTTACAAACATTTTAAGTCATCAACCGTCTCCATCAGGTCAGTTGTTTCTTCACAGACTTTCTTTTGTCAGTCGAACAACATTCTCGCCCTTTGTTCACACAAATGTTAAAAGCTCTCTCGCTGATTTGATATTGATCTAGCCAATTTTTTACTGTATTGTTGACGTCAAATCTATAACTTATTTTATTTCAATCCATGATGGATTCCGATACAACTCCACAATTCCAACTTCCATCAGAACTTAAACTGATCTAGAAATTCATTCAAATCTACTGTATATCATAAATGACCAAATCGATTCAGAATTATCAACTTTTCTCAAATTTGTCATTTAGCTATCTGTAATTGATAAAACATTAATGACACATCTATGCACACTATTCAGACTATGAATAGCTTTCACTACCTAATACCTAAACTCACTCTTATCAAGACATAAACTGCGGTCATCATCAAACACACCTGACTATTAACCGTTCATATTTCTTGTCTTTTCTCCAAAAAGATTTACATTTAAATCAAAATTTTAAACTTACATTTTGCTGTAGCTTTTACCTAATTTTTTTACATGGCCTCTTAACCATTTTCAAAACATGTCTATTCATTTGCTTTTACAAACGTCAGCTGTGTTGTTTTTTGTTTTGTTCATTATCACTACTTTGTTTCACCATGTACTAACGACCTTTAGGAGTTAAAACTATCTTATAGACACATTAGTTCAAAATCAACAAATCAAAAACAGTATTATTTTAAAGACTTCTTTTAAAGTCATTCAGTTTTATTTCTAAAACATTTACAATTTGCCCTAATTGTATAAGATCCTGTAACATTATTTCCTTTAACATCTCTGTGCCTATGATTTTCAACTGAAACACTGTGCTTTACCATAAATAGCTCATTAGCATTTACAATGCAGGCTCAGATAACAGCTTTTAGCTGACATTCGAATAAGAGAGAGACTTTTGAGCCATTCCTGACTAATATTTTCACTTTCATAAACTAACTTAAGACTTCATCTATCATCTTGTTAACTCTAGCCTAGTTATCTTTTCTATAAATTACATGCATTTTCAATTCAAGCATGATTTTTATAGGTTTCTTTTGCCCATATAGGGAATTTAGACATTATAAATTCCTACTCAGAATGAGTCTCTGTTGCACTGAAACTGTTTCAGCACACATCAAATTCAGATAATCAAATTGTTTTCAACCAAATCATAAACTTTATCTTATTTACAAACAGCACATCAGCTTGTAGGGTTTTCATAGTCAACACTAACAACCTTTTGTTTAATCAAATGCCTTTTACGCATTTTGCATTTTAGCAACTGTTACTCCCTCAACACTGCTTCTACGTAGCCTATTTGATTCTTTAGAGAACAAATAATTATTATTGAGTCTCAATAACGTTTCAAATTTCATCTAAATTTTAGTTGTCATGTTCTCAAATTACCATAGTTTTAATATCTTACTTCCATATTTTCTCTTCTATGAGTTTATCAATCTGCAATTATGATCATCTAGAACCTTTTTTAAGCGTTTCATTAAAAGACAATCATTTTATAGCCTTCTTCAGATCTTCTCTCTGTAATTTTCTGTTTATTCTAATACGACCATCTCTAACCCTCCCCTCCTAGGCCAAATTGTCTTTCACACCTAGGGGTCTTAATTTATGGTTAAATTGCCTTCCGTGCCTTCCTGACTGAAAAGTTTCCCGTGGCTTAAGGTGTTAAAAGTTCCCCAGTAGCATGTGTTTTTGCTATGAGCGAGCCTTAAGAAAACAGACATGCATTCCAGAAGATAAACATGCTTAACACCACACAATGTCTGAAGTTTTTTTTTTTTTTTTTTTTCATTAACACTACATTAATACGTCACTCTCACATCATTTAGATGTAGCCTACTGCTGACCACAATAAAACACTTTGCCGTTTGATCACGACCAGCCTCCGAATTCACCCCCACTTGCAGTTTTGTCCCATTCAGGAAAGCAAACAACAATACAATCTCTCAGTTGCAAATTCAATCAAAATAGCATTCTCTGTATTATTTTACAATCTCAGTTCCCGTAAACTAGATCTAGCCTAACTGGAGTAAAATAGAATAAAATTCTAAATTCCCCTGAGTCTTCTAAATTCCCCCTTCCCTCGGGGGTTTTACTGTCCTCACTCCCCTGAGGTTGAAAATTCTTTGTTTGTGGCTAAATAATCTCTATCTTTCCTGAAGATAATTACCTACACTAAAAGTTCAAAGGCTCTTTACCATTTGTTTGACTGTGTCTGTCACACTGTTCTGTTTACTATCTGCCTTCAAAAACATCCCCCATTCACTAATGCAAACAGAGCTACTAATGCAATCTGTTGCAAATTGAATTATAATAGCCAAATGCCAAATCATAGTAACATTACTCTGTTTTTCTAACCCATTTTAACACATAGTTTTCTTCAAATTTGTATAATTTTGGCACTTTCTTTGTTTGGAGCCAATCTGTTTATTGTTTCTTTTCAATCAGAATCAAACTTTTACAAAAGCATCATTTGCAAATCAGTTAGCTTCAGCTGTGTTGTGGCAAAAATTCATCAAACAAACATCACTGCGTAAGGGAGACTCAGAGTCAAATTATAAAATTAAAAGTATTTATTCTTGCAAGAAGGAGCAGTCTAATACACAGCTGTTACCCTGTGCAGAAGAGTGACACACCCCCAGACAGACTGAACCAGCTTTTATCTATAAGTTCCAAGGCCTTCTCCGCAGAGCCTTCCTACCAGTAGTTTTCCATAGACTAAGCCCTCCTTCACCAAATGGCCTTCTGACATCTAGGTCAGAGGTCCTCGTTCGTCTGTTCTCTGGAGTGTCTCTCCCTTCTGCCTTCCCAGGTACAATAAAAGAATCTTCTCTTACTACAAGTGAGAGTCACACATGTGACATTCTTTGAATCATCTATATTTTACTTAATATCAATGAATATCATAAAATCGCCACTACAACTCCTCACTTTTTATAATTATTAATCAAACATAATAATAATAACAACAATAATAATAAATGCAAGTTCAAGTCATTACATCACATCATAAAAATCAGTCTCCTTGAACCTGTGAAGAAAAAGTTTAGAATGAAGAAGCATAAGGCTGTTTTTTGTGGGGGAAAGCCCCATTAATTATTTAGCAAGCAAGTAAACAATTTACTAATGCCGGGCTCACTACCGCAGTCACACTAGTAAGGAAAAAAATAGTTATAAACAGTAGGAAAAACAAACAATACAATAAAATGCAAATGGTAAAAGCATTAAAAATTAAAAAAAAATTAAAAAAACCCTCCTTTACATATCAATCGTTCTCAAAAAGAAAAGAAAATATCAACACATTTAACTGTAATCTCTACTTGAATCATCTGCATAATTTTGTTCATCCCCATCATCATTCAGATAGACTGTCATTTTCACCAATTGAACAGACATTCCAGTTTTCTCATATTCACCCATGAATAACAAAATTATCAGAATAACACATACAATCATAACTCATACACATTCAACATTTTCCCCATATTTTGTTCTTTTACTTTTAATTCAATCAGGCAGTGGTTCTACTTAATCAGCTTCAATAATAATCCTTATAATTTACATTAATTAATAGATCTTCTCTTCCTGAAAACATTTGCCTTAAATATTTTCTAATTAATCAGTAACCAATCAAATCATTTGTCATATACCAATATCAATACTAAACCCTATTTCAATATTATCAGATAAAATCCTCAAAATCGTCACAAAACCACATTCTTAATTCATTAGTTGGTCCACATCCTCCTCCAGGCGTGTTGATCATCTCGTTCGCCCCATGGACCTGTGAATGGAGACTTTAAGTATTTTGTTAGTGACCGCTAGTCTTTCCCTCTCATCCCTTTTGGTGTGACCTGTGGAATTTTCACCATCTGTTTACAAACTGAAACATATTATCATTAGACATTTCTTGCTTAATAAAGTCAGAGTCCTTTTCCCCTGAAAAAACACATATCCACGTTAACAAGTCAATATTCATACATTTGGAAAACAGAATCAGTTCAGCTTGATGCAATCCATCCTGACATTCTGAAAAAGGAAAATTTTAGGTTATGCTCTGTACAAGGTGTAGCACCTTTCTGCCACAATAATAACAATCAGGCCAGGACAGTTAGCAAAATTCATCCATAGCCATTATTCAACACATTTTGCCCTGTCTCCCAATTCTGCATGCTCTCTGTAAAGAAAAACAAATTTCGAGGTTATCATCAGATAGTAAAGTACGTATTTTCTTTTGTCTACTATTCTGCCACGGCCTTCGATGCCCTTGGAAACGTCCTGTTGAAACAATCCAGACAGCAATTTTGTTAGGCAGAAAAATGGCTTATTTCAGGGCTTTTACCCAATTACCCCTAGTGTTCTCCCAACATTTATTCCTAATAAAACATAAAGCATCCCCCTCTTGATGGTCGACACAACTCGATCATCAATTTAACATAACATTTAACATAGTGTCTTCAGACAAATTTCCTCCAGACATCTTTCTCTGTCTCTGAAACTTAAAGCCACAATCTCATTTTCTTATCGAAGTATTTGAAGGGCAACAGCACATCTCACAGCGTATCCTGCTTTTTTCCAGGCCTGTTGTTTGGTCTCTCAACTCAGTCCTCTTCAACCATTTTAAAGTCATCAATAGTTTATCAGGTCAGGTCGTGCTGTACAGACTTGGTCAATGTCAGTCAAAAAAACAAAACAAAAACATTCTCCTCTTGTTTACGATAATCATATATGGCTCTCTGCATAATTTGATATTGACTTAGCCAATGTGTCACTTTGTTGTTGCCGTCAAATCTATAACCCCTACTTTTATTTCAACCCACTCCACAATTCCAATTTATATAAATACCTAAACTTATCCAAAAGTAATTCAAATCCACATCATAAATGACAAAAGTAATTACTACCAGACGGAGCGTGATCTTAAAGCTCGTCCCATGTTCTCTATCATCTTCTCATCAGATTCACTCAGCATTTGCCTTCTTTACAATTTGTCACTTGCCTTAACACATCTGTAATGAAAAAACACTCTCCAGAGGTTAAAGACACAACATACTCACTATTCAGGCGGAATAGCTGCCCTAAACTAACACAAGACATAAAGTGCTGTCCCCATCACACACACTTATGCTAGACACACATACAGCATGTTAACTGCTCATTTACAATGTTCGCTTTTTTTTTATATTAACTCTAAAAGTATAATATTTAAGGTTTAAATAAGATTTAAACTTCACATCTTTCTGTAGCTTTTATATAATTTTACATGGCCTTTCAAACCGTTTCAAATGTTCTATCTGTTCATTATTCATTTTTTCTTTAGAAAAGTCAACTGGGTTGTTTTGGTTCATTATCATTATTTTGTTTAAACTTGCCTTACCATGCCTGATAACAGAAAGACAAACAGAGTACCAAATCCCTTCCTCCACTCAGCCGTCTCTCTTACACAAATAATCTTTTCAAACAGCCTCCTAAGACTGAAACTTAATTAATCATAGAACCCTTAATAGTTCATAAATGTTAATATACAAATGTTTAACTCAAATTAGAACCATTACAATAATCTAAAATACATTATGCTCTGAGTATTTATAAGGTTATCTTTAGTTTGAATACTTGTATAAATTCTCAATTCACCTAACCTTTGTTATCCAAACTCTACAAAAACGGTCTTAATCTATAGCTATCACCATGTCTAACCTTCAGGAGTTAAAACCATCCTATAGACATATTAGTTCAAAATCAACATCTATAATTTTCCTTGCCCATAAGGCAACATGTTCCTGATATAAATTAATAAGTTATGTTACTGTCTCCCCAACAAATAATGACAATCAGATGGCCTCAGCTGGCTCTCGAAAGCACATCTCCCATCAGCTCTTTATCTATAATTTCCATCAGACTTGTCACAGTTGAAAACAAGCCATACAGTGAATTGCGAGGGGGGGTTTTCTCTGGTGAGTGGTATAGAGGAACTCACATTTTCTCGGTCAAACAATGCTCTGCTGACCCCACAATGCTCTGCTGACCCCAGTGGCCTCTGGTAATCAGCGCTCAACTCTCATACCTTCTCACATATAACACCTCCATCCGGAGATGCAGTGTCCGGGACCCCCTGCGTTAGAATGTCTCCTGGCCAGGAAAATCATCCCGTCTTTGAGTAGCCACGTACCCACTGGTGACCCGCTCGCATCACACAATCAGTTTCTTCAACAGAACTCAGCTGTTTTTCTGGAGCTTAGGAAAGGCACATTTAAGAGTCACCTCTATCTGGACTGCATGCCTAATAAATGTTAAGGGAGACAGGTTAATAAAAACAGTATTTAATCACATGTCCGAATCAACAAAATCTCAGTGAACAAAATTCACATCCATCTGTTCAGTGTACATCTATAGCATGGTCATAGGTCCTGTGTCATGGCGAAGGCTAAGATCAGACAAATACGTTACTGGTCCTAAAATAACAAAGTACAAAAATGTCACTTCTCAATTCAGGTCTACATTATTATTTTAAAGACTTCTTTAAAGTCATTCAGTTTTACAAATCTAAAATATTTAATTACAAATTGCCCTCTGAATGGCAATGATTTCCTTTAACATGATTTCTTTTAACATCTGTGTCTATAATTTTCAACTGAAACACTGTGCTTTACTAAATAGCTTATTGTCATGACAGGCTAAGATAACAGCCTTCTGACATTGAATGAGACAGAGACTCTGAGGCCTTCAGGACTTGGTACAATGTTTCTCATCCCTAAACATTCTCTACTTTATCTTTTAATTCTGGCAGCTTAAGGCATCTTTGCCAGAAATTACATACGCTTTTCAATTTTAGAATAATTTTATAGTTGTCTTTTGCCCATACATCAGGGAATTTAGACATTACAAATTTCCACTCATATTGAGTCAGTTTCAGCCAAGTCCCAATCTTATCTTTTGAAACCAAAACATCTTCTAGCTGCTTCATGGTCAACACTACCAAGCTGTTTGTTTAATCAGATCCCTTTCTACATTTTTACATTTAGCAACAAATAGTTATTCTATTTCTCAATAACGTTTCATTAAAACATCTACATTTTAGTTGTCAGGTTTTCAATTACAACTTTATCTGACAATATTTTCCATATTTTCTCTTCTAGGGGTTTACCAATCTACAATTAGGATCTTCCAAAACCTTTTTTTAAGCGTTTCATTATAAGACAATCATATTTTTAGTTACCTTTACTTTTACAAATATTTTGCTTATCTGCAATTTACATCTACTGGTACTTTAGTTCTTTCCTTTTAAAAGGATTTCCTTACAACTTAAATCTTTCAACTTTCTTTTCTCTTTCAATCTACTTACGACTTCCATCTATCAACTTTCTTTTCTCTTTCAATCTGAGTGGGCATTTACAGTTCCTGCTAAATGACCCCACTGACCACAATTAAAACATTCTCTGTCCCCTTCTCCTATAGCTCGATCTCTCTGTCCCCTTCTAACAGCTCGATTACCTTGAGCTTTCTAGCAGCTCCAACTTACTGACACCTTTCTGAGTGGGCATTTACAGTTACTGCTAAACGCAGCTGACCACAATTAAAACACTCTCTGTCCCCTTGCCTATAGTTTGATCACCGTGAGCTTTCTAGCAGCTCCAGCTTACTGACACCCTTGAAGCAGTGTGTTCCAACCAGTTTGTAAACACAGCTGATAAGCAGTTCTCTCTATTCTTTGACAGTCCACCAGTGGCGGATTCAGTCACACTAGCCAAATCATAATTTTCATCATTATTGGCAGAACATTAATTTTCTGCACGGAAATGCATAAATTGTTTTAACAAAGTTTTCACAAAGTTTCTGTTTAACTTTAACACTTGTCCAGGGAAATTATCCCCGACCCATAATTTCCTTTATAAAACAGACAATGTCTTTTGCCTTCAATGACTTAATATCAACCAAATATCTGACATTTTACATTATTGAATTTCAAAATCTGTCTTTACATCTCTCTAATTCGGTATTATCGTCAACAACAGTGATTACAATAGCAAGTACACATTTAACACCCAGAAGCCGGGCTGAATAAGCACGCGCTGTTGCTGTACTCCCAGCTGGAGTCTTTAGGTTCAAAAGATAATGGTTGTCAAACCAAAAATAAACATAATTTCACTCTTTATTTTACCACTAAAATATAGAATTGTTCCCCATTTTGCTTAATGAAACATTCATTATCTTAAATCTTTTCAATCCCTGTTAATCATACTCAATACCTTATCATTATTATTTTTAATCTGAACCTCACTTTTCATACCATTTCTTAATCTGACTTAACAGGCGTTCATAAATAGTTCCATAAATTTTATCAGAAATGTTATTTTCATAACATACATTTTCTACAGTTGTTTTCTTCTCAAAATGGTTAGTCTGCACTCTGCAGATTCAACAAGTATTATCATTACTGTCTCTGTCCCACTTATCCTACTTACTGTTTTTACAGAAACCAAAATATCATATTACTCAAATCTCAATCCTTCACAAAGAGGATCAACTTTTGTTACAAAAAAAATCTTCTGACATCTAATGTCATGCATCCATCTAATGGATGAAAAATAAAAACCCTTTTATCAGTTATATTCAATCTTACTATATGGCAATACATTCTACATCGACTCTGTTCTCTTTTATCTGCTTCAAGCCAACAACTCATTGTCTTTTCACACTTTTACACACGTTGAACGCAGACACAACAACCTTTGTTTCTCACTGCCCTGTTCAACTGATTCCCGCACCATCTTGTGGCGCTCAATATCATACATTTCTGCCCTTAATTTTTATCTCATTTGACAAAACACCGGTATACCAAATTTCGCAAGCTTGCTTTTGAGACTTCGCCATATTGACCGCTTATCTGCTTTCTGTGGATTTCTCTTTTACGCGCGTTCTCTTTATTTGTCAAGCGTCCCCGACAAACCCGACCTTTCTTTTAACCCAGTCGGACGGGTTACACTATTAGTGTCCTCCTAATTACGGTTTACCAAAAAATCTGTTACGACTTTCTTGGCTCCCCCTAATTAGCCTCAGCACCCAAAAATACTTTGCTCCGTGGTGGAACAATTAATTTCCAGGTACCTATCTGTATGAAATGTCTTGGTCTGTCACAGTTCTCAATTAATTCCAGATTATTTATCTGCTTGAAATATCTTGATCTGTCCGTAGATCTCAATTAATTCCAGATTATTTATCTGCTTGAAATATCTTGTTCTGTCACAGACCTCAATTAATTTCAGATTATTTTCCCTCGTATCTGTTTGAAATATCTTGATCTGTACGTAGATCAATTAATTTCAGATTACGTACCACAGAAAACAGTTCTCAGCCAATATGGTTCAATTTCACTCTTCCCCCAATTAAACTTAATTTAATTATTTAATTACCTTTACTCAGAGATGTTGTTCCGAGCCACCTTGAGTTCTTTTGATTTCCAGTGGTCGACTCTCCCGGGCTCTGACATCGGCCGGCCTCTCTCTCTCAAGTTTACGAGGTAGAGCTGGAACTTACTCAGTCCAGGTGGCCAAACACCGTCCGATCTCAGGTCCAGGAGGCATCGTCCAAGGAATCCCACTATTCTGACACCAAATTGTTGTGGCAAAAATTCATCAAACAAACATCACTGCGTAAGGGAGACTCAGAGTCAAATTATAAAATTAAAAGTATTTATTCTTGCAAGAAGGAGCAGTCTAATACACAGCTGTTACCCTGTGCAGAAGAGTGACACACCCCCAGACAGACTGAACCAGCTTTTATCTATAAGTTCCAAGGCCTTCTCCGCAGAGCCTTCCTACCAGTAGTTTTCCATAGACTAAGCCCTCCTTCACCAAATGGCCTTCTGACATCTAGGTCAGAGGTCCTCGTTCGTCTGTTCTCTGGAGTGTCTCTCCCTTCTGCCTTCCCAGGTACAATAAAAGAATCTTCTCTTACTACAAGTGAGAGTCACACATGTGACATTCTTTGAATCATCTATATTTTACTTAATATCAATGAATATCATAAAATCGCCACTACAAGCTGCTTACAGCATTTGCTCTTTTCTGTCTCACTATTATTTATCAGGACTGTTTCACAGAAATCACAATATCATTCATATCTCAGTCCCTAAATTACACAGCTCTCATAGCCGCTTGCACATTCAACTCTTGTTATAAAATATGGCAGCAAATCTATTCTTCAATACCATTGTTTTCATAACATTAATACAATAAAGCACATTCACATCATAATTAATACTGACATATAGAATGTTGCCCATTCTGCTTAATGAAACATTCCTCATGTTAATCCCTGTTAATCATACTCAATGCCTTATTTTTATCTAAAACTCACTTTTCATACCATTTCAACTTAATTTGACTTAACAGGCGATCATAAATAGTTCCATGAATTCTATCAATCCCTACATTCCATGTTCCTTCTATCTTCAATCTTTCCCTACATTTCAGTTTCTTTCTACATCTGTTCTCTTTATCTGCAATCCAACAATTCAGTTCAACAACTCACTCTTTTGTAATTTCCATCAGAAAAAACAAACATTCTATTTTACTATCCTTTGCTAACTTCAGTTCCTTCTCTTTCATCTTCAATTCAACAATTCTTCTTTTATTCTACCTGCTTCTTCAGTTCAACAATTCTGTCTGTTCACAGTTTTACACACACGCTGAACACGACTATAAAAAGCCTTTTGTTACAATTTTCCGTTCCCCAATTTCTTGCATGCTTTTCTGGCCATAATTCTTTCTTTTTGTTTTTCTTTTTTTTTTTACAAAAACTGGTGTGTAAAAATGATCTAGCTCACTGTTAGATGATCCCATTTTTGGCTGAATCTCCTCTCTTGGATTTTTATTTTCGACGCGCGTCTTATTAATCTGTTGAACGTCTTCGACAGATCTGACTTCTTAACCCAAAATCAGACGGGTTTTAGCAAATATGCTCTGTATTCAGCTGTGACTCTTCCGTTCACTTACTTAATCAGCTGTGGCTCTTCCGTCCACCTACGAGCTAGTTTTCAGAAAATTGACTTAACTTCCTCAGGTCAATTTCTCGCTTAAAAACTCTACTCACACCAAAGAACCAGTCTCAGCCAATATGGTTCACTCACAGTTAGCCTATATCAATCTACACCCAACAAAAGAGAAGAAAAATAATAATTTGGCTGTCTTTTTTACCTGAGACGCACTGCCACCAGTTCTTTCTGATCCCGGTGAGGATTCTTCTCTGGCCCTGAAATCAGGAGTTTGCTCTCTCTCTCGTAACCTGTTGAGCTCTCTTTCTCAAACCGTCGAGGTATGAGACCAGTACCTGGTACCGGGGCGATTCACTCCGTCAAATCCGTCTCAGGACCAGGAGAAGAATTTTCCTCACGGAATCCCACTTCTGACACCAAATTGTTGTGGCAAAAAACAATTACTAAACTCAGCATTCCCAGGCAAAGAGACGTCAAGATCCAAATTGTATTTAAAAAGAAAAGTAATTTATTCATGCAAGAAAAATGGTTCTCTGACCCCAGCCCTGCAGCCAGGCTGCAAGGCCAGAGTCAGAGACAGACAGACACTGGCCCTCCTGTCCTTCCTTTTTCCACAGAGAGATCGGCCTGCTACTTTATAATGCAAGGGAATCTATCAACCCCCACCGTTTACACAAGAAGGAACATCTTCCCCCACCATGGAAACTTAAGATACAGACATTCTCGGGCTCACACCTCCCTCCAGCTGAACCAACGTTACATCAGCAAAAACTCAGAATACAGACAGAGAACATACAGCATTAATCTGTTAAATCATTAGGAAAGATTAAAAATGCCATTACAGAAATATATTATGAAGGTTGAAAAACGACATTTGTGTTGCTTTAATCATTTAGAAGACGCTTTTATCCAAAGCAACTTACAAATGAGGAGAACAATAGAAGCAATCAGACCAATCAGGTGTTATACAGCAATAAATCACAACAATCCTGTGCCATGGGCACTGCCATTTTGTAAAGATCTCATCTTTGAGTTGCTGTTCCCCTCCTGAAACGAAGCTTCAGACATCACATATCACACTGCTTCAATGTGAGACGTTTCATTTTTTTGATACAAGCTTCGGTGCCAAACATCACATCACTATAGCCTGCCCTTCACCACCCTCAAACGTAGAACGGATTCTGTCAGCCATTTCGGATCAAGCTGCAACCATTCAGAGTCACAACCCGGCTCTGTCAGAGATCCTTCACCTTCTGAGCCACCAGTCTCAAGCCTCCTCATCCCGAGAGCTACCTCCTGATCTGCCACCCAGATCTGTGCTCGCTCTACCATCAGAGGCCAGACTATCAGCCCCTGAACCATTTGATGGCAGTCCTGAGAGATGCAGAGGTTTCATTACCCAGTGTACACTGGCCTTCCCACTCCAGCCCAGCAGCTTTCCCACTGAAGGTAGTAGAGTGGCTTACACCATCACTCATTACTTTTGCATTGGACTGGGCTAAGATATATGTTCTGCTGCCTTGAGTTAAGTAAAGGTTCACAATGTTACGAACGTCTCCTGTATGCAAGTATCGATTCTTACAGTCCAGAAAAAAAGAAAAAAATTGTGTTTTAAATATTATTTATTCTTCTGAAGCAATATTCTCATCAGTGTTCAGTCAGCTTGACATATTTAAATCTGCATATTATGATATTTTAACCTTTATAAAGGGAATTTTCTCTAATTGTTTAAATTGTTTTTAAATTCTTAATTTTCTTAATTAAACTTTTAATTCATTTTCAATTCTTAAATTTGATCAATGAATGTAATTAGAATAATAAGACACTATGGCTGTTACCAATCAAATTAAATAATTTACACTGAAAAATGACAACTGCATTAACATTAACTAAAAATCCCATTTTCACTCGTGATGGTATTCAGCACTCCTGGCCGTGTGATGTTGCTTAACTATCATATTTATATCAACATTATTATATATTTTTTACCGCAGTATGTTAACTGAGTTCAGTCCCGGTGTGGTGAAGTGCTGAAAGTGATGAGTCCCGGCTTAGGACCTCGATCAGTACCGGATCTAAAACTGTTCCCGCGATTCTTAGTTTAAATCAAACCCCTTAATTCATGTAGCCGAATAATCTTTAATTTTTATCCTGATTATTTATATAGTGAAAGAAATTGAATTTTTAGGCCTGTGTTTTGTGACATTGTTATTAAGCAATAAGGAATATACTTTAAATTACTTTAATTTGTATTTTTCATTCATATATATCTATGTATATTGAGTTGTCATAATTGATTTTGTTATTATTCATTGTTCCCCTTTACTATGTCTCAGGCAGTGTTTGTTGTGTTGTAATGTGTTAAACTTAAATATATTATTTAAAAAAAGAAAATATTTTGAGCAATGTTATTTACTGTGTAAATTATTGTAAATTAATACATGTTTTTTTTTTTAAGGATCTGCTTTGAAGATTGGGACAAAACGTTCCTACATAATGTCCCAAATTGTACTTTTTTTTTTTTGTTTTACTGTAAAGCTGTTTTCAGTATCTCAGTATCTTCAGTTTTATATTTTTCTTTGGAGTTGCATTTACCGGTTGACATGTAGCTACAGTGTCACGCCTAAAGGATTTCAAACTGTTTCTGATGAAACACTGAACGCAGCACACACTAGTTGCATACGTTGTGAAATATATGTCGAAACGTCTTTGTTTTGTTTTTCTGGAAAAACGAGAAAACCTACATACATAAGATGTATTCATTCACTTTGGTATTACTTATTGGTAAATTATACAAATTCTTAGTCCTAATCAATAATGCTGTCTTCCCCCAAACTACTACAGTTTTTCTCAATTGCTTTGGCACATTTTTCGAAACAGTCCTAATATTCTCTAAACTGTAAGTTTAATTGTCACAACTGTTTGCAGGAACATCAGAACTCTATCACATGACTGCAGAAGTAACTCACAGTTGTCATCACAGGTTACACTGCAGTGTGTGTGAGCCCACATAAGAGCCCTGCACACACACACACTCAAAGGTGCCAGAATATACTAATTGTCTGGAAATAAAACGCAACTGCAAAATAATCATATCTGTTGTATATAATGTAACGTGTACTGTATATTATAATATCTAATAATTATTACTGTATAACAATACATACATAATTTTGTTTTCATTTAATTTAAATGAATGTGTGTCAACAATTTCTACAAAATGAAGTGATGACAATGAAATTAATCGTGCTATAAGGTTCAGAGTGTCTTTCCCGCACATCATTATGACGGTGAGACTCCAAACACTTACAGTTTGAGAAGAAGAGCGCTGCTTTCACGCCAATTCGTACGAATTTTGCTAAATCATACATATTTTACAAGTTGCCCAATTCGCATGAATTCGAAAGAATAACCTAGACTACACCTGACCTGACCCCGCCCCTAAATCTATAATCATAACTGGGGTTTAGACAAATCATACGAATTGGTCGTGAGATAGCGTTGCCTTTTCCAGTAAAAAGCTACTTTTCCTCAACGATTTCTATTTCAGAGAAATGCCGTTCTTTTGAACTTTCTTTTTATCAAAGAATCCTGGGGAAAAAAATACACTGTTTTCAACATTGATAATAATAATAAATGCTTCTTGATCAGCAAATCAGCGTATTAGAATGATTTCTGGAGCATCTGAATAATTTCTCAAATTATAACATCTTGTACTCTCAAAAATAAATCTTCCAAAAGTTTTTTTTTTTTACAGTAATGCCAGATAGAATAAGTATTTTTGTTCAGGCAACAGTTCTTAAAATAACCTTCTTTTAGAGTGAAGAACTTTAAAAAAAATCTAAAGAACATTTTTCCACTATAAATAACTTCTTGTTGAATAGAAAGGTTCATAGATGTTAAAGTTTCTTCATGCACCATCGATGTCAATAAAGAACCTTTATTTTTAATAGTGTCGCGCTACTGTTGACAGAGAGATCATGATTTGTAACATTATGCTTTTGTGGGTCAATTTTAAAGGGATAGTTTGTGCAAAAATAACAATTCTGTCGCACTCATGTTGTTTCAAAGTTGTGTGACTCATTCTGTGGAACATAAATCAAATTTGTCAATTATGTTTTTGTACATACAATATAAGTCAAGGGGCACCAATATTGGTTCAACTGGTTCCCGATGTTCTTCAGAATATCTTCTTTTCTTTTCCACAGAAGAAAGAACAGTTTTTGAATATTTCACAACATCCCAAAGTGAAACTCCGCCTATTCATTCAGTCACTTTGATTTGATCAATAGAATTACAATGACGCCTGATGTCATGCGATTTTGGCAGCATAAATAGTGGATCAGAATCGATCTGTGAGACAGACTGCCTAATAATACAGTTTATTTCATCCCGGCTTTGATCACCATCACAATGACTGAACCAACGCCATGCAGTGGAGAATGGATCCCAGAGGCGCCCGTCACTGAAGAGATGGAGAACATGTGCTTTAGGGTAGGAGACTGAAAATCACTTATGTTGAAAATGTGTTTTTGTTAAAATTATCTATTTTGATGCTGTAAAATGTGTTGGCGAAATTATTTGTTAAGAACTGTTTTACTTTTCACTTAAAGTCACAAAACATTTAACATAAATTTTCTGATATCTGACTGATAGACGTACCTCCCTAGAGATCATTAAACAAAATATTTTTTAAATAATAATATAAGAATGATTATAATAATATAGATGAATATAAAATGTGCATTTGTTTATTCAGGTAGCGAAGAAGGCTGGAGTCCATTTTGATGTTTGCATTCCTAAAACCTATATGGTTCAGAGTCTGTGTGGGGGAACAAACTTTCTGGTCAAGGTAAAGGAGAGTTTTGTATTGTTTTTATGGATTTTGAGCTTGATGTTTTCATCACTGAAATACTTCTGGCAAAATTTGTATTTCCAATATCAACAACTATAGCAGTGTGTCCTAAACAGATGTGATGTGTCCAGTAATGTTTCTGTCCTCTCTGAAAGGTAAAATGAAACAAGTCACTATAAAGTTTCACTGCATTTGTATAAGAGAAAACTTCTTAACTTTGTAGCGTTGCTGGACACTCAAATCTCTGCAGTGGTCACTGTAGCCGATCTCGTAGAAATATGTCTTCTGTGTCATGGAAAATAAATGTGTTTAGCTCGCTATCAATGTGAACAGAGTTTTACATGGAAGAGATCACTTAACATCCACAATCCAAATTCTCTCTCTCTCTATCTATCTCTCTCTCTCTCTCTCTCTCTCTCTCTCTCTCTCTCTCTCTCTCTCTCTCTCTCTCTCTCTCTCTCTTTCGCTGTCTCTCTCTCTCTCTCTCTCTCTTTCGCTGTCTCTCTCTCTCTCTCTCTCTCGCTCTCTCTCTCTCTCTCTCTCTCTCTCTCTCTCTTTCGCTCTCTCTCTCTCGCTCTCTCTCAGGTGAAGGTCGGAGTAGATGATAAGTGCCTTCATGTGATGTTATGTCGAGTTTTGACTGAAGGGAGTGAACCTACTGAGACTGGAGAATGGGACCCGTCTGTGACTGGAGTCCAGTACCCTAAACATCTCCGTGACCCACTGATCCCCTTTGAACACTAACCGCATGCAGAAAATAGTCGGTCTGATATAATAAAAGACACACAATGAGCTGCCATACTGTATAGAGGAACTATAGAAAACTGTTTAATTCCTTAATATTAAACTCTTTATTCAAACCCTCAGTGCCTGTCAGTGTGTTTATGTGAAGATGTGAACACCAGATTCACTTTACTAAAATTGTTTTATGTATTAAAGCTGCAAGCAGCATTTATCGGGGTTTAAGCGGTTTAAGGCCTTTAAGCACATGCGTAAAAAGATATTATATTTAATTAAGCAACCATGTAAACACTTAGAAAAGTTAGGAAACCAAAAATAATTTATAAAAGATCATATAAGAGATTCAGTCAAGAATCATTTTATACAGACGTTAATAATGTATGTTGGATTGATGTTTATAAGGAAGTTCATCCTGATAATGCATTGTCAGCATTTGAAAGATTATTTCACCCTTTGGTGGACAAACACGCACCTATGAAAAATGCACAGTGAAGAATGTTAGGTCACCATGGATTGTTAATGAGTTGAAAAACATTGTTTGAGAGAGATGACAAGGAGGATTGGGATGCATAGCAAATTAAGAAATGAAGTAACTAAAATGAATGACGGCAGAAGGAAAGAATGTTTTAGTAAATTAAAATAAGTGAATGTAAATATGCTCTTTGAGATCTTCTCTCCAGAGGTGCATTTTATTGCTTTATTGCATTTGCAGGGGTTTTTATCTCAGCTTTTGTCTTAGCAGGAAATCAAGTCTTAAACCTTTTAATCTGAGTCAGCACACTTTGCTCCTCATTGAAATTTGATCACAAATGATAAACATAATCATGCACTATGATCAACTGTAAACATTTGAAAGAGGGATGGGGGATGTGCTTAAAGGTTAACTAAACACTAAAACAACTTTTTTTAATTAATGATCTGTAAGAATGGGGCTTCATAAATTCTGTTCATTGATTCGAGTACATTTTTTAACATTAAAGTGTTTTAATTTTCAAATATATGGTGTAAAAACGTCTGAGTGCTGCCCTCTTCAGGTTAAAGGGAATCTCCTGAAGTAGGGGTACTCTGTGACGTAGAGGTACTCTGTGACGTAGAGGTACTCTGTGAAGTAGGGGTACTCTGTGACGTAGAGGTACTCTGTGACGTAGGGGTACTCTGTGACGTAGGGGTACTCTGTGACGTAGAGGTACTCTGTGACGTAGAGGTACTCTGTGACATAGAGGTACTCTGTGACGTAGAGGTACTCTGTGAAGTAGGGGTACTCTGTGAAGTAGGGGTACTCTGTGAAGTAGGGGTACTCTGTGACGTAGAGGTACTCTGTGACGTAGGGGTACTCTGTGATGTAGGGGTACTCTGTGACGTAGGGGTACTCTGTGATGTAGGGGTACTCTGTGAAGTAGGGGTACTCTGTGACGTAGGGGTACTCTGTGACGTAGGGGTACTCTGTGACGTAGAGGTACTCTGTGACGTAGGGGCAGGCCCGGGGTGGGTAATCTGGAGAATCGGGAGAATTCCCGGTGGGCCGCTTCACTTTTCGATTATTTTTTTATTTTTATTTTTTACATTTGTCACGTTAGTTACAAATACAATATTAGGCTACACGCGTTCCGCATTCGGACACCGCAGCGCGCAGCCTCTGCATGGGTTGTTCCATGTGGCAGTTCTCCCCTCCCCTCCCATATAGTTGGTTGGGTCCATAGCGCGTCTTTTCCAAAACGTTTTCTACAAAACGTTAGCTGGGCCGGCCCTGCCGTAACGGTAGGCGTCAGGGAGGATGGATGGGAGGAAGAGGCCAGGAGGGGCTGAAAAAGCCAGGTTGAAAAAAAGAAAGGCATTGGAGGAGGATGCTGCCAAATGTGCCAGCTTACTGTGATGACCAGGTTCTGTTTTTGTCATGTTTCTGTGTGTTTGGACTTTGTTTTATTTATTTCATGTTTCTGTGTGTTTGGACTTTGTTTTATTTCATTCAGTTTCCTTGATTCTGTGTGTGCTTATTGTATTCAATTATCCCTAGCCTGCTTAATTATTAGTTCCTTTGTTTCAGGTGTGTTGCCTTGTTAGTTTGTTCCTCTCGTTGATGTCATTTGCCCCAGCTGTGTCTCGTTCCCTGTTCCCCTTTGTGTATTTAAACCCTGAGTTCTCTCTTGTTCCTGGTCAGTGATTGTATGTACGTTCCGTGAGTGTTCCTGTTCCTTGTTCTGAGTTTATCCTGTTCTGAGTAATTAAAGTCTACTGCTTGCATTTAGATCCGACTATCGCCTTTGCTTCCACACAAATTCATGACACTTACAGATTTATTTTCAAGAGGACAAACACAAGTGGCAAGCAGGTAAAGAGAGAGGCCTAGTAATGATTAGCAATAGCAACGCTGCAACGTAATTATTCGGCTAATAACGTTGTATCTTTGTCAACCTATTCACAAGCAAAATATAAAATTTTATTAAAATATTAGCCTTTTTGTATCACTCAATACATGTAATGGCGATTCATAGACTTTGCAAATATTATGCAATTTAAATAATATTGATAACAAAACTCATGCTTGATCTGTGTATGCAGTAAAATGACCTCTTAATTATTTGTTGTTGCTTCTGAGCAGCAGAACTGTAAACATTAGTTCAATATGTCTCTTTGTGGAAGAGTGGGATACATTTCAAATGCTTTCTTTCTTTCTTTCTTGCTTTTGTTAATTTATCAACCTATTCTTCTGGAATAATGGAATATTTTTTGTTAACTTCTTCTTTGAATTATTATTTAATCTTTACATTATTTGTTGAACCATGGTATTAATACAAACTACACAATAGTATGAGCTGAACTGTTGCTTCATTTATCCAATTAGGAAAAAAATGCTAATTTGGAATTCCACCATGGAAAAAGTGGGCCGGTCTTGGGCCTGAATCTCCCGGGCTGAAAAGTGGCCCCACTCCGGCCCTGCACCAGAGGTCACACTAACCTTAAGGCAGGCGTACACGGTGCGAGTTCGGACACTCGGGAGGTTGTGAGATATTGCACACGTTACGAGTCAGTTAAACTGATAATCGCGTCAAAGCAGCTAGTACACGGCACGACTGTCCTCCTGCACGAATTTTATCCCGAGCTGGCGGTTAAACAGCACAGTCTCTGTGAGAGCTTTCAATGTTTCAGGCAATAGCTTCAGATAGAAAAATGACAGAAATGTGTGTGCAAATGCAGATACTGTGACAGTAGCCATTCCGTTCAACAACATGAGAGAGAGAGAGAGTGTGTGTGTGTGTGTGTGTGTGCGTGTGTGTGTGTGTGACAGTGTATGCGCACGCTGTGTGGTTGCTGCCACTGAGGTATAGCCCCATCGATCTAGCCTGTGAGGCGGTTGTGTATGATTTGGCAATAGGGGACAGATACGCTGGTGAAAATCGGGCCGACTCCCCGAATTTTTTAAACATGTTTAAAAATGATCGGGAGGTCGGGGAGGTGCTCATAACGTGCTCGGCTCGTGCTCGGCTCGGCTCGTAATTCCTCTCACACGCTGCGAGCCGCGACCATGCGAGCATCACCGATTTGCACTCGATTTCTCCCGAGTGAAAAAATAATCTGCGAGCTCGTAAAACAGCAAAAAATCGCAGCGTGTACGCCCGCCTTTAAATGTACATAAAATAAAAACCACTGACAGATACTGAAATGCTGTGTATCATTTTAAAAATTAAAAACAACAACATTTAAACATGTTTTAAATCTGTTTTTCTCGGCTTAAACATGAACCCCTGGAAGTACTTCCACTTTTAATAAAGTGATTTGCAATGCTTTTCCACTGCAGACAGTGAAGGACGCTGCCAAGATGTGCAGAGAACAAAACATCCCTTTCCCTGAGGTCAACATTCCCAGTGAGGACTTCCAGAAACCGAAGGACTTCTATGTGTTCAAAGGCAAAAACGTTCCAACCGTGATTCACATCCCTCTCTTTAATGTGGTCAACTGTGGAGGCAAGTTATGATCTTACAATATCCTGAATAATATCTGACATATAAAATGTGTTCTGATTTAAGTGTGTTACTGTTTCTTCAGATAAAATTGAGGACTGGAGGAAAAAATATTGCACGTTTCAAGGTGCTTACAGCGCTGAGATGATCACTGATCTTATGGAGGTCGCTGGAAAAAACATCGCAAACAATAAAGCAAAAGTGTTGAAAGAGATTCGTGAGATCGTTGGGCTTCCGTAGTAACATGATCCAGGATAACAGGATCCAGCCGATAACATGACTAAATTTAACACTGACTAAACACAATTAATGACAATCGAAATACAGACTAAACTGATCTGCATATAGTTCATTTAACAATAAATAGTGTTTAATTTCATTTCCTATCTTTAATAATCACTTAACATTTAATCAGCATTATAATCTTTTCTGCAAACTGTGATTTGTGCGCCATTATAAGATCATCGGAGGTTGGTAAAGTTTGTGCTTTATTTCTGTTAAAAATGTTTCTGCATGATTGACCTTCATTAAATATAGCTGATCATCAATTATCAAATCAGCAATAACAAACTGAATTACAAGTATAATTGCAGATTTAAAAAGTTGTATTACTTTTACAAATATTGTGTTCTTTATTGAAGATAAATAAACATTATTGTTTCTGTTCCAATGAAGTTAAAAAATAAGGTTCTGTTGACAAAATGGACATCATATGATCACTTTACAATATTATCTTCATTTTCACAGTGACAACATTTTAGTGTAAACAATACAATCTGTGGCAGTTAATAAAAATATTACACTTACATTGAAATTATTTTTTTAAGGTTGTTGTATTACAAATTTATTAAATGTTTAATTTAGGTTCCAATATAAGCTGAGAAAGTTGAGTACATTGAATTTAGCATTTTAAGGTTATGATGATGATATCAGAGTTTCCAGCCAGATTCCTGCCAGTCATGTTCTCTCTATTGCAAAAGAAATGAGTCAGATTACTGAGAATCGCACCCTTTGTCTTGAATGGCTCTTGGAGCCCCTGGCCCAGTCGTTGAATAGTTAGGCTGATTGGATTAGCATCTATGTATTTGAATGACACTGTTATGCTGATGAGATCTGGCAATGAGCTGAATCCTGTACTTCATTTAGAGAGGGGCACAATACATTTTGAGACCCAACCACCCCTGTGAACGCCACTGTTTCCCGGCACTGATGACAGCAGCTGGTCCTGTATTAATCCTCTTGACTCGCTCCCTGCAATTCTTGTCAATTTGCGGCCTATTGAGAGGCAGTCTGACGGAAAAAAATGCGACGGACACAGACTTGCTGCATCAACAATCGAAGCCTAACCCATTTCTGCTGCTCTGGACGGAATTAAACCATAAATACCCCCAAAGTCCCCTCCACTCGCCGACACACCCTCACTCCCACACACACTCGCGCTGAGAACTGGTGACAGAAAGGAGAAAGAGGTAAAGATGCATTTAAAGTCTTACTTTTCATACGCATCTATTATTATTATAAAATGTCTTTGGTTTATGGTGTATATATCTTATGAATTGTTTTGTTTTAGAATTTAATATGGAAATTGGTATAAAAGAGGTAAATTTCTTTTCAGATTGTTTTCAGATCTATAGATTTTTCTTTATTAGAAATAGCGATGTGATCTTCTTGAACTTTTATTGCTAAAACAAGAAAGTGTCCAAAATCCTTTATGACTTCTTTTTCAACACTAGATATATTATTTCAGATTTTAAAACCTAACACACCTAACACAAAATGTCACGTTTTTTATGTTTTATCATCTATTGATGGTTTTGTTTTATTTGGTTGTTTTGGTTTAATTTAGTTTTGTTTTGTCTTTTTTGTGTTTTGTTTTGCAAACATCCGTGCAATGAACACAATTATCTGTGTTTAATTGCATTCCTTTTGGATGTTTTTTTTTTTGTCATTTTTCAATGTTTATTAAACCTCAGCTTGTGCATCTTTGTTCAAACTTAATGCCTTTTTTTAAAGAACGCCGCTTTCTCACATAACGCAGTGAAGCAACCCCTGCACAAGTGAATAATTGATTCTCTAGCCATCGATATCAACAAATTCAGCACCACCACCTGGTAATGTTGCATGCAAGAAGCCATATCTTAAATGGATCCTTCAGGAGTTAGCATTAAGCTTTGTATCAGTAGAAAATCTGTAGTATTTTCAAATTACCGTGCTTCCCTCCCTCATATCCCCCTGAGACAAGAGATTTATGTATTTTTTGTCTGTAAAAAAATCCTCAGATGACGGTGGGAACGCCCTACGTGATTGCATCGTGAAGCACGTGTATAATCAGTCCAATGGAAAGATGAGACGTCATAGGCGGGTGAAGCAAGTCGATCACAGGCATGCAGGGAGTATGGCAAGGCGACGCAGCGTCTCGTTCCCTCTCAGGGAACCAGGGTTATACATTGCACACCTAATACATCGCATCCAGACCTCAGGAACCTCCTGTGATGAGGATGGATAGATAAGTAAGCGTCCTTCAAGTCTATTGTGACAAACCAGTCCTCGGACTGAATCTGTGACACAATCATATTAGCGTAAGCATACTATGAACATGAGATTCTGAAACCTGCTGTTTAATTGACGCAGGTATAGAATAGGACGCAACCCCTCATCCTCTTACGTAAGTAACAGCTGTAAAACCCTGACTGTCTGCTGGGAGCAGCAACCCCTTCTATAGCTCCTTTTGCAGAAGTGTCAGTACTTCCTGCTCCATAACCAGAGCCTGCTCAGGGTCCAACACTCTGGGGAGGACCCCAAGAAATCTGGGCAGACGAGAACCGAACTGAATTCTGAAATCCTCCTCGGAGGATCGTATGGGGACGCTGACACCTCGGTGCCCTGAAACGGCGAGCCGGCAGGGAACCCGAACTGACTGGAACATTAGATCGGTGAGGAAGAAACCTCTGGAACGCCGCTGAATAGTTTATTTCTTCAAGGTTTTTTTAAAGCGGAGTGTCCAGAAGAACAGACATAAGTTATCCTTATTTTTCTTACATCAGAAAAACTGCTATATATATATCACTCCGTGGCCACCAGCAGGAAAACAACCGAACTGGCAGCACTGCGACCCTCCTCAGAGAGTCTCCCCCAGAGGACGCCGAGGAGAAACGATTTCTCTAAACCGTCCCTCCCCGGTACAGTTTATCTGTTGCTCGACGCAATTCTCGTATAGCGTCAGTGCTGACATCCTCACATTCATCCATGTCCTTATATACTTTACCCACCAATGCTGCCTTATAATATTTATCTATTATTTATGATGGCTGGTGGGTAACGTCGGGGTTATGATGACGCCGACTCGGGAGAGAGATAGCTAGCAAGCGTCTTTTTAACCCGAGGCACTGTCATACCATGATACTTAAAGGGATAGTTCACTTTAAAATTAAAATTCTGTCATCATTTACTCACCCTCAAGTTGTTTCAAACCTGTATTAATTTATTTCTTCTGTTGAACACAAAGTACAGACTACTGTTTGGTTACTGACATTCTTCAAAATATCTTTCTTTGTGTTCAACAGAAGAAATAAATTAATACAGGTTTGAAACAACTTGAGGGTGAGTAAATGATGACAGAATTTTAATGAACTATCCCTTTAATACCCATAACATTACTATAGTGAAAGTTTGGGGATTAAACACATAAAATAGAAACCGGTTTATTCCACCATCTCGACACCTTAGTGTCGGCATTCCCCGACGAGGAGGCTGAGATATAGAGTTTTCCTTATATTCTCACTCTCATAATGTTCGGCTGGCCAGTAAATACTTAACTTAGCAACAGCACTAGATAAAACCTCCTTTATAAGCTCCTCTTTATTCAACAGAGTTATGAGCTGACTTATTTATTTATTTATTTATTGAAAACTCATAAACATCTACCTTATTCATTACATTTTTAATTGTTTTGTTCTCCCTTTCTTAACAAAACACTAACGATACCAATTCCTCGGAACTGGAAAATCGCAGCATGAGTGCCTCATCCCGGGGAGGAGAAACCACAGAGAGTGCTTCTCCCTGAGATAAGGCACTGGATCTGGCAGGTGAAAGCTGAGATTGGGCGGGACCCGTCTCAATCCCTGCTGTCAGATATTGCAACTTGACAGACAACAATAAATATGACAAGGACAGAATACACAGATCGCTTGCTGAAGGCGCAGAAGCTGTCGCGGTCTGTTTTTTAGGGTTGCTTTATAGCTTCCTGGTCGATGACGTCACCCGCCTATGACGTCTCGTCTTTCCATTGGACTGATTATACACGTGCTTCACAACGCAATCAAGCAGGGCCTTCCCACCGCGTCTCGACGCAGCTCGAGTTCCCTTGAAAGGGAATAGTCATTATGCTTCATCAGAGGATTTTTTGGCCAGAGGCTAAAAACTACAGCCAGTAGAAGGCGCTAGATCCGCATGTTTTCAACCCGCCCATAGAGGGTGGGATCTCACTCACAGAATGTACAAATAGTGTCCGCCATCTTTTTTTGGAAGCTAAGCTAACAGGTTCTTATTCTGTGGAGAAAGCTGAGTAGTAGGGGTTACCATCCTCTTTTTCCCGGACATGTCCGGCCGTAGAGATCATCCAAAATGTCCGGGATTCGGCTTTTGCTTTCTGCAGTCGTCATTCATTGTTTACATGCACACCTTTTGTTTCAATCTAACTGAATTCATTCCGATTGGTGAATCTGAATGTAGTATTCACATGAACGCTAAACAAGTGATGGGTTAATGCGTGCTTTAACATTGCTAAGAAAATTACCGCTCCTCCGTCTCACGACTGGTGCGTCTCACAGGTGTCGCTCATCAGTAATCACACCACTGGCCTTGCGTCGTTCTCCTGCGGCTCGCCACAGTAAACATAGCGCATTAAACTTTACTTCCTATAATTGTATGTAAGTGTGAACTCGTGAAATTCTGAAGTTGTAATACACCCAGTCTTCAATTAGGCTAATTGAAATGTATGAAGGCATGAAGGACCAGTAGGTGGCGTCCATTACACTGTTTGCAGCTCATTTTCAGATTGCACTCTGAAACTTGATGATTCCTCCCACAGCGCCAGCACTTATTGGAGTCTCTTATCCAGTTTAATTTATGGTCAACGGTAAGCTGCTTAAAGTTGTTGCAATTGTTGAGGGAGTGTTTACGGTGGTCACAGTAAGGGCAGTAAGGGGTTGAAGCAGATTTGTTGGCTGTAAGTGTCATCTTTGTCAGTAGAGGTGCTTTCTCTGTGCCAAACAGAATGGTGGCACTTTTAGCGAATGGTTTAGAGTCTCTGATCACTTCCTGTGTTTGTGCTGGATATCCATGACAACTAGCTCCAACAAACCTTGATCTGCCCTCCTGCACTTGAATTTCATACTCTAGTCACTCTGACAGATCAAGAAGGATGGGTATTGGCACCTGGTGAGGATTTGAGAAACTTGACCTGAGGACGTGCGGCAGCTTCCCTAGGAGCCGGGAGACATGGGAGCCACACTGCATTTCAAAGGTGCCCTTCCTTCCTAGTTGGAAGTATTAAAAATACTTTTTAATTAATAGCACGGTTTATATCTATGGCATATATCTTGGCTTCAAATCCTGATCACCCGTCAAGCAGGAATTTATCAGATGCTGCAGCTGAGAAGAGGCGAAAGCAATGGCAGGAAAATCAAAGAAAAAACAGGGCAGAAGCAAAACGTATAAGTGCAGTACTGGATCTTACACAAGATTCCTTTGAAGAGCCTCCTGAGGAAAATATTGAAAGATCCTCTCCTGCAGAACCCACTCAACAGCATCAGTCTCTGCCAGAACCACCATTGGCATTTTCCACCCCAAAAGAGAATAGAGAAAAGCTGTCTAACAGGTGCAAATGACTGAAAAAGCTACATTTATTGAGGAAAAAGCTCTTCCAATTGAAAAAACAACTAGCTCAAGCTCAAAAAAAAAAAAAAAAGTTAAGGAAGGATCAAGTCAAGTCAAGTCATCTTCATTTATATAGCGCTTTTAACAATGTAGATTGTTTCAAAGCTGCTTTACAGAGATAAACGTACAATTTAAGGTAACAGATTGTTTTGGCTTTATAGCGGTTCTTGAATAATGTTATTATCCAGCTAAAGTTAGTTTTGATTGATTCACTTCCGTCAAAAGGATAATTTGTTATTAAATTAGGGGCCGCTAAGACGATACGTTCTCTCTACACAGACTTTAAACGCGAACATGTGAGAAACGCTAATGACGCTCACGTGCGCATCAAGAAATAATTCTATTGTTATGTGTGTTTGAAAACATGTGCGCATGTTTGTAATTCCCTACAAACCAAGCCTAAACAAACTACTTGTCCTGCCTATAAATTTCATACAGAATTTATCTTTATTTTATCACTACGGGGTAGATATGCAAATATTCCACAACGCTTTATCTGTAGAGTGGTAAAGGGATCATCCATAGGGAGAGGCTAGTTGGCACTTCAGCACTGCGTTGTCATCGGGTCCAGGCGAAGGTCCTGATTTACAGATACTAGACACGTGACTTTCAAATGAAAGATTGGTATCAAAGAGCACACCCAGGTTCCTAACCGACGACGAAGACTTAACAGAGCAGCCATCACCTTCTTGTAGGTGACATTGAGGTTATAGCGCTGTAGGCGCAGCATCATCCTTTGGATGCGTGCGGAGGCGGTGTGTAGTGGCTTTTTCAGTATGGTGATGAGGGGCTGATGGTCAGTTTCAACGGTCACAGCCCGTCCGTATATGTAAAGATGGAATTCGGTGCAGGCATAGACAAGGGCCAGGAGCTCCTTTTCAATTTGGGCGTAGTGTGATTCAGTCTCTGTGAGGGCCCTTGAGGCAAAAGCCACTGGCCTGTTGTTTTGGAGGCAGACCGCACCCAGTCCATGCTGCGAGGCGTCAGCTGACAGTACCACGGGTTGGTGAACATCAAATTATTTCAGCACCGGGGGGCTGGCGATGACCTCTTTTAGTTTGGTGAATGCCGCCGTGTGGGGCTCCAGCCAGCACCAGTCCGCATCCTGACACAAGAGCTCACGCAGGGGTGCAGTGAGCTCACTGTAACCCGGTATGAACTTGGCCAGGTAGTTGGTCATACCTAGGAACCTCTGGAGGCTGTGCTTTTCCTTTGGGGGGGGGGAATCAAGCGGACAGCAGCTGTCTTGGCAGGATCAGGTTTGACCTGGTCGGTGAGTAGGTGACCGACATAGGGGACTTCGGTGACCCTGAACCGGCACTTGTCCGGGTTCAATTTGAGGCTGACAGCCCGTATTCTGTCCATGACTTGGCGAAGGCGCAGATCATGCTCCTCTCTTGAGCGGCCCCACACCAAGATGACGTCGATTACAATTGTACATGGCTGCCCCTCGAAAAGCTGCTCCATGCACCTCTGAAAAACCTCACTCCCTGTGGTGATGCCATATGGCATTCGGAGAAAGGCATAGCGGCCCACGGGAGTCATGAAGGTGGTGAGTTTGGAGGAGTCTTTGCTGAGCGGCACTTGCCAGAAGCCACACTTAGCATCCAGAATGCTGAACATTTTGGCATCTGGCATGTTGGCGATCACCTCCTCCACGGTCTTCAGGGGGTGACGGGGCCTGAGGAGTGCTTTGTTGAGGTTGACAGGGTCGATGCATAGTCTGATGCTGCCGTCTCTTTTTTTCGCGGCCACCATGGCTGATACCCACTCAGTAGGCTCCTGAATCGGTGTGATAACTCCCAACTTGGTCATTCTGTGGAGCTCTGCCACAATCTTATCCCTCATGGCCAGCGGCACTCGTCTTGGAGCGCATATGGTGGGGGGCACAGTATCATCCAGGCGCATGTGGTAGACCACAGGCAGCTTGCCAATGGTGCTGTTGTCGAACAGGTCCTTGTATTCTAACAGCTCTGGCATTTCATGCTGGATGACGGCATGCACTTCTGGAGCGAAAGTTACATAACCAAGTCTGACACTGTCTCTGAGACCCAGCAGCGGTTTAACGTTCCTGTCCACGACCTGGAATTGCAGCAAACCACGAGTAAAGTTCACGTCTGCTGCTCCAAGAGTCTGGATGATGTGACCCTCATAAGCGACGAGGTTTGCTTTCTTGCTGAGATTAATGTGAGCAGCAGGATCAGTGTGCTGTAGCAACACCCTGGATATTACGTTGCGTTTGGCCCCAGTATCAATTTTCACAATCAGTTGTCTGCCAGTGTTGCATGCAGATAGTTGAGCAAACCTTTCATCTCGCTCACGAACATCCTGTGGTTGGTCTATGCTTTCACAGTAAAACATTTCTATGCTCTCGCAGTGAAACACATCAGTCGGTTCTTGTGTTGGTTGCATGTCCAGTTCACTCACGTGTGCGTATCTGCCCCTACGTGCAGTGGGGGGCGGGAGCTGTGCTGGCCTGGTGGCGGTGGATGGTCTTCCTGATCTGCAGCATCTTGAGAAGTGGTTGGGCTTCCCACAGGTGTTGCAGTGCTTGTTGAAAGCTGGACATCTGCTGCGGTCAGGTGCATGTTGCCCACCGCAGTTTGAGCATGGGTTGAATTGCACTGTGCACACCTCTGCTTCCTTCTTTAACTCTCTGTTGCCCTTCTCAGACTGTTCATGTAACATGCAGATTTCAATGGCAGAATTTAATGTCAGCTTCTTCTCCTTTAAATGCTGTGCACGGACGGGGTCACTGTTAATCCCACAGACCAGACGGTCTCTGATCAGTTCATCATTTAGTGCACCAAACTCACATTTCTTGGCCATTATTTTCAGTGTGGAAACATAAGACTGGACTGACTCGTGTTGTTTCTGGTTGGTTGTGTTAAATGCATGTCTGTCCATAATTACGTTTTTTACTGGCATGCATAGCTGTTCAAACTTCTGCACGAGGACGTCGGGGTCCTCTCGATCTTCGTCCCTCTCGAAGTCAAATGTGTCGAATTTATCAAGCGCCTCCGGGCCGGCAAGTTTAAGAAATGTATAGGCTTTCACCTTTTCGCTAGCTGTTGATAGTCCGGCGTTACTGTAAACGCGCCATTCCCGTTTGAACTTCTCCCAGTTGTGAGCGATATCCTCATTGAAGACGAGCGGGTCGATACGGCGGAGTCCTTGAGCCATTCTGACACCATGTAGATGTGCGTGTGTGAAATAACAATCTCCGTGTTGGAAACACTAGCCTTTATTGTGGCTTCGCACAGACAGCCTAGAACACAATACAGACTCTCCTAACGTAATCCCACAATTCCCGCGCCCCTGACGTGATCACGTCATAGCCATAACCATGGCAACTGTCAACACAGTCTACATAAGTGAAGAAGTTAATAAAGTCATTACTGCTGTGTTGCTTGGAATTTTCTGGGCATGAAGCTTTCTTTTTCGTTAGTTTAGCCACAGTTTCAAATAAATACCTAGAATTATGTTTATTTTCTTCTAATAGGGTTGAAAAATAAGCAGATCTAGCAGCTTTTAAAGCCTCTCTGTAAGCAATCGAGCTCTCCTTCCATGAAATCCGAAACACCTCTAGTTTTGTTTTCTTCCAGTTTTGCTCCATTTTTCTGGCTGCTCTCTTAAGGGCCTGAGTGTGCTCATTGTGCCACGGCGTTGGGCTATGTTCTTTAATCTTCTTTAAGCGCAACGGAGCAACTGTGTCTAAAGGGCTGGAAAAGAGAGAGTTAAAAGTTTCTGTTGCAATATCAAGTTCTTCTAAGCTATCCGGGATGCTAAGATGATGAAACTGATCAGGAAGATTATTGATAAAGCAATCTTTAGTGGCAGAAGTGATAGGTCTAACATATTTATAACACGGAGTCGGCTTTGCAGCCTTGGCTAAATGTAATTTACATAAGACTAGATAATGATCTGAGATGTCATCGCTCTGCTGCAGTATTTCAACGGCATCAACATCTATTCCATGTGATAGTATTAGATCTAGAGTATGATTATGGCAATGAGTCGGTCCTGACATGTGTTGTCTAACTCCAATTTAGTTTACAATGTCTTTAAATGCCAATCCCAATGCATCTTTTTCATTATCTATGTGTATATTAAAATCACCAACAATTAGTACTTTATCTGCAGCCAATACTAACTCTGATAGAAAGTCAGCAAACTCTTTGATAAAGTCTGTATGGTGCCCTGTATACAGTAGCCAGCAAACGTGATTTATCGTTTACACTATATATTTTTACATTAAGCACCAACACTTCAAAATAATTATATTTACAACTAGATTTCTTAGTGGTTTTGAAAATATTACTATAAATTACAGCAACACCTCCTCTTTTGCGTTTCAGACGAGGTTCATGTTTATAACCGTAATCTTGTGGGGTTGACTCATTTAAAGCAATGTAATCGTTTGGTTTTAGCCAGGTTTCTGTCAAACACAGCACATCTAGGTTATAATCTGTAATCATATCATTAACTATTAGCGCTTTTGAAGTAAGCGATCGAATATTCAGCAACCCAAGCTTTATCATTTGCTCATTTGTATTATATCTGTTTTTTATTTGTTGAACGAACATTAATTACATTTTTAACCTTAGATGGGTTTGAACAATTTTTGGATTTCCAAGTTCGGGGAACAGACACAGTCTCTATATGATGATATCTAGGTGAAAGAGGCTCTATGTGATGGGATTTAGCTGACCTTGGTGACGTGAGGCCACTAGCAGACGGTCGGTTAAGCCAGTCTGTCTGCTTCCTGACCTGAGGCCCAGATTGTCATGTTTTATCTCTAAGACTATGAGCCAAATTACTAGAGAGAAGAGCAGCACCATCCCAGGAGGGATGAATACCATCTCTTTTCAACAGGTCAGGTTTGCCCCCCAAAAAACCTGACCAATCAGGGACACAATATTTCACCCTCTTCCGGAGTTATGGATACTGTGGGCTCGGCCTCTGAGGGGGCCCAGCTCATAGATTCAGGTCTCTCGACCGAGGTCGTGGAGACCATACTCCAGTCTAGAGCTCCCTCCACGAGAATACTGAATATGCATTGAAATATAAACTGTTCTCTGCCTGGTGCGGAGAACACCTTCTGAATCTTGTTATCTGCCCTGATGGTACAGTACTTGATTTCTGCATTGAATGTTTCTTTGCTGGGTTATCTCTGAGGAGAGATCCTTAATTTCGTTTTCTCCGTGGTACTTGAGGCTGAGGTCTGCACGTACTTGGATTTGCACCTGGTATGGTGATAGTCTTTCTTCACCCCAGGCCGGGTTGGGTTCCTAGGTCCCTACTAAATTTGCGGGTCATTTGTGCTGCAGGCCTTCTGTCCTCCACCTAATACTCCAGATCAGGAAAAACGTAATCGGTTATACCCAGTCCGAGCTTTGGATGCGTATGTCCACAGAGCTGCCCTGTGGCGTATTTAAGAGCAATTATTTGTTTGCTTTAAGTTACCTAGTTAGGTTGCCCTGCATCTAAACAGATAATGAGAAAGTGAGTAGTTGAGGCTATCTCACTTGCTTATGAAGTGGCCGGACAGCCTTCACCTTTGGCTGTCCGGGCCCATTCTACGAGGAGTATGGCTGCCTCTATGTCTCTAATTTCGGGAGTTTCCCTTCACGACGTTTGTGATGCGGTTTCCTGGTCTATGACGCCCCCCGCCTATGACGTCTCGCTCTTTCATTGGACTGATTATACACGTGCTTCATGACGCAACACTTGGAAGTGTTCCCACAGCGTAAATGCAGCATTTCGTTCCCTCTCAGGGAACTAAGGTTACACGTAACCAGAGACGTTTTTTCAGTTGGTTCCAAATTGTTTTAGAATCCCCTTTTGCATTTTCTATTATAGTCCAAAAAAAATCTGCTTTGGCCTTGCGTATAGCTTTAACAGTCTTATTCCTCAATATTGTAAATAGATTTTTAGCACTAGCTGACTTAGTTTTAATTGCATTTAACGCACGATCCCTCTCTTTCATTAGTTTGAGTATGTCCGAGTTCATCCAGGGAAGTATGTTTTTATTGTGTTTGTGTTTAACTTTACAGCTAAAATCATTAATTGTTCTCTCAATTGTCGCCACAAAAGATTCACAGTCCATTTCACAATTTGTTCCCAACAATGTGATCCCAGTCAATCTGCTGGGCAGCACTATTAAATCCTTCCTGGCGGTTTTGGGGGATTCCAACAAACTCACGCTCTCTGACAGAATAATCAAATCTCTTTTTTGAGAGCTTTCTGGCCACAAGGATCAAATTGTGATCAGAAAGACCAGCTAACATATTGTATGATTTAAATATTCTCTCAGGTCGGTTGGTCAATGCCAAATCAATCTGGGTGCTGCTTGATGTGGTGATTCTTGTGGGCCCTTTGATCATTTCGACTAGATCAAATTTGTCAGTTATTTTTTTTTACGTTTTTTTCTACATGATGTGTCCTCCCAGTTTATGTTGATATCCCCCAAACTAATGGTTTCTTTGTTTAAGTTAGATTCTTTCAGTAATTTTTCAAACTTTTTCGTAAAAAAATGGCATCTGAAGAGGGGGGGGCGATATACCACAATGATTGTGAAAGACATTTGTGGTGATAGTATAATATTTAAGCCCAAGCATTCCAGTTCATGATCATTCAGCCATTGAATTTCCTGACACTGAATATTGTTTTTTATGTATTTCATGACACCACCACCCTTTGCTCTTTCTCTGTCTCTCCTAAACATATTATAGCCAGGGATGTTAAGTGCTGCAGAGGGGGCATTGTTATAGAGCCAGGTCTCAGATAGACAGAGATAATCCAAATTTGAGTTAAGTAACAGGTGATTAACTTGTTCTGTTTTTGACATGATGCTTATATTTAAATGCCCACCCAGCAGACCTTTGGGTTTTGCTTTAAATTCAAAAAATGAATTTACTACATGTTTTACTGCAGTGATATCAATTGCTCATTGGCTCTCGCCTTCTTTGTCTCAGCCGTGTTTCAGTCAATATTTGAAATTGGGAAATGTACACTTTCACGGAGTGAAGTCGGATTATGGAGAGTTTAATGGTTTAACAACTAAAATTTCACTCTGTACCTCATACAAAACTATTATAATAGCAATAATCCTTCTGGTTATTACGGGCAAAGAATTGACTCGGGTCTTCGTTCAAGTTTCATTTGTTTACTGAAAGGTTTTGCACAAACAGAAAATAATCAATAAATAAACTCAGGTCAAAAACTGTGTTGCTCCGTCTTTCTTTCGTTCTTTGAGGAAGTGCGCTATTCTTAAAGGGAACGTCATTCTTAAAGGCGCTAAAGACAGATTCAATACTAAAACGGAGCAAACCATTACAACTTAAACAGAGGGGTCTTCAATGAATGTACATAAATAACATGAACCTAAACTATACTTAAACATTTAAGCCTTTAGTATTAAATTTTAATTATTCCAATTATGGCTCTTACATCCCCAGCCCCTAATTGTATAGGCAAACAAACTATATCAATTACCAAACTTGATTATCTAGAGCCATAAACCTTTAGAGTCTTTGAAGACCGCTGTCAGACAGCTTCTTGAAGAAGACATATCTTGGAGATGGGTCGATTCAGTGTCTTGCCTTTCGTCTTAACACACACACTGCGAACATTTCCCTTAGAGTCTGGCATTGTCTTGATAATGCGACCTATCATCCATGAATTTCGAGGTGTATTGGAATCAACAATCAGAACTATGTCTCCAATCTCGAAGTTTCTTTTCAGTCTGGACCATCGCTGGCGTTCCTGCAGGAGGGGTAAATATTCCAATGTCCACCGATGCCAGAAAAGAATTTGTTTCCATCTACGCCTTGCATAGACATCATCTTTTTGAACACACCTGGAGGTAAATCTGGTTGTTTCCTCGTCAACAACAGATGGTTAGGAGTCAAGGCTTCGAGGTCATTAGGGTCATCAGAAAGTTTGGTAATGGGCCTATCATTGATGATTGATTCCACCTCACATAGTAGGGTATGTAAGCCATCATCGTCCAATACTTGCTGTTTCAGTACAGAATTCAGGACCTTTCTCACAGTGCGAATCTGACATTCCCAGACTCCGCCATGGTGAGATGCACCAGGAGTGTTAAATATCCACTGAATTTCTCTCTTTAGCATCTCTTCTTCAATTGTTGACTGATTCAAATTCTGCAATGCTATACGCAACTCCTTTTCAGCTCCTGTGAAGTTTGTTCCATTATCTGAACGGATTATTGAAACATGACCTCTTCTGCTGACAAATCGGCGTATAGCGTTGACACACGCATCTGTGTCCAGGGAAGGTGCAACTTCCAAATGAATGGCCCTAATGGTGAGGCAGGTAAAAAGCACACCATATCTATTGACCATAGAGCGTCCTCTTTTCACCTCAAACGGTCCGAAGTAATCGACTCCAGTATTAGTGAACGGTGGTTTGTCTGGCAGCAACCTATCTTCCAGCAAGTTGGTCATTTTTTGTACACCAGTCTTTGCATGTAGTCGTCTGCAGACAAGACACGCATGAATTATTTTTCTAACTGCAGAATTCGCTTTAGGAAGCTAGTATTTTTGTCGTAGCTTAGCAAGAACATGGTTTCGTCCAGAGTGACCAACGCCTTGGTGTAAATGTTGAAGAACTAAAGAGCATATACGGAGGTCCTTATGCAAGATGATGGGATGCTTTGATTCTTCAGGCATCGCCGATCTGCTCAATCTTCCTCCAACTCTTAACACACCATCCTCAAGGTAAGGATCCAAACGGAATATGCAGCTGTCTTTCCTGACATGCATCTTTCCTTGTTGCAACATTTTTATTTCTTCCGGAAATTTCTGTTTCTGGCTGTAACGAATCAGATCCAGCTCAGCATTCACCATATCCTCCATGGTAGGTGTTCTTTTTTGCAAACTTCCTTTGTAGGTAGCCATTGCCTTTTGTACTAGAACGTTTTGAATATTGGGATCTCGTTCTGTTTGACTGATCCTTCTCTGAATCTCCTTCCTCTTGCGACTTAAATCCAGCAGGATTTTCTTGAGAAGCGTTAACCATGCTACGGCCTTCTTTAGACGATGCCATATCTTGAATAATAACAAACAAGTTGTTCTAGTCCTTCCTTATTGTCCTGAGTGTATATTGCGTTGACAGTGGAAACCTTTTTGAGCTCTCGGTCGTCCTCTGCAAATGACTTTGAATGCTCTGGTTGAACCGGCCACTCGCATTACGGCTTCAGCAGGAAACTAGGTCCTTTGATCCAGTTTTTGCTCCTAATCAAGTTGTCAGCATTCAGACCTCTTGAAGCTTGGTCTGCAGGATTTTCTGAAGAGCTTACATATCTCCATTGAGAAGGTTTAGAGGCCTCTCGAATTAATGAGATTCGGTTAGCAACAAATGTCTTAAATCTTGTGCAGTCATTCTCAATGTATTTCAGCACTGTAGTACTGTCAGTCCAAAAGTTAGACTCCTCGAGATCAATTTGAAGCTCCAGTTTCAGCATTCTATCCATTTTGACTGTGATGGTGGCCGCTGTCAACTCCATTCTTGGAATAGTAACTTGTTTGAGAGGCGCTACTCTGGACTTTCCCATCATGAATGTGCAGCTCTTTTGATCGTGATCGTTTGTCAACAAGAGGTATGTGACAGTTCCGTATCCGTTCTCACTAGCATCTGCAAAGTGGTGCAATTGAAAAGTCTTAACATGCCCAAACCCTGCAGATTTGATACATCTACTCACATTGAAGTTTGCGAGCTTGTGCAAATCTTCCAGCCAGGATAGCCATCTTTCAGCCTTTTTCTCTACAATTTCCTCATCCCATCCTACTTTCTCTTTACACAGGTCCTTCAGAATGAGCTTTGCTGGTAGCACAAACGGTGCTAGGAACCCAAGAGGATCGTAAACTGAGCCAACAACTGATAATATGCCTCTTCTGGTGAGTGGTTTGTTTTGCACCTCGATCTTAAAATGAAATGCTAATTCCCAATGCTCTTTCCATGGGAAGTAACTTACTATCCAGATCGAGGTCTTTCACGTCAGTGGCTCGTTCTTCTTCGGTTGTGGACGAAAGTACAGCTCTGCTATTACTAGTCCATTTTGTCAAATGGAACCCACCTTGCTTACAAAGCGCTCTGATTTCACTTGCAAGAGTGATTGCTTGTTCTTCAGTTGTCACTGATTTAAGGCAATCATCGACATAAAAATTCTTCAAAAGTGTCTGAGCTGCTTCTGGAGTAGTGTCGTTGATTCCATCTTCTGCTGTTCTTCGAAGAGCGTAACATGAACAACTTGGTGAAGAAGTTGCACCAAACAGGTGTACACACATCCTGTACTCCACTTCCTCTTGATCCAGGTTGCCCTGCTGCCACCCAAGGAACCTCAGGAAGTCTGCATCCACACTAGGTACTCGAACCTGATAAAACATTGATTCAATGTCAGCCATCATTGCAATCGGTCCTCACGCAAATCGAATGAGATTGACAGATTAATGCAAGATGAAAAAGATGTGAAGACTGTTGAAAGAGAGCTAAATGTCCTTGGTAAGATTTTATGTCAGTTTGAAGAGTCTTAAAGGGAACGTCATTCTTAAAGGCGCTAAAGACAGTTTCAGTAGCCGCGTTTCCATTACAGATTTGCGCAAATGTTTTGCGCTGTTATCTTAATATCGATAAAAAACTATTGCGAAATTACGCCGTTTCCATTAACCGATGTTATGCAACTAAAACGTCCTTTTTTCTCTCGCGATAAGTCATTCCAAAACTCACGGCAACGGACGTTGGTTTATATAATATCACAGCCGCATTAGACATTATTATTATTAATGGAAGGAGACGTAGGCCTACGTGTTATCCAAGCATTAATGGCAGAAAGACCCTTATACTCCGAATGATATATAAGGAGTTTCTGGGTGTTTCCCCTCATTTCTGCTCTGAGGTTTTGATTGTGACATTTCTTTGAGGTTTAGAATCCAACATTCCTCTAGGCTAATTATTGTTTATTTTATGAATTTAATAAAGAACTCTGTCTCCTATTCCAAACGATCCATGTAGGCTACTTTTGTGTCCATTCGTTTTTCCCCTTTAAACCCGTAATTGAAAAATGAACGGTTGTCTTTTTAAAAGTTGAACGCATAAGTTGAACACCAATTTTTTTATTTGAACTGGCTACGCCAACTGCTGCGCAAAAAAGTAAATATCGACGAATTTTCAGATGTTTGTTTAATGACTTTTTGCCCCTTTATTAAACAATGAAAATATTCACAAATTAATATGGAAATTAATATGTCGATTTTACTGGTTTTCTAAGGCCAAATTAGAACCTGGAATTGATATTTTCCCGCAGTGCTGAATGAGAAGAGCCAATAATATTATTAGACTATTGTTTTCTACGTCGGCTAAAAACATCTCCATCTCCGCTGTTAAGCAGATGCGCTTTTAGAGAGAAATGCACCTTTCATACGGATTACTTAATCAGAACAAAATGTATTAGCTTTCGATTCGAATTTGTTAGTTTTAAAGTGGACATTTCAAGCTTTAGCATATGCTATATTTTGTTTCAGTTCTCGCGCTCCAGTTTACGGAGATCATGAAAGCGCGCCTGATTGTTTTATTTTACAAAAGCACAACGTTTTCTTGTTATTGTTTAAACAAATAAAAGTAGTTACAAATAATGTATTATTATTTTCTGTATGACCAGAAATGATAGAGTATTTTAAATTGTTTCACTGTTGATAGGAAAAAGTGTTCGCGCGCGAGCCTCCGTGCCATCCAGTGCGCGTTCCACACTCCGCTCCACAAACCCTTGGATATGCGTCAAAATCTTGTGTTTAGCCTATTTGTGATAATCTTAGTCCTGTATTATTATTGTCTAATCCGTATTATGAATGACATTTTGACGAATTGCTTTGTTCCCTTTTTTGGATAAAAGCGTCTTAAATAATGTAGCCTAGTAATAATGATGATAATTATTATTATTTGCGTACACGGACCCCAAACACACCGCGTCTTCTAAGTCAGGTGACTGTAATTGCAGTAATTTCCATTGCAGTTTTGCGAAATATTCCTTTTTCAAATTGCCTGAAAAACCACCTCATGCGAGCGTAAAAACTTTTTTGCGATAAACGCGAGGTTTTGCGAAATTGACATGTTTCCATTGGGCGTATTTTCAATTCGAAATTTCAATTTGCGCAATTTGAAGGGTAATGGAAACGCAGCTAATACTAAAACGGAGCAAACCATTACAACTTAAACAGAGGGGTCTTCAATGAATGTACATAAATAACATGAACCTAAACTATACTTAAACATTTAAGCCTTTAGTATTAAATTTTAATTATTCCAATTATGGCTCTTACAACTATTATACTGCCAAAGAGGACAAACACATCATTTTGATATTACTTTTTGTACCACTTTTTAAATTTTTGCAAGAAATAAATTATTGTGATTATTACACTTGTCTGTCTGTTAGGTTTTTCTTCATAACTGCACGTAGTTTAAATAAATGGTTATGGGTAGGTTTAAATGTGGGATTTGGATTACTAATGATGACAATCTTGAGACCTGTTCGAGACTAAAGCTGTCAGCAGCTACTTGCCCGTATTATACAAAACTGTCTGATTTCATTGAGTGCAAGTCATTAGAATAATGTAAATGCCCTGGCTATTGTGATCTATTGTGCTGTAGTTGTTTTGAGTTTAGTGTTAAAACTGAATGATATCAACATTGACCATTATTATTAAACTAATTAGAATATTAATTCCATGTAGGGACACATGCAGTAGTCCCAACAAGCATTTGTAATTAACTTTTTTTTTTTTTTTTTTTTTTACTGTGTTTTATTTAGTTGGTAGATCTTATTGAGTTCAAGCAACAACAAAAAAAGTGTGGGCTGATTTAACTGTATCTCACAAAGTTTATTTGTGCATCAAATAAAAAGTGTTAATGTGAATGTTTTTAAGGAACAAGATTTCATAAATAAGGTATATTTATCATCTATGGATATGTGGAAGTAAACGTCTTTTAGATCTATCGTGACAAACCAGTCCTCTGACCTGATCTGACTCACGATGATAGGTATGGTTAGCATTTTGAACCTGTATCTCCTCAGAGACCAGTTCAGTACCCTGAGATCTATTATAGGACGTAACCCCCCATCCTTTTTGGGAACTATGAAGTACCGGCTGTAGAACCCGGCTTCCCTCTGTTGAAGAGGATCCTGCTCTATGGCTTCCTTTACTAAGAGGGACTGAACTTCTTGTTCCATGACCTGACCCTGCTCGGGGCTGACCAGCGTGTGCACGACCCCGCTGAATTTAGCTGGACGATACACAAACTGAATTCTGTACCCCTTTTCCACTGTTCACAGGACCCACTGAGAAATATTTCGAAGACCTTTCCAAGTGTCTAGATAATCTACTAGGGGGACCAGTCTCTCGAGACTGGCCTCTGGTGTTATATTTGGGATTTCAGTGACCTGAAGCAGTTGACTGGCAGGAACTAACCAATTTCATTTTTCTGCAGGCCTTTTTGAGTGGAAGTGAACTCGACAGGGCCGCCATATTTTAGCGCGGACACTGCCATATGTGTTCGCTGGAAACCAATGTGTCCTGAAGCGCAATTAGCGACGGGAAGCAAACATTGATTTCCTGAGGGCTCTTTAAGCCTGGTATGCCTGCAGAAGCCCCATAGTGTGCAGGCATGCAGCAGCCCGACCTGCCGCCATATATGCTTTCCCTACCAAGGCCGATGTTGTACGGCCTTGACTGAATCATATCAGTTCCTCAAAATTATGTGAAAGTGCATGTTTTTTAAGGAACATGTAACGATTCGCCGTAAATGGGGTAAAACTAGGCCAGTCACTCACTGTGAAACAGTTTCAGACTGTTGGGTCTCATGGCAGCTGCGTCCAACGTAATTACTTTTGGCCTTCTGTACATGAGACCCCTGCAGTGGTGTAGGGATGGGACGGAATGAAAATTTCATATCACGATTATAGTGACCAAAATTATCGTGATTATCAATATTATCACGGTTTTGTTAAAACGAGATGAAAATGTTCAAAAAGAACTGATGCTCACACTTACAACATTTTAACAAGTTTTATATTTGAAAATCAACAAACAACAATTCACGAGTTCACACTCACAAATAAGTCAGATGGAATAAATGGTATGCGTATTTGGCGTGCTGTCCGAGGAGAGGGCTCCGGGCTCGGTATTCGGCCCGAACCCAGAGTACTCCCCCCGTATTCCTGGCTGTAAAAGAGAGCCAAGGGTGAGGAGTCGGGGTGGTGGAGGGATGCTGGAAACTGTCAAGGAATGTTAGGTGAGTTGACAGAATGGATATATATATATGCTTCTTGTCATGCTGATTAGGGTAGTCGTAATTGTTTGATGACAAGTAATTGGATTGGTTATCTGATCGTGCTCCTCCCGAACTTTGTTTATAAAACATCATATAAAACAAGCAGCTCTATGCACTTTTTTAAGCAAGATTCTATTCTGTGGCATTTCCTTTCTTATAATGACCGTCGTCATAGCAACGCATTATAACCGCACATCCATGTATTACAACGGACGCGCTCTCGTTTTATTCAAATACAATTTGCCGTCTTGCGTCTCCGTTTTTGATTGTATTGAAAATGAAAATGAGTTGATTTATTGTTTACAGAGATTGATAATATTGTTGTGATCATCTTGTCTGGACGATTGTTTTGTAACGTTACGCTGTACAAAATGGATTTATAAACGGGTAAGATTTAGAACATTAATCTCAATTCAATATGTCCCCGTAAATATGTTGTAAAAAAAAAAAATCGGAGTAATAAGTGTACAAATGTATCTATACATTATTATTCCATAAATGGCACTCTTAATAATAGTCTTGTTTTAACTTGTTCGTTCGTCTTTGGCTCAAAGCCACTTACTGCAAACTTTTCTTCGCGGAAGCTTGACGTTTATTTCAAGCGAGTGAGATAAAATATTTCAACTCAAAATAACATTTCGTGCCCAATTATTTCCCAGACGTAGTTTTGGTATTGAAGTCAAAGTTAACTTGCCTTGTGTTCGCTATACAACAGTGGGTGATGGTCACACAAGACGAGTAGGCAGATTTGAAGTGTTTCTATTGTAGTGACTTTTTGTTCTGCAGACAGGGTGACCATCATCGATTAAGTTTCCCTCAGGACTGTTGTAAAAGCCAAAATATGACCACACCTCAGATTTGGTCCTCTTAAAAGGCTGAAAAATCTCCCGAACACGGTCACTACCTACCGCCACTCCTTCTCGAATAAAAAAACAACAACATTGTGCGCACCCACGCAGCGCCTGCGTCAGACTGTTGCTGGCTGGACAGGATTTAGGCTACAGTGAGTTATTAAAATCGCGATAATCAAACACGGTTTTAATGATAATTAAATTTTAAACGATAATACTAACTGTCAGTACATTTTATCGTGGTTTATCATGAAACCGGTAATCGTCCCATCCCTACAGTGGTGGCTCAGGATGAAGGGGTTTTCTCCGAGGGGAAATCAGTTTTCGCATGATCAAGGTCACGTGGCTATGCCTACGTGCCTCGGTCATGTGAAAGAACCTTGGTTCCTCGCCCAGGCCCAGTGTTGGGGGCTTCTTGTCGACGCATAATGCTATCGACAGATGCTTCCCTCACAAGTGGGGGGTGATCATGAGTGGTCACTTGGCGAAGGGTCTTTGGCAGGACCATGTTCCTTTTGGCACATAATTGGCTAGAAGTGATGGCGGTATTCTGAGAATCTCAATACTTCCTGTCAGACCCGAGAGGTCACCATGTGCCTGTCCTTCTGGAAAACACACTGATGGTCTCGTATACCAGAGCAGATATCCTGTTGAGGCAGGGGCTGAGGCCCGGGGAATGGAGACTTCACCCCGAGGTGGTGGAGCTCCTTTGGGAGAACTTCGGTAAAACTCAAGTCTACCTTTCGCATCGTTTATACAACGCATTGCCCTTTGTGGTTCTCCCTGACGCATCCCGCTTGAACTGGATGCGATGTACTAGGTGTGGTTAAAAAATACATTTAACATTATTATATTTTCATTTTATTTCTATGAATGATAATACTGTGTCGGTTTGTTTGATTTTTACATTGATTATTTATTCTACGGTAACAACAACATAGTCATCAGTGGGTAAACACTGTCTATAAAATGAAGTGATGACAGAAATGAAATGGAGCTATAAGGTTCAGTGTGTCTTTCCAGCACATCATTATGACGGTGAGACTCAAACACTTACAGCTTTGAGAAGAGCTCTGCTTTGATGAGGAGTCCAAAGTTTCAATGCAAAGCGTTTACTTATAATAATATAACTTAAACTGCTACAGACAGGCAGAAGCTTCACACACACTAAATATGACAGAAAACGGAGAAAGACTGACTGAACAGAAGGGAATGATGATGATTAACTAAACACAGGTGATACAGATAAACTGATAATGATGACACATGACATGAAGACAGGCAGACAAGTCCAATGAAAACAAACTAAACAGAACACAACTGTGACACATACTGTACAATGTAAGTCAAGGGGCACCAATTTCTGTTCTACTGGTTCCCAATGTTCTTCATAATATCTTCTTTTGTGGTCCACAGAAGTAAAGTCGTACTGGTTTTGAATGGGTGAGTGAATGATGACAGAGTTTTCTTTTTTGGGTGAGCTACCTTTAATCTACACTCGAAAAAATGCTGGGTTGTTTCAACCCAATTTTGGGTAAAATATGGACAAACCCAGCTGTTGGGTTAAATTTTTACATTACATTTTTAACCCAACGTTTGGGTTTGTCCATATTTTACCCAAAATTGGGTTGAAACAACCCAGCATTTTTTAGAGTGTATTAGTACTTGGAGAGTGATTCACAAACAGGAAAATATGGAAAAGATTTTAATGTTGCTTTAATAAAGCTTTAAAAAACACACACAAAAAAAATTATAAGAGAGATACAAGTAAATGTGCATTTACTTGTGTGACTTAAATGATAATTCTACATGATACCCAGTATAATACTGTATGAGAAAACATGAAAACGTTTGGTGTTTATAAAGGGAACTTGAGCGCTACTGTTGGGACTGAGGAGGCTGGGAAACACCGACTATACAAAATAACCAAGACATTAGGAATAACACAGAATAATCACACCAGACTAGCTTATTTACATTTTATTAGGACACAGATACATTTGTTGTTGTTTATTTCAGGCATTGTTGTAGATGACACACTACAGTACTGTAGTTACCTGTAATAACAACTAATCAAACTATTCTAATTAAATTTAAAGTCTCACAAATGAAATAAAAAAGCTAAAAACATGAAATAGTAAAAAACTATTATCCTAAACTGTATAGGTTATTCACTCATTGTTTGCTCTGTTGAGTCCCTATTTATTTGAATGCTTGTAATCAATCAGGTAAAAACAGCTCAGGCGATTCATTATATTTCAAAACTGAATATTACATATTACATTTAAATAATCCATTAAACAAGTTGCGGTTTGAGGAGTGTGCCCTAATATTTTCACTTCCATTCGGAACAGTTTTTCACAGGAACTGAATATTACACAACACCCCAAAGTGAAACTCCGCCTATTCATTCCCTTTGACATAACATTTTGGCAGCATAAATAGTGGATCATAATCAATCTGTGAGACAGACTGTCTGATAATAGAGTTTATTTCAATCCTTGTCTTTGATCACCAGCACAATGATGATTACACCAGGGCAAATTGTTGCCTTATGGGCCCCAGAGGATGAGGTCACTGAAGATGTGAAGAAGTTCTGCTTTGAGGTAGGAGACAGAAAATCACTCATGTAGTAAATAAGATTTTTGTTAATACAAAGCCTAGTCAAATTATCTATTTTCATGCTGTAAAATGTGTTGTGCAAATTATTTGTTGTAATTTTTAAAATAACTGTTTTACCTTTCACTCAAGGTCACAAAATATTTGACATGAGTTTTCTGATATCTGAATGTTAGATGTAACTAGAGACTAATACACTTTTTTTTAAAATATTAATTTAAATTAATATCTAAAAAGTGTGTTTATTTATTCAGGTGAAGTCAGAAATAGAGAAGAAATTTGGAACTAGTTTTCCTCATTTCACTCCAATAAGCATAAGGGTTCAGAATGCGGGCGGAACCTTCTATCTGGTCAAGGTAAATGAGTGTTTTGTTTTGATTTGTGGATTTTGAGCTTGATGTTTTCATCACTGAAACTCTTCCAAGGCACAATTTGTATTTCCAATATCAACACGATGCGATGTGTCCAGTGATTTTTCCATCCTCTCTGAAAGTTAAAATGCATTAAATCACTGTATAAAGTTTCTCTGCATTTGTATAAGAGAAAACTTTTCTCAACTTTGTAGCGTTAGACACTCACATCTAGTCTACAATGGTCACTGTGAGGGAATTTGCTTGCTGTAGATTTGACACTCTAGATTTACTTATCAGTAAGGGTCTAAACATTTCATCGATTGTTATTAAGGATGTAGCACTGTCTGATCATTTCTGTATTTTCTTTGATATATTGATCTCTCCTGCCATTGAAGCTAGATCTGTGTCTGTCAAGAAGAGATGCTTAAATGAGAACACTAGTGTACTATTTATGAAGGCTATATCTTTAACACCAAGCATATCTGCTGACTCTGTTGATTTTCTCCTTGATTCTTTTAACTCAAAAGTTAAAAGTGTAATTGATGATATTGCTCCTGTGAAAGTCAGGAAGAGTGGTAGACAAAAGGCACCTTGGAGAAACTCAACAGCAGTGCAAAATATGAAAAGACAATGCAGAAAAGCAGAGCGCATGTGGCGGAAGACAAAACTTGTAGTCCACTATAACATCTACAAAGACACCATCCATGCTTTCAATATGGAATTAGGCAAAGCTAGACAGACTTTCTTCTCAAATATTATTAACAGCAACTTAAACAACACACGCACTCTTTTTGCTACTGTAGAGAGATTAACAAACCCCCCGAGCCAGATTCCCAGTGAAATGCTCTCAGACAGCAAGTGCAGTGAGTTCGCTTCTTTCTTCTCTAAGAAAATCAATAATATCAGAAAGGTGATCAGCACATCCTTGAGTTGCACTGGGGTCAGACAGATCAGACCACAACCTGAGAAAGTAGTTACTATGTCTGATTTCAAAGAAATTGATGGCAAAATATTAGAAGAAACCGTACAGCACCTTAAAACATCGACCTGCGCCCTTGACGCTCTTCCCACATCTTTCTTCAAAAGTGTGTTAAACTGCTTAGAAGCAGATCTACTAGAAGTGGTAAATGCCTCACTTCTCTCTGGAAGTTTTCCAAACTCCCTGAAAACTGCAGTTGTCAAACCCCTCCTGAAAAAGAGTAACATGGATAAGACTATATTAAGCAATTATAGACCGATCTCAAATCTTCCTTTCATTGGCAAGATCATTGAAAAAGTTGTTTTCAATCAGCTGAACAAATTCTTAAGCTCGAATGGATACTTTGACAATTTTTTTTTTATCTGGTTTCCGATCGCATCACAGCACAGAGACAGCGCTCATAAAGATAATAAACGATATTCGCTTAAATACTGATACAGGCAAATTATCAGTGTTGGTACTACTCGACCTCAGTGCTGCTTTTGACACTGTCGATCACAACATACTTCTTGACAGGCTGGAAAACTGGGTGGGGCTTTCTGGGATAGTCCTAAAATGGTTCAGGTCATACTTAGAAGAGAGAGGTTACTATGTGAGTATAGGAGACCATAGGTCTGAGTGGACATCCATGACATGCGGAGTTCCTCAAGGCTCAATTCTTGCGCCACTCCTATTCAACCTGTACATGCTTCCAATGAGCCAAATAATGAGAAAGAACCAAATCTCTTACCACAGCTATGCAGACGACACACAGATCTACTTAGCCCTATCGCCTAACGATTACAGCCCCATTGACTCCCTGTTCCAATGCATTGATGAAGTAAACAGTTGGATGTGCCAAAACTTTCTTCAGTTAAACAAAGACAAAACTGAAGTCATTGCGTTTGGAAACAAAGATGAAGTTCTCAAGGTGAACGCATACCTTCACTCTAGAGGTCAAACAACTAAAAATCAAGTCAGGAATCTTGGTGTGTCTCTAGAGTCAGACCTTAGCTTCAGTAGTCATGTCAAAGCAATAACCAAATCAGCATATTATCATCTGAAAAATATTGCAAGAATCAGATGCTTTGTTTCCAGTCAGGACTTAGAAAAACTTGTGCATGCTTTCATCACCAGCAGGGTGGATTATTGTAATGGACTCCTCACTGGCCTTCCCAAAAAGACCATAAGACAGTTGCAGCTCGTACAGAACGCTGCTGCCAGGATCCTGAGCAGAACCAGAAAATTTGAACACATCACACCAGTCCTCAGGTCTTTACACTGGCTTCCAGTCACATTTAGGATTGATTTTAAAGTATTATTACTGGTATATAAATCATTTAATGGCCTAGGACCTCAATACATTGCAGATATGCTCACTGAATATAAACCCAACAGAACACTCAGATCATTAGGATCACATCAACTAGAAATACCAAGGGTTCACTCAAAGCAAGGAGAGTCCGCTTTTAGCCATTATGCCAGCCGCAGCTGGAACCAGCTTCCAGAAGAGATCAGGTGTGCTCCTACAGTAGCCACATTCAAATCCAGACTCAAAACACATCTGTTTAGCTTTGCATTTACTGAATGAGCATTGTGCCACTGTTCGATATTAAAGTTTTAGTCTGAGAAAGAGCTAAGAATGTGAATGCTGGGCTAAGGAAAGTGAAAAGAATGTGCAAGTAAATGAAAGAGAAAAGAAAGTTGATACAGGGAAGTCGTAAGAAGATTGAAAGAGAAAAGGAAGTTGATAGATGGTAAGTCGTAAGAAGATTGAAAGAGAAAAGGAAGTTGATAGATGGTAAGTCGTAAGAAGATTGAAAGAGAATAGAAAGTTGTAAGTCGTAAGAAGATTGAAAGAGAAAAGGAAGTTGATAGATGGTAAGTCGTAAGAAGATTGAAAGAGAAAAGGAAGTTGATAGATGGTAAGTCGTAAGAAGATTGAAAGAGAAAAGGAAGTTGATAGATGGCAAGTCGTAAGAAGATTGAAAGAGAAAAGAAAGTTGATACATGTAAGTCGTAAGAAGATCCTTTTAAAAGAAAGATCTATAATAGCTACCGGTCGATATAAAATACGTCCGACTGTTTGCACTGTATTTTATTTTTTTATTTTTTTTCCAAACTGTGATTTGTTGTGGAAATTATCAATATTCAATAACCTGGATGAAGGAGACAAAGTCGTTTCTCAAAAGATTAAACAAAGTATTTTATTTCTTGCAAGAAATAGGCGTTCAACATACAGACAATGTCTAAGTATGAGAAGGCAAAGAGTTAGTGCCCTCGACCAAGTTATATACCCTAACACATCAAAAAAAACCTGTTACCTTGAACCCAGACGTCTTAGCTCATGGTCTCATGTGCTCATGTGCCCATGGTCTCATGTCCAATCTTTATTTTTATCAAGCCAGTAATACTGTCATGTCAGCAAAAGTTTCCTGTTTTTTAGCAGCAGATCATAACTGATGATCGAAACTGCGCACACACATATCTTCATACTTAAAGCACAAAAGGTTATTTGGAGTGCACACATTGTCAGCCCTCACATGACCCAGTGAACATTTTGTTCTCCAAGCCTGTTCTAACTTATACAAATCTAAAAAACCCTTGGTTACATATCTTTACTGATTACTTTTGATTATATTCCATTAAATGCTTATGAGTAAAAATGAATCTTCAAGGTTAATAAAAGTTGCACACATATAAAAGTAAAAGAACTCATTAAAAAGTAAAATTTCCATAACAATCCCCCATATGTTCATTCAAAGAACATACACACAATTTGACATTTCCTCTTCCATAATCATAGTAATTCACAACAGGTAAATTTTTCCCATGGTTACTTCATTTTCTAGTCAAACTCATGTTCGCTCTCGTTCTCATAATCCTCATCCACTGACACATTAACTGTACCCTCCGGTACTCTAGCTAACATTGTCGCGTATTCCCCTGGGCTCATTCTCACCATTGTGGCAGTCACTGCCTTAGCAGTGACCTTAGAAATGCAATTTATTACACATGGAATCATCAAAAAAAAAATCAAAATCAAACATCCTATTGGAATAACGGTACTTATTACCCATTTTGTCCACCCCTGCAGGCCCAAGAACCAATTATCTAGTGAGGAAGACATTTCATCAGGAGTTGCTACAGCCATTTTCATGTGTTCTATTATGTCAGATACATTTTGATAGACGTCAGGTAAGTTAAAGCAACAAGAGGTCCCTAACATTTTGCACACGCCTCCTCTCTCTGCCGTGATTAGGTCTAGGACAAGACGATGTTGAATCACAGCCTCCCTGATTCCCTTAAGTTCAACGTTCATTTGGGTTAACGCATCTTCAGTTTCATTTGCTAAACGTAACACCTGCCAGGCTAAGCCATTTATCTTTAACAAGCTAGCCGCAGTGCCTCCCCCTACCAGGAAAGACCACCCTGTCATTGACACTCTGCTCGTCCAAGGGTCCCAAAGTTTGGTACCTTGAAACATAAGAGGTATTTTTTCATCAGCTAAGCTTCTCTTTTGTCTCATTGAAGTCTCCTTGTATTTATCATGTTCGTTTTTCAAATAAATCTCTGTTCCTATATCTAAGAGTCCTGGATAACAACACCCCATCCAGTTCTTGGGGAGGGTGTGGAAAGCAGTTTGACCACAGACCCATACTGTTCCAGCTGTTGTCTCTCTGAGGCCGTCGTCGTCACCTGGACATACGACATTTATACCATCAGTTGTTACACATTTGTTTCCTTTCATGATTACCGTGGTTTTACAGTGTGATGTACCCGCCATTATTGCCCCTTGTTGGGCTCCTAATTTACATAAACATACGTCGCCTAATTGCGGTTTCACTGCCCATACCCAGTCGACGTCTTTAGTGCTGTGTTCAGACGGATTTTGGCAGCTTACGTTCTTTGGAGATATTGGTTCGAGTTTTGCAGGCGGTTTTATGTTCAGTAATTTCCACATAGCACATGGGATCAGCCCTATTAATTCTCCTAAATTTCCCGATCTTAACGGATGGACCCTCCAAGTCCTATCCATGCGCAAACACCACCAACAAGACTGGTTAATAGCCAGAACTTGGCGTTGAAGTAAACTCAACATGCATGCTTTGTTGCCCTCACACTGTATCCTATGACGCATAATAGTTGTGTCCTCATGATGCAAATTAAACTGTCTTTCAAGTTCGGCGTCTTCTTCTTCAGGTATACTGGTGTGCGTTATTAGTTCGGACAGACTATGAGTTTTTGATGGTGGGTCTATCATCGTTATCTCAATTGGAACATACGTGTCGGTCCCCGCGGTCCACCACCCACAGAAATACTTCCCCCCCCACTCAATTGTGCCATCTTCCCCTGTTGACAAAGTTACTTTCAGTTTGGTTTTAAAATTTTCAGTGATTTCTTCAATTTCCACCCCCTCTGGCATCTGTTTAATGTACAAACCCATAACTGTGGTGTACCCTGCCTTGGTCAATAGGCCATTCATTACAGCTTCCCCATTACCTCCGTACATATCTCCCCATTGACATGAATCCTTACAGAAATACATCGACTTTCCCCATCTTAGTAAACCTTCTGGATTGTACCCCGGTCCCGCTGCTGAAATTGGATCACATATTATGCTTATCTCACTTCCTTTGCCCTTCCTCATTCTCACCCTTATGCTATCATTTTGGGCTAGGCCTACAGCCACACTAATTAAGAGGATAAGAGTTAGTAACATATTGCCACACAGTACAACCTCGCCAGGCGAGAAAATGCTGTTGTTCGAATGATATCAGTCCCGTTTCTCTATGTATTGTTGGTCTCAGAGCAGGCCTGGTTGATATGATCAGACAATTTACCCCGCTGCCCACGCCGTTGAAATACCACAAAGTCCTTGATACAGTTCTGACCACTCCTAAAATTGCAGGATCGTCTCTTACTATTGATTCATCTGCTCTCCAGTGACGGTGGTTTTCAAGTTGGTAACCTACGGGATGACATGCAGCACTGGTTAGTTTGATCCCTGTTCGCTCCTCGTTAGATGTGAATGGGATTCTTCTTCCGTTGCAGCCACCGCTGGGGCTGGTACCTTCCGACAGTGTGTCCCGTGGATCCACGGAGCTCTCCCCTCGACTTTCACCGCAGTGTGAGTTGTCAGCAAAACCTGGAATGGCCCCTGCCACCTTTTCGCCCTCCAATGCTTTCGTCTCAGATCCTTTATCAGCACGAAATCTCCTGGCCTGATGCTGTGTAGGGCCGTCTCTGCTGGTGCTGGAGCTGCTGCCTGGACCTGTTTTGAGATATCACAGAACACCTTATCCAGTTCAACACAATATTTCAACATGTCATTTTCACACAGGGCGGTGTCCGGCAATGGTCTAGAATTGTGTGGCCCCCAGCCCATATGAGGTGGTCTAGCAAACAGAATCTCAAATGGTGAGAGCTGTGCCTGTCCCCTCTTTCTCATTCTCATGTACGTTAGTGCAATTGGCAGGGCCTTTGGCCATGACAGCCCTGTTTCTTCGCAAATTTTTACCAGTTTATTCTTTAGAACCTGATTGCAACGTTCCACCTGGCCTGATGATTCCGGATGATAAATTGTATGGTACTTCCAGGACGTGCCCAGGAATGCTTCAACTGCCGAAATTGCACTGTTTACAAAATGTGAACCATTGTCACTTGATAATTTTTCAGGAATTCCCCATCGTGGGACAATTTCTTGTAGGAGCAGTTTTGCCACCCCCTTTGAATCTGCCTTAGTTGTTGGCATGGCCTCTACCCATTTTGAAAACATGTCGACTGCCACTATGCAGTATCTCTTTTTGTCAGATTGTGATAAGTCAATATAATCGAGCATTACATGTGAGAATGGTCTCTTTGGGATGGGGTGCCCCGCCTGTCTCATTGCCTGACCCCTGCCCACATTGTTAGTCCCGCAAATCAGACATCTGCTGCAAAAATCTGCTGCCACTGTGGAAAAACCTTTAGTAAACCAGTTATTTTTCATAATTACAAGCATCCCCGTCTTTGACACATGATCCAATCCATGTGTCAATTTTGCATAAGCCTGAAAGAAATGAGAAGGTAAACAAGGTTTGTTGTTGGGGCCCAACCATTGGTTATTTACAATTGTACATCCTGCCTTTCTCCATTTCACTTTGTCAGAGGCAGACGCGTGTTGTTGCATTGCCCCTATGTCGCCCAGTTCCTCATTCAGCCTTGTTGCTGTGGTTATCTTAACAGGAAGTTGAGCTGCGGCTTTCGCCGCCCCATCTGCTGCCCGGTTCCCCTTAGAAACATTGTCACTTCCTGAAGTATGGGCCTGACATTTGCAAACTGCAACCTCTTTTGGCAACAGCAAAGCCTCTAGTAATTGACTTACAAGCAGGTGATTCAATATTGGCTTGCCATCAGCTTTCAGAAACTTCCGGTGTTTCCATATTTGTCCGAAGTCGTGAACGACCCCGTAAGCGTACCTGGAGTCAGTGTAAATTGTAGCACGTCGGCCACTCGCCAGTTTGCATGCTGCAGCTAAAGCAACCAATTCAGCAGCCTGTGCAGAGAAATGTGATGGCAGTGGTTGTTGTTCCAGTATCTCAGTTAAGGAAACCACTGCATATCCAGCCCTGTTTTTTCCCTGTTCATCTCTGCTAGATGACCCATCTACAAAAAGAATCATGTCACTGTTGGGTAACGCCTCATCTGTCAAGTCTGGTCTCGGACTACATATCTGCTCTAAGGCTGAAACACAACAGTGCGGTTCCCCATCTTGCTCCGTCGGGAGCAAAGTAGCTGGGTTTAAAACATTACAACGTTTAACAGTGACATTAGGCATTTCTAATAACACAAGGTTATACCTCAGCCATCGTGCTGCAGATAAATGAGAAGTCTTTTGTTCCAACAATATCATGGACACAGCATGCGGTACCAATAGGGTTAAATCACTGAAACCTACAAAATCCCTAGAGGCTACCACAGCTCTCTCCGCTGCAGCCACAGCCCGTAGACAAACAGGAAGTCCTCTTGCTACTGCGTCTAATTTGGTTGAGAAATATGCCACTGGTCTCAACTTCCCCCCATGTTCCTGTAATAAAACAGAAGACATGTAACCATCTTTTTCTGCCACTGTCTGTGTAAAAGGCTTATCTGGATTTGGAATTCCCAGTGTAGGTGAACTCATCAAAGCCTGTTTCATTTCACAAAAAGCACTCTCTGCCTCTGTGGTCCATGTTAGTTTGTCAGAGGCTGCCATTTCCTGACCATAAATTAATGCTGACAAAGGCCCTTCTTTGTCACTGTAGCCAGGAATAAACGTTCTACAGTATGAGGTCATGCCCAAAAATGACATCATTTGTTTTTTTGTGGTTGGTTTAGGAATGTTTTGTATTGCAGTGACTCTTTTATCTGATAATGATTTTCCGTTTGCTGTTAACACGTGGCCTAAAAAGGTAACTTTAGTTTGATTTACAGCTACCTTATTTGGGTTGACCTTGTGCCCCTTTTCTGCCAAATAGGTTAACAGTGTGATGGTAGCTTGTTTACAGACCTGTTCGTTTGGACAACAGAGGAGCAAATCATCGACATATTGAAGGAGTGCGACCCCTGGTGGAAGTATCAAACCTTCTAGACTGCGTTTCAAAGCTTCATTGTATATTGTTGGGCTTTCACAGTACCCCTGACATAAGCGTGTGAATGTGTACGCTTTACCATTAAAATTAAACGCAAACCAAAATTGTGAGTCAGGATGTACTGGAACGCTGAAGAACGCATTTGAAATGTCAACCAGCGTGTAACACTTGGTGTCAGCTGGAATCTGAGTTAAAATCGTATAAGGATTTGGAACGTTTGGAGCTCTCGCCTGAACTGCATCATTAACCGCTTTGAGATCCTGAACGAACCTGAATTCAGTCTCTTCATTTTTGTCTCTTATTTTCTTTACTGGAAAAATAGGTGTGCGGACAGGTGAGTCCGGACACTCAATAATGACCCCTTTTTCCAGCAAAGAATTAAACACTGGAGTGATGCCATCAATCGCTTCCCTTTTCAATGGATATTGCATTTTCTTTGGCCTATAGTCAGATTTAGGTTTTATTTGAATCGGCTCGCAATCTGCAATCAGACCTACATCATATTTATCTTTGGCCCAGAGACAACTCGGCACTCCCTCCAAACCGTCCGGAATAACAGGGAGGTACGATAAGGTCAAACTGCCCACTTCCCCTTTTTCTGCTAACACTGTCATAGTTCTTACTCCCCGCAATGTTTTAGGACATGATTGCTTGTGCCATCCGGTACTTTCACTTAGGCAGATCAGTCGTTTTTGATCTATCATCTATCCTGTACGTGTGGTCAGCTGTCGTCTGCCTTTCTGCACAACCTATCGGAAGAAACGTCACAGACGACGGGGCAAGCGTGGAGGTTTGTTGGTAAGGATCAGGAGGTGTTGTGATTCCATCTGCTCAACTCCTTGGCCTCCAGCTTCAGTTCCTGCATCGATAGAAAATCCATGGAGTGGCCGACTCATTTCATGTCGCTCGCTGGAACTAAGATATGCCGGTCTTTTGCCTGTCTTGCCGAAACAATCTATCCTTGTGCAACCACCAGTAAAACCATTTCTTCACGGAGGAGGAGTCAATTACGGTAACCTACGTTTTATTGACTATTCTACGAATAAAAATGGATTAGTGTTGAGAGCGGATACTGTCCCTATCAAAATGGCCTTGGTGAATGCACAATCGCTTACGAACAAAACATTCATTTTAAATGATTTCTTCTTATCACGTCATCTGGACTTCCTATTTGTCACTGAAACTTGGCTTAATGTTGGCGATCTAAGCCCTTTAACTGAACTTTCCCCGAGTGACTGTGACTTTTTTAGTTCTCCCAGAGCTATGGGCAAGGGAGGGGGCTTAGCGGCTGTTTTTAAAAATCGTTTTAAATGCCGATTATTGCCGTTTGGCAAGTACTCAAGTTTTGAGGTGCAAGTGTTCAAAGTTGATCTGGCCTGCTCGCTGCTTTGTGCACTTGTGTATAGACCTCCAAAATACAATAAGGACTTCATTCATGAATTTTCAGATTTTTTGTCATTGATTGTGCCTGACTTTGATAACCTTTTAATAATTGGGGACTTTAACCTGTTAACCTTCACCAGAGCGAGGACGCTCTGAAGCGTTTTTTTTTTTAAATAGTTCAAAGTTACTATCAGATTTAATGTTATTACCTTGACAAACTATACATCATTAAAAATATATAAGTCTCACGTTTCAGTATTTGACCACTATTGTATTCTGAGAAACTTATAGTGACAGTTATGTCTTAATTTGTGTCAGGATTTATGTAATGAAAAAATGAGTCGATACCTTTAATATGAATTATGAGCGTCAGCTGCTCCATTCAGAAAAAAACTCCGGTGCTGTTGTCTTGAGAACGCGTGACAAAACAACGTTCCTCAGGGCTTTTGGCTCAAAAATGTGCAGATTTGGAGAAATATTGATATATTATCATAGGTTTACATCATATTTCTATAGACAGGAATAATATTTATTGAATTTATATCCAAATGCGTCGATGTATACATAAAGAGCGCTGGATACTCTGATGTACTGTGTTTTCAATCCATACAGCAGGCTGAGGGCGCCATTTGCACAGTTTTTTCCAAATATGAAAGCTCACGAAGAAGAAATAACCTGTGACCTTCCAGGACGTCACCTGACATAAACACAGCTAACGTTAGCTTTCAGAGATCGCTATAACATGCAGATAAAGATGTTTTGAAGACAATAAACATGATTGCAATGATATTTGATTTACCTGTGTTCTTCGAGCCATGTCAGGTATTTTTATAATAATAGATTATATGTATAATGTAATGCTAATCGGTATAGACTTTACAATAGTGCAGAATAATATCAAATCATATATTTTCTGTCTGATTTTCTTTTCTGAAGCCAAATAAGCTCATAGAAGATTATTTAAAACACTCGACTTGCACTATAAAGTAAGTTTGGAGCACAAAAAGGGTTTTAATCTCATAAATTGTCGTGTATTGATGGTGTGCTAAGCTAACATGCTAGCTAGCTCTCTAGTTGCACCTGCCATCTAGCTGTTATTTTTTATGATTTTTTTTCTAAATCGGAATGCTTACTGAAATATTTCTTTATTTAAGAAAGGCATTTGATACAGTTTCAAATGTGAAGTGAAGATTATGAAAGAAATTAGGGGGTGAAACACCGTGATTAGCCAGTCGTTAGCGATTATAATGGAGACAAAGGAAAATAATATTTATGGCCATAAGCAGGCTGGAAAGGTGTAAATGTGTGCAGGAGAGACTGACACTGAATGGGGCTCGTTTGCACCACAAAACAATAGAGACAATAGACTGAATAGATGCTAATAGATGACAATAAACACAAGTTTGCATTTTAGAGTCAATTCAAAATAAAGTCATTTGAGATGATCTTGAAAAACATTTAACAAAATACAGAGTTTTAGACTTATCACCTTCAAATTTTAAATATAACATGGTCAGACATGTGTCTTTAGCTGGAGTGCATTTCTAGAGTGCTGACGGGCCAACTTCAATTTAATTTTCATGAAGATGTTTCATAAAAATAAATTTCTAATAACTTACACAACTTTGAAGCTATTCATAATTTTTTTTTCATTATGACAATAATTCATTCTACATTTCCAATAAAGTGCCAGGTGTCAGCTTTCAAATGAGACCGTACTTGAGCTTTTAGGACAAAGGGTCAATTAATTGAATCTTTTTTAGGTTGGGTATGCTATTTCTGGGGATTTTTCAAAAGTGGCGCTGAAGGCTAACAGGTTAATATTCATGTTTGTTGTCCATCAAAGCCACTGGTTAGCCAGTTTTTACAACTTGTGGACTCATTTAATCTGACTCAGTCAGTAACTGGCCCTACACATAAATTGGGACATACGCTTGACCTTGTTTTATCATCTGGTTTTCCTGTTTTAAATGTTGAGTTGGATGATACCTGTCTATCTGACCATTCACCTGTGATTTTTAATGCATCTCTGTCTTGTCTACTACCTAAACCTCATATGCCTGTTCGCTATATTCGGGCACTGAATGATTCCACTGCTGAGCAATTTTGTAATGCTTTTACAGCTTCTCCACTTACCAGCCTCATAGAGTCAACCTCCTCCCTGGGTACAGAAGAGCTAGTTACTCTGTTTAACACCGTAGTTACAGGTATCCTTGATAATGTTGCTCCACTCAAACTTAAGCGACCCAAAGTCAAAGCTCCACCCTGGCTTAACAGTGAGACTCGTGCCTGTAGACTACAGTGTAGGAAAGCAGAGAGGAAATGGAAAAAAGATAAGCTGCAAGTGTCCTATGAGATACTGAGAGATTGTCTAACATCCTACCAACACTCCGTCAAGGCATCTAAAGCAAAGCATTTTTCAGATATTATAGCTAAAAATGCCCATAGTCCCAAAACCTTGTTTAGTGCAATAAACACTGCACTAAACCATGTTACTGTACTACCTGATGTTACTATCGAAGTTGTGGAAAGCTTTTTAAGTTTCTTTATCAACAAGGTTGATATGATTAGATCTGGTATTTCACCAACAGATCATGACCCTTCTGATTTAGACCCATGCCCTGCTTCTCTCACTTGTTTTGAGCTTGTGTCACTCTCAACACTGAAAAGTATAGTGTCTCACATGAAGCCTACGTTTTCCCCTGCAGACATAGTTCCCTCATGTTTATTGAAAGAGGTGTTAGATAATGTTGGTCCCAGCCTGTTAACTGTGATCAATAGTTCTCTTATAAATGGAACTGTCCCATCCATTTTTAAACATGCAGTGGTCCAGCCTCTTATTAAAAAACCCAATCTAGACCCTACAGATTTTAACAATTTTAGGCCCATTTCTAAATTGTCATTTATGTCCAAAATATTGGAGAAGGTTGTTCTTTCTCAGCTCCTTCCTTTTTTAAGTGAAAATGATGTGTTGGACCATTTTCAGTCAGGTTTCAGAGCACACCATAGCACAGAAACAGCTTTGCTCAAGGTACTGAATGATTTGCTGCTGTTTGGTGATTCTGGTAATTGTGCTGTTTTATTATTGCTTGACCTTAGTGCTGCTTTTGATACGGTTGATCATGTTATCCTCCTGGATCGTCTCCAGCAACAGGTTGGGATCCAGGGTGTTGCTCTACAGTGGTTTCACTCCTATCTGAAAGATCGAACCATTTCCGTTAATATCGGAGACTGTTCCTCCTCTTCGGCTGCTATCACATGCGGAGTACCCCAGGGTTCGATCTTGGGTCCAATTTTATTCTCCTTGTACATGCTCCCCTTGGGCTCCATTTTACGTAAACATAATATTTCATATCATTGTTATGCAGATGATACTCAGTTGTACTTACCGTTGAAACCAGGTGACACCAATTCCCTGGAGTCCCTATCTGATTGCCTTAGTGATATTAAGAGCTGGATGGCTAAAAACTTTCTCCAACTCAATGAGAGTAAGACGGAAGTGATTATATTTGGCTCCCCTAGATCAGTTGAGGAATTATCTAAAAAAATGGGTCCCTTGTCCATAAATGTGCACCCTCAGGCCAGAAATTTGGGTGTTATCTTTGATTCAGCCTTAAAATTTGACAAACAAATCAATTCTGTTGTCAAAGGTAGTTTCTTTCAGTTGAGGACGATTGCAAAGATAAAATCCTTCCTTACTCTCAAGGACTTCGAGATTGTTATTCATGCCCTTATATCATCTCGAATTGACTATTGCAATTCTCTTTACTCTGGCATCTGCCATTCATCATTATCACGCCTGCAGCTTGTTCAGAATGCGGCTGCTAGGATGTTGACTGGTACCAGGAAGAGGGACCATATATCCCCGGTATTGGCCTCTCTTCACTGGTTGCCAGTCAAATACAGAATTGATTTTAAGGTGTTATTGCTGGTCTTTAAAGCTTTACATGGATTGGCTCCATTGTATATTTCAGATCTTCTTCAGTCTTACTGTACGCCCAGGCCCCTTAGATCATCTAACCAGTTCCTTTTAGCCATTCCACAGACCCGGATGAAAACTAAAGGTGATCGTGCCTTTTCAGTTGTGGCCCCTAGTCTGTGGAACAAACTGCCCTTTTTTATTAGGTCTTCCCCCACTACAGAGACATTTAAGTCTCGTCTTAAAACATATTTTTATTCTTTGGCTTTTGAGTCAGTTTAGGGACACTTATGCTTAAATGTTTTTGTTTGCTGTTTCTATTTGTTGTTGTTTTTGTACCTGATAATTTTGTACAGCACTTTGGTCAGCATTGGCTGTTTTTAAATGTGCTTTATAAATAAAGTGACCTTGACCTTGACCTATCATGACCCAGTCGGTCAGTTCATGGCACTTGGCCATGAAGGGACCCGCGTCACGCCATTCAGCCTTCACTGGTTTGGCCAATGAAAAATGGGGCTTTGCATCTTTCATGTCACAAAACATTGCCTGTTCGTCAGTCAGTTTCACATTCAAAACACACCAATTGTCAGTCCAATACACATAGTCAGTCACCACATTTTCAATGTCAACATCAAACCATCGCTGTGCATATTCATCATCATGATCAGTGCTTACATGAGAAGTGCAATGTAAATCTGAGTCTTCCATAAAGTCAGACGATGGCAACACTCTGTCTCGGGCTTTTTTCCCCAGACATGTGTTAGAAATCTGCCATTCATATACAAACAGAGAAAAATCCTCTGTGCCTTCAGTTTCATGCGTCATTCTCATGTCAGCTGATAAGCCCTGATCATCACAGTGAACAGAGACACCCAATTTACAAAGTAAATCCCTCCCCATTAAATTTACTGGACATGTTTTAGTGATTAAAAAACTGTGCTCAAATTTCTTCCCATCAATTGAACATTCAAGTTGTTTTGAATACGGTTCTACGACCACATGACCAGTTGCACTTCTGGAAGAAGTCGTTTTTCCAGATAGTGAAACTGGTTTTTCAAATTCAGTGGCTTTAATTACAGAATGGGTCGCACCCGTGTCAAGAAGGAACAGTAATCGTACGTCATTAACAGTCATTTCTAGTAAGGGTAAAGATAAATGTGCTTTATAGAAAACACTAGCAAGCAATTCTTCATTGCATAGAGCAGAATCAGAAAATAAAGGTAAATTATACTCATCTGCTGGAGAGACAGGAACCCCGTCGCTCACCCCCTTCTCCTTTCAATCCACCTGATTCCCGCCTTCACCGTGTGGGCACTCCTTATACCAATGTCCTTTAGCTCCGCAGCCAAAACATCTGTCTTTGTCAACGGGTCCTCGGCTGTGTTGTCTGAATTGAAAATTGCGTCCTCTTCCTCGACCCCGTCCTCTGCCTCTGTCTCTCGCATTGTCGTTCTGGTGCTGTTGGTGATATTGAGAATTGTTGTTGTTCATGTGCACACCTTGCATTGTCACTAGGGCTAACGCAAAGTCTTTATCTTGTTTGGCTGCTTTGGTTTTTCGCTGCGCTTTCATGACGTCTTCATGATGTTTTGCATGTCGTCGAATTTCGGCTGTAGAGGCCAGTTGCCATCCGACACAGCTCTTTTGAATTGCTTTTGAAATGTCACTGTCCAAGCCATCTAAAAACAAAGTCTTTAGGTAGTCATCGTACGGGTCTGACCCCACGGCTTCTCCTGCTGGTTCTGCTGCAGGGGGTCTTTTATCAATACCACCATAACGATCAAAGCACTCCTTCAGCCGTACAAAAAATGCTTCCGTATTTTCATCTTTTTCTTGGGTGCACTGACGAATTTTCTGTACGTCTAGAGTTCGTGGAAACGCCTCAGAAAGTGCTGAAATGATTGAATTGACCTTACCCACATAATCAGCATTATCTTCGTGGCCGTACTCGATGTTCTTCAGACGGGAATCCGCGGGCCATTTACCTGACAGCTTCGCCATTTGGACTGGTCCGTATTTCAGAACCATCAATCTCCACAGTTCCCCCAGAGTCGGTCTAAACTCCTGGCAGAAAATGGCTAGATCAGCGCCCAGTTTTGCCCCACCCGCTTCTAGGTTAGGCAGATGTTGAGACGCGCTTTTCAGTTCTTCTTGTGTCCATGGTCGCATGACCAGAATGGGTCCCGCTGCTCCCGCCACCTCAAGCATAGGTGCCTGAAGTTCAATTTCGTTGTCATCCTCTTCGCTTTCGCTTTTTACCTCTGTCTCAGAGTCTGCACCGTCTTTCTTTGATCTGTATGTTCGGCGCGTTCGTTGCAGACGCTCCCGTCTCTTCGTTGACCCACTCAGTTTGCGTTTCACGGAAGTTCGTGGGTGAATACTTAAGTCTCTCAGGTTTGATCTCACCATTTCTTCTATCTGCTCGAAGTTGTCCCTTGGCCGCTTTGCGCCGTAGGTGGTCCCAGAGCGTGTTGCTGATGTTGATGCTTCGTTGTTACTTTCATCTTGGCGAGGACTGTAGAGCGGTGGTGGTTGTAGGAGTGGAGCATTTGGAACTGCATGTCCCCGTGTCACTGCGTCAGCCGGAATCAGGTTAGGATTGCCAGGAGGTGGAAGATGAGCCGGATACGTCCCGTCCTCCTCTCTCAGTCTCGCACAGCAGATGTCAAAAGGGGAAGAAAATGCAAAGTCAGAGCAGTCATTTTTAAGATTAGATAGCGCTTTTCTTGATGCGCTTTTTCTGTCTTCGTCAGAGAATGATGGTGCGATGGCTCGACAGACTTGTTTCTGTTGTCTGCGCGTTGCCTCTTCCAACCATCTTTCTATGACTATCCCACAGTATTTATAATGTCTTTCTTTGTTCCCCTTGACAACGTGATTCGACCAATTCTCTTTGGTTTTTGTCAAATGTGACACGCTTAAACCCCCATTGAACCCATAGTGTTCTTTTAAATACGGCACATATTCATGATACCAAATCCCTATAGCTTTGTCCATTAATTTGTATGAACCCTTCGAGAAATCAACCTGTTCTCCATCCTTCTTTTTTGAATTTCCGTTACCCATTTTACTTAAACAATTTTGTTTGTTCAATTTCCCTATAATACTTAATTTTGTTAATTTATATTTGCGTATTTTATTTATTATTTTTATTACTTTATATTTACCTATCAATTTTTTCCCTCGCGCAGTCACCCACGCTCTCCTCTACGTATTAAATTTTCCCTGGCGCAGCCACCCCACGCCGTGCCTTCATCCGTCGATGCAGGTCTTTCAAAATTGCCTTTATTCGTCAATATAGGACTTTCCCAGACAAGTGCTTCTGTCTGGTGTTTGAGAAATTATTTCCAGGCCTATTCTCAAAACCCTGGCTCTTTAGGGAAATTTTAATACGTTTTGTGGTTGGGAATTTACTTTATCCCAACCTGTTTGGGAATTTACTTTATCCCAAACGTGACTCTTTAGGAAAAAAAAATATATTCAATACGCAAATATCAATCAACAAAACTTGTCTTATTTGCTACATAAGAAATTTTCTCTTCTCACCGTCTTGTGAGTCTCACTGTCTGTGAGTTCTTTAGTCTTGGGATTGCGTCCACCTAGGTCGCCGCGAGGAGTTGAACAATTCTCTTTCCTTAAGCTTTGAGGATTTTGAGCCGTAGAGTGTTCTCTCGGGATGATCAGTCAACTGTTCTTCCTCACGACGATCATCGGTGTTGCAATCGCATCCTCGTCGCCATTTTTTGTGGAAATTATCAATATTCAATAACCTGGATGAAGGAGACAAAGTCGTTTCTCAAAAGATTAAACAAAGTATTTTATTTCTTGCAAGAAATAGGCGTTCAACATACAGACAATGTCTAAGTATGAGAAGGCAAAGAGTTAGTGCCCTCGACCAAGTTATATACCCTAACACATCAAAAAAAACCTGTTACCTTGAACCCAGACGTCTTAGCTCATGGTCTCATGTGCTCATGTGCCCATGGTCTCATGTCCAATCTTTATTTTTATCAAGCCAGTAATACTGTCATGTCAGCAAAAGTTTCCTGTTTTTTAGCAGCAGATCATAACTGATGATCGAAACTGCGCACACACATATCTTCATACTTAAAGCACAAAAGGTTATTTGGAGTGCACACATTGTCAGCCCTCACATGACCCAGTGAACATTTTGTTCTCCAAGCCTGTTCTAACTTATACAAATCTAAAAAACCCTTGGTTACATATCTTTACTGATTACTTTTGATTATATTCCATTAAATGCTTATGAGTAAAAATGAATCTTCAAGGTTAATAAAAGTTGCACACATATAAAAGTAAAAGAACTCATTAAAAAGTAAAATTTCCATAACAGATTCAAGAAGATTTTATTAATTTTTAGGGCTGTCTGATTGGAAGAGATTTTGAAGGGGAACGGGAGAGCTTCACTCCGACGAGGCGAGTGAAGATTAGCTATACTACGGAGAGTATAGAGGTTCGCTGTTTGTTTAAAACAGCAAAAGTGAAACGTGCTCTGTGGGGGCCCCATTGGGCAATACTGGTGTAAGACACCACCCCAGCAGAGGACGTCCCTGGATTGTAGGTCCAGTGGCACCACAAACCTGCTCAATCACTTCCATCTCAGACACGGTTTTAATTATTCTTATTTCTTTTGATTATTTTAATTTCTTCTATGTAAAGCACTTTAAATTACCACTGTTTAGCTTTGCATTTACTGAATGAGCACTGTGCCACTGTTCGTCCGACTGTTTGCACTGTATTTTATTTTCTAAACTGTTTTAATTATTCTTATTTCTTTTATTATCTATGATTGATAGCTCTTTCTCGATTCTGTAATTATCTTAATTTCTTCTATGTAAAGCACTTTGAATTACCACTGTGTATGAAATGTGCTATATAAATAAACTTGCCTTGCCTTGCCTTGCCTTGCTGCCATGTAAAATGAATGCGTTTTGGTCGCTATCAATCCAAAGAGTTTTACATAAGAGCTCATTTATAAATCCATGTGGATTTCTCTCTCTCTCTCTCTCTCTCTCTCTCTCTCAGGTAAAGACCGCAGATGATGTGTGTGTTCATGTGATTATACACATGACAGATGGAGGGATTCTGTCTTTGACTGGAGCCCGGTACCCTAGACTCCTCAGTGATGCTCTGGTCCCCTTCTGAACACTTCTAACCGCATGCAGAAAATAGTCTGTCTGATATAATAACAGACACACAACGAGCTGCCATAGAGGAACTATTGAAAATAGTCACTATTGTACTATTGAAATAGTTTTATTTCTCAATATTAAACTCAATATTCAAACCTCTATTGTCAGTGTGTTTATATAAAAAACACCAAATTTACTTTACTCTACTAAATATTTACTATAATGTATATATATATATATATATATATATATATATATATATATATATATATATATTGACATTTTGATAATATATAACATTGACAAAATTGGGAGTGTGTCAAAGATATAAAAGATTGGATGACGCGTAATTTTCTTCTATTAAATCCAGACAAGACGGAGGTACTACTCATCGGTTAAAAAAACCGCCCACAAAACCTCTCACAATACAACTTTAACATAGTAGGATGTCCTGCTACTTTATCCTCTACAGTAAAAGACCTGGGTGTCATACTAGACTGCGACCTGTCTTTTAAAAATCGTATTTCATATGTTACAAAAACAGCACTTTTCCACCTTAGAAACATTGCTAAGCTACGTAATATGCTATCAGTTTCTGATGCAGAAAAGTTAGTTCATGCATTCATGACCTCGAGACTAGATTACTGTAATGCTCTATTAGCTGGTTGTCCTGCATCCTCAGTAAACAAGCTACAGTTAGTCCAAAATGCAGCTGCTAAAGTTCTTACCCGATCAAGAAAATATGATCATTTAACACCGATCTTATCATCGCTACATTGGTTACCTATAAAGTTCTGTATTAATTATAAGGTATTGTTACTGACTTATAAAGCCCTAAACGGCTTAGCTCCAGTCTATTTAACAGATCTTCTATCGCCCTATAATCCATCGCGCTCTTTAAGATCGCTAAATTCGAGGCTTTTGGGTATACCTAGGATATCTAAGTCCACCAAAGGAGGGAGAGCATTCTCACATTTAGCTCCAAAACTCTGGAATAGCCTTCCTGATACTGTTCGTTGCTCAGACTCGCTCTCCCAGTTCAAAACTAGATTAAAGACGCATCTCTTTAACCAGGCATTCATATAAAGGTTTTAATCTTACAGTTAAATCCGGCCTCTAGTTCATAACCGCCAGAGGAGAACTGGCCCCCGACTGAGCCTGGGTTCTCCCAAGGTTTTTTTTTTTCTCCATTAGGTCACCTGATGGAGTTTTAGGTCACCATTGGGTCACCTGATGGAGTTTTAGGTCACCATTGGGTCACCTGATGGAGTTTTTCGTTTCCTTGCCACTGTTGCCTTTGGCTTGCTCAGTTGGGGATATTCAATTTAATGAATCAATCAATATTACTATTGATTAGCATTACCAAACATGGACGTTTTATTATTATTTTAATTTAATACTGTGAAGCTGCTTTGATACAATCTGTATTGTGAAAAGCGCTATACAAATATTCTTGACTTGACTTGACTTGACTTTGGTTTGTGTTTGGAGTGTTTGTGAAACCGATTGTTTTTGTGTGCAGATCTCAGAGCAGCCTAGGCTGCCTACAGAGACGCGTTTATTATTTTTTTTGACAGCTTGCTTATGGGCCGGGCAGCTAGTGGATCCTTAGGAAAGATTAGATGATTGTGATCCTTTATTTTTGCGCCTGAAATCGCTGATACAACCTTTAAGGCATTTTATGCGTTTGTCGTAATACTAAAGTATGTCAATCATCATTAGAGCGCCACCCTCAGGCTGCATGAATGCAAGGACATTAGAATTTTTACAATAATGTGTATGACGTGTTCAGTGATGATTAGCGTAAAAAATGTTATCATAAAATTAATAGGCTATTAAATGAGAAGAGACAACTCATTTAAAGAGACATTCACATATCACCTCCAGGTCCTTTTGATACTTGATAATCAGGCTGCCTACAGCAGTCTCGTCTGTTAGGCTACTCGGTCACTGAAGAATCACTTTAATGTTAAAATGTTATACTGTTATATTTTATACACAAACAGAACGTACTGTAAGCTGCGCATCCCAAATAAGGGGAGTGGCAACGCGAGTGACGTCCACAGTGTTTTGCTCGTGATGTGCCGGGGAGGAGGTTTTCTGTTGCTGCTGCTGAGTTCCTTGCCGAGGCTGCCGTGCTGGGACGTGGGTTGGAGATTGTTGTGCGACGCGTGCGAATCAACTGGGAGGGACATTTTGCTGGAGTTTTCTCCTCTTAAGTTTGGCGGCCGCCGTTGAGTTCCTTGAACGCGGTAACCCATGTCCGTTAGCGGGTAAGGAGGCCAGCAGTACACTTTCATTTTATTGTTGCTGATGTGTGTGTTGGTAATGCTTTGTTTTGCCGGGGAGGCCTTAATTTATGGGCGCAACTATTGGTCCCCCGGCGCTATTTGTGTGTACAGTGAGCGTGTGTGTGAGTAAGGGGGTAGGAGAGCAGGTTGTTATATTCCATATGCCTTTTATACTGTAAATTGATGATGGCTATGTGAGTGGTATTGGTGGTATGTCCTGATATTTGGTGTGTATTTATTGGTGTGGTATTTAAGTGATTTATGACTTTGAGGTTTTTAGTGCAATGAGATTATGCATGCTAGGTGATCACATTAATTGATTTAAGTGATTTAACCTTTGAAACCCCGTGCTGAATATATTGTCCTTGTTGATGCTTTATTCTTCGTTAAAGTTACTGATTAAATGTTATCATTAGTTACAAATACATGATTAGAATTGCTCCTGACTTTGCATCAACCTGTTGTCCACCCCCCTCCCCCCTGGGTTTTAACCCTATGATTGTCCAAAAATAAATGTGTTATTTGTATCTGATGAATTGTGTTCCTAAGTGTTTTCCTTGGTTATTGAGCTACAGAAAAATCATTGGTCCAGTAGAGAACCTGTAAATCACCCTAATTAGCAGTTGGCGTAGTTAACAACTTGGCGTAGTTTTGGCAGTCTGGACTGTGGGCAATAACCAGGAAAATGTCAACTACACAACCATCAGAGCAGTTACCTTCTACATCAAGTGAGGGGCAGCAGAGAGTAGATGGTTCACCAGGGGCCTCATTTATAACCGTTGCGTACGCACAAAACGGGGCTGAAAACATGCGTACGCCAGTTCCTGCGCAAAAGGTTGGATTTATAAAGAAAAACTTGATGTGAAAATATGCGCACCTCCACGCAAACTCTGACCCATGCGTACGCACATTTTGAAGACAAAGCAGTTTGGCGACACTGATGGTGAGTTGAGGAATTGACTCCGGATAAAGGGAATTAACCCTTTTCAAAATGGCAAAATTAAGTTTGACATATTTCAATATTTACAATATTGACAAGTTGCTCATAGGTCCCGGTTACAACAAAAAATACAAACTAGAAAAAAAAGTTTGTTGAGACAAACTTTAAGTTGGCTTGAGAAAGCCGGACCAGAGAGTTTGAAGAAGTTTAAAGTAGTTTGATGTTTAAAGTAGGTTAAAGTTTGATAGATAGATAGATTAGAAAGAAAGAAAGAAAGAAAGAAAGAAAGAAAGAAAGAAAGAAAGAAAGAAAGAAAGAAAGAAAGAAAGAAAGAAAGATATATAGATTAGTAAGAAAGAAAGATAAGTTAGTTTGATAGATAGATAGATAGATAGATAGATAGATAGATAGATAGATAGATAGATAGATAGATAGATAGATAGATAGATATAGAATGGTAGTTTAATTGAGTCTAGGGCTTCAGGGAGTTTATATTTGAGTTTTTGGCTTGTACACTAATGGCCCACTGTAGTCTTGGCTCAATTTGAGCACTCTGCAATGTAAGTCTATGGGATTTTTATGATTTTTAATATATTTTTTTAAGAAAACTGAAAGTCAAATCAGTTTGAAAAGATATAGCACACCAAGTCAGAACAGTCTGAAGGTCTGACCAGAGTTTGGTTTTTGTAGAGTTAAAGCTCTAGGAGGAGTTACAGTTGTACATTTTTAGGATTTCAGTTCAGTTTTCTCAAGCCAACTTAATAACATTAAATCACCATTATGGGTCCTAAAGATACATACATGCATGTATAGTTTAACCCTCAGGGGTCTGAGGTGTTTTCTGGGTCCTGGAGGTGTTCTGACATGCTCTAACATTTGTGCTTATTTCTGTTACTTGTGACATTTTCATGACTAAAGTATTATTACACTGCATTCAGCACAAACTCTGCTACAATAATATGTCAGCAGCATGTATGTAAAAGTTTGTAGTTTTGAGATAATAACATTTATGCGTGGTTTGTGAAAATGACCAAAAAAAAAGTCACTGAAATAATGTCATGAAAGACAAACTAATTATTTCGTCGCAAGGCTTTTGAAAATTGTATCACGTAGCCTAGAATATTTGCTCCAAAACTATGTGAAAATCATCCTGAATACTCATTCAGATAAGACAATATATTGATTTAAAATTTGTATGACATGTTTTGTGTAAGAAAGCTTTATGCGAGGAGGCGTTAACCACCATGAATATTGAGTGTTTCACACCTGAGAGAGACAAAGAGCCTCCCATAATGGCCCTATTAGGAGCTCTCAGGCACTATCATTACATTACCTTGCACAAAGAATGAGGAGATTTAAAAAAAAAATGGCTTTTTGATTGTTTGAATTTATTTACAACACAACATCATCCAAAGATACACAACAAATGGCAAAAAGCACATTATTTAACACACTGAACTAAAGACAGAGACTTAACCAGTCACACACCTTTCCTTTCCTGAAACATAGTGCATACCTGTCATTTCCAAGGTGTTTGATTTTTCACTTTACCTCCTCATGCTCATGTTGAAGTCAGCAGGACGGGTAGCTATCTAAAAAATATATATATATATAAAAAAGCTGTGAGCATGCTGATATCAAGAAGAAACCAGGGCTGCATGATTGTGGGAATACATTTTAGATTTCTGGTGAAAATTCCTTTTTAAAATTTACAAAATACACACACACACACACACACACACACACACACACACACACACACACACACACACACATATATATATATATATATATATATATATATATTTGTTGTGCCTTGTAGGCATATACCTGCACTGCAAAAAATGATTTTCTTACTTAGTATTTTTGTTTTGTTTCCAGTCCAAATATCTAAAAATTATTAAATCAAGAAGCATTTACTACTAGTAAAATGACATAAGAAATTCTATTTTGTTTTAAGATAAAAATAAAGTAATTTAAGTAATTTTTGCTTAAAACGAGCAAAATTATCTGCCAATGGGGTAAGCAAAATTTTTTATCTTAAAACAAAATAGAATTTCTTATGTCATTTTACTTCTCTAGTAAACACTTCTTGGTTTAAGAATTTTTAGATATTTGGACTGGAAACAAAACAAAAATACTAACTAAGAAAGTATTTTTTGCAGCAGGGCTGAATCAAATAATAAGAACAGTATAGCAGGCATAGTTAAAAAGGAACACTTCAGTAACACTACACTAGAGAAAAACATATTGATTATCATATGTTACTTCAAATGTTTACATCGATATGACGTTATGAAATGAGATTGGAGTAAAATCATGGTTTGCTTTTCAAACGCACGTCGCGCGACTGCGTTTTCAAACTCTCACAGCGCGTGCAGGGGACATTCACTGAAGCATCGAGCAACAGTTCAATGGCAATATGAAGTTTATGCAACAATAACACTAACTAATATAATTCAGGATTATTTCTTACCTTAAAATCGTTCTTGTCTTCAAATCGCGATCTTCTTCTTCAGATGTAAACCCAATAATCTCACAGCATGTCTTCCAAACTCGACGACTGAAGAGGACTGATAAAGTTTGCCGCTTTGTTGTTGAGGTAATGGGGGCGTTCGCGCGACACATGGACGATTTGCATCTCTATATGTTTTGCGCGTGTGGGTGTGGTCACATTAAAACTAATGAGGAAGGGTTAGAGAAACTGAATATCTTGTTGGTTTTATACAAATTACTTAAACAGAGAATATTTGTTTTCGTTTTGAATCAGATAATTTAAAACTACACACTTAAATGATTATAAATATATAGAGCTCACAAATGTGTGACAAGTATTCGCTGAGTTTTTTAAATGTTTAGAGAACGTGCTCAAGAAAAAAAAGTTCACGAGACGGAGAGGCAGAAAGCACACCCTGTTTAATTTCTTTATTTTACAAAAGCACAACGTTTTGTTTTGATTGTAAGTGGACACATACAAAAGTAGACATCTCACAGATTCTTTTTTCATTTTTATTAATGTAACGGGGAATTTAGCCCGTCATGTAGGGAAAATGGATTATGACTGCTCTGGAAGTTTGGACAACGGAAGATCTTGGTCCCCGCTCCCCAAACGTTTTAGCCTCGTTACACACTAATGTGTGAATGTGGTTTCTTACTTTATTGTGTTAGAAACACTATAGATTGGCAAGAGTAGGCTCCAGGTATGATAAATGTCACACGGTGGCTTCCTGAAGTGGAATTGCATATGTGAAAACACAGTGTGTTATGCTCCTCCCTCCCCAGATCTAATAAAGTAAGTGAAGCTTCCCTACTCCCTAGCAGCTCTCAAATAAAATATATACTGTAAATAAGTGCAAAAAAAACAATCAAACAATTTAGTTCTTTAGATTTCGCTTTCTTATAATTGGTTATTTCTTCTGTTTAAGTAAAGAATAAAAAAAATAATAATAATTTACAGTCTTTGTGTTGTCTTTTGAATTCACACCAACACTTTCAACACTGAAGTTGTAAAACCCTTTCACTTGTGATGTAACAGATCCCTTTAGATAAATCAAAATTAGGTAGTTTACAACGTGACAATTTGTACAACCACAAATCCTCACCTTTTCAAAAGATAATCTTCGAACAATCACATTTAAAGAAAAATAAAATAAACACAAAAGAAAAACATACCATCAAATTCCACCTTGGAATAAACACTTATATGAAACGTCCCTTTAAATGTACTCACAGTTCACCGTTTATCAGTTCAGTCACTGGGAAAATAATAAGGAAAAATCAGGAAAATACCAGTTCGTAGGACGATGAATTAGAGTTCGTTGTCCGGACGTTGGGTGCGTTGCAATAACTGAAGATCACGTGTTTAAGTGTGCAAGTTCAAAAAAACACTCTCAACTTTGTCCAAAACTTTCACAGATAAACTGTCTCAAAAAGAAAACCAACCTGAAGATGAATCAAACTGGGATGTCACTTGAATGGCAGGGTAACGACAATCTTCAACCTTGAATCAGCGAAAGAGTCTCTGCATTAAGTGCGTACTGCGGCGATCTCAGTCTCACGTGCTCTGAAACGTGCGGGGAAACTCGAGGACACATGAACAGTCCCTTGGAACTATTAACTCGACGATGCTATTCGATCAAAACACAAGAAGTGCAAAATACAGCAAAAAGACATGTAACAAGTCTCTTGATGACAAAAATTAAGCGGGGTTTGCACTTTAAACGAACTCACAGCTTCCGTGGTCTTCACAATATGTCACTGCATCATTCTCACAGCCAACACATACCACCGGAACAAAACTGTCTTCAATATCAAACGTGGGTCACTATAACCCCCTCACTTAGTGCTGTTATTCTTTATTCGACTCCATCCTCGATAATGTTCCATTGAAACAACTTTAACGAACGAGCTTCTCGATCACAACACTGCATTCACTTCTGTATCAGTCGCACACTCAGAACGCGCGCTCTTCTTCGTCTCTCTCCGCTGCACTTTCAGCACTCGCCCAAAAAAGTAGACCGCTTGCCAAAATAAGAGTACCCAAAAAAAATAAGCTCCTTTCAAAATAATATACCCGTTACATTCCCCCCTGCTAAACCCTGCCACTTCATTGACATCTCTGGCAGATTCATCTTCTGAAACATAAAACAACATGTTAGGAAGATATCACATTGTACATGACTTTTTCTCCCATTACCTTACAAGTTACAGAACCTTCTGGACTCTTATTTCAGAATGTAATCATCCTTATATCTCACAGGCATCCTACCCTGGGTTTCCCTCTTCGAACGTCTTAGATCAGGTACCACACTAGTGTCAGCCTCTGAAATGTCAGAGTCTTCAGATTCCCCATCTTGACCTGTGTCTACTCTCTCACTCCCAGCTACATTACCCCCCTCACATACCACTCCATTCTCGACTTCCCCAGGTAAGCACGTGTTTGGTAAGTGTGAAGTATATGGAATGTAAACAATGTCTTGTGAGTGTGAGTCTGACAATTCTTTTTCTCTACTTGCATGTGCAACCTGCCTTGTGGGTGTGGGGAAAGTACAGTGTCTCAATTGATCCCTGTGAACGACCTTTGTGGAACCTCCCTGCTCAGGACGTACAGTAAAGACTGGTAAACCTGCGTGATTTTGCTGCACTACCAAATACGGTACAGACTCCCACTTATCTTGGATTTTGTTTCGTCCTCTAAACTTGTGGTTACGCAACAATACTCTGTCACCAGGTCTAATGAGCGCTCCTGAAGCCTTGCGGTCATAGACCCTCTTCCTTCTCCTGGAGGCTTCTTGAGCAGTTACCTTTGCCGTCTCCACTGCAGTTCTCAGGCGTTCATGGTGATTCTTCACCCACTCATCTAGATCATCCACCTCATCATCAGATAGATCTTTTCCTCCTAGGACATCCATGGGCAGCCTTGCGTCCCGTCCAAACATTAAATAAAATGGAGAGTAACCGGTCGATGAATGAACGTGGCTATTGTAGGCCATCACAAGTTCAGGCAGGTAAGTTTTCCAATCTTTTTTCTTTTCCGCAGGTAATGTTCGCAGCATGTCGTGCATCGTGCGATTGAACCTTTCGCACTGCGCGTTCCCTTGTGGATGATAAGGACTGGTGCGACTCTTGCTGATTCCATACAATTTACAGAGCTCCTTGATTACGCCTGCCTCGAAACATCTGCCTTGATCCGAGTGCAATCGGGCGGGACACCCATAGCAGACAAACCAGTGTCGTATGAGGGCTTTGGCGGTGGTAAGTGCTGTCTGATTTTTGGTCGGGATCGCCACAGTAAATCTTGTAAACATGTCCGTAAGCACAAGAACATTCTCATAACCCCCTGCTGATCTCTCAAGCACAGTGTAATCCATGGCAAGAACTTCTAGAGGTGCGGTTACGTTGGTGCAGGTCATAGGCGCACGAATCTTGGGGAATACATCCTTAGCTAGGGTACATCGTCGACACTGAGTTACCCAGGTTTGTACGTCATTGGCCATTGTGGGCCAATAATAGCTCTGTCGCATCTGCTCTAATGTACTCCTGCTACCAAAATGTCCTCCATGTTCATGGACTCCCTTATACACTTTTTCCCACAAAGACTCAGGCACTACCAACTGCCAAATCTCCTCCCCGTCTCTTGGGTCTGTAATCACTCGGAACAGCACTTCATGTCTTAATTTCAAACGCTCCAACTGTCTAGCTAGCTTCTTTTGCTGGGTTTCCAAATCCCGGAAACTACGTGTCACAAGCCTCCTGTTCTCGAGTACAGCGTTGTACACAGGTGCTATACAAGGATCATTCCTCTGTTGCTCTTTGATGGATGACCAGCTATAACCATCAATGCCCTTCCTTATAGCTGCTTGTTTGGCAACTCGGACTGAAGACTTGTCAACCCCTTCTTCTTTACCTGGCCACAGGCATGCCCGTACCTCGTCAGATGTCAACCGAATGAAGTCTTTCCCATTGTCATCCTCCTCGGGTTCCATACCCCAGGGAATCCTAGAAAGAACGTCAGCATTGATGTTCTGTCTGCCAGGCTTGTAACACACATCAAAGTTGAACTCTGCTAACTGTGCAGACCAACGCTGTTCCACTGCTCCGAGGTTGGCTGTCTCCAGGTAGCGAAGAGGGTTGTGGTCAGTAATAACCTGAAATTTTGCAAATATCAGGTATTCCTTAAATTTCTCAGTTACTGCCCATTTAAGGGCAAGTAGCTCCAACTTGAAGGCACTGTAATATTTGTCATTTCTCTCCGATCCCTTTAGACCTCTGCTCGCATAAGCAATGACACGTTCAACGCCCCCCTGCTTTTGACTGAGAATGGCTCCAAGTCCATTGAGGCTCCCATCCGTCGTAAGTATGAACGGACACTGGAAATCAGGGTAAGCCAGAATCGGAGGTGACATGAGACAACTCTTTAACTTGCTGAATGCGGAATGACACTCATCACTCCAGACAAACGCTTCTGCTGACTTGCCTTTGTTACCTTTTCCCACCAGGGCATGTAGGGGCTTTGCCAGCTGTGCGAATCTTGGAACAAATCGACGATAGTAACTCATAAATCCCAGCAGCTGTCTAACCTCCCTAACATTCGTAGGTGAAGGCCACACATCCAAGCACTGAACCTTGTCCTTGTCCACCTGAACTCCCTTTGACGAAATGATGTGTCCCAAGAACCGGACCTCTGGTCTCAGGAGGAAACATTTACTCGGTTTCAGCTTCAGTCCGTGCTGACGCAACCTTGAGAACACAAGCTCCAACTTCTCACAATGGCTCTTGAAATCCACAGAAAACACGATAATATCGTCAAGATAGATCAAGAGAACGTCAAAGGCCAGATCACCTAATGCTGCACTCATCAACCGCTGAAAGGTGGCCGGAGCGTTGCATAATCCAAACGGCATCCGTGTCCACTCAAACAACCCGAACGGAGTTGTGACAGCAGTCTTCTCCCGATCTGATTCATTTACCGCCACTTGAAAATAACCTGCCGTGAGATCCAGTGTGGAAAACAACTGTGCATTCCCCAAAGCATCCAAGGATTCCTCCACACGCGGAAGGGGGTAGGCATCCTTAAATGTGACTTGGTTGAGTCTCCTGTAGTCGCAGCAGAAACGAACACTTCCGTCTTTCTTTATCACAATGACTGCAGGTGAGGCCCACGGACTGCGACTCTCGTTTAGTACACCTTGACTGACAAGATCCTGCACATGTCTCTTAAACTCTTGAAAAACGTGAGGTGGGACTCGTCGATGGCGTTGTTTTATTGGCTGAGCATCTCCAGTAGGTATGCTATGTGTCACTGTTGTTGTGTATCCATAGTCTGTGTCACTCTTGGAGAACACATCACTATAACGTGTCAGCAGAGTATTTAGCTCCTCCCGTTGAATCTCAGACAGTCCGTCCTGATTCATCTGAACTGGAATTGACAGTTGTTCGGGCTGACTCTCACTCTTAATGCTGCACTGTACATGTCGTTTAACACGCAACTCATCATCATCTTCTTCGAATTCCACCATTTGCTTTGGGACTACTTTTTGAGGCTTAGACACAACTGCAATCCTGGATCTCGGCATCAACCTGACAGTTTCTTGACAGAGATTTAACACTCGCACCGGAACTTTACCCTTTTCTGGGCTTGCAAGCACATTGGCTACAAACAATCCTTTTGGAAGGGTAACAGAACCTGTGCTCTCCACCAACACCTGATGTTTGACTTGATGAGGTATACTGCAGTGGCCTTCCACAATCTTCTCACTTAAGGGTGGGATTATCACAACTTGCTTCCCCGACACCTTAACAAATCCTATCCTTCCCTCTGGGCCCAAGAGTCCTTCATCTTTTTTCACTTTTGCTATCACTCGCCTGACATTAGCATCTGCACGTTGGCTCACTTTGCTCTCCTTATCCAAATCCTTTCCAGACAGTACAAGGTTTTTCAACTCACTAAGCACATTCATCCCCACGATTCCGGCCAATCCCTTCATCTCCTTCACATCGGGGTTCGAGTCTGTGAGCACGAAAACACACTTCCCTGGAAGCAGGCTTCCCATGCACTCTATATCTGCCTGTAGACATCCAAGGACAGGAATGTCTAGTCCGTTTGCAGCAGTGAGGCGCACCCAGTTAGCAGACGACAGCTGTATCTCTTGTCCTCCGAAATGATGTTTAAAGTGAGACTCTGAGATGGTGGTGACCTCTGAACCGGTGTCCAACAAGCATTTGGTGGGCACCCCGGCTATTTTTACATCCACTGTCAAACAGTCTCCAAAAGCACTATCCCTTAGGGTTTCTGGTGCTATATCTGCATTCCAGTCAGCTGTATGGCTCCGGATTACTGAAGGCCCACTGGTGCTTGCCATGTCACCCGATGAAGCTCCTCTTAACACCTCTGATACTTCCCCCATTTGTGATGATGCAGTGCCCCGGTTACCCGACTCCTGAAACTGCCTACAACGTCGACTGGTGTGACCTGGTTGACCACAGGTGTAACAGATATATTGCCCTTCACTGTTTCTCAGAGGCTGTCTTCTCATAACACCAGGCTGTGGACCGACTCTCCCCTGACTATGGACTATTCTATACAATTCTTCCTGCCGTGCAGCTATCTTCTCTATTGCCTCGTGCAACTTTCCCAAAGTCAGTGAGGATGAATTGTCACCAGTCGCAACTGTAGTGTGAACAGCCACTCTCGCACGCACAGGGGTCTTCAGGTTACCTTCAGGTTGTGCTTCCTCTTCCTCAGACCATGTGATGGCGTCTTGCATCAGCTGTGCAAAAGTCAATCTTTGCTCTTCCTTGACCCTTCGTTTCATTTCTCTTCTTAGGAAATCATCCCTCAGTCCAAGGACTAACTGCTCTTTCAGAACACTCTCTTCATTTGAAACTCGTCCGGGCTCTCTGCGCTTCACCTTGTGGAGCTTTTCACGTAAATCATAAGCATAGGCGCGTATGGTCTCACCAGGTGCTTGTTTTCTATCATAAAAGTCTTTCAACCTAGTGCCAATAGGTACCTTGTCTCCATAGGTTTCCTGGAGCAACTGAAAGATGGACTCGACACTGTTATCCACTTCCTCGATCATGAACCTCACAGTATCTTTAGCCTCTCCCTTTAAGTGCTGCTTTATCAGCTCCACCTGATCTTCTTCTGGCACCTTCATGACTCGAAATGCTGATTTCATAGAGACAATCCACTCCTCCACACTTCCCTCTCCAGGTTTTGTGGTGCCAGTGAAATCGTTAAGTTTATGATCTCTTGGGATATAGATTGTTGCTGGGGGTGCACGAGTGGATGCTTGCTGCTCCATTACTGCTCTGGCCAGTGACAGGGCTTCTCGCTGTTCTGTTCTGGCAACATCCAATGCCCCAGCTTGCTCCGCTAACCTCCTCTGCATTTCAGCGAACTCCTTCTTCAGTTCTTCCAGTTCTGCCATTTTTCTTCTTGCTCACAGACCTGGGACAGAATACTACAGCAACAACAAGATTAGGCTAAGTATGATCCTGTTCGTGACGCCACTTATGTAACGGGGAATTTAGCCCGTCATGTAGGGAAAATGGATTATGACTGCTCTGGAAGTTTGGACAACGGAAGATCTTGGTCCCCGCTCCCCAAACGTTTTAGCCTCGTTACACACTAATGTGTGAATGTGGTTTCTTACTTTATTGTGTTAGAAACACTATAGATTGGCAAGAGTAGGCTCCAGGTATGATAAATGTCACACGGTGGCTTCCTGAAGTGGAATTGCATATGTGAAAACACAGTGTGTTATGCTCCTCCCTCCCCAGATCTAATAAAGTAAGTGAAGCTTCCCTACTCCCTAGCAGCTCTCAAATAAAATATATACTGTAAATAAGTGCAACAAAAACAATCAAACAATTTAGTTCTTTAGATTTCGCTTTCTTATAATTGGTTATTTCTTCTGTTTAAGTAAAGAATAAAAAAAATAATAATAATTTACAGTCTTTGTGTTGTCTTTTGAATTCACACCAACACTTTCAACACTGAAGTTGTAAAACCCTTTCACTTGTGATGTAACAGATCCCTTTAGATAAATCAAAATTAGGTAGTTTACAACGTGACAATTTGTACAACCACAAATCCTCACCTTTTCAAAAGATAATCTTCGAACAATCACATTTAAAGAAAAATAAAATAAACACAAAAGAAAAACATACCATCAAATTCCACCTTGGAATAAACACTTATATGAAACGTCCCTTTAAATGTACTCACAGTTCACCGTTTATCAGTTCAGTCACTGGGAAAATAATAAGGAAAAATCAGGAAAATACCAGTTCGTAGGACGATGAATTAGAGTTCGTTGTCCGGACGTTGGGTGCGTTGCAATAACTGAAGATCACGTGTTTAAGTGTGCAAGTTCAAAAAAACACTCTCAACTTTGTCCAAAACTTTCACAGATAAACTGTCTCAAAAAGAAAACCAACCTGAAGATGAATCAAACTGGGATGTCACTTGAATGGCAGGGTAACGACAATCTTCAACCTTGAATCAGCGAAAGAGTCTCTGCATTAAGTGCGTACTGCGGCGATCTCAGTCTCACGTGCTCTGAAACGTGCGGGGAAACTCGAGGACACATGAACAGTCCCTTGGAACTATTAACTCGACGATGCTATTCGATCAAAACACAAGAAGTGCAAAATACAGCAAAAAGACATGTAACAAGTCTCTTGATGACAAAAATTAAGCGGGGTTTGCACTTTAAACGAACTCACAGCTTCCGTGGTCTTCACAATATGTCACTGCATCATTCTCACAGCCAACACATACCACCGGAACAAAACTGTCTTCAATATCAAACGTGGGTCACTATAACCCCCTCACTTAGTGCTGTTATTCTTTATTCGACTCCATCCTCGATAATGTTCCATTGAAACAACTTTAACGAACGAGCTTCTCGATCACAACACTGCATTCACTTCTGTATCAGTCGCACACTCAGAACGCGCGCTCTTCTTCGTCTCTCTCCGCTGCACTTTCAGCACTCGCCCAAAAAAGTAGACCGCTTGCCAAAATAAGAGTACCCAAAAAAAATAAGCTCCTTTCAAAATAATATACCCGTTACATTAAGTCTGTATGACCACAAATGACGGAGTATTTTAAGTTTATTCAGCTGCTATGTGAAAAAAAACGCGCAAATCACGCCGGCGTGATTGCCGACCCCAGGGGGTTAAAGACATAAAAGGAACTATATGCTGAAATTACGTAAATTTAATTTCTTTCACTTCCATTCTTAAATGAATGTAGGCATATCACTCATTATGTTTTAAAAAACACAAATGTCCTTGCTCCTTTAATATATGCATGGCTAATGAGGTAATTTGCATTGTCTATATATGGTTGAATGTGGGCGGAGAAAGGTTTTTTTTTTGCGTGCGCAAATTATTCCAGTACTCAGTATTATTCCAGTTTAATTACTGCTAATCATGGAAACTCAAAGTCACTTTTCAATATTTTAAACAAAAACACCCAACCACAGGATTCTTTGCCTCCCCATTTGTATACAACATACTTCTGTAATTCCATCATGTCATTCTTTAATGCTAAAATTTACAATATTCACCAACACCTTGATTACACTCCACACCATCTCCACAGCTTTTCTGACCCCCATCCACCCATACACACACTCTCTTCTTTTCACCTGCCCTCTCTCTCAGAACTCACCGAACTCATCCAGAAATCCAAATCGTCCACATGTCAACTAGACCCTCTACCTACACATCTTGTCAAATCCTGCCTCCCTTCTCTGCTCCCTATCATCTCTGCCATCATTCACTCATCTCTTACCACTGGAACTGTCCCCACATCCTTAAAAACTGCTGTCATTACACCTATCCTGAAAAAGCCTGGTGCTGACCCTTCCATTTTCAACAACTTCCGTCCTATATCCAACTTACCCTACATTTCCAAAATTCTTGAAAAAGAAGTTGCCACTCAAATACATTCTCACCTTTCTCACAACAATCTCTATGAACAGTTCCAGTCTGGTTTCCGCCCACTTCACAGCACAGAAACAGCACTAATAAAAATCACCAATGACCTTCTCATGGCAGCTGACTCTGGACTACTCACCATCCTCATCCTCCTTGACCTGAGTGCGGCCTTTGACACCATTTGTCATACCACCCTCCTCAAAAGATTGTCATCCATTGGTATTACCCACACTTCACTAAACTGGCTCACGTCCTACCTCTCTGGCCGCACTCAGTTCATTCAGCTTAAGTCATTCAAATCCACTTACTCTCCCGTCACTACAGGTGTGCCCCAGGGCTCTGTCCTGGGGCCCCTTCTTTTTATTATCTACCTTCTTCCCCTTGGAAATATTCTCTGTAAATTCAATGTTAATTTTCACTGCTACACGGATGACATCCAGCTCTACCTCACCACAAAGCCCACGTCCACTCTTCCACTCACTACCCTCACTGATTGCATTGCAGAAATAAAATCCTGGCTTACCCTCAACTTCCTTAAACTTAATAGTGATAAAACCGAGGTTCTCCTCATTGGTACCAAATCCACATTAGCCAAAACTAACAGTTTCTCCATCAAAATTGATAATTCCTCCGTCACACCTTCCCCTCAGGTTAAGAGTCTGGGTGTCATCCTTGACAGCACACTATCATTTCAACCACACATCAATAACATCACTCGGTCAGCCTACTTCCACTTACGTAACATTAATCGTCTTCGCCCTTCCCTCACCCCCCACACTGCTGCCATTCTGGTCCATAGCCTTGTCACCTCCCGCCTAGACTACTGCAATACACTTATTTTGGGCCTCCCTCACAAATCCCTCCGTAAACTTCAACTAGTCCAAAATTCAGCTGCCCGAATCATTACCCGAACCCCCTTCATCCATCACATCACTCCAGTCCTCCAGCAGCTTCACTGGCTCCCTATTCAGTTCCGTATCCAGTTCAAGGTCCTCTTACTGACATTCAAAGCCATCCACAACCTCTCTCCCCCGTATTTATCGGTTATCTACATGTTTCTACATGTTTCCACTCCATCTCGTATTCTCAGATCTTCCTCCACATTACACCTGTCTGTCTCACCTGCCCGTCTCGCCACAATGGGGAGCAGTGCATTCAGCCACTCTGCTCCCCGCCTTTGGAATTCCCTTCCACTTCATCTCAAAAACATGGATTCTTTCCCTCATTTCAAAACTGGACTCAAAACATTTCTGTTTAAACAAGCCTATTCGTTGTAGCACCCACTCATCTGTAATTCTACTTGATTTTAAACTGATTTTAATCTATTTTTGGTATAACTTTATTATTTGTTTATTGTAACTTTTATGTATGCCTGTACGGTGACCTTGAGTGTCAGCAAGGCGCCTTTTTAAATAAAATGTATTATTATTATTATTATTATCAGGTAGGATGTGATTTATAAAGTGAAAATTGCGTGCAGGTGTGTGTACGCACAGTTTTATAAATCTGATTTTTTTTTTTTTGCGTACGCCATTTTTGGCTGATATGGCTCAGAATCAAGCAACAAATGCAAATATGTTTATGTTTCCAATGATGATGGGGACACCTTGGTGTCAAAAATGTAATGGAGATCAAATGGCACAGGGGAATACTTTTCAGGATTGGTATAATACGCAGACATCAACATTCAATATATACCCTTTTTCTGGGGTGCAAAAGGTCTCTGCGGTAATAAGTAATCTTGATGGGGAAGCAAGGAGGGAAGTGTTAGCCTTGCCAACAGCACAACGTGCGACAGCTGATCAGATATTGTCATTCTTGAAAAGTATTTATGGAGATATTGTCCCCCTTGCAACCCTTCGTGCCAAATTTTTTACTCGTAAACAAAGGACAGATGAGAATGTTAGGCAGTTTGCTTTGGCACTTGAGTAATCGGTTGGAGAATAGGGGCGATGGCACCATTATGGGTAATGTTTTACGTGACCAATTTATTTTGGGACTCTGTGATGCAGGATTGTGTAGGGAACTTCGAGGTATGGTTAGGGCAGCTCCTGATAGTTATTTTGTAGAAGTCAAACAAGAAGCAATTCTACGAGCAGAGGAATTTGGGGAGGTAAGGCAAGCAGTAGCTGCAACAGTACAGTTAAAACCAGCCCCCGACACAACAAAACTGGTAGAGGAGATTAAACAGGAGGTCTTTTTGCAGTTAAAAGGAGAAATAAAGGAAATGGTTGCTGGAATGATTAAGGAAGTTTGTGAAGGAGTACAGCACTTATTGCCAAGTAGTGATAATGCAAGATCTAGGTATGAGTTAAGGAGGGGTCGAAGAAGCTCAGATCAATTTGACCATCAGGGAAGACCTATCTGCCGACGTTGTAAACAAGTTGGGCATATTAAAAGACGTTGTGGGGTTGGAGAGGGAGCACAGGGGCCTTTAAACTTTTAGAACCCACTGTACAGGCCCAATCAGTGGGTACATTGGGTAGTGGCCAATCAGAAAAGAAAGATAATTTAATAGGACAATGTCCAATTGTGGAAGTGGTGATACAGGGGGTTAAAACGCCTTGCTTAATTGATACGGGTTCACAAGTGACTACATTGACGAAAGCTATTTTAAAAAAATATTTTGAGACTAGAGGACCAACAATGTACCCAACAATTCAAAAGTTCAACTGGGAGCTGCTAATGGGTTAACGATTCCGTATATTGGATATATTGAGGTGGATTTTAATATATGTGGGAAAGTTATACCAAAAAGGGGAGTGTTGATTGTTAAAGACTCAAATGGATCAGTGTACCCAGGACTAATTGGCATGAATGTGATTAAAGAGTGTAGAGATTTCCTGATGACATAGTTGTGTAGGGGCAGAAGGTGAAGTGCAGGTTAAGGTGTGGCATCAGATGTTTTCGGTATGTGAAGATCTGTTAAAGTTTGCTGATGAGTCAGGACAGATAAGTTCAATTTACTGGCCGCGGGGAAGACGAAAGACAATACCAGCACAGTCAGAGGTAGTGATAGAGGCATGTGCATGGTTACGACCTGATAGGAAGGATTATGTGGGTTTAGTAGAACCTTGTCAAGATGTATTGCCGGGTCAGTTATTGGTAGCTAGATCACTGAGCACTGTTTCAAAGGGTAGAGTTATGGTCCGAATTCTAAATCTTTCTACAGCCCCAGTGACTCTTTTTCAGCGCTGTCGAATAGGGCAGATTTTTGATGTTGAGTTGTGTCCAAGTCAGCAAGGAGATGTAGAGTTAAGACCGTTGGATGATGAGACAGTGGAGGTGGGGGTGAGGCAGAATAGAGTGCAGGATGTAGAACAAGAACAGGATTTTCAGCCGGTGACTGTCCCATTAGACCCACTACAATTTAGTACTGAACAACAAGAGATGATTGCCAAATTGTTATCCAAACATCAGAAGGTCTTCTCAGAACATGAGGAGGATTATGGGTACACTGATAGGGTGCTGCATGTGATACCAACAGGCGAGGCAGCTCCAATTAGAGAACGGTATAACAGGATTCCACCAAAATTGTATCAAGAAGTGAGGGGACTTTTGAGTAACATGCTTGAAAATGGTATTATTAGGGAGAGCTATAGCCCCTGGGCAGCGCCTGTAGTGCTTGTCAGAAAGAAGGACGCCACCCTTCGTTTCTGTGTAGACTAGAGGAGATTGAATGGTGTTACCCATAAAGATTCGTACCCCCTCCCCAGAATTGAAGAATCATTGGCTTCACTGAAGCAATCTAGAGTTTTTTCAACATTAGTTCTAGCGCATGGGTACTGGCAGGTGGGGGTGCATCCAGCTGATAAGGAGAAGACTGCCTTTGTGACCCCTATGGGGTTATATGAATTTAATCGGATGCCGATGGGGCTATGCAATGCTCCAGGAACATTTCAGAGACTGGTTGAAAGTTGCCTGGGTGACCAACATTTCGAAACATTGTTGCTCTATTTGGATGATATAATTGTCTTCTCTCCTTCTTTTGAGGCCCACATTGCCCATCTGGATAAACCATAAACCAAACCCAAACCATAATTCTATAAGTACGTAGTTAATTACTATAACTCAGTATTTATTTGAGTAAGTACAAAAAAAAATGTAAGACTAAATTCTGATTTAAAGGTCCAATATGTAAGAATTTTGTATCACAATATCCAAAAAGCACTTTCACAGTGTTATATATTTCTTTGAATTGTGTACTTACATTATCCTAAATGTTTCCAATTTGTAAATTCAGTGAAATTCACAATTTTAAATAGAGCCCGTCACTTGTCGTCTTCCAGTGACATAATATCCGTGTTATCCCTAGTTTCCGCTTGTACTGCCATAGTAACCATGGCGACAGACATGGACAACTGCGTACCGTCTAGCAGCACGCTCACGCTGTTGTTGTTTCATTCAAACATTGGGGACCATGGCAAGCAGAGTTTGGGACAAAAGGAGAAATAAAACGAGGATCAATATCAGTGTGGCGTTTTCGAGATGCCGAGAGCTAGCGTCCGCGACCAACTTCGACTTGACACGCTCTTGCATGTACTTGATTAGACAGGTGAGCAAATGTACATAAAAATAATCAAATGTTATATAGCTCAACGTGATGAAATGTTAGACCACGCCACACAATACACCATTATGGAATAATAGATATATTACGGTTAGAAACAAATCACTGTATGACAAGAACTGGATGGAGAAAGGTATTTGGTCAGTGTCCCATTTAATTGATAGTAATAGTGGAATTATATCATATGAACATTTTTGTGTTAAATATAATCTCATTTGCAATCGGGCCAAATTTGTATCTATTACTAAAGCCATCCCTAATTCTGTTGTATGTCTAATTAAATAAATTCTCTCTTATTCTGTCTCTATGATCCCACAACTTTGTGATTTTAAAGGAAGCTAACTTTCAGACAAAACTGTTAGAAATAGATGCAACGACATTTCTAATCCTATAATAGCTTATAGAAACTCAATGTATGTATTGGATACACAACCTTGTTTGGTTCTCACGCAAATAAATCTACAAAAAGTTTTTGGATTCATCATCATTGAGCAAGCGCGTCTGGCAAATTAGTTTCCCCTGATCAGCCTCTCGGCCGACAAATTCTTTTGGCTTTCAGATTGACGCCCACACCCTTTACTTTGTTTGCTGTGGTGAAATGTGTTGAACTTAAAAATATTATTTAAAAATATATATATATTTCAAGCAATGTTTTTTTATAGATTTACTCTAAATATTGTTAGAAATTAATCTTTTTTTTTAAATCTTTTTTTTTAACCAGAGCGTGTTGCAGGCACGGCAAAGATACGCAGTACTCGTTCCCTCTCTAGAGAGAACAGAGGTTACGTTAGTAACCGAGTACATTCACTTACGAGAGTACTCTCGTACTGCATAATATCTTACGCTAGGGGAACACAGTGTAAAACGCTGTGCGTGCTGAGATCCAACACCAAAGTCCCAAGGGCAGGTGCCCGGGGCTCATATAGTGCATGATCACCAGGGACTCACAGAGAGTCCGGGAAGAGGGGCTCGAACAGCATCATTCCCGTAATAAGTAGCGTTCAATAAGGAGCAAACTATAAAGAATAGTGTTCCACACAGTCAGGGCGAAAAACTCGGCCTGGGGTGAAGAATATTATGTGTCTTACACACTGCCCATAAAGTTACTTAATCGATCAGCGAGCGGCGCTCAAGCAGTTTCAGTATTCTGAGCCGATAGCATCGAGGCAGACAGTACTGATTTATTAGAGCGAAAGCAGCTTAGCCTGCAAGGCGGGAACCTCTAGGTTATAAAACCTTATAAATGTAGACGGGGAGGCCCAGCCTGCCGCCATACAGATATCCTGCAAGGCAATCCCACTAGACCAAGCCCACGACGAGGCCATGCCTCTTGTGGAGTGCGCTCTGACACCTAACCAGGGCTCAACATAAAAAAAATCCCCACTGGCCCCCGGGGCCAGTAGATCAGAGTTTTGCTGGCCCCTTCTATATTTTTACTGGCCCTGAAAGAAATATAAGGAAAAGCATGGGAAACCATTTCTGGCATATCAGAATGGGTGCTGAACATAATAAAACGAGGTCACTCGCTGCAGTTCGCTCGCAGACTGCCGCACAGGGGCGGACTGGGACCAAAAAGTGGCCCTGGACTTTCTGACCCACAGCAGCCCACCACATCCCACATCATAACACATTGGCTCATTAATGTGCAGAATAATTTTTAACACTACTTATAGCATAAAAATATTACACAATACAAAAATAAATGCTATTTAAACATTTATTTTAAATAACACATATTAGATAATATTTGTAAAACAAAGGGAAACAAACAGAAGAACATTAAGACACACAACAATATTAATATAAAACTATCAAGACATTAACATTTTGCATTAACATGAATCCTCATGGCATAGGCTATTATTAGGCTATCATGTGATATTAAACTTGCTTATTTTCTTCCAGCTTTTAATCCATAGACAATTATTTGTAATTATCTGCTCAGATAAATTTGCAGTAACAGATCAATATCTCTCTCTCTCTCTCGCTGTAAAATTAAACGTGAAAGGGGGCGTGTTTCAAGATATTCAATGGAGTAGACCAAACTAATTAACAACAGGGAGGGAGGGCAATACACTCACATGCACACAAAACACACTCATTGTCGGCCGCGCCCGCGCGATCGATTCACTCATCCATTAGCGTAGAAAATAAATGTAATATTATGATTTCCGTCATTTTTAAAATATAACATTGGCCACATTGGCCAGTCCGCCCCTACGGTGAAAAGCGAAGTATCACATCTACTTCACGCCGAAATAGCGAAACTGCTGGGAAAAGGGGCTATAAAGACGAGTCGGGCTTTTACAGACGCTACTTTCTCGTCCCCAAAAAGGGTGGTGGTCTCAGACTCATCCTAGACCTCAGACGTTTGAACAAGCGCTTATGAAATGCTCGTTCAAATTGCTGACAACCAATCCTCGCGCAAATTCGCCCGTGAGATTGCATTGTTTATCTCAGTGGATCTGAAAGACGCTTACTTTCAGATACAGATAGCATCCCGTCACAGGCCATTCTTGATATTATTCGCCTCCGAGGGTCGAGCTTATAAGTACAATGTCCTGACGTTCGGTCTGTCCCTAGCACCTCGCAGGGTCGCACGTTCACGAAGTGCATGGACACGGCGCGCGCTCGCCCCCCAACAACGGATTATGCGAATACTGAACTACCTCGACGATTGGCTGATTTTAGCTCAATCGGAGGCAGAGCTTATAATTCACAGCCGGAATATTCAATTACCTGAAGTAACATTGACACTCTTCGCGCCATTGTGTGTGACGAATTGCTGTTTGTTTTGCTGATAGCCAGTGACTGGCCCGCACGGGCCAGTGACTGGCCAATCAACTAGCCCGACATACTCTTTTACTGGCCCCGGGCCATCGGGCCATTGCTTATGTCGAGCCCTGACCTAACGGGCACTGGAGGCCCTTAGAGGTGTAAGCCAGCGCAATAGCATCTACTATCCATCTGGATAGACTCTGTTTCGACGCAGCTAGTCCCTTAGTACTTCCGCTGAACGAAACAAAGAGACGCTCCGTCTGTCTGAAGACAGTCGAGCAAGACACATAAGACCTTATTGCCCTGACCGGTCAAAGGAAGCTTGCGTCCTTTTCCTCATTAGAGACCGGCAGGGCCGACAGGGAAATCACCTGTGCCCTAAACGGTGTGTTGAGGGATTTAGGAACGTACCCGTGCCTTGGTTTGAGTATGACTTTCGAGTCATTTGGCCCAAATTCCATACACGTCGCGCTCACTGAGAGCGCTTGCAAGTGCCCTATATGCTTTACCAAATCGAGAGCCAGAAGAAACACTGTCTTGAAAGACAAGAGTTTGATATCTATTGATTGGATCGGCTCGAATGGGGCACCTTTCATGGATTTCAAAACCGTAGAAAGGTCCCACATGTGGACTGAGGGAGGTCTGGGAGGATTCAGCCTCTTAGCTCCTCTAAGGAAGCGGATGACCAGATCGTTTCTTCCAAGTGACTGGCCAAGCGTCGGTTTAGTAAATGCTGCTATGGCCGCCACATAAACCTTGAGTGTGGATGGGGTTCTGCCCTTATCCAGTAGATCTTGCAGGAAGGAGAGAACCTCCGTCACCCCACAGTCTGGGAGTGATATGCCATGAGCTGTGCACCAGCTAGAGAACACAGACCATTTCGAGGAATAGAGCCATCTAGTAGACGGGGCCCAAGCCTGCGTGATCGTGTTTAACACTCCCACCAGGAGGTTAGCGGGTACCCCACCCCAAAGCTCTGGGTGAGGATGCCAGATCGAGCCTTTGGCCTGAGAGAGGAGGTTCCTCCTCACTGGTATCGGCCATGGCCCCATGGCATGCTTGTCAGCTGCATCAGAACTGGGAACCAAGCATGGTTCTTCCAGAACGGAGCCACAAGAAGCACTGAGCATCCGTTCTCCCTGATTCGCTCTAATACCTGAGGCAGGAGCGTGACAGGGGGAAAGGCATAGAGCGGGCAGCGGGGCCAGACGTGGGCCAGCGCATCCCTGCTCTTGGAGAAAAACTCTGGACAGTGAGCGTTTTCTTGAGACGCAAACAGGTCTACCTTCGCCCTGCCGAATGTCTTCCACAGCAGTTGGACTGTCTGCGGGTGTAGAGACCATTCTCCGGAACATTGTTTCTGGACAGTCTGTCTGGTGCCACATTCAGGTGGCCCGGCACGTGTGCAGGCAACGAGCGCAGATTGTGTTGAGCCTAGACCAGGAGGTGCTCCGTCGGCCTGTAAAGGTTTCGGTACCTGATACCTCCTTGGCGATTTATATAGGCCACCACCGGCATGTTGTCCGAACCTGGGTTATAATCGTTAACGAAAACGAACGAAAAAACGAAAACTAGATGGGAAAAAACATTGTCGTTAACTGAAATAAAAACGAGGCAAAACAAAAAAACGATAACTAAATAAAACTGTAATGTGTGGTCGACAAAACTAACTAAAATAAAATAAAATTATAGAGTAAATGTCCTTAGTTTTCGTCTTTGTCAATGTCTTTCCTTCGACGCTATTTAAAAACACGCAGAGAATTCGCTCAGCTGTGTTTCCTTTCCCTGCTCTCCCTCCGTCTCTCTGTCACTCGCATGCATGCGCGCGACACACACACACACACACACACACACACACACACACACACCCACACACACCCCTCCCCTCCTCTCAAGTCTCCAGAGAACGTCTCCATGTGAACGTGTTCGACGCGACGTTGAAGCAAGTTCGCAAAAGGTTGGTATCTCATGAACACCTTTACACAATCACTTACACAATCATCACACACATAAAAAGTGGTATACAAATATTTTATATTCTCTGAATATAATGTTCATATGAGAAGCAATTGGGCCTTCTTTAAAAAGTTAACTAGTCGCAAGTTTGAGGTAACTTAAAATGCACTTGTGTTGTCGTTGTCAAAACACTAACGTTAAGCTGCAGGGCTGGAATGGTAATCTGGCATTCCGGGCAAATACCCGATGGACCGACGTACCTTTTGATTCGATACATCTCGGGATTTAATACTATTTCTTTTCTTTTTCAACGGCCTTCTTATCTACATTGGCAGCCCATTTGTCCCATCCTTTTTAAGTTTATATTTTGTTTTATTACATGGCTTGGTTGAATTCCAATGTAGAATGCGGTCTGTTATTTCTTGATAACAGACCGCTGCGGAGTATAACAGACCGTTGCCATGAAAAACAGAGCGTTGCTATATGGACTCACAGAATTCTAACCGTAGACAGAGCGCACTATTTTCTTTGGCGGAAGCATAGCGGAAGCAATACAATCGTAAACTATCAATAAACTCCTTTTTAAATCAATATTTTGTTTCAAAGTAGTGATTTATTTGATAGGTAGCCATGTAATAAGCGGGATAATGTATAGCGAGTCGGTAGTTATTGGGAATACAACCCCTTCAGGCTGCTCAAGATCCCTCCGCTTCGCGTCGGGCTCCCGATTGCAGCCTGTTGGGGTTGTATTCCTATTGTATTGTATATATATAAAAAGACTAAAACTAATACTAAAACTAATACTAAAACTAATTAAAACTAAACTAAAACTAAGCATTTTCAAAAAATAATAACTAAACTAAACTAGCAAACCCACGTTAGAAACTAATTAAAACTAAACTGAATTTGAAAACACAAAGTTAAAACGAAATAAAAATAAAAACTAATGAATAATGCAAAACTATAATAACCCTGGTCCGAACGGACCAATACGCGGTGTCCTTTGATCTGGGTACAAAAGCGCCTCAGCGCATTGTCGACTGCCATCATCTCCAGGCAGTTTATGTGTAGAAGCTTTTCCCGTTCTGACCACTGGCCGAAAAACGGTCTGCCCTCGAGCAGCGCTCCCCATCCCGAGGTGGATGCGTCCGTAGACACCACCTTCACACTCGAGGAAGTCCCCAGGCTTACACCTGACCGGTACCAATCGGTCACTCTCCAAGATTTCAGAGCTGAGACGCTTTTCTGATCGATACCTTGAGTCGGAAAAACCGGAGGTCCACGCTCGACGCGGTACTCGCGCTTTTAGCCAGAACTGCAGTGGGTGCATGCGGAGCAGACCCAACTGGAGTACTGATGATGCTGAGGCCATGAGACCCAGCATTTTCTGAAACTTTCTGAGTGGGACTATAGTGCCGCAGTGAAAGGTTTTCGTCATGCGCTGAATATTCAGTCTGCACTGTGGCGATAGTTGTGCTGTCATAGACAACGAGTCCAGTTCTGTGCCCAGAAAAGATATTCTCTGACTGGGAGACAGTGAGCTCTTCGCCCAATTGACTTTGAGACCTAGATTCTCACGATGTTCGAGTAAGATGTCTACTTCTATAACAAACCTTGGAGTCAGACTTGACACAAATCTCACATTGGACACCCACATCCGCCACCTCTGTAAGGTCTCTTTCCTCCACCTTAAAAACATCGCCAAACTCCACCCTTCCCTCTCCCAACCGGATGCTGAGAGGTTGATCCATGCCTTTGTCTCGTCCAGGTTGGATTACTGTAATTCCCTCCTCGTCGGGATCCCTGGCAGAAGCCTGCAAATGCTTCAGCACATCCAGAACTGCGCTGCCCGGGTCCTGACGAGGAAGCGCAAATACGATCATATCACACCTGTTCTGAAATTACTACACTGGCTGCCCATTCAATACAGAATTCAGTACAAAATATGTCTCCTCACCCATCAGTGTATACATGGAACTGCCTCTGCCTATCTCAGTGAACTCCTCATCCCACACACCGTCACCCGAAACCTACGCTCCTCTACCTCTACCTACTGCCTGTACCAACCAAGGACTAAACTCTCCTCCATTGGAGATAGGGCCTTTCAGGCAGTCGCCCCACGGCTTTGGAATGCCCTCCCAGAGACCCTAAGGGCCTCACAAACTGTGGAGGTTTTTAAGAAGAGCCTAAAGACATTTTTATTTCAAAAGGCCTTTTAACTTTCATGATTTTAAATTTAAACTTTGTGGTGTTTAATTGCTATTTTATTGTTTTTTTGTGGCACTTTGGGACTGTTTTTAAACCCCCTGTTACTGTAGCACTTTGAGATTTCATGGAAATGTAAAGTGCATCATAAATAAAATGTATTATTATTATTATTATATGGTCCTGTGTTCTATTAGCTCTGAGCGTGATCGAGCTAGAATCAGCCAATCGTCCAAGTAGTTCAAAACTCGCATGCCCCGAAGTTTCAGAGGTGCAAGCGCCGCGTCCAGGCACATTGTGAAGGACAGGCCGAACGGCAGGACTGTGTATTGATATGCCTGGCCCTCGAAGGCGAATCTCAAAAATCGCCTGTGACGTGGCGCTATTTGTATTTGGAAATACGCGTCCTTCAGATCTATTGACATAAACCAGTCCCCTTGGCGAATTTGCGTGGTGATTTTCCTGATTGTGAGCATTCTGAACCGGCGTTTCGAAAGCACTTTGTTCAGCTGTCTTAGATCTAGAATGGGTCTGAGACCCCCGTCTTTTTCGGTACCAGAAAATATCTGCTGTATAGACCCCCTTCGCTCTGAGCTTGAGATAAAGGCTCCTATGCTCAACAGTTTCGCTATTTCGGCTCGAAGTAGATGTGCTACTTCCTTTTCTACCGTAGTTTCGATTCGCGCCGCGTAACAGCGGGGACGTCGAGCGAACTGTAGCGAATAGCCTCTCTTTATTATGTTCAGCACCCATTCTGATACCCCGGGAAGCTTTGCCCATGCACCTGCATAAATAGCTAGGGGTTAAATGAGATCTGAGCTCTCGCCGCGACGTGGTGGCGACCGGAGAGCTTCGGTATGCTGTAACATAGACGCCATGCTTGCAGCGTTCGAGGCGTGGGGCGCGCTGATCAAAAACCCCCGTGGGGTTTGTCATGTCTGTGAGTGAATGTGGGTGCGGGACAGTGGGCACATTTACTACATTGCGTTGGTTTAGTTTTTACAGAAACAGTGAGACATGCAGTGTGTAGTGTTTGTGGACACTGGGTCGTGGGCACATTCACTACATTTAATGCACAATTGACATGAGTCGATTTTATGTGTGCGGGCCCTGGAATGTGGCAGACTGTGCTTGTGTGTAGGAATGAGCACTGGGCTATGGGCATTTTTACTACACTCATAACACCATCGGCCATGGCCGGAATACCAGAAAATACACTCTTTATGAGATTTATCTGGGTCGCCGTAAAAACGGCGTTTGTGTGCAGGCAAACAGGCTGTCGTACCGGCTCGTTTTCTGCAAAATACACTGGAACAGTCGCATTTTCTGGAATTGAACGAGCAAGAAGTTTTGGTGGAAGTGTGGCCGCAGCGGGACTTGAACACTTTCGTTTTCCTAGGCGGGCTAGGAAGACTTTGAGGCCTCGGGCTTTATCACAATCTATGGCCGGGGCCCACGCGGAGGGGGGCGGCGGCCAGCAGAGCGAGAGCGTGGTCTCGGGTCCCAGGCATGTCGACGCTGGGAAGCGGCGGGCTGCGGCTGAGAGTTTCGAGTAGACGGCTGCTTTGTGCGACTTGCTGCGGAGCTGGAGCGCTTAGGCAGGAAGTGTTTCATGGCCTGTGACGTTTTCTGCACCTCATCGAGTCTATACGCGATATCTTTGACGGACGAACCAAAGAGGCCGGCAGAAGAAATGGGGGTGTCAAGGAACACGGTGCGCTCTGACTCCGACATCTCAGAAAGCGTCAACCATAAGTGTCTCTCCACTACGGTGAGAGAGGCCATTTTCCACCCTATGGCCTCTGCAGCGGACTTAGTGGCGTGAAGAGCTAGGTCCCTGGCGCTCCTCAAGTCCGGCACGCTGATAGCTCCCGGTCCTTCCTCATCCAGCTTACGGAGAAGGTCAGCCTGAAAGATCTGCAGGATGGCCATTGAGTGCAACCCAGATGCAGCCTGTACAGCGGCGGTGTAAGCGCGACTGTGCATGGCTGAAGTCGTGCGGCAAGCTTTTGATGGTAGCGCCATCTTGGCACGCCGTTCAGCGGAGGGCGGGCAAAGATGGGCCGCTACAGCTTCTTCCACAGGAGGAAGAGAATGGTATCCTCTGTTTTTAGCACCGTCCACCACAGAGAATGCTGCTGAGACAGAGGTATGCATTCTGGCTGAGAAGGGGGCTTTCCAGGACTTCGCGACTTCTTCATGAACCTCAGGAAAAAAAGGCGCGGGTCTTGAAGATGGCGAAACGCGGTCCCCTTGCAGGAAACATCCATCCAGCCGGTTGTGTGCAGGCACCTCGGGCGTCGACCACTCATGGCCGAGGCTCTCTACGGCCTGCGTGAGCAGACGCATCAGCTCTGCTTCAATGCTGGCCCTTTTCCCAGAAGGCTGGCGAGCAGAGGAGGCAAGATCCACAGAGCTCGACCAATCCTCACCGCCAGACGCCAGGATAGAGCAGCTGTCATCCTCCACAGACACGGCTTCTTCATCGTCATCCATTATGGAAGCGGCGGCAGACGGTAGTTTTACCCCATTTACGGCAAATTGTTGTCCCAAAACGTGTTTGCATTATAATTAGTCAAACCTAAACATTGTATTAGAAAGTGAATGCAAGGAAGCTAATTTTATAACCATTTTTTTAGTAAAAAAAAATAAATAAAAAAATAAAAAATAAAAAATGCAATTCATTAAATTATAACACTTTATGAAAAATTATTTTTAACAACTTCTGCTATTGAAACAAAAAAAGCTCAGAACGATGCCTGAGCTTCCAAGTGCTCAGTTTGTGTGTGTGTGTGTGCGTGCGTGTGTGTGTGTGTGCGTGTGTGCGTGTGTGTGTGTGCGTGTGTGTGTGTATGTGTGTCTGAAGGAGAAACACTGGACACACAATCCACAATCTCTGAGTATATTCATATCAGCCTCAGACATCTGACATAAAGCAGAATCAGGGGAATAATTCTCTTCAGAAGGAAAATTCTGTCATTATATTCTCCTCATGTTGTTTGGTATGCTGGTTTATTATTAAAGGGCATATTTGAGTTTTTCCATATATTGACCATCAAACCCCCCAAAATAATCAAAATATATGATAAAAATGCTCTATGCTTCATGCACGTAGTGTACTTTCATGGTAATTTTCTAATAATTTTTTGGGGTTTAATTATCAGTGTGTGAAATAAGTTGCATGAATAAATATTTTGTATGTACTTTTGCTTGGACTATAGTGTAGGTTTCTATAAGACTACTGTACTTTATATGAGCTTGATAGTGAATCACAATGACCTTTAACATGGAAAGATCTCATCAAAAATGTCTCATTTTGTATTCTACGTACAAAAATGTAAAAACATACAGGTTTGGAACCGCATGAGGGTGAGCAAATAATGATAAAAATGTAATTTTGGTTTGAACTATCCCATGTCAGATTTGTTTAAAACACTCTTGAGTCTAATAATATCGCAGGACACAAAAATGACTCTTGATAGTCATTACTAGTTATTTGTTTCGATTATTATTTATCGAGCATCAGTTTTGCCTTGATGATTAGGAGGCCATGATGGAAAGAGGCCAAGGGGCAAATTTGGCCAGGATGCCGGGGTTACACTCCTACTCTTTCAAAGGACATTTCGAGGAGTTTGAGGACATTTGGGAATTTTTAATGACCACAGAGAGTCAGGACCTCGGTTTAATGTTCACCTGTAAAGGGATAGTTAATTCAAAAATAACAATTCTGTTGCCATCCTGTTGTTTCAAAGTTTTAAGACTCATTTTTATGTGGAACATATTTTGAAAAATGTGTCAATTTTGTTTTGTTTTTGTACATACAATGGAAGTCATTCATCAGTAAGTAAAGAAGTCATACTGGTTTCAAACGGGTGAGTAAATGATGACAGAGTTTTCATTTTTGGGTGAACTGTACCTTTAATCTATTCGTTTCAGGAGAGTGATTCCCAAGGTGTATGTGGAAAGATTTTGATGTTGCTTTATACATATGTGATATTTATATAGGAAACCGTGATGTTTGCCGTTTATAAAGGGAACTTGAGCCTTAAACACCGGCTGTATACAAAATAACCAAGACATTAGGAATAACACAGAATACTCACAAGAGGCTAGCTTATATACATTTTATTAGGCCACAGATACATTTGTAGAGGTTTATTTCAGGCATTGTTGCAGTACTGTAGTAACCTGTAATGACAATAATCAAACTTTCCAAATTAATTTTAAAGCCTTGCAAATGAAATAAAAAAGCTAAAGACATCAAAGAGTAAAAAACTCTATTAGCCTAAACTGGCATATATTATTCACTCATTGTTTGCACTGTCGTGTCTTTATTTAACTGAAAGCCTGTAATAAAAAATAAAAAAAATCACAGGAACTGAATATTTCACAACACCCCAAAGTGCCTTTTCATTCAGTCACTTTGATGCTATCACAAGAAATAACAATGACGCCTGATGATGTCATGCGATTTTGGAAGCATAAATAGCGGATCGGAATCAATCTGTGAGACAAACTGTCTGATAATACAGTTTATTTCATCCAGACTTTGATAACCAGCACAATGACTACAGAAAAGAAAACACTTGGAGGATGGAGCCCAGAGGCGCTTGTCACTGAAGAAGTGAAGAAGATCTGCATTAAGGTACGAGACAGAAAATCACTCATGTAGTAAATGCAGTTTTTGTTAAAACGCAGCCTAGTAAAATTATCAATTTTGGTGCCGTGATGATATATTTTTACAAGAGTTTTCTGATATCTGAATGCTAGATGTAACTCCCTATAGAGACTAATAAACTCAATCTTTTTAAAATAATAATAATATAGATTAATATATAAATCTGCATTTGTTTATTTAGGAGAAGCCACTCATTGAGAAGGAGACTAAAGCCAATTTTAAGGGTTACATTCCTTTAACCTTTAGGCATCAGATTGTGGCAGGGGACAACTATCTGGTCAAGGTAAATGAGTGTGTGTTTTGTTGTTGTTTATTTGTTTGTTTGTTTTTTATGGGTTTTAAACTTGTGATTTCATCACTTAAACTCCAAGGCACAATTTGTATGTTTCTATTATGTTTCTATTATTAAAAAAGTTAAAATGCATCAAGTCACTGTATAAAGTTTCTCTGCATTTGTATAAGATTTTCTCAACTTTGTAGAGTTGCTGGACACTCAAATCTAGTCTACAATGGTCACTGTAGCAGAACTCGCAGAGATGTGCTTAGGTCTCTACTGATGTGAACAGGCTTTTATATGGAAGAGATCACTTGGAAATCTCTCTCTCTCTCTCTCTCTCTCTCTCTCTCTCTCTCTCAGGTGTATGTCGGAGTAAATGTGTGCGTTCATGCATTGATGTTTCAAGCTCTCCCCTGCAATGGAGGGGGACTGACTGTGACTAGAGTCCAGTACCCTAAAACCGCCAGTGACCCTCTGGTCCCCTTTGAAGTTAAACACTAACCGCATGCAGAGAATAGTCGGTCTGATATAATATAAGACACACAATGAGCTGCCATACTGTATAGAGGAACTATAGAAAACTGTTTCATTCCTCAATAATAAACTCAATATTCAAACCCTCAGTGCCTGTGTCAGTGTGTTTATGTGAAGATGCAAACTACACCAAATTCACTTCACTTTACTGTTTTATGCTAAAATAATAAACATAAAACATAAAAAAATTCCACATCATTCCAAATCTTTAAAAACAAAAAGGAAAAAAGGGCGATAAAATAATGTAAAATGACATTAATTTTTCAAATTTTAAGATTTAATTGACTGTCTGAATGACTTATTTAAAGGGAAAAATCTTTTCTTCTTTTTTTAAAAATAAAGTGTGGATGGCATTAATTTTGTATATTTAGACTGCACTGACTGTCTAAATGAATATAAGTTTAAAACATTTACTGATATACAGACTGTATTTAACACTGTATAAACTGAAATCGTGTTCATCTCAACCTCCCCAGATAGCATGGTGACATTGATACAATGTTGAGGTTTGATCCTATTCATCATTTTGGTTGAGATTTACATTTCAATTTTTGATGAAAGCCAAAAGCACATATGGTTGGAGACAGTGACATTGAACTAACAGTGATTTGTAGTTGATGAGCACAATATCAAGCAGGTATCTCTGCAGAACACTTGTGGGTGTTTCTCAATCAGTGGGGCGTTTTCAAACCACAATGGGCATTTTCAACCGCTTTACCCGATTTGCTCTAATCCACTGGGGGCTTGGTGTAGGGGTGAGCCTTCATGATTTTAGCAAGTCTGTTGAAAAATGGTTGAATTTTTTTTATTGTAGTTTGAAATTGGCCACTGATTGGTAATCGCCTATCTTGGTTTTGCATGTGCACTTCTCAGTAGTCGAATACTTCCTCATAAGAGAGAAAACAGGTGCATCCTGAAGTCTTGTTTGTTGAAGCAGCCGATCTCATCCCAAGGCGTCATATACTGACGCTTTGACAAATCGTCTACATCCAACGCACATGGCATCCTTTAGCGTCAATATGAGACGCAGATATAAATGGGCCAGAAGGCGCCTCCTAGCGGTCTAACCCTAACCCTACCCCAGACCTAAACCCAACCATAACTGTGCGTGTCATATTGACGCTAAAGGGTGCCATGTGCGTTGGATGTAGACGATTTGTCAAAAGTGTCAGTATATGACGCCCTAGGATGAGAATGCGTTGGACATACTTACATGACTTCTCTAGCACAGTTTCCAACAATGGTGCATCTACCTTATTTTTCTGTTCCTTATTTTGCATTTAACATATTTCTTGAAGTGCAGAAGACATGAACATGAGCAAGAATGTTACACTGCAAACATAACCCATGTCTTGTATCTGTCAGTGCTTGCATGCAGAGCACATTGCTCCTTTAGTTGGAGTGAAGGCAGATGAAGATAGACAATTAAAAACAAAAAAAAGAGAAGCACCCTCCTTGTAATGCTGACATTGATTATACACTGAGTTGTTGTCGACAGCAGAATCACCTGACCTGGGACTAGATATCCTGTGCCTATAATCAGGTAATCATTCATATTCCTGAATCTGTATTTGAGAAATGTAACTGATTTCAGTTTAGCTTGTTTCCACTGAAACACAATAGCAAAAAACATCTTGTGTTTATTAAGAAAGTGATTGACATGGCTATTTTGTGATATTTAAAGAGATTAAGGTATATAAGGTGAATCTGCCACCATCAACTTTCTGGTTACCAACATTCTTTAAAATATCTTATGTTGTGTTCAAAGAAATAAACTATTTTGTGTTCAGCAACTCTTTTTTTAAAGTGAATCATATTGTGTTTAGTATATTAACATTCTTTGAATGTGACTGTGTGTATGACAACTGAATTGACTTAATTTTTCAGATTTCAGAGAACTTAAAGGAAAAGAGGCAGTAGTCTGATGTAAGACAGGTTTTTAAAAACCTGAACCGTTGGACCGCTGTGACATCAGACTTCTGAAGCCAATTTACTTTTTAAAGGTTGAAATGCTTTTGTCCTATTTCTCCCCCTTTCTTTTTTAAAGAATGATCTTTTAATATATTTTTGTCATTGATTGATTGAATAAAATAAATTGACTCAACTGCTGGAAAGTTGTCATTTATATTTTAAAAGGTTTCCGCCACATTTTGAAATGGTCAGGAATTTGTTGACGCACCATTGAAGTGTAGTTGAAATATTCAAGTTGTTTCAACATTAAACTTGGCACATCAGATGGCAACATTGTTTGACGTTCCTTTTCAGTTGTATTTTCAGTGTTTCAACAAAATGTATTTAGAATCAACATCACATTGTAACATTGATCAAACCATATTACCAAAGATTATTTTTGTTAATTTCAGTGTTAATTCAACAGCTGTGATGTAGATTCAACATCATTGTGTAACATTGATTCAACAATATTATTTAATATTTTTGTTCATTTCAATATTAATTCAGCATCGGTGGTGTATAATCAATCATAGTGTAATGTTTATTCAATAGCATTACCATTGATTTTTTGTTCAACATAGTTTCAACATTACCTGAGGGTGCAAAAGGGATGTTGATAAAATATCACTTGTAATGCTAAATAAATACTATTACCGTTGATTTTTGGTTGTGAAGAATAACAAATTTATTAAATGTTTAATTTAGGAAACTGCAAAAGTGAAGAGACTAAATGTTTAGATCAGCTGCGAAACTTCCAGCAAGAGAGTCCGGTCAGTCCTGTTTTCGGTATTTGTTAGATTACTGAAAACTGGCTCTTGGAGCTCCTGTTTCAAGCAAGAGAATCCTGCCAGTCCTGTTCTCGCGTCTCAGTGTTTGATTAGTTATGCTAACTGGGTCTAAAGCAGGTTGTAAAACCTGTAATACTTCATTTCTCATCACAATGTAAATCCTTGCCCCTAAATGTACATAAATTGAAAGTACACTGTTACAGTTCAGACTGTTTTGGAAGAACTTGCAGCCGCGCTCAATAAAGAAGAACTTCTGCTTGAACGTGATCCAAAAGTCTCCTGTTCTCTGCTTAGAAGAAGGAAAAAGTTTCCTACAGTTGAAATCTCAACATTGCTTCACCATTAACTGAGGGTGCAAGAGTGATACTAAAGTAACATCACTTTCTAACGTTAATTCAATGCAATTAGCATTGACGCATCAACACTGAGTCAACATTGTTTCATTGATTACATGCTATCTGGGCAGTCAATGGTTTATTGATTACAGACTTATTCCCAGTGCATGTTGGACTCCGGCAGGGCTGCGCTTTGTCGCCGGTTCTGTTCATAATTTTCATGGACAGAATTTCTAGGTGCAGCCAGGGGCCGGAGGGTGTCGGGTTTGGGAACAACACGATTTCGTCTCTGCTCTTTGCAGATGATGTTGTCGTGTTGGCCCCTTCAGACCAGGACCTTCAGCATGCACTAGGACGGTTTGCAGCCGAGTGTGAAGCGGCTGGGATGGGAATCAGCACCTCCAAATCCGAGGCCATGGTCCTCAGTCGGAAAAGGGTGGCTTGCCCACTTCAGGTTGGTGGAGAGTTCCTTTCTCAAGTGGAGGAGTTTAAGTATCTTGGGGTCTTGTTCACGAGTGAGGGAAGGATGGAACGGGAGATTGACAGACGGATCGGTGCAGCTGCTGCAGTAATGCGGTCGATGTACCGGTCTGTCGTGGTGAAGAAAGATTTACCGGTCAATCTACGTTCCTACTCTCACCTATGGTCATGAGCTTTGGGTCATGACCGAAAGGACAAGATCCCGGATACAGGCGGCCGAAATGAGCTTTCTCCGCAGGGTGGCTGGGCGATCCCTTAGAGATAGGGTGAGAAGCTCGGTCACTCGGGAGGAGCTCAGAGTAGAGCCGCTGCTCCTCCACATCGAGAGGGGTCAGCTGAGGTGGCTCGGGCATCGGCTCCGGGTGACTCCTGGACGCCTTCCTGGGAAGGTGTTCCAGGCGCGTCCCACCGGGAGGAGACCCCGGGGAAGACCTAGGACACGCTGGAGAGACTATGTCTCCCGGCTGGCCTGGGAACGCCTCAGTGGCTAGGGAGAGGGAAGTCTGGGCATCTCTGCTTAGACTGCTGCCCCCGCGACCCGGCCCCGCATAAGCGGAAGAAGATGGATGGATGGATGGATGGATGGATGGGTTTATTGATTTTAGGAACAGGTATAATAGTTTAAGTTTTCCATATAGTTGGTACTATGTGCTGGTCTAAAGATATTTGGAATAACAAAGTAAAAACCGAGTTTTTTAACACTCGTCCACAGATGCTGTCAGGCATCACAATTGTTCATCACAATTAGTATCCTCACTATTCCCCTCAAAACCTTAACCTATTTGCTAGCTCCATATCCCCATGCACTTTTACCATCTGTGATTGTCATATTTGTGTTATACTTTCCTTTACTTTTATGTGGTACACTAATCATCATCCTAATACCTTCCCATGCCTGTTTAGAATTTCTCTGTGACATTTTAGCTTCAATTTTTCTGTTTATATAGGGCCTTATCTACCTTAAAGGGGTGGTAAAGTATGATTTCACTTTTCTAACTTTAGTTAGTGTGTAATGTTGCTGTTTGATCATAAACAACATCTGCAAAGTTACAACGCTCAAAGTTCAAAGCAAAGGGAGATATTTGCTTTTAAAGAAAAGGACTACAACAAATGGCTAAATACACACGATATTCCTCCGGGGTAAGTGACATCAGCAACCCTATAATTTACATAAACCCCGCCCCCGGGCACCCCATGGTGAGAAGAGGAAGAGTTGTTGTATAAGAGTACATTTGTGAGTCAGCTCAAACTTTAGCATCCATCTTTTCACATGCAATAGAAAGTCACTCTGTGTGCATCTCACAACAGTTCCTATATACGCTGAGGGGCTTACCCCCCAAAGTGTCTTTCGACACAGTTCTCGTTCCCTTTCTCAGGGAACAAGGGTTACAGTCGTAACCCGAGACGTTTTTTATGGATTTGGAATTGGTATCACCTATTCTTTAGACTTTTGTTCAATGTTACATAAAATAAGGAACCACAAAGACCAATGTGTTCAATACAATAATATCTTCACATACAAACTCATCATGATATCTGCAATCAATAGTCAAACATCTAGATACAACATTGCAATTCTCATGATAACTTTCATTAACTCTACAATAAGTTAATTGGTAACGCTTTAGAATAATGGTCCGTCATTAATAAGTAACTATATGCAGGAGGTAATGCAGGACTACTTATTCTTCCCCACCAAGAAAAGGCTTTTGAAAAAAATGTTGTTTGCATTTCTTATCTTCTTATGTCGTTAGTTACCACAATCAATGTATTTGTTTTTCTCAACACATCCCATAGTTTTTAAAATATCAGCCTCAAATGGTTGATTTGTCACTTAAAATTTCATAAAATTCATACACATACTATGAAAATCAGAAAATATGAACTATAATACTACTATAATTGATTTAAAAACATAATAAAAAAAAAATTATATTGAATCTTCTTTATTTATTGAAGTATGCCATCCATCTAGTAATTGTAAAAAAAAAATGTGTGTGCGTGCGTGTTTAATGGCGTCGTTCAGGTTTATGTGAATGCATCATAACATTAATAATTATGACATAGATGCTCGAGAAAAAATGTATACAGTAAATACTGTAGATGTATTATACCTTATGGGAACAGTCCCCTTCCCTCCAAAAATAAACACACAAAAAATTTATTCAATTCAAATATATACTAAGTATACTAAATATATACTATATTATAAAATAATATGACTAAGTAATGTGTAACACAAGAGTTACTTAACACAGGGACAGGTTACTCTAGGCACCTTATATTGGACCAGTGACTAGGTTCGTTACAGGAGGGTAAGTGGTCAAGGCACACAAGGACACAGAGAATAGCTGGAAATGACCCAATGTATTTTGTTGGTGCAAAAGTAATAATGATAAAACAAATGTAATACAACCACAACAACAATAGAAGAAAAATTACTAAAAACAAATGAAATAATTGTTATTTTCAATCCCTTGTTGTTCTTTTTGGTATCCTTGAGCTCTGTTCGCTATTTAAATAGGTTTATAAATAGCTTTCTTTTCTATTTGTTTCTAGGTATTCGACTTATATTTCAGTTGTTTAGTTTCTATTTCGGTTTATAGATATTTAGTTTTACTAACTGTTAGTTTAATAAGAGCTTTTCTTATCTTTAGGTTTTTTATATCTTTATATAAAAGATCATAGAAAATATAAACCCAAATTAAAACAATGGAAATAAGAAAAGAAAAGTACAATATTACAATAGTTCAATTTGAAACTATTTGAAAACAATCCCACAATTCCAACAAGGTGTATAAATGAATGTTCCTTTGTCATCCAAGGTGAAAAAAATATGTTAGCGTGTGCAAAAGTCTCTTGGTGTAGATGAAAGCTTTGTTTCAACAGTCAATAGTGCAAAATACTTGACTAGTCAGTCAGGTCCTACCAATCAGAATATATGCAATAAATTGGATTCCACCTGATCAGTAGAAGCACTAATCCATTGGAACGCACAGGATTACTCCGTCTGCACTTCTCAAGTTCACAGAGGTTCGGTTGGGAGGCTCGCCATCTCATTGTATGAAGGGTTTGATCCAATCACACAAAAAACCTGACCTGTTTATACAAATAGCGTCTTACTCTTAAAGGGTTAGTTCACCCAAAAATGAAAATAATGTCATTAATGACTCACCCTCATGTCGTTCTAAGCCCGTAAGACCTCCGTTCATCTTCGGAACACAGTTTAAGATATTTTAGATTTAGTCCGAGAGCTTTCTGTCCCTCCATTGAAACTGTATATACAGTATACTGTCCATGTCCAGAAAGGTAATAAAAACATCATCAAAGTAGTCCATGTGACATCAGTGGGTTAGTTAGAAGTTTTTGAAGCATCGAAAATACTTTTTGGTCCAAAAATAACACAAAATAAGACTTTATTCAGCATTGTATTCTCTCCCGGGTCTGTTGTCAATCGTTCACAGTTACGCTGATGGCGTAAGACGCTGATGACGTAAGACGCTGATGACGTGTTATCTGGTGCGCCCGAGCTTCGTTTACAGTCTGAGGGAGACGCACGCTATATTCAAGCTATTCTACATTGTTTGCGTGGATATCATTTTTTTAATGGTGCGTAAATGTGCATGTCGCGGATGAGACACTTTTACAGTGTGCGTTTCCCTCAGTCTATAAATGAAGCTCGGGCGCACCAGATAACACGTCATCAGCGTCTTACGCCAGCAGCGTAACTGTGAAGGATTGACAACAGACCCGGGAGAGAATACAATGCTGAATAAAGTCTTATTTTGTGTTATTTTTGGACCAAAAAGTATTTTCGATGCTTCAAAAACTTCTAACTAACCCACTGATGTCACATGGACTACATGTGATCCGTCGCAGTACACAGTGTTACAAGGTAACCTATGGTTATGCATAGCGCTAGAACGACTTCTAGGATACTTTTTCTTCGCGTCAATGATGAAAAAGGATTGTTTACCAAGCAACTATAAAAATTTTAATTTACACAAATAGGCTGAATTACCTGTCGAGAAGAAATCAGGCAACTTCCGCGTCCGTTTTAAAATCCTTGCTCCTCGTGAGCTCCTCTCATCTTGGAAAAGCCACTTCAATATTGACTTTGGTCTTGTTGATTTGCCTGTCCTTGGCGACTCTGTTACATGTCCTCGAGAATAGGCGTCATCCTCCATCTTCAAGAGGCTTTCAAATCTGCCGGTGTTGTGCCGAATTTCGACCCCCTGCCAAATTATTACCCCCCTTGTTGAAGTCAGTACCTGATTGCCTAATCCTAACCCCACCCCTAATCCTAACCCCTCCCCCACAACTAACCCTAAACCTACCAATGCTAGGGGGGTAATAATTTGGCGGGGGTCGAAATTCGGCACAACACCGGCAGTCGCGAGTAATCTCCCCTCGCATTCGTCACGGTGTCACTGAGTGTGAAAGTGCGAAAGGCGAAGCTTGAATGTCCAGGTATGTCCCTCTTTGGCTAATGTAGTTTCAAGATGGATGCGCAACATGGCTGCCGTCATTCGAGCCACTCACTCGTATGTATTATAAATGGCAGATTCTACGCTTATGAGAATACTTGATTAGTTGATTGAAGTAATTACACATGAGTGAGCACATATACTTTTGAAAGAACAAAGTGTTTTTTGCTAATCAACTTAAAATTACACAGTGCAGCTTTAATACAATTTGGGACTTTTTGTTCTAGGAACATTTTGTCCCAATCTTCAAGTAGGTACTTAAAAGAGTTTAAAGAATAAACAATTTATTAATTTACTAACATTATAGAAATACATTTTAGAGTAAATAACATTGCTCAAAATATTTTCTTTTTTTAAATAATATTTAAAGCTGCAGTCCGGCACTTTTTTGGGTTTAAAAATATCAAAAAAGACATTTTTGAAAAAAAACGTAACCAGCCAGTGTTCAAAACAATCTGCTTGCCTTACCTCAATTCAAAACGGTAATCTTGTAATAATGATTTTAATTCCAGTGGTACTGGTGGATTTCCGCGGGAATTTCGAGCATGTCTTTGCGTCATTACGTCACTTCTGTACACATAGAGAAGGAGTCCCCGGCTAGCGTGTGTGGATGATGGAGGTGGAGATTTAGCTTAGCACTTGGTATGGCGGATCCCGAAAGTTTAAAGCGACAATCACCAGTGACAACTGGAGATTCACCAGTTGTAAAACCCAAAGACTTCGGACTTCAGAGTGGCTACAGAAAAAATATATTTTTCACGTTTTGACGTGATATAAGCAATCGTTAGATTTAATCAGCATGATATAGCCTACTGCAATAAGCCTAATGCTTCCCCCCACCCCCCGAATTTGGTCAGAACAAAAGTGAATGTTACTTACTTGTTCAGATGAGATTTACCGATGAAAATTCTAATGTTGACACTTTCAAAAGGTATACTCTGACATTGCTGATGACAGTACAGTATCCACAGCGACGCGGCAGGTTCTCCTCAATACATTGTGTTCATCCGCGCTGTTTCATGCCGATTTACTACCCACGCACAGTTAATAATTCCGCGAATAACTGCAATTGCAGATTTCTAACAGAGATGGCGACAAAGAGGAAAAACGACGGACTGCAGCTTTAAGTTCAACACATTACAAGAGCAAACACTGCCATAGTAACGGGGAAATAAATAAATGAAAAATACAAGGTGACTTATCACTAATCCAAGACATCAAAATATTTTTCCAAATTAACAAGTTAAAAAGTAATGTTTTTTTATTTTTAATTTACAAGGAATATGTGACTCAATTTAATGACAACTTTGGAGAAATAGGCTTTAATTTATATAACAGTCTCATAAACTGTTGTTGTTGTACATTGTACCCTGTGCCTTGTATTCGAAGAAGAGTGGAGAATTAACTGAATGTATAAGGTGTGATATGTAAGCAGTGTGAGATCTTTAGCTGAAGCACTCTTGTCCTATTGCAGAGAGAGTCCAAAGCCTTCTCCCGTTCCTCTCCTGAAACGTCCATCCAAAACTCCCTCTCCGGGCAATCTGTGCTTCAATGTTTTAACTCTATCATAAGAGCATAAAGCTTTATGAAAATAAGAGATCTGCTTCAGTTAAGGAGGTTCAGGAGGATCTTCTCAACAATGAGTTGGGAAGCGTCGTGCTTTTGAACACATAGGGCCCTATCTTGCACCCAGCGCAATTGACTTTGAACACCGACGCATGTATCATTCCTATTTTGCACCCGCGCACAGCGGACTTTTCCCTCCACAGACGTCGGTAAATTAGGGAATGAACTTGCGCTCGCGGGGGCGGTTCAGCGCAAAGAGGAGGCGTGTTCCGGCGCAAAACTTCCCTGGTGCAATTTTCCAGTTTTAGAAAGCAATTGCGCCACTGACCAAGAAAAAAACAGTCTAAAGACAGTGGCGCGTTGCGCGTTAGTAATATGGTATTTTAAGGGCGCGTGCTTGGCTATAATGTAGCGTGTTAACGCGCATCCACTTTGATTCTCTAATAATTATAAACAGACGCAGCAGTTTTCATTTTTGCAAATCATACATTATTACAAGGAAAAATATTAACACACGAGGGAAATCATTGTTGTGTCCGTGAAGATGTGAAAAAGATCTATCTAGATTATTATTATTTTTTTATCTAGATTAGGCTACACATTTACCCAAATTATACGCCTGTTTAACCGAATCTAATTTGGGTGTGGTTTCTCCCATCATCCAATTGTCACTTCTCTGTGTTTTACGGCCCTGACGAGAACGTCGGTCTCCTCGGCTGTGAACCGCTCCTGGCGTGCGCCGGCAAATCCGCCGTTATAATAGCGATCCGCCATGGAACAAGCGCGCCTGCTCTTAAAGGGAATGTGAGAGGACGCTCTGATTGGTTTATTTCACGTTAAGCCCAAACCACACCTATGAATAATGAAGCTACTTCAGACCCCAACCCCTTTTAGATTTGCGCCAGGCGCAAGAGTCATTTATCCCGCCGGGAAAATAGCAACAGCGCCCGGATCCGCCCACAAAGTTACTTGCGCTTTGCGCTTTGACACTTGCGTTTCAGATCGTTAAAATAGGGCCCACAGTCTAGAAGTTGTAAGAAAACCATCCTGAAAACCCCAACAGACAACAGATCTCCTTTAAAACAAGGTTTGATCAAGTGTGTTCACTAGATGTCGTATGTCATACAAGATTGACTCATGTACTTTTGCTTAAAGGTGAAAAAACAACTCTGTGTGTTTCTGCATTTACATTAAACATATTTTAGTGGACTCTCCTTTTATACAACATTTTTATGTAAAGCTCACTTAACGACTTGTTTAGTCACGTCCCCTTCTTGTGTAGGGGCAGCAGGGAGCATACAGTATATTATTAAAAAGGAAAGAAAAGCATATCTCCAAATTAAGCGAAAATGAGAGAGACTTGGTACTTTTTACTTAAAGCCAATTCATTTTATTATTTGTTTTCTGCTGTCTAAACTAATAAACTCGTATTTTTTTTTAAACTAATAATATAGATGAATATAATATGTTTGTCTATTTATTCAGGTGAAGTCAGACATAGAGAAGCTGTCTGGAACTGATTTTGATGTGTACACTCCTATAAGCTTTGCTTCTCAGAAGCTTTATGGAGGAACACCCATGTATGGATTTGGAATTGGTATCACCTATTCCTTAGACTTTTGTTCAATGTTACATTAAATAAGGGACCACAAAGACCAATGTGTTTAAATATCTTCACATACAAACTCATCATGATACCTACAATCAATAGTCAAACATCTGGATACAATATTGCAATTCTCATGATAACTTTCGTAGAATAATGGTCCGTCATTAATAAGTAACTATGCAGGAAGTAATGCAGGACTAATGAGTAGTATCATGGGCGTAGGTTTAGGGGGGGACGCTAGGTACTAGTCCCAATCAATATTTTATAATGACAAAATTGTCCCCACCAATATTTACTCCTTTTTCCTGCATAGATAATTACGCCGCTGTGATATTACATGCGCTTCCTGAGGGCTGAGGCACACGCGCGCGGTCTCTTGCTCTCTCTCCCTCTCTGCCATGCACGCGCTACGTGGTTTGGAGCACAGTCTCTGTCTCGCGGGCGCGCTCGCTCTAGATTCCGTGAGATTTTAACTAATTCGCGGCCATCAGTGAGCCGCTATCAATATGTGGGAGACTCCCGGGATGTCTGTATTTCTATACTGAAATAATATCAGCATTATAATTATTGATTTTCATTAGGCAATTTTTTTGGTGCCCCCTCAGCTCTTGGTGCCCTACGCACAGCGCGTGATGCGTGTGATGGGAGCGGTGGCGCTGAGCATACATTTAATAAAATTAGGGGGAAAATGCCATTCATAAAGGTAAAACATTTTTATTCTGATAAGATTGTTTTCCAACCGTGACGTAATGAAACATTGACCATTTAAGTTTGAAGAGAGTAAAGCCTCGTAGGCTATTAATGAAATGTAATTTTGCCAAAAGAAGAACTTTTATTTTAAATAAATGTTATTTTTAAATCACCCTACTACAGTGTGACATTTTACCATATTATCATGCTTAACACTGATCATTTGAATAATTGTAATGTTATGATCAGATATCTAAATCAGAGAATATCATAGGTTTGGGCGGGTGGATTATTTATTTTTAACAGCGGATTCTGGTGACTCAAAGTGCACCAGATTAATGAATTTATCTAGACTGGCTAACGCCAGACCCAATTCTCGTTGAGACTTGGGTCTGGGAACCCTATGTGCATTTTCTCGTATTTGAGGCGTGGTTTACGAATGCGCCGGCGCCGTTTATTGGGTGCTAAGAATGTCTATCAAATGCACCTCATAGCCAATCGTTTCCATTATACCAGATGACGTATGTAGAGAAATGGTTTAACGCCAAACGCTGCTCTTTTTTCTAAATAAAATTGCGATCTAAACTACTTAGAACAATATCTAAGGCTGCATCAAAAGGTAGCTTCGCGTCTGCTGCCATGTTGACTCCATAGATATAAACAAACTGCTTAGTTGTGTCGCAAAGATGTCGTCATCGTCTTGCTGCTCCCTCCCCGTTCTGTGATTGGTTCCCTAAACGAGGCGAAAATCAGGTCCATGGTTTCCAGACTGCCTTTCAGCGAGAATAAAATCGCGCTGCGCAAAGGCAGTCTGGGGAAACCCAGGCTAGAATTTATCTTTAAAATGTACAAAATTTTCTTACGGGTGGGCATGCCCCCAGACCCAGGTACTGAGGTCCACCCACAAAAGTACTGTGGAAAACAGAGTAGGCTATATGTTGGTATATGAAAAATACAAGTTCAATTTTATTTTTAATAAAATACATCATCAGAATTTTACCAACTCCGCCTAGTTTTGAGCCAGGAAAAAACCCTGCTGCAGCTATTGGATCGATTCCGACGGCCAGGACGAAGGAACGGCGTCATTAGATTGGCTGAAAAAATAAGGGGGTGGTGTGGGGGTGGGATGTCCCCACCAAAGCTGAGACCAAACCTACACCCTTGAGTAGTATACATTAACACTTCAGCTACTACTATTAACTAATATGGAAACAACACTCTCAGAAAAAAAGGTACGAAAGCTGTCACTGGGGCTGTACCTGTTCAAAAGGTACACTTTTGTGCCTAAAGGGTGCATATTGGTACCTTAATGGTACATATTAGTACCTAAAAGGGACAAAAGTGTACCTTTTGAACAGGTACAGCCCCAGTGACAGCTTTCGTAAAAAGCTTTCAACAGCTTTCGACAGTGAAGCTTAAAGCTGCAGTCCACAGTTTTTCCTCTTTGTCGCCATCTCTGTTCGAAATCTGCAATTACAGTTATTCGTGGAATTATCAACTTCACGTGAGTTGTGCCTCGGCACGGCACTGCGCGGATGAATCCAATGTTTTGAGGAGAATGTGACTGTCTGTCAATCACCGCGCTGGTGTGGATACTGGCATTCGCAATCATAGATTCTACTTTTTGGATCATTTTAAACCCAAAAAAGTTATGGACTGGAGCTTTAACTAATCCGTAAGTAGGCTAATATCAAATTTAGGACTAACATAGTTCCTTAATAGGTAATCAATAATTACTTAATGAGATTGGCATCATTAAGAACTACTTAAGAATTACTAATTAATTAATCACAACATTAATGTGTCTGAGACATAGCAATTGTCTTTTTTTACTCTCAAAGTGGTCATAAAATGCATCACTAATTACTCAATTAATTAATGATGCATTTTATGACTATATTCAGAGTAAAAATGATGACTGATTACGTCTCAGACACACGTTAATGTTCTTTATAATTTGTCAGTTAGTAAATAGGCTAGTTATTAATGAGGCTAATCTCATTAAGTAAGGAACTATCTCCTAAATTTGATATTACTTACTGATTAGTTAAGCTTGTGTAACACACTCGAGGAATAACACTAACTCCAGAGCGTTTTGAAATCAAGTTTATTTTACTGTCTGACACTAAAACTGAAATTACAAAACATGAACAGCACGAGATGGCGTTGCTCACGCAGGCACATGGTAAGACATTGCAACAAATGCGCATATCATCTCGATTTACTTTAATATTTCCTTTGATCCATTCATGTCTAACTGACACCATAAACTTCACAATATAGACATTAACAACCAAGCACATTTCTGTTTTCGTCTTAAAGACATAGTGCATCAATATCAAAGACACCTTCTCACATAGAGTTACAGATTGACTCTCTCTCTCTCTCTCTCTCTCTCTCTCTCTCTCTTTCTCTCAGGTGGGCGTCGGAGGAGATGTGTGTGTTCATGCAATGATATCTGCAGTGTAGGAGCCATTTATACATTCACCTTTTCTGGATAGGTTAATATTGCTATTACTTATTCTAGCCACTTGGTGGGAGTGTTGCACTGGGTGTGACACGTCACTGGGAGTTAGGTATATTTACAGGTGGGGCAATCAGTTAGGAAAAGGGTTCTTACCGTAGCCGTGAGCACTCAATTTACTAGTCTCGCGTAGTCAGACCTTCAGACTGACGGCTGAAGGTCTGGAATTCATAGCAGCTTTCTTTGGCCAAGACCCGTTTGACCGACATGTCAAACAACTAATTACAGTTTGTTTCGTTCAGCGTCACGTTTCGGGGCGTGGAAATGTCCCCACAACAACAGACCGGCATGCAACAAGCTGACATTACAGCTGTCAATCTGTCCCTCACTGACCAGCCTTTGGAAAGAGCCTTGGGCATTTACTGGCAACTGGATCATGATAACTTCAGATTTCGTGTCAACCTAAGGGACCAGCCAGCAACCCGTAGAGGCATACTGTCTATAGTGGCCTCATTGTTCGACCCCCTAGGGTTTCTCGCACCATTCTTGCTCAAAGAAAAGGCTGTTTTGCAAGAAATGTACAGAAATGGCATGGGCTGGGATGATCCTTTACCTGACGGTTTGCGGCCAAGGTGGGAGCATTGGAAGGCCGATCTTGCAAACTTAGAGAATATCAAGGTGCCTCATTGTATTGTGCCTGCTGGATTTCAGAGAATCACAAAGAGAGAAATTCATCACTTCTCGGCGGCCAGCACAAGAGGATGTGGCCAGTGCTCATACCTTAGGCTCGAGAACGAACAAGGTGTTGTCCATTGATCTTTGCTAATGGCAAAATCTAGAGTAGCCCCACTTAAGGTCACAACAATCCCTCGGTTAGAGTTGACCGCAGCGGTTGTGTCAGTTGCAGTGAATGATATGTTAAAGGAAGAAATGAACCTTGCAGATGCAGAGGCATATTTCTGGACTGACTCTCAAGTGGTGTTAGGCTATATAAACAACGAAGCTCGCCGCTTCCACACGTTCGTCGCTAATCGAGTTCAGAGAATTCATCACAGTACAACTCCTCAACAGTGGCGATACATTCCCTCAGATGAAAGTCCAGCAGACTATGCATCACGAGGTATGAGTGTTAATGATCTTGTCACTTCTAGCTGGTTCAGAGGACCAAACGTCTTGTGGGAAAGGCAAATAGCTCCCCCTGTGGATGTTAACACACAGCTTCCAATTGGAGACCCTGAGGTCAAGAAGGCTCAGTCACTGAACACGCAAACGGTACAGTATTCCTGCTTATCCAACCGTCTCACAAAGTTGTCCTCATGGTCCAAAGTCATCCAAGCAGTTGCACGTCTACTTCGTCGAGTCAGGAAGGACAAGTCAAGTGACCACAGTACAGTGGCAGAACGTGAGGATGCTAAGTGTATCATCATCAAGGACTTACAGAGTCAGATGTATGCAGAAGAGATAGCCTTACTCCGTAAGGGCAAGCAACTCCCACGCAACAACAGGCTATGCAATCTAGACGCCTTTGTCGACCACGACGGATTGCTCATGGTGGGAGGGAGGCTTTGCAATTCTTCTGTCCCTAACTCCATTAAATATCCAGTGATAATTCCAAAGGAACACCATCTTACAAAACTTCTGATCGCTGATTGCAGATCAAGGGGATTTTGGATAACAGGAGTAAATAGGACTGTAGCCTCCTTTGTACGACAGTGTGTGAGATGTCGCAAGCTTCGCAGACCCACAGAAGAGAAAAAAATGGCCAACCCCAAATCACCTGCTCACTTTGAAAACTACTCAAGCTCTACCACCCCCTGGGAACTTTGTTAGAGAAGGTGTATATGCTCGCAAAAGATGGTGCCATGTCCAATACTTAGCGGAGCAATTTTGGGGCCGTTGGCAGAAGGAGTATGTGTCTAACATTGCAACCAGACAATGCTGGCTCACACCAATGCAAGTTGGAGATATAGTCTTGGAGAAGGCAGACGATCTGCCCAGGAATGAGTGGCGCTTGGCAGAAGTAATTGAGACTGTGGTTGACAAGGATGACTTGGTGAGAAGAGTGAAGATACGTTTTGGAGACAGAAAACTGGGGAAGTATGGTAAACGTCTGAATAAACCTTCAATAGTTGATCGCTCAGTGCAGAAGCTGGTCCTGCTGGTAGAGGCAGCCTGAACTTCCTGACATATCCTTTGATTTATGCAGTTCATAGTAGAATGTTTCAGTTTTTCTTTTACATCTAACCTTAAACATGGGTAATTTATTTTAGAAATCATTTGTGATTTAAGTTTGAGATTTAGTCAGTCACTCATGATTTGGTGGGAGTGTAAATAACCCTCAGTTATTTGAATTAGTTTTGGGCATTAATATATTATTCTGATATTCTCGTAATTCTATATTTCTTAATATTGTGTTTATTATATTTTGGAAGTTTACTTTGCACTCTTAGTTATTTAACCTATAGAGACCTTTATTTTGAAAGCGCGCACACAGATAGATTGCTGACAGACGGAGACACGGAGCCACGCGGTCACGGATTCACGGATCTGAATAATAGTATTAAGGTCACCTTTAAAGTGAATTTAGGCATCTAGTCGCTGTTTATTTTTATTTTGTAGTATTTGTTTTTTGTCCGTTTGTTTTAGCACCTGGCTGGAAAGGAGTACAAGGTATACATCATGTAGCCTATATTTATGCACTTGTATAATGTTACATAGCATATCTCGTCGATTGTTTTATATGTGTTTGTTTGATTTATGAGTAATTTAAGTTGTTTATGATAAATGTTAGTATTCATTTCATAATTTGTTGCTATATCGTCTACTGTTTTGTTTAATTTATATGTACGTGAATTATTTACACATTCCAATAATGTTAATTCATCTGTTCTAGCTCTTACGGTGTTGTGATGGCATTGTGAAGGTATTAAGGACAATAAATCGACAACATCAGTGAGAGAGCGAATTTTCTTTATTCAACCGGGCTGCTACACGGTATGCATATTTGGCCCGGGTTTTCGTTGCATTACACTGTTCTGACCACTAGAGGTCACCATGGAAGTGTTTTGAAGCCTCGACACAATGTTTCACGACGCCTCGATCTGCCCACCCCTAGCGATTAATAGCAACGACTGCTTTTTTGAAGCATTACGACATTACTTTTAATGCATTACTTTACTTGTTAGATAAAAAATGAATCTGCTTGTGTTATGCATGTTACTTAATGCGTTACGCCAAACATTCCATCTTGAACATAATCAGAATTATCACCCAAACACTGCTCATTTCAGATGATATTGAAAACACCTGATCACTATTTTCTAGCTATGTTAGAAATGTGATCAGAATCATCATCTAAATCTAAACTGCCATACTTTGGTACACTGGAGGGAGTATGAAGTTAAATTACATTTTGCAATATTTTGCATTTATATTTTTTGTTTATATTTTATAGTTTTCACATGATTTTATATAATTATATTGATTGGTTTGTTAAATATCATCATCATTTCTTTATTCAGAGAGAGAGAGAGAGAGAGAGAGAGAGAGAGAGAGAGAGAGAGAGAGAGAGAGAGAGAGAGAGAGAGAGAGAGAGAGAGAGAGAGAGAGAGAGAGAGAGAGAGAGAGAGAGAGAGAGAGAGAGAGAGAGAGAGAGAGAGAGAGAGAGAGAGAGAGAGAGAGAGACTTTTAAAATAGAAGCTTACCAAACAACTCATCATCATCATGCATATAATCATATCATTGCCTGTCAGTCGCGTTTCCATTATTACAGATTTATGTTTTGCCCTATTATTAGCCTATCTATTTTAATCCGTAGCCTAATTGAAAAACGAAAAATGAACGGTTGTTGTCTTTTTGAAACGAAACACTTCTCAAAACGTCTTTTTGAACACCAACATTTTAATTTGAAACACCAACTGCTGCGCAAAAAAAGTAAATATCGACGAATTTTCAGATTTTTGTTTATGACTTTTTGACACTTTTTTAAACATTGTTTTATTTTATTTGACAAAAGCACAACGTTTTATTGTTATTATGAGTTCACATAAATAAAAGTAGTTGCGAATAATGTATTATTATTTTCTGTATGACCAGAAATTAGATAAAAATTTGAAGGTAATGGAAACGAGGCTATTAATAAGCTTATCATTAAATCACACTGAATATTGATTACTTGGTCAACATACCCTTTTAAATTGCAATGGGATTTGTGGTGCTGTTTTCGGTTGGCCACGATTCCTCTGATGTCCGGCTCCATCTCCGTCGTTGTGATACGAAGGACAGCATGAAGATGGCCATCTGTCAGCCTGGATCTTAGCTTGGATTTGTTGATGGCCATGGTGGAGAAGGTCTTCTCACAGATGTATGTGCTTCCGAATAAAGATACCATTCTGACAGCATGCTGGCGAAGTGCAGGGTATGTGGATGGGGAAAGTCCTTTGTAGAACTCGATGACATTCTTGTCACGATATGCTGCTCTGGCCTCTGCGCTCTCCTGCAGGTCGATGAGCTCAAACTGCATTTCTGCTGGCTCTTCCGCAGGCACACATGAGAAAGGATTTTGGAAAAGGTTGAATGCCTTCTCGTGGTCTCTGAAATCGGAGAAGCGGTGGTCGAATTCCTCTCTGAGTTTTTTTATGAGGTTATGGTTCTTTTCTGAACGCAGCTGACGTACAACTTGGCTCCCATCTGTGTCTGAGTCATCTACGAGCGACTTACAGGCAGGAAAATGAGTGAGATCTCCCTCCCTGCAGCAGTTCAAGTTTTCGCTGGAAAGCTTTGACGTTGTCAAATAGTGTGGAAATGAGCTTCCCATGGCCTTGCAGCTTCAGATTAAGATCGCTGAGACAATTATTCATGTCAGCAAGGAACGCTAGGTCACATAGCCATTTAGTGTCACTTAACTCTGTCACACATTGTCCTTTTGACTCCATGAACTCTTTTATTTCTTTTCTCAAGTTAAAAAAACGTTTCAGTGTGGCACCTCTGCTCAGCCACCTGACGGCAGTGAAGTATATGACGTCCCCAAAATCTGCCTCTGACTGTGCCAAAAAAGCCTTAAATTGGCGGTGATTCAGACCTCTGGACTTCAGGAAATTCACGGTCTTCACAACTATGTCCATGACATGTTTCATTTCAAGCGTCTGAGCAGCGAGGGCTTCTTGGTGTATTATACAGTGGTATCTGACTAGTTTCTCACCTCCGTTGTTGACCACTTTCTCAGAGAGCAGCGACACGGCACCTGCTCTACTCCCCACCATTGCCGGTGCTCCATCTGTTGTGACACCGACCATAGATGCTAGGTTCACTTTGTATGCATCGAGACTGCGACACACAGCATCACAAATGTCGACTCCCTTTGTTGTGTCTTTCATACTCTCCATGCTTAGCAGCTCCTCGCCGATGTCAAAGTTCTCAGTGACTATACGGATGAAAATCAGCAATTGCGCTGTGTCGGAAATATCCGTGCTTTCATCCAGTGCAATGGAAAAAGCTCCCTTTCCTAGCCCCTCCACACGTTTTTCCAGTTGCTCTTTCAGATCACTGGCCAGATCTTCGATTCGTCGTGTGATTGTGTCATTCGACAAACTAATGTCACGGAACTTTGTTTTTTGCTCTGGACATAAAATGTCGGCAACTTTCAACATGCAGTCTCGCACAAATTCTCCGTCACTAAACGGCTTGCTCCGTTTAGCTATTTCTTGAGCTACCACATAGCTAGCCTGTGTTACAGCTTCACCGGTTTTAGCCAAATTTGTGAAAACTGACTGCTGTGCAATGTAGCCTCTTTTAAGTTGTTCAAGCTTACTGGTGCGCTCCTTGCCACTGAATTTATCGTAGGTTTTATGATTGGTATCATAATGGCGTTTTATATTGAAGTCCTTGCGCATTGCAATTACCTTCTTGCAGATCAGGCAAACGACTTTATCCGACCCGTGAGGTTCGACAAAGTAATCGTTTGTCCATTTGTCTTGAAACTGCCTTTTCTCCTCGCTAACATGACGTTTTTTTCTCGAAGGGCCAGGCTCCCGCTCTCGCTCCATCATCTCTAAAGTTACAGACAACCGTTCCGTTGATGCCTTCTGGGAGTGAGGTCAAGTGCGATCGGTCGTAATTACCGCTTATGCCTATAGATGCCGCTAAACACCACTAAACGAAAAAATTTTTTTTCAAAGCAATGTACAGTTTTAATAGTTTTACAAATGTTATCAGATGTTATGGCGGGCCGCAAATGTTTCCGCGGGCCGCCATTGGCCCGCGGGCCGCACTTTGAGAACCAATGTTGTAGACAACATTCGCGGCTCGTCTGTATGGGCAGTCTGCATATCCAAACATAGACCATATGCACTAAATTAATAACAATTAACAAATGCGTTCAGCATTCTGCAACAAATATTTTTCAGATTTGCTAGACTATTTTAAGGAGTAAGTGAGCAGGATATATTAAAGTAGGGCATTGATTCATGCAGTGAATATTATCATGCAGGGTCTTATTTGCACTCTTGATGTTTAAGAGCGTCACCCCCTTCATTGCCGTATACTTTTTTTCTGCACAGTGGCTGATCTGTAGCTTTTACCACCAAAAGTTTCTCTGAGTTTTCCTATTTTTTCGTATTTCCCATTCATTTCCTATATCGGTCATTTTTGACCGGGAGGAAGCTAAGTGTGACTTTTTTTTACGACCCTTTAACATATCAGAATCATCTCCTTGACTCCACTACTTTTTTTGTGTGTTCATATAGGTAATACAACGAAAGTCACCAAGTTTCACCCCCATCCGATGAAGCAAAAAAAATTAACAATTCAAAACGTAAAAGTTTTCGGTCATTTTCAAGCCCAGAAAAAAAACCTATTTCAACGTGCTTACTACGTTATTTGAACACCTAAATAAAACGTCTCGCCAAAGTTGCTTTTTGGTCTGGTTTTGATTTCGTAGTAGAAAAACGTGATATTTGCGGTTTTTTTAAAGAAAACATACCTGGTTGGTATTTTCACAACGTTTCTAAAACGTTTTATTTTGGTTACATTATATTTTATTTTTTTTAGGTGTGGTTTCTTAAACGTTTTTAAAACGTTGCACTGCAACATTACCTAATTACAACCAAAAAACAACGTTGTGAAACGTTGTAAAAACGTTTTGTGTTTGCTGGACTGTTTGGTTTGTTCCTATCTCTATTTTTTTGGCTTGTTATTCAGTCAATAAACTGTTTTATAAACTAGTTGCGCCCCTGGCCCACACATTTGCACTTCAGAGCTAAACGCTCTCTTTTGCAGGGGAAATAAAAAAATACAATAACATGTGAAATATTTTGTGTAAGTATTTGTGGGTTTTGTTAAAAAAAAAAAAATCTAAATGCTCCTCCTTTCATGAACACTGACTGAAGAAGAGAAACTGTAGGTTTGGAATGACCTGAGATTGAGATGACCAAGATTTAAGTTCATATAATAGTGCAAAAATACAGTCTGTATTTTGAGAAATGTTTTAAAATGACAAAACAGTATTTAAAAAAAAAAAAAAAAACATTCACACTTTCCTTATAGGGATTTGTCAATTTAAAGGTCATTCAGACAGTCAATTAAATCTTACAATTTGAAAAATTAATGTCATTTTACTTTTTGTTTTTAAAGATTTTAAATGAGGATTTTTGAAGAAATTTTTTTTTTTTTTTCAGCGTGAAACATTTTTAGTGAAGTGAATTTGGTGTTCACATCTCCATATAGACACACTGACACAGGCATAAGGGTTTGAATATTGAGTTTAATATTGAGGAATGAAACAGTTTTCTATAGTTCCTCTATTTTGCAGATTATTGTGTGTCTGTTCTTATATCAGACAGACTATTCTCTGTGTGTGGTAGAAGTGTTCAGAAGGGGACCAGAGGGTCTGTCATGGTTTTAGGATACTGGATTCCTGTCAAAGTCAGTTTCCCTCCATCACAGGGGACATATACCATCACATGAACGCATTCATCTAGTGCGACGGCCACCTGAGAGAGAGAGAGAGATCCACATTAATTTATAATTTATCTCTTCCATATAAAACTCTGTTCACATTGAAAGTGACCTAAACACATTAATTTCCCATAACACATAATAGCAAGCTAATGTCCTCAAATTCTACAGTGATCATTGTAGACTAGATTTGAGTGTCCAACAACGCTGCAAAGTTGAGAAAAAGGTTTCTCTTATAGGCTACAAATGCAGAGAAACTTTATACAGTGATTTGATGCACTTTAACTTTCAGAGAGGACAGAAAAATTACTGGACACATCACATCCGGTCACAGCTGGCTTGTTGATATTGGAAACATACATATTGTGCCAGAAGTATTTCAGTGATAAAAACATCAAGCTCAAAATCCATGAAAAACAAAAACCACTAATTTACATTGACCAGATAGTTTGTTCCTTTCACAATCTGAGTCCTGAAGCGTATTGGAATGAAAACAGGAAACTTGGTTTCAGCCGCCTTCTCTACGTCTGAAAACACCTGAATAAATAAACACACATTTTATATATTCATCTACATATTCATCTACACACACACACACACACACACATATATATATATATATTTATTTATTTATTTTTAATTTTTATTTTTATATATATATATATTTTTTTTTTTTTTGTTAAACCATTTTTTATAGTTTATTAGTCTCTAGGGACTTAGGTCTGTCGGTCAGATATAAGAAAATTAATGTGAAATGTTTTGTGAATTTAAGTGAAAAGTAAAACAGTAATTTTAAAAATAACAACAAATAATTTCCCCAGCACATTGTACAGCATCAAAATAGATCATTTTACTAGGCTATGTTTTAACAAAAACTGTATTTACTACATGAGTGATTTTCTGTCTCCTACCGCAAGGGAGTTACACACCGCCTGTTTATTGGCAGGTGCCTCTGTGCTCCATCCTCCAGGTGTTTGCTCTGCTGTAGTCATTGTGATGGTGATCAAAGCCTGGATGAAATAAACTGTATTATCAGGCAGTTTGTCTCACAGATCGATTCTGATCCACTATTTATGCTGCCAAAATCGCATGACATCAGGCGTCATTGTAATTCCATGTAATCACATCAAAGAGACTGAATGAATAGGCGGAGTTTCACTTTGGGGTGTTGTGAAATATTCAGTTCTTGTGAAAAACTTTTCAAGTGGGTGGAGTATAATATTTATGATATTTAATTTCCCATAATGTGGACGTGTCCTTGAGACAACATGTAAATGAATAAATTAAAATAGTAGTGCACGCTCCTAAAATCACAACTTGTTTAATGGATTATTTAAATGCAATGTAATATTCAGTTTTGTAATATGATGAATTATCACATTGCAATAATGCACCAAATGCATAGTTTATTTAATATTATAAATCGTCTGAGCTGTACCTGATTGATTACAGGTATGGCAAGCCGTTTTAACATTTAATCATTTAAACTCACTATCTATTTTCAATGCTACTACTTATTTTTTAGATACTAGTATCTATTCCATTAAGTACTAGTCTGAATTCATTAGCTAGTGCTTATTATTTAGGTACTAGTACCTTTATAAATATACTAGTACTTATTCATTAGATCCTATAGTGCCTATTAAATTGGTGCTAGAAATTATTCATTAGATACTAGTACTTATTCCAATAGTGACTAGTAACTATTCTTTTGTTACGGAGAGATCCGTGAGGAATATGTCTTCAGGAGATTGGAAAAGGTTTACCTTACCATCATGGATCACTTTCAGCGTGCATGGGAAAATCAGTGAGTATTTGTAGTAGAGTGGCTTACATCATTACTCATTACTTTTGCATTGGACTGGGCTAAGATATATGTTCTGCTGCCTTGAGTTCAGTAAAGGTTCACAAAGTTACAACGTCTCCTGTATTCAAGTATCGATTCTTACAGTCCAGAAAAAAAAAGAAAAAAAAATGTGTGTTTTAAATATTATTTATTCTTCTGAAGCAATATTCTCATCAGTGTTCAGTCAGCTTGACATATTTAAATCTGCATATTATGATATTTTAACCTTTATAAAGGGCATTTTCTCTAATTGTTTAAATTGTTTTTAAATTGTTTTTAAATTCTTAATTTTCTTAATTAAACTTTTAATTCATTTTCAATTCTTAAATTTGATCAATGAATGTAATTAGAATAATAAGACACTAGGGCTGTTACCAATCAAATTAAATAATTTACACTGGAAAATGACAACTGCATTAACATTAACTAAAAATCACATTTTCACTCGTGATGGTATTCAGCACTCCTGGCCGTGTGATGTTGCTTAACTATCATATTTATATCAACATTATTATATATTTTTTACCGCAGTATGTTAACTGAGTTCAGTCCCGGTGTGGTGAAGTGCTGAAAGTGATGAGTCCCGGCTTAGGACCTCAGTACCTGATCTAAAACTGTTCCCGCGATTCTTAGTGTAAATCAAACCCTGTTTAGGCCTGTGTTTTGTGACATTGTTATTAGGCAATAAGGAATATACTTTAATTTACTTTAATTTGTATTTTTCATTCATTTATATCTATGTATATTGAGTTGTCATAATTGATTTTGTTATTATTCATTGTTCCCCTTTACTATGTCTCGGGCAGTGTTTGTTGTGTTGTAATGTGTTAAATTTAAATATATTATTTTAAAAAATAAAATATTTTGAGCAATGTTATTTACTGTAAATTATTGTCAATTAATACATTGGGTTTTTTTTAAGGATCTGTTTTGAAGATTGGAACAAAACGTTCCTACATTACGGAAGAGGATTAGGGCCAGGCAATAATAAAAAAATAAAACCATCTCGAGATTAAAGTCATTATAATGCGAGATTAAACTTGTTAAGTTTCGAGAAAAAAAGTCGAAATACAATCTTGAGAATAAACTCATTAAATAACGAGAATAAAGTCGTTGTGTTGCGAGAAAAAACTTGTTAAATTTCGAGAAAAAAGTCGAAATACAATCTTGTGAATAAACTCATTAAATATCGAGAATAAAGTCATTGTGTTTCGAGAAAAAAACTCGTTAAATTTCGAGAAAAAAGTCGAAATACAATCTCGAGAATAAACTCATTAAATAGCGAGAATAAAGTCGTTGTGTTTCTAGAAAAAAACTCGTTAAATTTCGAGAAAAAAAGTTGAAGTAATTGTGAGAATAAACTCCCTACTGATAGAGGACATGGCAGAGTTAGATCCCTACTTAGTCAATCTATATTTTTGACTTTCTTGTAGTAACAAAGAATAGAACATGATCTAGGTCGGCTAGGTGTTTTTAGAAGAAAAAATCAGTCCAATTTGCGCGATGTACTCGCTTTTGTCCAACATGAAATTCATCGAGGTTTCCCAGGATACCATAAAACGCGTTATTTGTTGATGCTCAAGGTGTGGAATTACGACGAAGGAGACGCTTGAGAAGACGCCACTTGCGCTGGCCCAAATGCACTCTGGCATATGGACAGCTGTGATAAATTAAAACCGTACAGCATTGCAATTAGCTGTACAGTCGTTACATTCTGTGGATGGAGGCGTACACAACCAACAACGATTAATAATGCGTCTTGTGGTATCCTGGGAAAGTGAAACCACGAAACCTCGATGCGGTTGATATCAGTATGCAATGAACACTGATTGAATGCGTTATTCTCTACATTTCATTTCGACTTTTTTTCTCGAAACACAATGACTTTATTCTCGAAATTTAATGAGTTTATTCTCAAGATTGTATTTCGAGTTTTTTTCTCGAAATTTAACGAGTTTTTTCTCGCAACACAACGACTTAATTCTCGATATTTAATGAGTTTATTCTCGAGATTGTATTTCGACTTTTTTTCTCGAAATTTAACAAGTTTTTTCTCGAAACACAACGACTTTATTCTCGATATTTAATGAGTTTATTCTCAAGATTGTATTTCGACTTTTTTTCTCGAAATTTAACGAGTTTAATCTCGCATTATAATGACTTTAATCTCGAGATGGTTTTATTTTTTTATTATTGCCTGGCCCTAATCCTCTTCCGTACTACATAATGTCCCAAATTGTACTTTTTTTTTTTTTTTTTTACTGTAAAGCTGTTTTCAGTATCTCAGTATCTTCAGTTTTATCATTTTCTTTGGAGTTGCATTTACCGGTTGACATGTAGCTACAGTGTCACGCCTGAAGGATTTCAAACTGTTTCTGATGAAACACTGAACGCAGCACACACTAGTTGCATATGTTGTGAAATATATGTCGAAACGTCTTTGTTTTGTTTTTCTGGAAAAACGAGAAAACCTATATACATAAGATGTATTCATTCACTTTGGTATTATTTATTGGTAAATTATACAAATTCTTAGTCCTAATCTAAAACATTAAATAATGCTGTTCCCTTTCGAAGGGAACTCGACAATACGTCATCGACGCTTTGGGGAACGCCTCAGGCGTGACAGGTGTCTGAAATCACAATCAAATCACGGCAATCACATTGACCGGCGACAGCCCGTGAATCATTACGTGAATGATTAACGTGCGACCTGGAAGTATATAAGGGCGCCTTGCAAACATGATAAATCTTTTTCGTCTTCAGGGACTGTTTTGTCTGTAACCGCTTTTGAAAATCAGGTATTTATGAAATGCACTGAGAAGGCTGAGTGTTTTCAACTGTGCTTTTTCTGTCTGGGAAGGAAGAGCGCGCACAGGCAGTTCTTGAGGGAACTGCCTGTACAATTGCGAGCGTTTTTCTTTGAGAACGCTCCGATCTCGTCTGGCCCTCTCCTTGAGAGAAGAGGGCTCAGCGTCTGGGTGTAAAAAAAAAAAAAAAAAAGGGGTCCCAGATGGAGCCCGCCGATCGCCTTGAGAGGGGTATAATCCTCTCAGGCCATGCGGCGGCTGACGAGATTAAGCAGTGAGTGCTTTTCCGGACAAACAGGAGATGGCTGATGAGGGTGGTGATAATCAATCTTCTCAGCCACCCTGCCCGTGTATGCTGAACTGGTGGTTTTATGGTAACGTTGGGGGAAAAATCGCTCACTATGAGAGCGTTTTTTCCCCATTTATAAAACCACTAGCTCAGGTGAGCTTTTCATTTCTTCCCGATATCATACTGAGATCGAGAGGACATGGAAGAACCCATACTCTGCCCGTGTCCACCGACATCAGCGGGCTAGTCTCACTGATGTTGAGGTGATAGGAGAGCATGGGTATGTGTCGATGCCGCCCATTGACGAGACGTTTGCAACTATCTCGTGTCTGGACAGGCGTCTACACTGAGAGCTCAAACCCTGCCAATTGAATGGCGGAGCATACACGCCAGCGGGTCAGGCCGGTGCTACCCTGCACCACATGGCGGTGTTGCAGGTACACCAGGCCAATCTGCTGGGGGATCTCGTCCAGGGGGTGGGGCCCCTGAGGCGGTTACTGAGCTGCGCCACGGAGTGAACCTGGCCGACATCGGGGAGAAGAGAGAAAGTCTTTCTCCTCGATTCGCTGCTTTCGCCCTCTGAGCTTTTTGGCACCTCCGTGTAGGCGGTGGCTGGAAAGTTCAGAGAGGCGAGGGCGCGCTCAGCTGTATTAGGACAAATACATACCGCTGAGATCCGTATCCACACCCAGACAGACGGGAGGGCCTGGCCCATCATGGTCCGGGGACCTTAGACAGGGCCAGAGAGCCAGTGTCGCCTCTCGTGCGCCTCCTCCGTGGAGGAGTAGATCGCTGTAGAGGTGCAACTCCCGCAAGAAGAGGGATCTGAGGGAGGTGATCCAGCACGATTGCACACAGCATCGGCATGGATCACCTCCCCCTGAGGGCGTGATTATATCTTAGCCCTCTCCTCTCTTCCCCGACTCCCCAGACGCTTTCTACATCAGGCCTGAGGCTGGGCTCATGGTTAGAACAATGTTCTGTTGGCCTGCCTCTGCTTGGTTAGGAGAGTGCCTCTTTCAGGCATGTAAAGGTGGTAGACCCCATGTTCATAAAGAACTGTCTGGTAAGTCTTCACTTCGCACGCCGCAGGTGAGCTGAGTGGTCTTCTTTAAGAGTAATTTTGTGTGCAACTAACACTAAAATTTATCTCTTTACAGACCTCGTTCCCTGTATAGAGCTATGGGGTCATGTAAGGTACATTTTTGGATTATTAGGGCCCTGAAGTCCCCCTTTCGGTGGCTAGAACGACTATCTTAGCCCTCGGGCTGTTAGCCACCTCAGGGTAGAGTAGTTGGTCTCCCTCCCATAGGATTTTCATCTTGGAGTATAGACTGACGCTAGTGCATCAGATAGATCTTATGTCCGGTCCATGGGACCGTCTGACTTCCTTCCTGAGTACATCGCCCCCTTGAGCTCTGTTTGGGTTTTCAGTGGGCTGAGCGATTCTGCAGCCAGTTGTATGAAATAATAACTATTTTTCTGTTAGGCTGTGGCTCCTCCAAGCCCTCAGGTAGATCTATGCTTGCAGGTTGGCCCTCACCAGGGCCGCCTCTGTAGCTGGCCTAGGCTGTGCCAGGGATAGTAGAGGCGCTCTGCTTTAGCATTTCTGCCTCTGAACCTTCACTGTGTGAATTTAGGTTCCTAGCATCCCTGTATGACAGCCTCCTCCAATGGAGTCGTTAGGCCAAGGCCCGCCCCCTTCTCTGCATTCTGGGGCGACAAGAGTAATGCAGCGTGGTGCAGAGGTATGGTTTATAAAGATCCTGGGTTAGGCCTCAAATAGGCCTCCCCGGTGCAATGTGTCTTTATTGAGCAGGGTGAGGCCGCCTTTTCGCCTCACGAGGAGGCTGGGTCTGTTTGCCCGACCCTGCCGTGCAGAACTAGCTTACGGAGTACTCCCCTGTGATACAGGGCAGGTCTGAGTCCTTCACTTTCAGTTCTGTATTATCCTACCTCGCACCACTGTGGCTCGGGTTGAGCGGAGATTTCTAGCCTTCACTTCTTTTTTGGTCGAAGTACGCTCCCCTGAAGCCAGAGCATTGCCATGAGCTGACGCCCCTGCTTACAGTTGGTAGGCCCCTGACTTTGGGGCCTCCATTGAGGCAGGCTGGCGTATGTTGTACTCCCCTTGCTCAAAGGGTGCTAGCGCTTTTGCTGAGTACACTGCCATGGGCAATGTGATTAGGTACCAGATTGCTGTAGGCGCTGTCTAAACAGCTTATCTGCCTACGAAGGCTGCGCCATTAGGTAGTAGGCCTCAGCAGGCCTCCTGAATGGGCAGCTCCCAAGAGGGCGCTGTAGGCCAGCTCACCTCATGTGGCTGGCCTTGGTGGTTCGGGCAGTTGACTCACTGATGGGTAGTAGGCCCTAAACAGGCCTCCTCGGAAGTGAGTCCCAACATTGTGGGACATACTTGTTGGTGTGGTATGTTTCCCAACAGTGTACCTTTGGAGCAGATTGACTTGCTGTCAGCTAGTAGGCCCAACCAGGCCTCCCTGATAGGCGAGTCCCCAGTGGGCTGGCCTTAGCAGGCCGCCTTCGAACTGTCACCCAGATTCAGGGCTCATAGCTACCAGTTGTTTAAAATTACTATCAGGTAGTAGGCCTCCTCAGGCCTCCCTGAAGGTGAATTCCCACTTTCGGTGGCTATCAGGTAGTAGGCCTTACCAGGCCTCCCTGTAGGCAGGCCCAAAGGGCAGGCAACTGGACAGCTAGCCTGACCTACTATCAGGTAGTAGGCCTCACCGGGCCTCCCTGAAGGCATGTTCTCACATAATGTGATTATCAGGTGGTAGGCCGCTCCGGGCCTCCCTAAATGTGAGCTCCCAAGTATTGTGGCTGTCAGGTAGTAGGCCTCACCAGGCCTCCCTGAAGGTAGTTCCCACATACTGTGGTTATCAGGTTACAGGCCTCACCAGGCCTTCCTGGTCATGAGCTCCCACATGCTGGGGTTATCAGGTAATAGGCCTCACCAGGCCTCCCTGAAGGTGAGTTCCCACATACTGTGGTTATCAGGTTACAGGCCTCACCAGGCCTTCCTGGTTATGAGTCTCCACATGTCAGGTTACAGGCCTCACCCGGCCTTCCTGAATGTGGGCTCCCACATATTGTGGTTATCAGGTTACAGGCCTCATCCGGCCTTCCTGGTTTTGAGCTCCCACACATTGTGGTCGCTAGGTTACAGGCCTCACCAGGCCTTCCTGGTCATGAGAGCTCCCACATACTGTGGTTGTCAGGTTACAGGCCTCACCAGGCCTTCCTGGTCATGAGAGCTCCCACATACTGGGGTTATCAGGTTACAGGCCTCACCAGGCCTTCCTGGTTATGAGCTCCCACATACTGTGGTTATCAGGTTACAGGCCTCACTAGGCCTTCCTGGTCATGAGCTCCCACATACTGTGGTTATCAGGTTACAGGCCTCACTAGGCCTTCCTGGTCATGAGAGCTCCCACATACTGGGGTTATCAGGTTACAGGCCTCACCAGGCCTTCCTGAATATGAGCTCCCACATACTGTGGTTATCAGGTAGTAGGCCTCGCCAGGCCTCCCTGTGAGTGGTTCCCCAACGATGCTGGGTTCTGGAAGCTAGTGGCCGCCTGCTATCAGTTCAGCTGGCCTTATTAGGCTGTTGCTAAAAGCGAGCTCGTGCCCTGGCTCAACTAAAGTGTTCATCCTCTGCTTCTGGTTCCCTCCCGGAACTTCTTACTCTGCCTACAGCCTGGTTTCCTACCAGTCGGTCCATTGCTCCCCTCACTGAGGGTCACTATGAGTGTTGGACTCCTGAGTCTGGTCAGACGGTTGTAGGCCTCTCGTGAGGCCTCCCAGTTAGATCAGCCCCTAGGCCTTCACAGGCCTCCTCAGTGTTTCAAACACAAACACTGGGTAGATCCGTGGATCGAGTAGAGAAACTCCCCTCTCTAGCAAGGGTTTAAAGCACTATGCTGAGTCATACTCTCCGGGATATCCCGTCTCTGAGATCCGGCCCGAGGTTCACTGCCAGCTTCGCAGTCCCTCGGGTTGGATGCTTTACCTAAGGCAAATGTCCAGAGGCTCTGTCTCCGGACAGACAGGAATTTGGCCAGATTGAAGTGTCCGACGTAGTGACACCAGGTCAGGCCGTCCTGGTGGCATTTCGGGTGGTATATTCCCCCGAATAGTGACTGGCTGGGGTTCCCTCGGGTTCCCTAGCCACATTCCCTAGAAGGGACCCCTTCTAAATTGAAGTTGTGGTCCTAGGCCTTTGAGCAGGCCCAGGTAGGCCTTCGGTTTACATATTTGGAGTTCCTCCTGTTAGGCTTATAGCTTGGGCTATGACCGTAGGGAATGCTGTCACTGACAGCCCAGTGTGACCTGAGGGTGAGTGGTTCTTGCATTTCATTTGAATTTGCTGGTTCTGACAGTTGTCACTGCCTCCTGGCATGCACTCCCCTCAGCATGGCGGAGTGGGTATTTCGTTCCCCAAAGCGTCGATGACGTATTGTCGAGTTCCCTTCGAAAGGGAACGTCTCAGGTTACAACTGTAACCTTTGTTCCCTGAGAACAGGGAACGAGACAATACGTCTCCCTGCCATGCCTCGGGGCCTGCCTACCAAACAGTCCCTTCAGACGAAGGATGATTTGTCATGTTTGCAAGGCGCCCTTATATACTTCCAGGTCGCACGTTAATCATTCACGTAATGATTCACGGGCTGTCGCCGGTCAATGTGATTGCCGTGATTTGATTGTGATTTCAGACACCTGTCACGCCTGAGGCGTTCCCCAAAGCATCGATGACGTATTGTCTCGTTCCCTGTTCTCAGGGAACAAAGGTTACAGTTGTAACCTGAGACGTTTTCCCCCAAACTACTACAGTTTTTCTCAATTGCTTTGGCACATTTTTCGAAACAGTCCTAATATTCTCTAAACTGTTTAATTTAAGTTTAATTGTCACAACTGTTTGCAGGAACATCAGAACTCTATCGCATGACTGCAGAACGTAGTAACTCACAGTTGTCATCACAGGTTACACTGCAGTGTGTGTGAGCCCACATAAGGGCCCTGCACACACACTCAAAGGTGCCAGAATACACTAATAATGGTCTGAAAATAAAACGAAACTGCAAAATAATCATATCTGTTGTATATAATGTAACGTGTACTGTATATTATAATATCTAATAATTATTACTGTATAATAACATACATAATTTTGTTTTCATTTTTTTTAAATGAATGTGTGTCAACAATTTCTAAAAAATGAAGTGATGACAATGAAATTAATCGTGCTATAAGGTTCAGAGTGTCTTTCCCGCACATCATTATGACGATGAGACTCCAAACACTTACAGCTTGAGAAGAAGAGCTCTGCTTTCACACCAATTCGTACGATATTTGCTGAATCATAGATATTTTACAAGTTGCCCAATTCGAAAGAATAACCTAGACTACACCTGACCTGACCCCGCCCCTAAATCTATAATCATAACTGGGGTTTAGACAAATTGTACGAATTGGTCGTGAGATAGCGTTGCCTTTTCCAGTAAAAAGCTACTTTTCCCCAACGATTTCTATTTCAGAGAAATGCCGTTCTTTTGAACTTTCTTTTTTTCCAAAAATTTACACTGTTTTCAACATTGATAATAATAATAAATGCTTCTTGATCAGCAAATCAGCGTAGGCTATTAGAATGATTTCTGGAGCATCTGAAAAAATTCTCAAATTATAACATCTTGTGGCCTACTCTTAAAAATAAATCTTCCAAAAGTTTTTTTTTTTTTACAGTAATGCCAGATAGAATAAATATTTTTGTTCAGGGAACGGTTCTTAAAATAACCTTCTTTTAGAGTGAAGAACATTAAAAAAAATCTAAAGAACATTTTTCCATTATAAATAACTTCTTGTTGAATAGAAAGGTTCATAGATGTTAAAGTTTCTTCATGCACCATCGATGTCAATAAAGAACCTTTATTTTTAATAGTGTATCGCTACTGTTGACAGAGAGATCATGCAAACCAGATTTGTAACATTATGCTTTTGTGGGTCAATTTTAAAGGGATAGTTTGTGCAAAAATAACAATTCTGTCGCACTCATGTTGTTTCAAAGTTGTGTGACTCATTCTGTGGAACATAAATCAAATTTGTCAATTATGTTTTTGTACATACAATATAAGTCAAGGGGCGCCAATATTGGTTCAACTGTGAACAATTTTGTGTAAGTTTGATTGTGGGTTGGGTTTTATTCATTATATTTTCAAAAAATATAATGAATATAATGAATTTGATCCTCTCATGAACACCGAGAGAAGAAGAGAAACTGTACAGGTTTGTAATGAAGTGAGGTTGAGATTTCGGTTCATATAATACAATCTAATATGTCTTATCTAATAATCTGTTTATCAGTCTGAGAAATGTTTAACATTACAACAGCCTTAAAATAAAATAAAATGAATGTCAAAAATATATTTTTTCCCTTTAAAAAGTCATGCAGACAGCCAATTAAATCTTAAAAATAAAAAATAAAAAAATTCATTTTACATTATTTTATTTCACTTTTTGTTTTTTATAACAAATATTTTTTTGTGTTTATTATTTCAGCATAAAACAATTTTAGTAAAGTGAAGTAAATTTGGTGTTGTTCATATAAACACACTGACACAGACACAGAGGGTTTGAATATTGAGTTTAATGTTGAGGAATAAAACAGTTTTCTATAGTTCCCCTATACAGTATGGCAGCTCATTGTGTGTCTGTTATTATATCAGACAGACTATTCTCTGCATGCGGTTAGAAGTGTTCAGAAGGGGACCAGAGGGTCCATGATGGTTTTAGGGTGCTGGACTCCAGTCACAGACAGTTTCCCTCCATTGCAGTCGAGAGCTTGAAATATCAGTGCATGAACACACTCATCTTCTTTTCCGCCATTCCCTTGACTGACGTCCACCTGAGAGAGAGAGAGAGAGAGAGAGAGAGAGAGAGAGAGAGAGAGAGAGAGAGAGAGAGAGAGAGAGAGAGAGAGAGAGAGAGAGAGAGAGAGAGAGAGAGAGAGAGAGAGAGAGAGAGAGAGAGAGAGAGAGAGAGAGAGAGAGAGAAATCCACATAACGCTACAAAGTTGAGAAGAGTTTTATCTTATAATGCAGAGAAACTTTATACAGTGACTTGATGCATTTTAACTTTCAGAGAAGACAGAAAAACTACTGGACACATCACATCCGTTTAGGACACACTGCTATAGTTGACTTGTTGATATTGGAAATACAAATTGTGCCTTGGAAGAGTTTCAGTGATTAAAACATCAAACTCAAAAATCCATAAATTTCAACATAAAAACAAATCATCCATAAAAAAACAAAACACTAATTTACCTTGACCAGATAGTTCGCTCCTGCCACAAGCTGACTCTTATAGAGTATAGGAATGAAATCTTTAAATCTGAATCCAGTCTTCTTCTCCATCTCTGACTTCACCTGAATAAACGCACGTTATATTTATCTATATTATTATTATTATTTAAGTCTCTAGTTTCATATATCATTCAGAAAACTCATAAAACGTTTTGTGACTTTGAGTGAAAAGTAATACAGTTCTTTTGAAAATAACAACAAATAATTTCCCCAACACATTTCACAGCACAGAAATACATAATGTTACTAGTCTGTGTTTTAACAAAAACATTTACGAGTGATTTTCAGTCTCCTACCTCATGGCAGATGTCCTTCACCTCTTCAGTGACAGGCTTCACTGTGGTGAATCCTCCAATATTTATCTCTGCTGCTTCAGTCATTGTGATGGTGATCAAAGATGAAATCAACTGTATTATCAGACAGTTTGTCTCACAGATTGATTCTGATCCACTATTTATGCAGCCAAAATCATGACATCAGAATGAATGAATGAATAGGCGGGGTTTTACTTTGGTGTGTTGTGTAATATTACGAAAAAAATGTTTTGTAACTTTTCAGAAAAACAAAACGTTTTGACATTTATTGCACAACATATGCAATTATTTGTGGACTGCGCTTCTAGTTAAAAAAATTAAAAATACAATTTGAAAGTTTATGTTTCAGGAACATTTTGTCCAAATCTTCAACCAGATCATTAAAAAAGGAATAAAAGGCGGTCACGTGATGACGCCGAGCAAGATGGCTGCTTAGGTTGAGGGCTGCGGCGTCACGAGATAACATTTTGTGTGAATATATAGGCATCCGCAGTTTATTGCATTGTTTTTTTTTCCCCCACAAGTTGCCTTAATAAGTGTCAACCACTATCGATATGCCAAACCCCCGGAAAAACGAAAATGCTTCTCAACATCAGCAAAGTGCTAGGGCTACCGCTAGCTCAAAAGCAGCCCACACATCCCCCACATTCTCAAGAAAATAAACCCGGTCTCTTACCGACTCCTATTGCCCAGGTCCATGCGCATACACCCCACATTCCATGTCTCATGCCTCAAACCTGTCATCTACTCTCCTTTGTCTCCTGTAGGTAAACCACCTCCAGTTCCTCGGATGGTGGGGGGGCAACTGGTGTACTCCGTGCAGAGATTATTGAAAATGCGCAAAGTTCGGGGAGGGGTCCAATATTTGGTTGACTGGCAAGGCTATGGTCCAGAAGAGCGCTCGTGGGTACCAGCTAGAGACATACTGGACCCAGATCTCATCAGGGACTTCCACAGACAACAGCCGAACAGCACTAGAAGGAACGTCAGGAGCCGTTCATCAAGAGAGGGCTCCTGTAAGACTTTATCAAGCAATACTTCCTCCAACCACTAGGAGTCACACTCCTGCCATGACCAGCAGTACAACTCCCAGTCGCTAGAGTCATCCTCCTAGTTGCCAGAGGGAGACCATTGTCAATAACTCTGTTGTAATTAGCAATCATTGTTTGATGATACTCACCTGTGTAGGGCCCTATTTAAGTTTGCCTTTTGCCATTGTTTTCTGTTCAGTCTTGAGCCTACCTACCTGAGTATCCCGTGAGTTTTTTGTGAGCCATTGTGCTTGTTTTGTTTTCCTTTTTGTGACAATTGGAAGCTTTGCTTCTAGTTTATTTGTTTGTACCTTGCCTTTGCCTTCTTTCTAAAAGTAAAAGCTACTTGGAGTTTATGCTGCTTGTCTCCTTGAGATTTCTGTCACTCTGCACTTGGGTCTCAAAATCCTCAAAGTTTGCTCACTCAGGAAGAACACCAGTTCTGTGTCCTGGAGACCGGGGTTCTAATCCCACTTAAGACAACATTCATATAGTCCCTGCTTCTATACCATTACAATTTTTTAATTAACTTTAAAACGAAGCCACAAAAGCATTAATTATCACTATTCAAAGAATTTATGAATAAAAAAGTAAGCTTTTTTATGTACAGATTCAGTATTCAATTCATTCAATTCCTTTTTATTGTCATTGCATGTAAAAATTAAACAAACCGCACAGTATTATCACTGTGAATCATGGACGTGACGAACGCAGCATTCATAGAGATAAAATAAAAACATTATGTTATATGTATTTTTATAAAACATGTTACAAATTATATACACAACAGATATGATTATTTTGCAGTTATTTCCAGACCATTCTGAAACCTTTTATTGCCACCCTGGTCCTTGTGTGGCCTCACCACTGGTTGACACACTGCATTAATTTAGTAATGACAACTAATCAAATTTAAATTATTCAAATTCAATTTAAATTCTCACAAATGAAATAAAGCTAAAGACTTCAAAGAGTAAAAACTGGTTAATCACTCATTGTTTGCTCTAAACTCTCTATTGTAAGTCCTTATTTATCTGAATGCCTGTAATCAATCAGCCAAAACAGCTCAGGCGATTTATCATATTACAAAACGGAATATTACATTTTATATTACATTTATATTACATTTGAACATTCTTAACTTTGAAACTTCATTACCTTTTCAAAATATTCCATCAAACTGGATTATTTGAGGCCTACCCATGTGCTGTCCATGCGTATACTATGCACGTAAAAACTCATTTTCACGTATATATTACACGATAAACACACTGCGTGCTATATAGACGCATTTGGTGAGATCGGGTTGAATGTTTTCACTTCCGTTTGTTTTGATCGTTGTCTCAAGGACACGTCCACAATACTGGAAATATTCACTGGAACAGTTTCTCACGGGAACTGAATATTACACAACAGGGGCAGAAGTATTGCACAAACACATAGGCCTACAGGCTTTTGCGTTCCACTTTAAATCATAAAAATATACATCAGAATAGTATGACACTATTGTTCTTTGTTTCATTGTACATGGTTAATAATTATAAACTGAAATTGGTGTGTTTAAATGCAATATCTGATTAATTATACATTTACGTTTAAAGCAACACCATGTAGCTTTTGCTCTCGGGATCCCCCTACAGTTGGGAAACAGTATTGTCTTCTACTACTGTCATGGTTACACCAGGGGATACAGTGCATTTGTTGACAAGCCGATACCCCCGAACTCTGCAGGAGGAGTTCTCACGTCTTGGGTTCAGACTGCCTGCGTTGTGTGTGAAATGTCTTCATCACAGGTACAGTGCCATATATGTCAGCATGTCATATGAATATAATTTCATGGGTTTTATTTTTTTTTAAACGCCAAAAGATCGCGTAGCTCACGTTTACAAGCCAGCGTCATTATAGTAGCCTGTCTACTGTTTAACAGAATGGATATGCTAATTCAATTCAATGTTTGTGTGGTGTAATAGCCATATATCGTCAATATTATAATATCAAGCTACCACAGATGAATCTTTGAAAAATCTATTTGCATTATAGCCTGAGGTAAGACACTTTCACCAGAAAAATACATAAACAAACATGAATATCAGCCTGCAGTCATTAGGATAGTTATCCTAAAAGATGATTTTGTCCATCTAATCATATTATTTACTTGCAAGAATGTGCAAGTAAATATTACATTTAAATCTGTAAATATAAACTTGTTGTGTTCTGTAAATAAACAAACAAAACAATGTAGCCCCTACCAAACTTGTACACGCCGTGTAGACATAGCCTAGGCTTATGTCACAGGTCGGGGGGGATCAAGCCAGACTGCACCCACCCCTGAAACCCAGGACCACCTCGAGGAGCGTACCAGAAAAACCAGACAGACGAGAGAATAAAAGTTGACAGGGTTTATTTAGTTAAAATCAATTAAAAGTCTCAGTGCTAATTCTGTGTCTCCCAACCAGAACGGGATCGGACCTCGGACGCCGGGAGGGCGTGGAGTTCTCTTCGGCAGCTCGTGCCTGTGCGTGGCCGGTAAGGGAGAAGAGGAGTCGGCCACCCGTCCACTGAGTGGGGGGGTATCCTGGTAAGTAGAACTTGTAGCTGCTTTAGTCAAGATGATGCAAGGAATATTTCTTATGTCCACCTCTCTTCACAGCGACATCACATACGGCGTTGGCCAGGAGGGTCCTTCAATCTGCACAGCAGGGTAAGTAGTTCAACAACAGGTATATGTTCTTGGAATGAGTGATGGGGCTTACGGCTGGAAGATGCTTCGGTCCAAACGAGGAAAGGAATAACTCTGATGTCCACCTCTCTTCACAGCGGCATCTCATACGGCGCTTGGCCAGGAGGATCCTTCAATCTGCACAGCAGAGTAAGTAGTTCAACAACAGGTATATGTTCTTTGAATGAGTGATGGGGCTTACGGCTGGGAGCTGCTTCGATCCAGACGAGGAAAGGAATAACTCTGATGTCTGCCTCTCTTCACAGCGACATCACATACGGCGCTTGGCCAGGAGGATCCTTCAATCTGCACAGCAGAGTAAGTTAATACATGTACACACAATCTTCCAGCAGGTAGGGAGAATCTTCACACTGAACGCCTGGGTTTTTACTGGAACAGACAGCATAAAACTTCAAGCAGAGATAAACAGTTCTCACATGTGCTGCCGGGGACAGAGTCGCAAGCTGAGCGGGGCTTTCACTGGAACAGACAGCATAAAAACTTCAAGCAGAGGTAAACAGTTCCCACGTGTAGTGTGCACACGGGGGCTTTTTCTTCTGACATCCAACAGGTGACTACAGTCGATCTTACTAGGCTCTTATGATGAACGGTAGACCAGCATGACACAGGGGGAGTGCACGGCGATAAAAGATAAATCTTCCACACACACACAGTCCAACTCCAAACATGCAACGTGATGGGAAACGTCAATTCCAGCACTACAAATCCACTCTTCAAGTGTAAAATAAGGCCAAGCCGATGATAGTCAGAGTTGGGACAGAACTCACCACTACAAGCGGGCTTCACTTCGCTGTTTCCAATGGTCAAGTAAGAGGCAAGAGATCGACAAAGAATCAGTATATTTCACTCAGTGCGATGTATACAATGTGATCCAAGCACTCCAAACCAGTATCCAATTTAGTGTAGAAAACATGCGTTTATGAGATTCAATTTGTCAATCACTCATCTCACTCTTTTCCAGTCCCCAATATCTCCACTCGATCGCTGTTACATCTGTCGCACAGCCGAACGGCCGAACCCCACAACAATCTTCAAATACCTTCGCACGCCAGCCCAACCGTCAAAGGAATTCACTTCTCTCAGGGGAACACATCCGAAGAAAGGACAACCAGTAGGAATCACCAACTTCCTGGTCTCTGTACTTCCTTTTTATATGGTTACTCCGCCTCCATAATCCTCGCACAGATCCCAACATCAAACTCTCCGCACCAGATGTCAATCCGTCGTTAGCGTTGTTATGGTGACCTCATGCGCAACCCGGAAATGAACCGGTGTTACAGCAACACCGTCCCGGGGGGGAACACAATTCCAGCGGGACTTAGTTCCGCTTCCCTTTCGTCACCCCGTGACACTTACTTATGACTCTTTTTTTTTTGTAAAACGCTATTCCAGCCGGCAAACAAACACTAGTTGGGCTCTCACGTCCGAATTTGAGGAAGTGGGGGAAGTGAGGTATGCCGTAAAGTAGTCGAATTTTGTAAAGATCTCATCTTTGAGTTGCTGTTCCCCTCCTGAAACGAAGCTTCGGACATCACATATCACACTGCTTCAATGTGAGACGTTGAATTTTTTTGATACAAGCTTTGGTGCCAAACATCACATCACTATAGCCTTCACCACCCTCAAACGTAGAACGGATTCTGTCAGCCATTTCGGATCAAGCTGCAACCATTCAGAGTCACAACCCGGCTCTGTCAGAGATCCTTCACCTTCTGAGCCACCAGTCTCAAGCCTCCTCATCCCGAGAGCTACCTCCTGATCTGCCACCCAGATCTGTGCTCGCTCTACCATCAGAGGCCAGACTATCAGCCCCTGAACCATTTGATGGCAGTCCTGAGAGATGCAGAGGTTTCATTACCCAGTGTACACTGGCCTTCCCACTCCAGCCCAGCAGCTTTCCCACTGAAGGTAGTAGAGTGGCTTACATCATCACTCATTACTTTTGCATTGGACTGGGCTAAGATATATGTTCTGCTGCCTTGAGTTAAGTAAAGGTTCACAAAGTTACGAACGTCTCCTGTATTCAGGTATCGATTCTTACAGTCCAGGAAAAAAAAAATAAAAAAAAATTGTGTTTTAAATATTATTTATTCTTCTGAAGCAATATTCTCATCAGTGTTCAGTCAGCTTGACATATTTAAATCTGCATATTATGATATTTTAACCTTTATACAGGGCATTTTCTCTAATTGTTTAAATTGTTTTTAAATTCTTAATTTTCTTAATTAAACTTTTAATTAATTTTCAATTCTTAAATTTGATCAATGAATGTAATCAGAATAATAAGACACTATGGCTGTTACCAATCAAATTAAACAATTTACACTGAAAAATGACAACTGCATTAACATTAACTAAAAATCACATTTTCACTCATGATGGTATTCAGCACTCCTGGCCGTGTGATGTTGCTTAACTATCATATTTATATCAACATTATTATATATTTTTACCGCAGTATGTTAACTGAGTTCAGTCCCGGTGTGGTGAAGTGCTGAAAGTGATGAGTCCCGGCTTAGGACCTCAGTACCTGATCTAAAACTGTTCCCGCGATTCTTAGTGTAAATCAAACCCCTTAATTCATGTAGCCTAATAATCTTTCATTTTTATCCTGATTATTTATATAGTTAAAGTGAAAGAAATTGCATTTTTAGGCCTGTGTTTTGTGACATTGTTATTAAGCAATAAGGAATATACTTTAATTTACTTTAATTTGTATTTTTCATTCATTTATGTATATTGAGTTGTCATAATTGATTTTGTTATTATTCATTGTTCCCCTTTACTGTGTCTCAGGCAGTGTTTGTTGTGTTGTAATGTGTTAAACTTAAATATATTATTTAAAAAAAGAAAATATTTTGAGCAATGTTATTTACTGTAAATTATTGTAAATTAATATATTGGGGTTTTTTTAAGGATCTGTTTTGAAGATTGGAACAAAACGTTCCTACATAATGTCCCAAATTGTACTTTTTTTTTATTTATTTTTTTTTATTGTAAAGCTGTTTTTAGTATCTCAGTATCTTCAGTTTTATATTTTTCTTTGGAGTTGCATTTGCCGGTTGACATGTAGCCTACAGTGTCACGCCTGAAGGATTTCAAACTGTTTCTGATGAAACACTGAACGCAGCACACACTATTTGCATATGTTGTGAAATATATGAGGAGCTCTTTTCCAAAATCCATTTCAATAGTTTTCAGGAAAATTACATTTTTTACCTAGACCCATACATTTTGTGAATATTCAATTTATCCTGTTAAAATGGATGTGTGGCTCAGTCTGAACATGTTGAACAATGATTAATAAATCAAACAACAATATTGTTGATGATAAAATAAGTTAATTTATTCATTTTTCAAAGCGCTATAAATCCATCAATTGTTTCCCAAAAAATTATGGTTTGTCTTTAATACTTTAAATTAATTTAAATTAAACAAGTGCAAATGCATGAAATAAATAAAAGCCAACTATAATAAATAGTTAAATAAAATAGGCAAGGCAAGGCAAGGCAAGGCAAGTTTATTTATATAGCACATTTCATACACAATGGTAATTCAAAGTGCTTTACATAGAAGAAATTAAAATAATCAAAAGAAATAAGAATAATTAAAACAGTTTAGAGTAAAAAAAATAAAATAAAAATAAAATACAGTGCAAACAGTCGGACGAACAGTGGCACAGTGCTCATTCAGTAAATGCAATGTTAAACAGAAGTGTTTTGAGTCTGGATTTGAATGTGGCTACAGTAGGAGCACACCTGATCTCTTCTGGAAGCTGGTTCCAGCTGCGGCTGGCATAATAGCTAAAAGCGGACTCTCCATGCTTTGAGTGAACCCTTGGTATTTCTAGTTGATGTGATCCTAATGATCTCAGTGATCTGTTGGGTTTATATTCAGTGAGCATATCTGCAATGTATTGAGGTCCTAGGCCATTAAATGATTTATATACCAGTAATAATACTTTAAAATCAATCCTAAATGTGACTGGGAGCCAGTGTAAAGACCTGAGGACTGGTGTGATATGTTCATATTTTCTGGTTCTGCTCAGGATCCTGGCGGCAGCGTTCTGTACGAGCTGCAACTGTCTTATGGTCTTTTTGGGAAGGCCAGTGAGGAGTCCATTACAATAATCCACCCTGCTGGTGATGAAAGCATGCACAATTTTCTCTAAGTCTTGACTGGAAACAAAGCATCTAATTCTTGCAATATTTTTTAGATGATAGTATGCCGATTTAGTTATTGCTTTGACATGACTACTAAAGCTAAGGTCTGACTCTAGAGACACACCAAGATTCCTGACTTGATTTTTAGTTGTTTGACCTCTAGAGTGAAGGTATGCGTTCACCTTGAGAACTTCATCTTTGTTTCCAAACGCAATGACTTCAGTTTTGTCTTTGTTTAACTGAAGAAAGTTTTGGCACATCCAGCTGTTGACTTCATCAATGCATTGGAACAGGGAGTCAATGGGGCTGTAATCGTTTGGCGATAGGGCTAAGTAGATCTGTGTGTCGTCTGCATAGCTGTGGTAAGAGATTTGGTTCTTTCTCATTATTTGGCTCATTGGAAGCATGTACAGGTTGAATAGGAGTGGCGCAAGAATTGAGCCTTGAGGAACTCCGCATGTCATGGATGTCCACTCAGACTTATGGTCTCCTATACTCACATAATAACCTCTCGCTTCTAAGTATGACCTGAACCATTTTAGGACTATCCCAGAAAGACCCACCCAGTTTTCCAGCCTGTCAAGAAGTATGTTGTGATCAACAGTGTCAAATGCAGCACTGAGGTCGAGTAGTACCAGCACTGATATTTTGCCTGTATCAGTATTTAAGCGAATATCGTTAATTATCTTTATGAGCGCTGTCTCTGTGCTGTGATGCGATCGGAAACCAGATTGAAAATTGTCAAAGTATCCATTCGAGCTTAAGAATTTGTTCAGCTGATTGAAAACAACTTTTTCAATGATCTTGCCAATGAAAGGAAGATTTGAGATCGGTCTATAATTGCTTAATATAGTCTTATCAAGATTACTCTTTTTTAGGAGGGGTTTGACAACTGCAGTTTTCAGGGAGTTTGGAAAACTTCCAGAGAGAAGTGAGGCATTTACCACTTCTAGGAGATCTGCTTCTAAGCTGTTTAACACACTTTTGAAGAAAGATGTGGGAAGAGCGTCAAGGGCGCAGGTTGATGTTTTAAGGTGCTGTACGGTTTCTTCCAAAATTTTGCCATCAATTTCTTTGAAATCAGACATAGTAACTACTTTCTCAGGTTGTGGTCTGATCTGTCTGACCCCAGTGCAACTCAGGGATGTGCTGATCACCTTTCTGATATTATTGATTTTCTCAGAGAAGAAAGAAGCGAACTCACTGCACTTGCTGTCTGAGAGCATTTCACTGGGAATCTGGCTCGGGGGGTTTGTTAATCTCTCAACAGTAGCAAAAAGAGTGCGTGTGTTGTTTAAGTTGCTGTTAATAATATTTGAGAAGAAAGTCTGTCTAGCTTTGCCTAGTTCCATATTGAAAGCATGGATGGTGTCTTTGTAGATGTTATAATGGACTACAAGTTTTGTCTTCCGCCACATGCGCTCTGCTTTTCTGCATTGTCTTTTCATATTTTGCACTGCTGTTGAGTTTCTCCAGGGTGCTTTTTGTCTACCACTCTTCCTGACCTTCACAGGAGCAATATCATCAATTACACTTTTAACTTTTGAGTTAAAAGAATCAAGGAGAAAATCAACAGAGTCAGCAGATATGCTTGGTGTTAAAGATATAGCCTTCATAAATAGTACACTAGTGTTCTCATTTAAGCATCTCTTCTTGACAGACACAGATCTAGCTTCAATGGCAGGAGAGATCAATATATCAAAGAAAATACAGAAATGATCAGACAGTGCTACATCCTTAATAACAATCGATGAAATGTTTAGACCCTTACTGATAAGTAAATCTAGAGTGTGTCCACGATTGTGTGTCGGTCCATGTACATGCTGAGTCAGATCAAAAGTTTTTAAAACAGTTTTGATTTCTTTTGCCATATTGTTTTCTGCATTGTCTATGTGGATGTTGAAATCTCCGGCAATAGCAAAACAGTCAAACTCTGAGGAAATGGTTGATAACAGTTCTGTAAAATCCTCAGCAAAGGCTGAAGAGTATTTTGGAGGCCTGTAAACAATGATTAGTAAAATGCGTGGAGCACCTTTTAACACAATACCCAGATATTCAAAAGACGGGTAATTACCAAATGATATTTGCTTACATGGATAGACATCTTTAAAAAGAGCAGATACTCCCCCACCTCTCCTACCCGTTCTGCAGACACTCATAAAAGTAAAGTTAGGAGGGGATGTTTCATTGAGGACAGTTGCACTGCAGTTGTCTTCTAGCCAAGTTTCATTTAGAAACATAAAATCCAGGTTGTATGTGGTTATTAAGTCATTGACTAGAAGTGATTTATTTTTAAGTGAGCAGATGTTTAAGAGTGCTAACTTTACAGTCTTACTTTTTGTCCGCACAGCAGTCTTAGTTTGGCGTGTAATAGGCACCAGATTAGATGGGTTTGCTGTACGGCTTTTGAAGGCCTTAGACTTTCTATCATGTAATCGAACAGCAATAGAGAAAGATACAGGCACACAGGGTTCCCGCTTGTTCTGTAAACATTTGAGAAAGTTACTGTTATCATAGCGGGGACCCGGCACATATCAATGAGAGCTGGTATCAGTTGTTTTTGGTTCACCTCGAGCAGAAGGAGGAGGGTGTGAGCCCTGTCGTTGTGGCAGAGCCCGAAGAACTCTTGCAGGAGGAGGGGGAGGGCGAGCGGGGCCCGCAGGCTTTGGTGGTTTTGGGGCCTGCCGTTTTTTGGTTGATATCTGAGGGCTTGCAAAAGAGTGGGATAGTTTGGTTCCAGCATAGACCAGTTTTTCCATTCTCTCTGAGAAGCACAGAAGTGGAGATGCTGGAGATAGAGATAGCGTGTCTGGTGAGAGGGGCTGTTGTTCTGGTGTTATCGGAGGCTGTAATATGCTGTCCTGGTTTCCCTGGCTGTTTTCCAGGAAGTCGTCCTTGGGTGTTGAATCTTGGAGCAGTTCTAGTATGTCACAGTCTGTCTGTGGGCAGGGCTCAGCTGAGATTGTGTCCGTGAGCAGAAGTTGTTGTGGCTGAGTGGTGTTATCATTGTCCTTGTGTGACGTGTCAACCGCATGTCCATTCAGGTGCTGGAGTGAAGTCCTGTGGTCATTCATACTGTGTCCAGGTGTGTGTGTGCCATTCAGGTTGAGTGGATTGGCACACACTGCAGAAGGATGGTTGAGGGAGAAGTAGATATTGTCCTTTATAATAGTAAAGGACAAATAAATAGTACAAATAAAATAAATAATTCCAATGACACATTTTAATATTGTCCAGCACATAACACTCATACAAATACCAGTCCTTAAATACAGCAATGTTAAAAATACATTTAAATCATTTAGTAATTTAGGCTAATTGTAATTTGGTGCCGAACCTGAAAAAAGTAATGATAGCCTAGTAATGATAACAATATTCAATAAGTTATTTAGTAATACATTCAGAGTCATTTTTAGTAAAGTGTCAAACCTGTAACAAATAGGACCAATTTGTCCACTACATATGCATGAAAAAAATAATTATTAAATAATAATAACGATATTCAATAGGCAAGTCAGTCAGTAATAATCAGGGGGGCAGTGTTCCGAAAGACATTGAAGCCGACCTGGGCGCCGCCATTGGCTAGCGGACCCCCACCTGCCGTTAGCATTCTATTGACTCCCATTCATTTTGGCGTCACTTTGACAGCGAATAACTTTACATCTGAGGCGTCTAAAGACACCGTTTGTCCATTGTTTATTTCTAAAGAAACACGAAAATGTATAAAAGGCTCCATTACCTTGTATCTTACGTTATGGCCCCGTAGAAGCAGTTTTTGTAAAAATAGGCTAACGATTGCGTCATACCCGCGCGACTCTGTCGCACAAGTCGAAAAATTACCGTATGGACAGTCAGAGAAGCTCGCATGCAATCGGGAGGACGTGGAGGCATAAAGTCAAGGGAGAAACCCATAGAGAGTGATAAAGTTGCTCCCGTTGCTAGCTCATGTACAGCTAATACCCACGCTCTCCGTCTCTGCGAGATTCGGAAGGGAATGATTCAGATTTCTCTCGGCACAGCTACTAGAAGACTGACAGCTGTCAGACAGGCTCACGTCACATCTACGTCGTCAAGCTCAGTTTGAGCCTGCGCAGTTCGCCTTGCGATCAGGAAGTGAGTGCTTCTAATTGACTTAATTTCTCTCCGTTGAAACCTATGGGGTCGCTGTGTCCAGTTTATATACTGTCTATGGTAATAATAAATAAAACAAAAATCAAGATAATAGATCGTCCGGTGACAGCCTCTCGGCCTGACAGAAACCTGTGGGAGCAGCTTTGTTGACATCCCACTGTTGGTATTAATGCGCCTCCCGCAAAATCTTCTTTTGTTGTTGTTTTTTGTGATTATCTTTGTCCAGTCTGCGATTTGTAAACTTTAAAGCACTCATTTTGAGGAATTAATGAAATAAACATCTGTTCAGATCGCCGCCTATTTTGATTGCTTAGAACGGCCCGAATTCTGATTGGTCGAGAGGATGTAGGCCTATCGCGTTTAGGCTAAAAATAGGTTTGGCGCTTATCGCGTTTTGGAAAGAAAGTGCATCTTGCAGTACATTTTAAACCAGGAAATATCGCGATTTTGGCATGACACGTTGATGGAGCAGTGAATAGGTTCAGTACACAGCAAAATGACATGATAAACTATTTTTTTTTTTTAAATGGCGTTTATCGCGTTTTGGAAAAGAGCTCTTCATATGTCAAAACATCTTTGTTTTGTTTTTTCTGGAAAAACGAGAAAACCTATATGCATAAGATGTATTTATTCACTTTGGTATTATTTATTGGTAAATTATAAAAATTCTTAGTCCTAATCTAAAACATTAAATAATGCTGTTTTCCCCCAAACTACTACAGTTTTTCTCAATTGCTTTGGCACATTTTTCGAAACAGTCCTAATATTCTCTAAACTGTAAGTTTAATTGTCACAACTGTTTGCAGGAACATCAGAACTCTATCACATGACTGCAGAACGTAGTAACTCACAGTTGTCATCACAGGTTACACTGCAGTGTGTGTGAGCCCATAAGGGCCCTGCACACACACACACTCAAAGGTGCCAGAATACACTAATAATGGTCTGAAAATAAAACGAAACTGCAAAATAATCATATCTGTTGTATATAATGTAACGTGTACTGTATATTATAATATCTAATAATTATTACTGTATAATAATACATACATAATTTTGTTTTCATTTTATTTAAATGAATGCGTGTCAACAATTTCTACAAAATGAAGTGATGACAATGAAATTAAATCGTGCTATAAGGTTCAGAGTGTCTTTCCCGCACATCATTATGACGGTGAGACTCCAAACACTTACAGCTTGAGAAGAAGAGCGCTGCTTTCACGCCAATTCGTGCGATATTTGCTAAATCGTAAATATTTTACAAGTTGCCCAATTCGCATGAATTCGAAAGAATAACCTAGACTACACCTGACCTGACCCCGCCCCTAAATCTATAATCATAACTGGGGTTTAGACAAATCATACGAATTGCTCGTGAGATAGCGTTGCCTTTTCCAGTAAAAAGCTACTTTTCCCCAACGATTTCTATTTCAGAGAAATGCCGTTCTTTTGAACTTTCTTTTTATCAAAGAATCCTGGGGAAAAAATACACTGTTTTCAACATTGATAATAATAATAAATGCTTCTTGATCAGCAAATCAGCGTAGGCTATTAGAATGATTTCTGGAGCATCTGAAAAAATTCTCAAATGATAACATCTTGTACTCTTAAAAATAAATCTTCCAAAAGTTTTTTTTTTTTTACAGTAATGCCAGATAGAATAAGTATTTTTGTTCAAGCAACAGTTCTTAAAATAACCTTCTTTTAGAGTGAAGAACATTTAAAAAAATCTAAAGAACATTTTTCCACTATAAATAACTTCTTGTTGAATAGAAAGGTTCATAGATGTTAAAGTTTCTTCATGCACCATCGATGTCAATGAAGAACCTTTATTTTTAATAGTGTCGCGCTACTGTTGACAGAGAGATCATGATTTGTAACATTATGCTTTTGTGGGTCAATTTTAAAGGGATAGTTTGTGCAAAAATAACAATTCTGTCGCACTCATGTTGTTTCAAAGTTGTGTGACTCATTCTGTGGAACATAAATCAAATTTGTCAATTATGTTTTTGTACATACAATATAAGTCAAGGGTCACCAATGTTGGATCAACTGTGAACAATTTAGTGTAAGTTTGATTGTGGGTTGGGTTTTATTCATTACATTTTCAAAATCATGAACACTGGGTGAAGAAGAGAAACTGTACAGGTTTGTAATGAAGTGAGGTTGAGATTTCGGTTCATATAATACAATCTAATATGTCTTATCTAATAATCTGTTTATCAGTCTGAGAAATGTTTACAATTAAAACAGCCTTAAAATAAAATAAAATGATTGTTAAAAATAGATTTTTTTTCCCTTTAAAAAGTCATGCAGACAGCCAATTAAATCTTAAAAAAAAAAAAATTCATTTTACATTATTTTATTTCACTTTTTGTTTTTAAAGATTTGGAATGAGGATTTTTATAACAAATATTTTTTTGTGTTTATTATTTCAGCATAAATCAATTTTAGTAAAGTGAAGTAAATTTGGTGTTGTTCATATAAACACACTGACACAGACACTGAGGGTTTGAATATTGAGTTTAATATTGAGGAATAAAACAGTTTTCAATAGTTCCTCTCTACAGTATGGCAGCTCATTGTGTGTCTGTTATTATATCAGACAGACTATTCTCTGCTTGCGGTTAGAAGTGTTCAGAAGGGGACCAGAGGGTCGATGATGGTTTTAGGGTACTGGACTCTAGTCACAGTCAGTTCCCCTCCCTCACAGGGGAGAGCTTGAAATATCAGTGCATGAACGCACTTATCTTCTTCTTCACCATTCCCTTGACAAATGTCCACCTGAGAGAGAGAGAGAGAGAGAGAGAGAGAGAGAGAGAGAGAGAGAGAGAGAGAGAGAGAGAGAGAGAGAATCCACATAGATTTATAAATGATCTTTCCCATTGAAAGCGACCAAAACGCATTAATTTTCCATGATCGTAAAAAGAAGTTCCAGCTGGTTCTGCTACAGTGACCATTGCAGAGATTTGAGTGTCCAGCAAACGCAACAAAGTTGAGAAGAGTTTTATCTTATGCAGAGAAACTTTATACAGTGACTTGATGCATTTTAACTCTCAGAGAGGACAGAAAAATTACTGGACACATCGCATCCGTTTAGGACACACTGCTAGGCTATAGTTGGCTTGTTGATATTGGAAATACAAGTTGTGCCAAGAGTTTCAGTGATGAAAACATCAAACTCAAAAATCCATACATTTCAACATAAAAACAAATCATCCATAACAAAACAGAACACTAATTTACCTTGACCAGATAGTTCGCTCCTGCCACAACCTGACTCTTATAGAGTATAGGAATGAAATCTTTAAAAATGATTGAAGTCTTCTTCTCCATCTGTGACTTCACCTGAATAAACAAATGCACATGTTATATTAATCCATATTATTTATTTATTTTAGGGTTTCATCTATCATTCAGATATCAGAAAACTCATAAAACGTTTTGTGACTTTGGGTGAAAAGTAAAACAGTTCTTTTGAAAATAACAACAAATAATTTCCCCAACACATTCACAGCACAGAAATAGATTATTTTACTAGTCTGTGTTTTAACAAAAACATTTACGAGTGATTTTCTGTCTCCTACCTCATGGCAGATCTTCTTCACCTCTTCAGTGACAGGCTGCACTGTGGTGAATCCTCCAGGCATTAACTTTGCTGCTGCACTCATTGTGATGGTGATCAAAGATGAAATCAACTGTATTATCAGACAGTTTGTCTCACAGATTGATTCTGATCCACTATTTATGCAGCCAAAACCGCATGACATCAGAATGAATGAATGAATAGGCGGAGTTTTACTTTGGTGTGTTGTGTAATATTCAGAAAAAAAGTTTTTTGTAACTTTTCAGAAAAACAGCGTTTTGACATTTATTGCACAACATGCAATTATTTGCGCTTCAGTGAAGTTTAATATATATATATATATATATATATATATATATATATATATATATATACAATTCGAGAGTTTATGCTTTAGGAAAAAATTTTACCCAATCTTCAACCAGATCATTAATAAAGTAATAAAATACATAAATAAAATAAATAAAAACAATTTATTAATTTACTAACAATATTTAGAGTAAATAACATTGCTCAAAATATTTTATAATATTTTATAAATAAAATATTTTTAAAAATATGTATAAATATATTTTTGAATATGAATAACAATGGATAACAAAATCAAGTATGACAATACAATAGAAATAGAAATAAATAAATGAAAAAAAAAAAAAACAATTGAACCAACAAATAAATTACAGAAAAAACTGCATAATTTAATGCCAACATTTTGAGAGGGTGATTTATCACTAATCCAAGACATCAAAATATTTTTCCTAAGAATTATCAAGTGAAAAAGTCGTCACTTTTTAATTTACAAGGAATGTGTGACTCAATTCAACTTTATTTATAGAGCCCTTTCAACACCACAAGATGAACAATTACTGTAGCAGTTTAGGTTTACTTGATTATCCATTCAATATTTATTAGAAAAATCATGTTAAAATGTGAGTCTCAAATATCATCATCAGGCTTTTAAGGAAAGTTTATTTGTTCATCTCTCAGTAATCTTTGTATTGCATTGAATTATGTGTTTTAAAACTACAGAGCTTTGATTGTAAAATTAAGCATTTAAATATCATTTTACTAAGACATATTATTGGCAGATTTAGAGTGACGACTGATATTTATATGCATTTTATTTAAGTAGTCTGCTGTACTGTTAAAGATCTCAATGATTTACATGACAAGCATTTGAATTTCCTCTTACTTTTTGACCACTTAAATATCAGCAACTGCAGCAAAATGAGAATTTCAGCACCAGTTGCAAAATGTAGGTGTTTTTTTTCTTCCTTAAGTGTGAGAACCATATTCTCACTATATCATGAGTGCTATGACCATATGGTTTGTTTGTGTTTTGTTTTCTTTGCAGGAACGTCGTCTGATTGGCTCCTGCAGGCTGATTGATGCGGTGTCCTGATTGGTGCACAGTACTTTAAAAAGTATCAGAATGTGTGACGTCACCACAGATCTCGTCTAATCACCACCACAACATAGCCTGGGTTTCCCCAGACTGCCTTTGCGCAGCGCGATTTTATTCTCGCTGAAAGGCAGTCTGGAAACCATGGACCTGATTTTCGCCTCGTTTAGGGAACCAATCACAGAACGGGGAGGGAGCAGCAAGACGATGACGACATCTTTTCGACACAACTAAGCAGTTTGTTTATATCTATGGAGTCAACATGGCAGCAGACGCGAAGCTACCTTTTGATGCAGCCTTAGATATTGTTCTAAGTAGTTTAGATCGCAATTTTATTTAGAAAAAAGAGCAGCGTTTGGCGTTAAACCATTTCTCTACATACGTCATCTGGTATAATGGAAACGATTGGCTATGCGCATTTGATAGACATTCTTAGCACCCAATAAACGGCGCCGGCGCATTCGTAAACCACGCCTCAAATACGAGAAAATGAACATGTGGTTCCCAGACCCAAGTCTCAACGAGAATTGGGTCTGGCGTTAGCCAGGCTAACCACAACAAACAACTCTATGATATATTAATTCTATTTGTATTTTTTTTAAACAACCCAAACACACCTATACATTTGGATGCTGCATTAAACAAATTCTTAAAGGGATAAAAAATGTAAATAATAAATCAACTCCATAGCTGATTCAAGGGCTTAGGACGATCCAATTCTCAATTTAGCCCATTGCAGTTTCCACCTGTAGTGGGCACTCCTGCAACGTATGGCGTATATCCGAGTGAACGAGACAGAGGGAAGTTAGCGAGTGAAGGGCATGACAATTTTGGGCCCTGTCCCAAATGGCACCCTAAGCACTCACGGTCTTCCTCTGAGTCCGCACTTTCGTGACGTAACGTCGCTTTGACTGTGGGGAAGAAGTCTGTGGAGTGCGCATCAGTGCTGGCTCGGCAAAAGTGCGCATCGAGGGCGCAATTCGACCGCGGAGGGGGCGATCGCGAGCACCCTTCTGAGAGCTAAAATGACACATGGGACACCCTACGGTCTCACGAACTTAACAGACATGCGGCATTCATGGTAAGTTTACAAGACCGAAAGTGCATATGAAGTGTGCCATTTGGGACAGGGCCTTTGGACTGGAACACAGCCTAGGCCTACATATGAAGCAGACTCGCTTCAAAATCGAGGGAACGAGGGTCTGTCAATATAAACTTCCCTCGTCCACTCCACGAAGTGGAACGCACTTTTTAAAATGCCGGCAGGGATTCCCCCCGAGGGGAAGTGCTTAGGGAAGGCAAGTGCGTGTCTAAAAGTGTACTGGAACGCAGCCAGGGACTGAACTCCGTTAACATACTGCGTAAAAAAAAAAATATGTCGAGTTTTTATATTTTTAAAATATATTAGTTAAGCAACATCACACGGCCAGGAGTGCTGAATACCATCACGGTTGAAAATGTGATTTTTAGTTAATGTCACATACATTTTAGACACAATGTTGAATGTTTTCTATTTTCTACAAAAAAATGTTTCAGCAACGAAAATAGTTACAAACAAAGATCACAGCAGAACCATTGCCGTGACCGTGTTCATTCCTGAACGAATCAGCAGTTTGAATGAATCGTTTGAATGAACAACTCAATGATTCACTCATTAACACGGTCACCTGCCGCCACCTACTGGTGGTTAAGTTTCGTGTTAAAAAGTATCATTCTTTCCAACATTTCTTATTTGTATATTCAAAAAAATGTTTAATTTGATTGGTAACAGCCATAGTGTCTTATTATTCTAATTATATTTATTGATCAAATTTAAGAGTTTAAAATGAAAGATGAAGCATATATTTAAAACAATTAGGGGAAAATGCTAGTCTGGGTCTCTCCATGCTGCCTTGCGCATCGATTTTATTCATCTGCTAGGCAGCCTGGATAGTTAATAGCGCTATATAAATAAATAAATGCCTTATTAGTAACTTGTAAATCTACATGAAAAGCACGTTTTATGATATGCCTATAAAATTGAAATGTATAACTAGCCTGGGTTTCCTGCCTTGCGCGCAGTGCGATTGTATTATATTATATATATGTTATATTTATATGCTAGGCAGCCTGGATTCCATGGACCATATTTTCGCCTCAGTGAGGGGACCAATCACAGAACGGGGAGGGAGCAGCAAGACGATGACGACGTCTATGCGACACACCGAAGCAGTTTGTTTATATCAACACGTGCACTGCAGATTTACCTTCTACCCTCATGTTTGTCTTGCACAAACGGCAATAGGTGCTGAACACCATCGTGTACACATGAATCTATGACCCATCGTCTTCTTCCTCGTAGAATTTCTGTCGCTCTATACGTCATAATTGAAACGATTGTCTATGAGCTACGTACAGGTGCATTTGATAGACATTCGTAGCGCCCAATTAACGGCTCTGGGCATTCGTACACTACGCCTGAAATACGAGAAAATGAACGTGGTTCCCAGACCACGTCTCATGAGACGAGGTCGGACGTTAGCCAGGCTAGGAAAATGCCCTTTGTAAAGGTTAAAATATCATATGCAGATGTAAATATGTCAAGCTGACTAAACACTGATGAGAATATTGCTTCAGAATAAATAATATTTACAACACACAAAAATACTTTTTTTCTGGACTGTAAGAATCAATACTTGAATAATAGGAGACGTCCGTAACTTTGTTAACCTTCACTGAACTCAAGGCAGCAGAACATATATCTTCTCGGCCAGCCCCGGAAAACACTCAACGCAACGCAAAAAAAAGGGTTTGTAAGAAAAAATTATGTAGACGTAGAAGATCTCAAAAATGAAGTTTATTACAGCATAGCAGTGGCAAGGTACACAAAACACCTTGGGTTCACCGGCGTCAGAATGAACCCAGAACATCCAAATCTCAAACCTTTTATCCTGTTAATGTAAGTTGCTCTTATTGTAACAGCTGCGGTCTGTATGTTAATAAAGTTGAGACACCCATTCCCATTCTACAATTGATTACCATTTGTTCAGGATATAATCTACCCAAATGGTCAACTCTTAATGTAAATGAAATCAGAACAGCAAAAGGTTTAGGTCATACAATCTATCTGAAGTGATCCTATCTTTAATCTTCTGTTGAAACAGAACGGTCAAATGTTTAAGATGACAAGCTATTTGAAGTCCCTGTAATCAAAATGCTGGTTGGTTGCCCTCTGTGATATTTACATATTACTGAGATTGAATGTAATTGTCTCTATATGATAATTAAACTCTTTTAAGTGAAGGAACATTTTGATATATATATATATATATATATTGGAGTGGAAGTTGTTGGGAACAGGCCATAATTTCTTATAGGTTACCTCCAGAGTTGGAAGGGTTGTCTTTATCTTCCGGCCCATGAGTAGCTTTGCCGAGCTCACGCCTGTAGTGGTGCAAGGCGTTGACCGAAAGCACATAAGGGCAAGCAGAGGGTCTTTCTGCATCAAGATTATTTTAGCGGTCTGAACCCCTCTCTCTGCATGTCCGTTCCCTTGAGGGTTGTGTGGACTAGAGGTGATGTGTATAAAGTCAAACTCTCTTGCAAAGTCTTTAAATTCCTGACATGACAATTGAGGCCCATTGTCAGACACGACCTCGCCTGGACAGCCAAATCTTGCAAACACTGTCTTCAGCTTCAAGATTACCTGCGAGGCAGTGGTTGTCGGCAGGTGAAGTATTTCCAGGAACCAGGAAAAATAGTCAGACACGACAAGGTAAGTGTGTTTGTTATGATCACACAGGTCCATAGCAAGTCTCTTCCAAGGCCGGTCAGGAAGGGTGGTAGAGATGAGAGGTTATTTCCGCTGGCTGGGTTTCATCTCACGGGATACCTGACAGGACTGGACTTTTTGCTGGATTGCTGATGATATGCTGGGCCACCAAACGGACGCATGGGCACGCTCTCTACACTTTGTCAAACCTTGGTGTCCGTCATATATTCGGTCCAGGATGTCTGTTCTCAGCACATCTGGGATCACCATACGGCTACCTCTGATGACGATCCCATTGCACTCAGATAATTCAGCTTCAATGGGAAAATACTCTCTGATTGCTGCTGGGACCTTGCCTATGTACTCTGGCCACCCTGACTTTATGAACTGCAACACCAGTTGAAGGTTACAGTCGACTGCTGTAGCTGTCTTTATGGCCTCAAGCTTACGTGGGGTTGCAGGCAGGGCATCTACAACGGCTGCTATATAGCACGCTACGTCTGAGTGAGTGTCAGTCTCCATTTCCAGGCACTGTAGTGGACTCCGTGAGAGTGTGTCGGCCACTGTTAAGGTCTTCCCTGGTGCATATTCAGCCATCGGTTTAAATCTCATAAGTCTCATGAGTAGTCTTTGGCACCGTATTGGCACATTGTCCAGGTCTTTCTGATTCATGAGTGGCACCACAGGTTTGTGGTCGGTGACCAATTTGAAGCTCTCAAGGCCACACAGGTACTTTTCAAAATTCTCACAGGCCCAGACGCTCGCCAAACACTCCTTCTCAATCTGTGCATATCTGGTCTCGGCATCAGACAGGCGACGTGAGCAGTATGCCACAGGTTTCCAGTCCCCTTCATGTAGCTGCAACAGTACTCCGCCTATGCCATAACTGCTGGTGTCTGCTGAGACAGCGGTAGGCCTGTTCACATCGTAGAACTTCAGGACTGGAGAAGTGGACAGGATGTCTTTAATTCGCTGGAATGCCTCCTGTTGGGAGTGGTCCCATGTCCATACTGACTTGGACTTTTACAGGTCATAAAGTGGGTTACACACTGTAGACAAATTTGGAATGTATTTCCCCAAGTAATTGAACATGCCCAAAATACGCTTTAGGTCTTGCACGTTCTGTGGTGGTGGGAGCTCGCGGATTGCCTTGACTTTTTCAGGGTCGGGTCTTACACCTGATTTGTCAATGACATGACCCAAGAAGTGAAGCTGGTCCTGCCTAAACTTACACTTTTCTTTGTTTAACTTCAGGCCGGCTGACTCGATCCTTACCACCTTGGCTGAGACGTTGGTCGTGCTGCTCTGGAGTATCTCCATACACGAGGACATCATCCATGAAGATAGCCACGCCTATCAGGCCATTGAGGGTCTCTGTCATTTTGCGTTGGAAGATTTCCGGAGCACTCGTGATTCAGAATGGGAGTCTTTTAAATGCATATCTCCCAAAGGGTGTTATGAAGGTGGTTAACTTGGTGCTTTCAGGGTGTAGAGGTATCTGCCAAAACCCGGAGGCGGCATCCAGTGATGTGAACATGGTTGCGCCAAGTTTAGCAGTAATTTCCTCAGCAGTTGGAAGGACATACCTCTCTCTCCTTACAGCCTAGTTTAACCTCTTCAAATCAACACAGATGCGCACCTTACCATTTTTCCTTGGAACTGGCACCATAGGCGCACACCAGTCAGTGGGCTCAGTCACAGTCTCAATCTGACTGTCAACCTCATTTTCCTCCATGCGTTTTAATTCCTCTTTTACTTTTTGAAGTAGAGGCAACGGGACACGCCGAGCAGTGTGCACTGTGTATGGCTCAGCATTATCTCTTAACCGGATTTTAACAGGTTCGGTTTTGAGTGTTCCGTGCTCACCGAATGCTGTGTGGACTTCCTCGACACGTTTCACAAGCCCCATGGTCATTGCGGTGGCTCTGCCTAGCAGATTGTTCACGTTTCGGCCACTGATGACGTATACTGGAAAAGAGTATGGCTTTCCTTTATATTCTGTGCTGACTTGGAACTTTCCTAAACAGTCCAACTGACCACCTGGACTGCACAGTGTGATATTAGATGTCTCCAATTTCTTGTCGGGAACTAGTTTGTTGAACGCCTCGGCTCCCATAATGTTTACATCTGCACTCGTGTCAATCTTAAATTTGACCGGTGTTGCTCCAATTGTAAACTGTATTGTCCATCGTTCATCACTTCTGTTTTCATTTGTGACTGCACCCAGGAAGTATGGCGTTTGTGAAACAGTCTCTGTCACTTCTCTGACTGATTTACTATAACATTTCTTTATGATAACTCATAAAGGGCTCTGATAAACATTTCAGCTTTCTCACCAGGTCGCTGCGATCGCTGGTGAAAACAGGCGCGCTCGTGAATCACGTTGCGTTTAGGATAGAAGTATGCGTCGTATTTTCCCAACACAACGTCAATCTTCTTCTCATCCCCCTCCGTCTAAAATGTGAAAGACTTGAAAATGTTCTCAGCCTCAGGCCCCATGGCATAAATCAGCGAACTGACCTACACTTCGCCGTCCTCTTTGCTCAGTTTAGTGGCCAGCCGAAATCGCAGGAAACGTTGCTTCCAGTCAGCCCATTCATTTGGACGATCAAAAGCGAAACTTTCCGGTGGATGAAACGTGGCCATATTTTCAGAGAAGCGATGTGTCCGTCAAACGCTTCTGACACCATGTAAATAATTAAAATGTCCACACAAATCTCAGGGTTCAATGAATACTTTGTATTGTTACACTCGTGCAGCAGTTAGCATACAGGCAAGAGCTCACACACTAGTCCCCGCGCAACCGCCCTAGTCTCCTAGGGCAACACCCCTTTCTGCGTACATAACAGAATGCCCTTAAAGCTATAAATTTACATGTGCACATTATATGACAATGACAACTAATCAAACTATTCAAAATCAATTTAAATCCTCACAAATGAAATAAAGCTAAAGACTTCAAAGAGTAAAACTGGTTATTCACTCATTGTTTGAGTCCTTATTTATCTGAATGCCTGTAATCAATCAGCCAAAACAGCTCAGACGATTTATCATATTACAAAACGGAATATTACATTTTACATATTAGATTTTAAAAATGTGAACTGTTGCAGTTCATTCTTAACTTTGAAACTGTGTTGCCTTTTCAAAATATCCCATCAAACTGGATTATTTGAGGAGCGTGCACTAATGTTTTCACTTGCGTTCGTTTTGATCGTTGTCTCTAGGGCACATCCACAATACTGGAAATATTCACTTGAACAGTTTCTCACGGGAACTGAATATTACACAACAGGGGCAGAAGTATTACACAAATACATAGCCTACAGGCTTTTGCGTTCCACTTTAAATCATAAAAATATACATCAGAATAGCATGACACTATTGTTCTTTGTTTCATTGTACATGGTTAATAATTATAAACTGAAAACTGTCTAGAAAAGCAACAAAGAATGAACTTTTCCAGACTGAATCTCAACAAAGATCTCAACTGACTGAGTTCCAGACTGAATCTTGAAACCTCTCAACCAAGGTTTGGTGAGTGCTGCTCTATATAAAAGAACTTCTAATTTGAACGTGATCCAAAAGTCTCACTGGTCTCTGCTTCGATCAAGAAAATACTTTACAACAAAGGCATTTGATTCAATTGAACACACATTTTTTTCGATTGTTTAAAATTGTTTGGTTTTGGAGATACATTTTGAAATATTATAAAATCCCTTTATGAAAATTCTAATAGTTTGTTTTCTTTATCAGGAGGTACATCACAAAGATTTCCAATCAATCGAGGCATAAAACAGGTTTGCCCTATTTCCACATTTCTTTTTATTATTACCACAGAAATGCTTTCTATCTTTATCAAGAACTCAAACATGGCCCCATTAGAGGTACTTGGCCAGCCAGTAATCATCAGCCAGTTTGCAGATGATACTACCATTTTCATGAAGCAGCTAACAGAGGTCCCCAAAATATTACAAATAATTCACACCTTCTCTAAAGCCTCCGGTTTAAAAATTTATTTGAACAAGTGTGAATTAATGTCAATTCATCAATGTCAATTCATCAATGTCAGTTAAAGGATTAGTTCACCTCAAAATGAAAGTTTCCTGATAATTTACTCACCCCAATGCCATCCAAGATGTTCATGTCTTTCTTTCTTCAGTGGAAAAGAAATGTAGTTTTTTGAGAAAAACCTTTCAGGATTTGTCGCCACACAATGGACTTCAACGGTAACCAAATTGTTGAAGTCCAAATCAATGCAGTTTTATAGTGCTTCAAACGGCTCTGCACGATCCCAGCTGAAGAATAGGGTCTTATCTAGAGAGACGATCGGTAATTTTCTAAAACAAAAAAAATGTATATAGTTTTTAACCACAATTGTTCGTCTTGTGCTGGGCCGGGTTTCCCGATAACTATGTATCTTAGCTCTTAAGAGCGCTCTCTACGTGCAAGGTTACGAATGCTCACGGCAATTCGACGCACGTTTCCCAAAAATGCACTTAAAGAGAACTTAAGAGTCCATTTGCGAAGTGCTGAAATATAACCTTATATGGATTCCTACAGTATTCTGAACGTTTAACCTAATAATCGTCATCTGTTGGGGATTAGCAATCAAGACAAGTCTAAAGCATCTACAGGTGGAGGCACTGACAAAATGGCTATAAAAAAAAAGATACCTTTCAAAAAGATTAAATTAAAGAGTGCCCTTACTTAACAGGAAGGAAGATGAAGAGGTGGAGGAAGACGAGGACGAGGACAATGATAGCGGCATGGGACTACATGATGGCCAACCAAGAAATGGCCAATACATGGCTGGTTTTCGTGCACGTCAGCAAGTCATTGACAGATTTTTGGAATTCATCCCTATTTTGTCCAGTCTTTGAAGCATATTTTCCACATGACTTCTTTTATTTAAAAAATGTATTAATTCATTTAATTTAGGTGTGTATTTCTATTTTTTTCTTCCTTTTAATTATTTCATTTATAAATTAATTTTAACAAAAAACGAGTACAATAAAGTGTACAATAAAGTACAATCAAAACCTTATATTATACTCACGTTGCAGTGTTATCTGTTAAATCTCGAAAAAAATGTAATCTGCCGGTTGTCCTGCAGGTGACCTCATAAATCTGTCTTCTGACTGTGCGTTCACACCGGACGCGAATAGGGCGTCAAATTCGCGCCTGCCGATCAAAAATTTGATCTGACGTTTCGGAGTTGTGAGATCCAGGCGATCACCAGGCGCTCAGTGCTCATGTAACCCGCCTTACCTCGGCTAGTCCTCCTGACGTCTGCCGCTGGTAAACGAGAAATGTTTAAATTCACAATCTATAGCTTCGGTTCTATTATATGACACATAAGTTAAAATACATTAATGACTCGTTATAACGTAGGTCAAACGACTTCTTTAATTAACGTTATGTGAGTTTTTCTTCATCTCATTCAGAAATGTAGCCTATGACTGCAAGTGTTCAGTGTCACATTCAACATCTGGGGCCGTATTCACAAAGAATTTTAAGGCTAAAAGTAGCTCCTAACTGGCGAATTTAGGAGCAACTCCTAAAAATAATGGGCGTGTCACTTCTAACTTTAGGACTCCTAATTTTTTTCACTAAGAGTAATTCACGAAGCATTTTAGCCCTAAAAGTAGCACCTAAGTCTGGGACAGCTTAAAAGAAGTCGAGAGGACTCCTAACTCACTAAGACCTATTCACAAAGGATCTTAAAATCGCCGCGCGACAGTGTGTTGGAGACAGCCAATGACACGGAGTTATTACAAAGACACCGCCTTAACCGTGAGGGAATACTGATTGTTGTGGATCTTGTGAGGGATGCAATAACAGCGCCAACTAATCGCAACAACCCAATCAGTGCCGAATTTAAAAGGTTTGATAACACTTCGCTACCTGGCAACGGGGAAAATGCAATTGTGTAATGCTGACGATCTAGCGATATCCCAGCCATCGGTAAGCAGATCCATCCACCAAACCATCAATGCACTCTGTAGACCCCATATTATTCGACAGTTCATAAGTTTTCCGGACATTCGCCAACCCAACTCCAAAGAAACAAAGCCAGCTTTATGGATATTGCCGGTGCGCCCGGAGTGGTCTTTGCTATAGACGGATCGACACATATTAAAATAATTGCACCACGTCAGGATGAGGACGTGTTTGTGAATAGAAAGAAAACACACTCCATCAATACCCAGATTGTGTTCGATGCAAACTTCACAATTCTCGATGTTGTATCCCAGTGCCGAATTTCCCTTTTATTATGTTTTTTTTTTTTTTTCAGCACCAACTGGGCCAGCAGCAGTAACTGATCCTGCGTCCAGTTGGGCTTTCTTTTCCGTTTTGGCGAGTTCATGGAACTGGAACAAATATTTTTCAGATTTGCTAGACTATTTTAAGGAGTAAGTGAGCAGGATATATTAAAGTAGGGCATTCATGCTTATTGTCATTATGTTCTCAGAATAGACATGACTTTGTTTTCCTCACTGTAATTCTTAACTTGCGACATTCTAAAACAACATTTAGGATGCAATAGCCCTACATTAAGGCATTTTATGCATTTGTCGTAATACTAAAGTACGTCAATCATCATTAGAGCGCCACCCTCAGGTTGCATGAATGCAAGGACATTAGAATTTTTCCAAAAGTGTGTATGACGTGTTCAGTGATGATTAGCGTAAAAAATGTTATCATAAAATTAATAGGCTATTAAATGAGAAGGGACAACTGAGAGTGAGCATTCACATATCACCTCTAAGTCCTTTTGATACTTGATAATCAGGCTGGCAACAGCGGTCTCGTCTGTTAGGCTACTCGGTCACTGAAGAATCGCTTTAATGTTAAAATGTTATACTGTTATATTTTATACACTTGTAAACACAACTTACCATTGTAGGTTTGGCATGGTTGTATTAATACTGTCGTGACGTTTCTTTTAAAACATATTTCAATGTGCTACGTTATTTTAACACCTAAATAAAACGTCTCGCCAAAGTTGCATTTTGGTCTGGTTTTGTTTTCGTAGTAAACAAACGTGACATTTACGTTTTTTTAAAGAAAACATACCTGGTTGGTATTTTCACAACGTTTCTAAAACGTTTTATTTTGGTTACATTATATTTTATTATGTTAGGTGTGGTTTAAAAAAAAACAAGCATTTGTGCTTAGGGCACCCAAATGACTAGCGCCGGCCCTACCATCATGGATCACTTTCAGCGTGCATGGGAAAAGCAGTGAGTGTGATAGATGTGACCAATAAATGAAGAAGAACACGGAGGCAGCAGGCTACAGCAAACGCTTAGGGGTTTATTCTCCACAGAATAGGGGTTACAAAAGTAAAGCAACTGTTAACCCAACTGGGATAAACCAAAGTATTTATAAAGAGAAAGAAAAGGAAATAAAAACAAAAAAACAAAACAAAAAAAACTTACAATAAACACAAGTCACTGCATTTGCCTCTCACACATTTACAGAGGTCAGGACCTGTTCTCTCACAGAACACCACCCACTCATACAACACAATTAACAAACTTATACATTGGTGGCCAGCACCAATTAACACAAAAAGGGGGATACACAAACACATAATGGCCATTATACACAATAAACAAATATGAAAACATTAAATATACACACACAAACACTTAAAATACGATCAAATGATTTAATTTTGTAACTGTACTTCCTCTACATAAATAAAGGAAAAGACCACTAGATAGTCCTTGGAGACCCCCAGGGTAGAAACTGGAATGGTTGTGACCCGATCGTTGCCTGTAACCATATATATACGTCCGAAGTTTCCGCCCGAACCCCTTTAGACGGTACACCAGCTCACGGGACTCAGACATAAACACAAAAGGAATGGTAAGAATAAACTCAGCAAACTAAACGTTAAAGAGTGTACGCACTTAACTCCAAACGAAAGTGGAGTTAAAGTTTATGAAACCCAAATAATGTTGTGCATTCATTACTGTAAACAAATTCCATTAAATAAAAAGATAAACCGACCTGTCCCCGGATCACCAACATCCGCCACACACTCCCCCACTTCTAGTTTCACGCCAGCAGGCGAGAAAATAAGTCAGCCATCACATTATCTCGACCTGGGATATGCTGGATGGAGAATCGATATGGCTGGATCGACAGATACCAGCAGGTAATTCTAGCGTTTTAATCTTTCATACGGTTCATCCATTGTAGTGCTTTATGGTCCGTCTCAAACACAAACTCACGTCCAAGTGTAGCCGGTCGACATGTCACATTTAGACATGTGACTACTTAATTTTATATTTTTTATGTGCAAGGAAAAATGTTGTATAAAATGTTAACTTCAGCAAAACTTGTTTTCAATGTTCAATTTTCAATGGTTCCGATCGGGAGTTCCTATTAATTGTTGTATGTGGGGCGTTAATTAGTGGGACACCGAAGGAAAATATCGCTTCTTCTTTAAGCGTTCGCGCTCAGACGCATGGTGTATGTAGACGGGGAAGCAGAGGTAGTTTTTCTCTCTCATATTTGTCTTTCATTTACTGTTTTTCTTGTAACGTTATCACTACATTTATGATGTTAAAACACAGTTAAGAGGTTGTCATAATGTGTATCAGTGTGATTCGCTTATTTTCCTTGAAAGTGGTTATTTTAACCGTGTTAAAGTTAGCCCATCATTTCCACGTGCGTCTTTCTATGCAGGAATGAGAGAGAGTAGGCCTTCTGTTATCCATATACTGCTGTATGCTAATCTTGCCTCACTACTCTTTTAAAGGTATGTTGTTTCAATTTGTGATTATTGATTTGACTGTTTATGTAATTTGAATTTAATTTGATAGTTGTGTACCTCAGTATAGATTAGTGCTATTTCCATACTAATTTTAATGTGGTATATTTTCATGGAAAGAGACTGTTTGTGCAAAAAAAAGAACTTTATCCACACTACAGTAGTTCAACAACCAGATTTTGATGCATTTAAGAGTTTACAGTGCATTATAGGCCTATGTACATTTCTGTGAATTTATAGCATATTTGTATGTTAACTTTTACAAATGTTATGCATTATCCATTTATGTTCTCAATGTGTGCTGTCCTGTTATGTGAGGTAATTTAGCACCAATATGTACACGTTAAATGCCGTGTATGGCTTCTCCTTTAAGCGTTCGCGCGCAGACGCATGGTGTATGTAGACGGGGAAGCAGAGGAATGAGAGAGAGTAGGCCTTCTGTTGTCCATATACTGCTGTATGCTAATCTTGCCTCACTACTCTTTTAAAGGGTGAATAAATCCTGTGTGAACATCCTCCAATTCGTTGTGTGGTTGTGTTGCTATGGTGTCCGGAGGTGACCATTTGAAGTCTGCTACACAAGCAGATAATACCTGAGGGTATCAAGGGCCCATTTTACTCCCAAACATTCCTTTTCCACAGTCGAGTATCGAACCTCCCTAGGGAACAACTTGCGACTGATGTAAGCTACAGGATGTCGATCTTCTTGCGACCCCGGGAGAAGAACCGCTCCTACTCCATTATCCGAGGCATCAGTTTGCAGTATAAAGGGTTTATCAAAATTAGGACAACATAAGACTGGCCCCTGACACAGAGCATTCTTAATATCCTGAAAAGCATGCTCCGCCTCCTCAGTCCACCGAATCTGGTTCGGGCAGTTTTTCCGCGTTAAATCTTTAAGGACAGCTGCCCTCACAGAAAAGTTGGGTACAAACCTTCTGTACCAATTTGCCATTCCAAGAAAGGATCTTATCTGAGACTTCGTCTGTGGTATGGGGCACTTCTCTATTGCCTGGATTCTTTGAACTTGAGGTTTAATAACCCGGTGGCCGATCACATACCCCAAGTACTCAGTTTCTGCCATCGCAATGGAACACTTGGAACAGGGCCGGATTAACCATTAGGGCAACTGGGCACTTGCCCAGGGGCCAGGGACATCTAAGGGGCCCTGGGCACCGTCAAATATTATTAGATTAGGGGTGTGCGAGATCACGATTTTTGATCGTGGACGATTAAAATGTCTCCACGATCTGCTTTTGAAGAAATATCGTAGGATCGTGCATTCTATCAGTTTGCAGTTCTGGCGCCTCTGCCTCAACATACTGTACAGCGCGACGTATATTCACATGAAATGCAGAGGAACAGGACACTGTAGTTTATAAAAATTAATTATTTGCATGTGCTTTAAAGCCTTGCCGGTTAAACATGTCATTCGCTGTTGATGCGCTGTTCTAACGGGCGCTTTTCTGAGCGCAAACACCCGACGCGCGCATGCACTAAAAGTCTGTCTAACAGCGTCTGGTTACTGGACTAAGTTATCTTTCGAGTCTTATTGCTCTAATACTGTCAAATACACTCATTATGCGGGATATTGGTATACAAGCTGGTCACATCCATAGAGCACAAGACATCAGTTGTGTTAACCTCTGCAATAGATGACAGTTTCATCAGAAAGTCGGTAGTATCTTTTAAAAAGGATGGCAGGTTATACATTAAATCCTTTATATGATGATCAACAAATTTAGACAACGGCTCAGTTACGGATTGATTTCCAGATACAATTGGACGGCCAGGTGAATTATCCAACCTTTAATGAATTTTAGGCAAAGTATAAATCAATGGGTTAGTGGGTTAGTCTGTAACAAGAACTTCTATTCTTTTTTCTTAAAACGAGCACCTAATCTTAGAGATCGATTAGTGCGTTCGCACCTTCCTGCATCTACCCAGTCGCCTTTTCCCTTTAAAATTCCACACGGACATTTTAAGTGTTGGAACTGTGCGGCATGTAATTTTATGCTCACAGATAATGTTTACACATCCAAAAACAGGCAGAACATACAAAGTAAAGGGCAGAATCACATGTTTATCCACTTTTATTGTGTATTTACTGACGTGTCCTTGTGGGTTGTTCTATTTGGGTAAAACGAAGCGACAACTAAAAACTCAAATTTTTGAGCACAAATGTGCTATCAGAAAAAATTATGACAAATCATCAGTCGCGAGGCATTTTAACTCTGCGGGACATGATGTTAATATGCTCAAATTTATGGGCTTGGAGTTTGTCAATCGGTCCCCAAGAGGGGGAGACCGTGATGAACCGCCTCCTTCAGCGAGAGGCGTGGTACATTTTTAGCTTAAACACATGTATTCCTAATGGGATGAATGAAGATCTGTCACTAAGTTGTTTCTTGTAAATGTAACACTATGCATGTATATTTTATGTTCATTCTGTATATGTATAACAGTCGTTGTTTTTCATTAATGGACTAATTGAAACATTGGTGACACCATTGGACTGTGTATTATTTCAAATGTATTGGTTGATGTCAATATGGGTGTGTCAATGGGTGTGGGCATATAAGATTGGTTACACTGTGATCTTGTTGCACACTGAAGAAGGCACGCGCCGAAACGCGTTTGTGCAAATAAAAACTATTTATGCATAGTGCGGCCTCTCTCCTGTTCTACATGTCCTTCAGCAGCATGAGCGGTCCCCGTACTTCCCGTCCGTACAGCAATTCAAACGGGGAAAATCCAGTTGAGGCCTGGGGAACTTCCCTGTAGGCAAAAAACAGATATGGGAGCCACTGATCCCAATCGTCACTTTTGTCAGCAACATACTTACGAAGCATTTGTTTCAGAGTTTGATTGAAGCGTTCTGTTAACCCGTCAGTTTGTGGGTGATAAGGGGTGGTTCTTACTCCCTTTATACCCAACAGTTTATACACCTGTTTCAATAGCTTTGACATGAAGTTAGAACCTTGATCTGTAACTATACTTTTAGGAAAACCTACTCTAGAGAACAGTTGTATAATGGAGGAAGCTACCACTCTAGCCTTGATGGATTTGAGGGGAAAAACTTCAGGATACTTTGTGGCGTAGTCTGTAATGACCAACATATAACGGTTTCCTGCCTTAGCCTTCTCTAGCGGCCCAACAATATCCATACCCAGCTGATCAAAAGGTACCCCAATAATTGGGAGAGGCTTAAGAGGTGCCCTAGGAGGAACCCTTAGGGAAGTCTGTTGACACTGTGGACAAGTTTTACAGTACGTGGTTATGTCCTTTCTCATACCTGGCCAGTAAAAGTGACGAATGATTCGTGCCGTTGTCTTCTGTTTACCTAAATGGCCTGCCCAGGGTACCGAATGACCCAAAGAAAGGACTAATTCTCTACCCTCCTTGGGGACTACCAACTGCGGCTCAGGACTCTGTTAACGAAACAAGACCTCTTTGCGAAGGCAAAAGACTCCTTGACTACCTTCCACCCCTGTCTGTCCTACTAGTGATCTCTCCTCCACCAACTTGTATAGGGGACCGATTAAATGGTAATTTTTCTGCAATTGTACTATGTCTCGAGGTATTTTATAACCCAATGTGTTCTCAGGGGCAGGTTCCCCTTCACTCACCACTACATGTCGAAACTTTTCTCGCTTCCTCTGACTCCTGGACTTCCGTGTCTTCCCTGGCTCTGCTTCAAGTTCTGCCTCAAAAAAAAGGTAAAGCCCTTAGTAATCCTACCTCCTCCTCACTACTCTTGGCCTTACCTCGAGTTATAGCTGCATTACAACTCTGCAAAGGAAGGAGATCGAACAAAACAGGCAGATCTTGACCCAGCACCATAGGGTATGGCAACTCCGGTGAAAGGCCTACCTCCAACAGAAAAGATTGTCCCTGCACCTTTACATAAACATCAGCTGTAGGATAGTACCTTTCGTCGCGATGAACACATTTAATTGCCACAGGAGATGCAAGGTTCCACTGATGGACTGGAACCAACTCTGCTTTGACCAATGTCTGCATACTTCCAGTGTCTACCATAGCACTTACTTCCTGTCCATTCAAACACAGTCACGTGATGCAAGGAAATCTTTGCTATACAAGTAGGGTCATCAGGTCTAGGTACTCCACACAAATTTGCATGTGTGGAAGGTCTATTAGGGCACCTAGGCTTAGTATGCCCCTCCTGTCCACACTGATAGCACACAATAGTAAGAGAAAGCACCCGAAGATATTGCTCCATGATAATCACCTCCGCAACTTCTTCCTTACTCCGATTCTGTGGCTGAACCCACTTGTTAAAAGTGTCCTTAAGACGCACATAGAGCTCCTTAGGGGTCTCATCAGCTCTTACATCTGTGGCCCGAAACCTCAAACGATAGGTTTCTGGATTAATATCATATTTCTTTAAAACTGCCGCTTTCACATCATCATAGACAAGAGATTCATTAATATCCATGTTCACATAAGCACTACGAGCTTTGCCAGTAAGTAGCGGCACTAACCTCAAGTCAAGTCAAGAATATTTGTATAGCGCTTTTCACAATACAGATTGTATCAAAGCAGCTTCACAGTATTAAATTAAAACAATAATAAAACGTCCATGTTTGGTAATGCTAATCAATAGTAATATTGATTGATTCATTAAATTGAATATCCCCAACTGAGCAAGCCAAAGGCAACAGTGGCAAGGAAACGAAAAACTCCATCAGGTGACCTAATGGAGAAAAAAAAAACCTTGGGAGAACCCAGGCTCAGTCGGGGGCCAGTTCTCCTCTGGCGGTTATGAACTAGAGGCCGGATTTAACTGTAAGATTAAAACATTTATGTGAATGCCTGGTTAAAGAGATGCGTCTTTAATCTAGTTTTGAACTGGGAGAGCGAGTCTGAGCAACGAACAGTATCAGGAAGGCTATTCCAGAGTTTTGGAGCTAAATGTGAGAATGCTCTCCCTCCTTTGGTGGACTTAGATATCCTAGGTATAACCAAAAGCCTTGAATTTAGCGATCTTAAAGAGCGCGATGGATTATAGGGCGATAGAAGATCCGTTAAATAAACTAGAGCTAAGCCGTTTAGGGCTTTATAAGTCAGTAACAATACCTTATAATTAATACGGAACTTTATAGGTAACCAGTGTAGAGATGATAAGATCGGTGTTATATGATCATATTTTCTTGATCTGGTAAGAACTCTAGCGGCTGCATTTTGGACTAACTGTAGCTTGTTTATTGAGGATGCAGGACAACCAGCTAATAGAGCATTACAGTAATCTAGTCTCGAGGTCATGAATGCATGAACTAACTTTTCTGCATCAGAAACTGATAGCATATTACGTAGCTTAGCAATGTTTCTAAGGTAGAAAAATGCCGTTTTTGTAACATATGAAATATGATTTTTAAAAGACAGGTCGCAGTCTAGTATGACACCCAGGTCTTTTACTGTAGAGGATAAAGTAGCAGGACATCCTACTATGTTAAAGTTGTATTGTGAGAGGTTTTGTGGGCGTTTTTTTGAACCGATGAGTAGTAACTCCGTCTTGTCTGGATTTAATAGAAGAAAATTACGCGTCATCCAATCTTTTATATCTTTAACACACTCTGTCAATTTTGATAATTTAGCGTTTTCATCCGGCCGTGATGAAATATATAATTGAGTGTCATCAGCATAACAATGGAAACTAATTCCATGTTTCCTTATAATATTTCCAAGTGGCAGCATATATATTGAGAATAATAGAGGGCCTAGCACAGATCCCTGCGGCACTCCATAGTTTACTGAAGATATGATCGATTTTTTTCCATTTAAAGGGCACCTATTATGGAATTTTGAAATTTACCTTTCATGTAGTGTGTAACATAGATCTAAGTGAACAAAAACATCCTGCAAAGTTTGAAATATGAAAGTGCACCGTATATAAAGTTATTGTCTTTCAAAATTAAGAGTCGACTCTGAGTCATTTTTATGAATCGTTAGAAGACCGAAGCTTTTTCTTTGACTAGATGACGTCAACTTGTCAAGTTATTTGAATACGATACGCCCACTTATTGCGCTCCAAGGCCAGGGAAAACATCATGGCGACGAGACGCTGTGTTCTGCAGTGCGGCTCAAAAGCCAACTTTTTTCATCTGCCCAAGGAGGAGCATTTGAAGACTAAGTGGCTACAATTCATATATACAACTATACCACAGAAGTATAGTCTGAGCCTCGTGCTTTGTTCGCGCCATTTTGAAGACGATTGCTTTACCAACTTAAATGCACTCAAACTTGGATTCGCGAGCCGACTGATATTGAAGGAAGGTTCAGTTCCAAGTGTATTTGCATCAGCTTCCTCCTCCGTATCACAACCTGTAAGTGTTATTAATAATTGTTGCTTTTATGTTTTATGTAGCATGCTTAATAATTATTTAGTTTGTTGTGTAAGCACCGTTTAGCTTCTAGGTCTTCAATGGCAATTGTATTGAGATATGTGAAGTGTTTGTCGTTGTTTTCGGAGTTGTCTTAAAGAATAGAGTAATAGGCTACCTCGTAGTAACGTAACTACATTTTTTTTTTTTTTTTTTGTAAAAACGTTATGTTTATGCATCGAGCTAACGCAAACAAAGACTGATTGTGCTTTTACAATATGAACTCTGGGCTATGCTCGCTAACATAACATTAAATTATTTATCTTATTTTTCGTTTTTTTACTACAAACTATAAAGCAGTGGACTATAATCATTATTATAACACAATTTAATTGATAAAAGCATCATTGCACTCCGTGTTAAACAATAAGTATTGTCTCTGTAAACACTGCTGGGTCATCTGACCAATCAACGCAGATTAGCGTCGCGCAGAGGAGGGGTTTGGAAAAATGAGTCGTTGAACGATTCATTTGGGAGTCGGTGAGCAAATCAGGTAAAAATAAATGCATATTATACGACAACAAAAGTGTTTTTTGTCATTGCATGCACGTAAAACTGTTGTTGGGGACTCCCTAAACAACATTAGGAACATTTTAAATGTCATAATAGGTGCCCTTTAAATAGACAAAATGGTAGCGGTCAGATAAGTATGATCTAAACCAGCTTAATGCTTGTCCTTGAACGCCAGTATAATTTTGTAGTCTATCTTAGAGTATTGTGTGATCTATAGTATCGAACGCAGCACTAAGATCAAGTAAAACTAGTATTGAGATACAGCCTTGGTCCGAAGCTAAAAGTAAATCATTAGTGATTTTAACGAGCGCAGTTTCAGTGCTATGGTGCGGCCTGAATCCTGACTGAAACTTTTCATAGATGTCATTTTCTTGCAAGAAAGAGCTCAGTTGAGCGGACACAACTTTTTCTAATATTTTAGACATAAATGGAAGATTTGAAATGGGTCTATAATTTGCTAGATTATGTGGGTCTAATTGTGGTTTCTTAATGAGTGGTTTTATAACTGCCAGTTTAAATGTTTTTGGAACATGTCCTAAAGATAGAGATGAGTTAATGATATTGAGTAGAGGCTCTTCCACTACAGGTAACACTTCTTTCAGTAGTTTAGTTGGTATAGGATCTAATAAGCACGTTGTTGTTTTAGATGAAGTGATAAGTTTATTTAGCTCTTTTTGTTCTATAGTTGTAAAGCACTGTAATTGTTCTTGCGGGGTGATAATTGAGGCTGATTTATAAGGCACGATTGAAGATTGAATGTTTACAATTGTGGTTCTGATGCTTTCTATTTTCTCAGTGAAGAAGTTCATGAAATCATTACTGCTAAAACTGTAACGGGATATTTTGGTCAGGTGACGTTTGTTTATTTATTAGTCTAGCCACGGTAGTAAATAAAAATCTTGGATTATTTTTGTTGTTTTCTATTAGTTTGCGGAGATGCTCAGCCCTTGCCGCTTTTAGGGCCTTTTTATAACGTGACATACTGTCTTTCCACGCGATTCTAAAGACCTCTACATTAGTTTGTTTCCATTTAGGGTGAATTGCCCTAATGTGGGACATTTTTTGCACTTCAGACTTCTGTGACATATTGCGATGTGTAACCAAAACATTAAATCCACTCCCAATACTTAAAAAAAAAAAAAAACAGTATGTTTCCTAATCAAACCAAAAGAGAAAATTCAGATAACCCATTCATAAGAGAAATTATAGACATATTAGTGCTCTTATAGCAAGTCGTCTGAGACAATCTGCAGCTTTCCTATTGTGGGACAGTTGTGTTCCCAATATGGGACACTGAAAAATCTATGATAAAAGACCAAAAATCACATTGATACATATAGAATAGTAAAATTTTAGATTCTCTCTAAAATCTTAGTTAGTAATTTTCTTGGTTATGGATGGATGAAACATGGATAACTGAACATCATCAGACCGATAATACAATATTATCTTGTTCAGTTTACTTAACAACTTTCTCTTTTTCTGCCTCTCTTTCTGCATCTGACAATCTGTCCCTGTCTTTCTCACCTTTGCCATTGTGATCTGAAATACATTTCATTGAATTAATCAGATACATAAAATAAAGTGGAATGGCTTTATTGGTTTTCTACTGCGTTTTTAAATTCAGAGCTATTTTTCATTTAAGTCAACTACCTACCTTTTACACACACACACACACACACACACACACACACACACACACACACACACACACACACACACACACACACACACACACACACACACACACACACAGAGAGAGAGAGAGAGATAGAGAGAGAGAGAGAGACACACAAAAAAAGTAAAAAATAATAAAAAAATAAACTTGACTGTAAAAATCTGCATTACAAGTATTCAAATATTGCATTACAAGACTAAAACCATGTAAATAACCATGTTTGTCCCACAAATCATGCCCCACCACACATTTTTGACTCATTGAAGTACTGTCCCACATTAGGCTGATCATGCTGTCCCGGATTTGGAAACCACATTTCCTAATGTGGGACACTAGGAAATTTTATAAAAATATAAAATATATAGATTATGCACACAAAGTTCCTCTATTTTTTGATGGACAAACATTTCATAAGCATATTAGGCTAAAAAGTAGCAGGATTGCTTTGTTTAAAATGTATTTAACTCCTTAATATCAAATTTGTTAAAACTCTATGTCATTAACCTTCGGATGGTCTTCACACAAGGTGTCTCCTGTTTGATGATTGCTCCACCCTCAAATATGATTGGACATTTGATAGGTCATGTGATTTTGATAACATGACACCACAGCTTTTTCTAACCCATAGTTTCACTGTCATTCATGTATTTGTGTGGGACCTACAAACACTAGAGCTTAGGCAGTGTCCCACATTAGGGCAATTCACCCTACGCTCTAATTTACGGGTTTCTCTCTTTAGAACATGCGTAGTATTGTTGTACCATGGTGCTTTACTTTTCTCTCTGACCTTTTTTAATCTAATGGGTGCAACAATATCCAATGTTCTAGAGAGAATGGTGCTCATAGTGCTAGTTACTTCCTCTAGTTCATCTGTTTGTTTGGGTTCAGGCAGTAACTGAGACAAATCAGATAAGCAATTTGAGAAATTATCTATGGTGGATGGAAGGATTGTTCTGCCTGGTCGGTAACGCGGCGCAGTATGACATATTACTGTAGTCCGTAATATACAAGTTACCAGGAAGTGGTCACTGACACCATCACTTTGTGGAAGGATATCTATATCGGTTGGATCGGTTCCATATGATATAATTAAATCGAGTGTATGATTAAGACGATGAGTTGGTCCGGTGACGTTTTGCTTGACCCCAAAGGAGTTTAATAAATCTGTAAACGCAGCCCCTAACGCATCATTTGAATTATCTACGTGTATGTTGAAATCTCCAACAATTAATGCTTTATCGACGTTGACCAATAGATCTGAGAGAAAATCTGCAAACTCTTTTAGGAAATCAGCGTAGGGCCCTGGCGGTCTATATACGGTAGCCAAGGCTAGAGATAATAGGGATTTTTTTCTTACATCTAAGAGCGTAACATTTAGCACAAGTACTTCAAACGAATTAAATTTGTCACCTGTTTTCTGAGTAACATTAAGAATATCTCTGTAGATTGTTGCAACACCGCCGCCACGACCAATCAGACGGGGCTCATGCTTATAACAGTATCCTGGGGGAGTAGACTCATTTAGACCGAAATAGTCATTTGGTTTAAGCCAGGTTTCAGTAAGGCAGAGTACATCGATGCTATTATCTGTGACTATTTCATTTACAATAACTGCTTTAGGTGTGAGTGATCTAATGTTCAGAAGACCTAGCTTTAGAAATTGTTTTTGTTCACTAATAGCGATATTTTCTGTTTTAATAACAATTAGATTTTTCCTAGATCCTACAGTAGATTTATTATTTGATCTCACTAAACGAGGAATAGACACAGTTTCTATTAAATGTTCTACACTAGTATTTATATCAATTAATTTGGTGCAGCAGAGACTGTGATTTGGATTTTTGGTAACTAGTCAAACGATCTTTAACGTCTTGGAGATGTTATCCGACAGAAGATCCGCTTCATTTCTACTTGGGTGTAAGCCATCAGCACGGTAGAGCCTAGGACGCTCCCAAAACAGATTCCAATTATTTATAAAGAGCAGTTTCTGCTCATTGCACCATGACATTAACCATTCATTTAGCGCGAATAATCTACTGAACTTTTCATGCCCTGTCGATACGTGGGAAGCGGCCCAGACACGATGATCGTTATTTCAGGCGATGCGGTGCGTACCGTCTCGATTAGGTTCCTATAAACCTTTTTCAAAACCTCCGTCTGCCGCAACCTGACGTCGTTCACTCCTGCGTGCAAGACGACAGCTCCGACGCGCTCGTCACCGTTCAAGATCTCGGGTACTCGCGCAGCGATATCAGAAACATGGTCATCAGGAAAACAGTGGGTACGCACCTTACTTTTACCTGACGTAGCGTGGACGTTCCGAACAATTGAATCGCCGATAATCACAGCATCGCGTTCCGTTTCGCGAAGAGGGGAGAAGCGGTTCTGAGTGGAAATCTCGAAAACCGGGAGGGGCGGAGAGATTCTTCGCGTCTTCCGCTGCGAAACAACCCAAGCTTCGTGACGGTGCCTCGGAGCCAGGGTGTATGAAACTTGTGAGAACCGCCTTGGCGCACGGGACCAATGCTGAGAGACGCATGGTGTTGACGCAATCGGAGTCTGCGGATTATTAACTGATTTGTGTGCATCGACGCGAGATGTTTCAAGAGCTAAACGCCGGTCTCTTAGCTCGGCTTGTCTCTCTAAAAGGTCGCGGATCTGCTTCTCTACAGCTTCCAGCTCAGACTGCACCGCCTGCAGCTCGAATGTGTCCTCACCTGCACCAAAAGGTAGAAAACATAACGTTACATTTGATATATTCGCCATTTAACAGATGGACAGTAAGTTAGCAACAACGCTACCAGTGATGCTATCAATATTAACGCTAAGTTATAACTGAAATCTTGGATATAATCTGTCTTTTTAATGGTACGGGTGTGATGTAGACGCACGATAGGCGAGAAAATGTTCGTTTGTAAGTGAGTGTAAAGAAGACGCGCTCAGCCGTCCGACCCACAGGTGTAACGGACCGGTATTGGGTCAATCGGTTTGAGACACGTCTACTCAACAGTCCGCGTTGTAACTATGAGATTTTGAGCAGCAGTGCTTCTCAGTGAGTAAAAGTAGAAAATGTTCGTTTGTGAGTGTAAAGAAGACGCGCTCAGCCGTCCGACCCACAGGTGTAACGGACCGGTATTGGGTCAATCGGTTTGAGACGCGTCTACTCAACAGTCCGCGTTGTAACTACGATATTTTGAGCATCAGTGTTTCTCAGTGAAAAAAAGTAGAAAATATTAGTTGTAAGTGAGTTTAAAGAGAGAAAACCCGGATTTTGAATCAAATCGATGGAGCTCAAACACAAACAACGCGTTCAGGAAGTGACGTAACAGGAAGTCAAAAATGCTTCAGTCTGCAAGAATTGACCTCACAGCCCAGTCAATTCTCGGCCATCGACATGCAGTGGCTATCTGCTCGAAAGTAGTAAGTAAATGCTCCACATCATCGCCTTCGTTAAGCGGCTGTAGACGCGGCTCTGTCATAGCTCTCGGCTGTTCTACGACTTGACCAGGAACGGATGGTGACGCCAGAGCATCTACCTGCTCACTCTCTTGATTCGATGGGGTATATTGAAGCCTGGAAGGATGAACAGAAGCTGGTGTAGTTCTCGTATGTACCTCTTCCTGAAGAAGCGTGAACTGATGTTGAAGAATCTTCCATCTATTCTCCTGCCGCGCTGCCTCCTGATCGAGTCGTTTATCTCTCTCTTGCTGCATTTTCATATGTGCCCCGAACATGTCCCATAACTCTTCTACTGTAACATTCTGTGAGCCACCTGAAACTGACATATCCTCTGCATCAGCTCCTCCTGAAGCTGACGCCGCCATCTCATCACTCTTTACAGCTCTCTTTGGTCATATTTTGACCCATGAAGTAGGGAGGGAAAAAAATGCTCAAAAAAATCCCACCGCTGCCACCAATTGTGATAGATGTGACCAATAAAGGAAGAAGAACACGGAGGCAGCAGGCTACAGCAAACGCTTAGGGGTTTATTCTCCACAGAATGGGGGTAACAAAAGTAAAGCAACTGTTAACCCAACTGGGGTAAACCAAAGTATTTATAAAGAGAAAGAAAAACAAATAATAAAAAACAAACAAAAAAAAACTTAGTCACTGCATTTGCCTCTCACACATTTACAGAGGTCTAGGGACTACAGGACCTGTTCTCTCACAGAACACCACCCACTCATACAACACAATTAACAAACTTATGCATTGGTGGCCAGCACCAATTAACACAAAAAGGGGGATACACAAACACATAATGGCCATTATACACAATAAACAAATATGAAAACATCAAATATACACACACAAACACTTCAAATAATACAATCAAATGATTTAATTTTATAACTGTACTTCCTCTACATAAAAAAAAGGAAAAAAACACTAGATAGTCCTTGGAGACCCCCAGGGTAGAAACTGGAATGGTTGCCCGATCGTTGCCTGGAACCATATATATATACGTCTGAAGTTTCCGCCCGAACCCCTTTAGATGGTACACCAGCTCACAGGACTCAGACATAAACACAAAAGGAATGGTAAGAATAAACTCAGCAAACTAAACGTTAAAGAGTGTGCGCACTTAACTCCAAACGAAAGTTTAAATAAAGTTTATGAAACCAAAATAATGTTGTGCATTCTTACTGTAAACAAATTCCATTAAATAAAAAGATAAACCGACCTGTCCCCGGATCACCAACATCCGCCACAGTGACTATTTAAAATCCAAACCTGAAGCTTTTTCTTTACCGGGTCGAACTGCCGTCGTTTTGCGGTAAGAGCAGCGCTGAATCAGGGTAGATATGAATCTGTGATCCATTGTACAGAAGCTCATTTTTATCCCTTGAGAGTTTCAGAATCTTTAACTTGTCCTGGAAATTAATAAATTTAACCAGGATAGCGAGTCTGGTAAAGTTTAACTTATCAGAGAGAGGAGTAGGATGACACCGTTCAATGAATGGAGGAGCAGGGAAATTCTCTCCGCCTAGGAGCTGCGGTATCAGACCGCATAAAGCTGTAGATATCACTGCCCTCTGATTTCTCAGGCACAGAGATACACCGGAGGTTGGAGGCACGACTGCGATTCTCAGCAGCTTCAGTGCGATCAATCAGGAAGGAGTTTTCCTTTTCTAGTGTTTTAACTCGTTTTATCAGATCGCTCAGGTTTCAACTCACTCTCTGCTCAAGTTCTGTCACATGTTTACCAAGTATAGCAACAGAGTCTTCAATTTTGTTTAGGCTCTGATTGATAGTATCCAGTTTCGAGATGGGAAATCATCTCAGTTTTAATTTGCTGCATCCCTTCCCAAATAGTTTGAAGGGAGATTTGATCACAAGTCATCTTACGTTGACTCCACTACGCGTAGAAGTGAGCGTAAAAATATCCCACTAGTATTTTTAGAAAGACCTCAGATACCTTAAATTCTTGTCCGAAAATAAAAGTAGAAAGTATACCTCACATGAAACTTAGTTGACAAAAGTTTGAGTCCTATTTATCTGAATGCCTGTAATCAATCAGCCAAAACAGCTCAGACGATTTATCATATTACAAAACGGATTATTACATGTTGCATGAAATTCTTAACTTTGAAACTTCGTTACATTTTCAACATATTCCATCAAACTGGATTATTTGAGGAGCGTGCACTAATATTTTCACTTCCGTTGGTTTTGATCATTGTCTCAAGGACACATCCACAATAGTGGATATTTCCACTGGAACAGTTTCTCACAGGAACGCTCAAACACATAGGCCTACAGGCTGTTGCGTTCGGTTCCACTTTAAATCATAGAAATATACATCAGAATAGCATGACACTATTGTTCTTTGTTTCATTGTACATGGTTAATAATTACAAACCGAAATTGGTGTGTTTAAATGCAATATCTGATTAATTATACATTCACATTTAATCCTTTTAAAAGACGCTTTTATCCAAAGCAACTTACAAATGAGGAGAACAATAGAAGCAATCAGACCAATCAGGTGTTATACAGCAATAAATCACAACAATCCTGTGCCATGGGCACTGCCATTTGTAAAGATCTCATCTTTGGGTTGCTGTTCCCCTCCTGAAACGAAGCTTCGGACGTCACAGATCACGTGGTTATGGCAAAACGAATCAAGCTCCGATACACTGCTTCAATGTGAGAGATGTTTCATTTTTTTGATACAAGCTTCGAAGCTTTGGTACCAAACATCACATCACTATAGTCTTCACCACCCTCAAACGTAGAACGGATTCTGTCAGCCATTTCGGATCAAGCTCCAACCATTCAGAGTCACAACCCGGCTCTGTCAGAGATCCTTCACCTTCTGAGCCACCAGTCTCAAGCCTCCTCATCCCGAGAGCTACCTCCTGATCTGCCACCCAGATCTGTGCTCGCTCTACCATCAGAGGACAGACTATCAGCCCCTGAACCATTTGATGGCAGTCCTGAGAGATGCAGAGGTTTCATTACCCAGTGTACACTGGCCTTCCCACTCCAGCCCAGCAGCTTTCCCACTGAAGGTAGTAGAGTGGCTTACATCATCACTCATTACTTTTGCATTGGACTGGGCTAAGATATATGTTCTGCTGCCTTGAGTTAAGTAAAGGTTCACAAAGTTACGAACGTCTCCTGTATTCAGGTATCGATTCTTACAGTCCAGGAAAAAAAAAATAAAAAAAAATTGTGTTTTAAATATTATTTATTCTTCTGAAGCAATATTCTCATCAGTGTTCAGTCAGCTTGACATATTTAAATCTGCATATTATGATATTTTAACCTTTATACAGGGCATTTTCTCTAATTGTTTAAATTGTTTTTAAATTCTTAATTTTCTTAATTAAACTTTTAATTAATTTTCAATTCTTAAATTTGATCAATGAATGTAATCAGAATAATAAGACACTATGGCTGTTACCAATCAAATTAAACAATTTACACTGAAAAATGACAACTGCATTAACATTAACTAAAAATCACATTTTCACTCATGATGGTATTCAGCACTCCTGGCCGTGTGATGTTGCTTAACTATCATATTTATATCAACATTATTATATATTTTTACCGCAGTATGTTAACTGAGTTCAGTCCCGGTGTGGTGAAGTGCTGAAAGTGATGAGTCCCGGCTTAGGACCTCAGTACCTGATCTAAAACTGTTCCCGCGATTCTTAGTGTAAATCAAACCCCTTAATTCATGTAGCCTAATAATCTTTCATTTTTATCCTGATTATTTATATAGTTAAAGTGAAAGAAATTGCATTTTTAGGCCTGTGTTTTGTGACATTGTTATTAAGCAATAAGGAATATACTTTAATTTACTTTAATTTGTATTTTTCATTCATTTATGTATATTGAGTTGTCATAATTGATTTTGTTATTATTCATTGTTCCCCTTTACTGTGTCTCAGGCAGTGTTTGTTGTGTTGTAATGTGTTAAACTTAAATATATTATTTAAAAAAAGAAAATATTTTGAGCAATGTTATTTACTGTAAATTATTGTAAATTAATATATTGGGGTTTTTTTAAGGATCTGTTTTGAAGATTGGAACAAAACGTTCCTACATAATGTCCCAAATTGTACTTTTTTTTTTTTTTTTTTTTTTTACTGTAAAGCTGTTTTTAGTATCTCAGTATCTTCAGTTTTATATTTTTCTTTGGAGTTGCATTTGCCGGTTGACATGTAGCCTACAGTGTCACGCCTGAAGGATTTCAAACTGTTTCTGATGAAACACTGAACGCAGCACACACTATTTGCATATGTTGTGAAATATATGAGGAGCTCTTTTCCAAAACGCTATAAATCCATTTCAATAGTTTTCAGGAAAATTACATTTTTTACCTAGACCCATACATTTTGTGAATATTCAATTTATCCTGTTAAAATGGATGTGTGGCTCAGTCTGAACATGTTGAACAATGATTAATAAATCAAACAACAATATTGTTGATGATAAAATAAGTTAATTTATTCATTTTTCAAAGCGCTATAAATCCATCAATTGTTTCCCAAAAAATTATGGTTTGTCTTTAATACTTTAAATTAATTTAAATTAAACAAGTGCAAATGCATGAAATAAATAAAAGCCAACTATAATAAATAGTTAAATAAAATAGGCAAGGCAAGGCAAGGCAAGGCAAGTTTATTTATATAGCACATTTCATACACAATGGTAATTCAAAGTGCTTTACATAGAAGAAATTAAAATAATCAAAAGAAATAAGAATAATTAAAACAGTTTAGAGTAAAAAAAATAAAAATAAAATAAAATACAGTGCAAACAGTCGGACGAACAGTGGCACAGTGCTCATTCAGTAAATGCAATGTTAAACAGAAGTGTTTTGAGTCTGGATTTGAATGTGGCTACAGTAGGAGCACACCTGATCTCTTCTGGAAGCTGGTTCCAGCTGCGGCTGGCATAATAGCTAAAAGCGGACTCTCCTTGCTTTGAGTGAACCCTTGGTATTTCTAGTTGATGTGATCCTAATGATCTCAGTGATCTGTTGGGTTTATATTCAGTGAGCATATCTGCAATGTATTGAGGTCCTAGGCCATTAAATGATTTATATACCAGTAATAATACTTTAAAATCAATCCTAAATGTGACTGGGAGCCAGTGTAAAGACCTGAGGACTGGTGTGATATGTTCATATTTTCTGGTTCTGCTCAGGATCCTGGCGGCAGCGTTCTGTACGAGCTGCAACTGTCTTATGGTCTTTTTGGGAAGGCCAGTGAGGAGTCCATTACAATAATCCACCCTGCTGGTGATGAAAGCATGCACAATTTTCTCTAAGTCTTGACTGGAAACAAAGCATCTAATTCTTGCAATATTTTTTAGATGATAGTATGCCGATTTAGTTATTGCTTTGACATGACTACTAAAGCTAAGGTCTGACTCTAGAGACACACCAAGATTCCTGACTTGATTTTTAGTTGTTTGACCTCTAGAGTGAAGGTATGCGTTCACCTTGAGAACTTCATCTTTGTTTCCAAACGCAATGACTTCAGTTTTGTCTTTGTTTAACTGAAGAAAGTTTTGGCACATCCAGCTGTTGACTTCATCAATGCATTGGAACAGGGAGTCAATGGGGCTGTAATCGTTTGGCGATAGGGCTAAGTAGATCTGTGTGTCGTCTGCATAGCTGTGGTAAGAGATTTGGTTCTTTCTCATTATTTGGCTCATTGGAAGCATGTACAGGTTGAATAGGAGTGGCGCAAGAATTGAGCCTTGAGGAACTCCGCATGTCATGGATGTCCACTCAGACTTATGGTCTCCTATACTCACATAATAACCTCTCGCTTCTAAGTATGACCTGAACCATTTTAGGACTATCCCAGAAAGACCCACCCAGTTTTCCAGCCTGTCAAGAAGTATGTTGTGATCAACAGTGTCAAATGCAGCACTGAGGTCGAGTAGTACCAGCACTGATATTTTGCCTGTATCAGTATTTAAGCGAATATCGTTAATTATCTTTATGAGCGCTGTCTCTGTGCTGTGATGCGATCGGAAACCAGATTGAAAATTGTCAAAGTATCCATTCGAGCTTAAGAATTTGTTCAGCTGATTGAAAACAACTTTTTCAATGATCTTGCCAATGAAAGGAAGATTTGAGATCGGTCTATAATTGCTTAATATAGTCTTATCAAGATTACTCTTTTTTAGGAGGGGTTTGACAACTGCAGTTTTCAGGGAGTTTGGAAAACTTCCAGAGAGAAGTGAGGCATTTACCACTTCTAGGAGATCTGCTTCTAAGCTGTTTAACACACTTTTGAAGAAAGATGTGGGAAGAGCGTCAAGGGCGCAGGTTGATGTTTTAAGGTGCTGTACGGTTTCTTCCAAAATTTTGCCATCAATTTCTTTGAAATCAGACATAGTAACTACTTTCTCAGGTTGTGGTCTGATCTGTCTGACCCCAGTGCAACTCAGGGATGTGCTGATCACCTTTCTGATATTATTGATTTTCTCAGAGAAGAAAGAAGCGAACTCACTGCACTTGCTGTCTGAGAGCATTTCACTGGGAATCTGGCTCGGGGGGTTCGTTAATCTCTCTACAGTAGCAAAAAGAGTGCGTGTGTTGTTTAAGTTGCTGTTAATAATATTTGAGAAGAAAGTCTGTCTAGCTTTGCCTAGTTCCATATTGAAAGCATGGATGGTGTCTTTGTAGATGTTATAATGGACTACAAGTTTTGTCTTCCGCCACATGCGCTCTGCTTTTCTGCATTGTCTTTTCATATTTTGCACTGCTGTTGAGTTTCTCCAGGGTGCTTTTTGTCTACCACTCTTCCTGACCTTCACAGGAGCAATATCATCAATTACACTTTTAACTTTTGAGTTAAAAGAATCAAGGAGAAAATCAACAGAGTCAGCAGATATGCTTGGTGTTAAAGATATAGCCTTCATAAATAGTACACTAGTGTTCTCATTTAAGCATCTCTTCTTGACAGACACAGATCTAGCTTCAATGGCAGGAGAGATCAATATATCAAAGAAAATACAGAAATGATCAGACAGTGCTACATCCTTAATAACAATCGATGAAATGTTTAGACCCTTACTGATAAGTAAATCTAGAGTGTGTCCACGATTGTGTGTCGGTCCATGTACATGCTGAGTCAGATCAAAAGTTTTTAAAACAGTTTTGATTTCTTTTGCCATATTGTTTTCTGCATTGTCTATGTGGATGTTGAAATCTCCGGCAATAGCAAAACAGTCAAACTCTGAGGAAATGGTTGATAACAGTTCTGTAAAATCCTCAGCAAAGGCTGAAGAGTATTTTGGAGGCCTGTAAACAATGATTAGTAAAATGCGTGGAGCACCTTTTAACACAATACCCAGATATTCAAAAGACGGGTAATTACCAAATGATATTTGCTTACATGGATAGACATCTTTAAAAAGAGCAGCTACTCCCCCACCTCTCCTACCCGTTCTGCAGACACTCATAAAAGTAAAGTTAGGAGGGGATGTTTCATTGAGGACAGTTGCACTGCAGTTGTCTTCTAGCCAAGTTTCATTTAGAAACATAAAATCCAGGTTGTATGTGGTTATTAAGTCATTGACTAGAAGTGATTTATTTTTAAGTGAGCAGATGTTTAAGAGTGCTAACTTTACAGTCTTACTTTTTGTCCGCACAGCAGTCTTAGTTTGGCGTGTAATAGGCACCAGATTAGATGGGTTTGCTGTACGGCTTTTGAAGGCCTTAGACTTTCTATCATGTAATCGAACAGCAATAGAGAAAGATACAGGCACACAGGGTTCCCGCTTGTTCTGTAAACATTTGAGAAAGTTACTGTTATCATAGCGGGGACCCGGCACATATCAATGAGAGCTGGTATCAGTTGTTTTTGGTTCACCTCGAGCAGAAGGAGGAGGGTGTGAGCCCTGTCGTTGTGGCAGAGCCCGAAGAACTCTTGCAGGAGGAGGGGGAGGGCGAGCGGGGCCCGCAGGCTTTGGTGGTTTTGGGGCCTGCCGTTTTTTGGTTGATATCTGAGGGCTTGCAAAAGAGTGGGATAGTTTGGTTCCAGCATAGACCAGTTTTTCCATTCTCTCTGAGAAGCACAGAAGTGGAGATGCTGGAGATAGAGATAGCGTGTCTGGTGAGAGGGGCTGTTGTTCTGGTGTTATCGGAGGCTGTAATATGCTGTCCTGGTTTCCCTGGCTGTTTTCCAGGAAGTCGTCCTTGGGTGTTGAATCTTGGAGCAGTTCTAGTATGTCACAGTCTGTCTGTGGGCAGGGCTCAGCTGAGATTGTGTCCGTGAGCAGAAGTTGTTGTGGCTGAGTGGTGTTATCATTGTCCTTGTGTGACGTGTCAACCGCATGTCCATTCAGGTGCTGGAGTGAAGTCCTGTGGTCATTCATACTGTGTCCAGGTGTGTGTGTGCCATTCAGGTTGAGTGGATTGGCACACACTGCAGAAGGATGGTTGAGGGAGAAGTAGATATTGTCCTTTATAATAGTAAAGGACAAATAAATAGTACAAATAAAATAAATAATTCCAATGACACATTTTAATATTGTCCAGCACATAACACTCATACAAATACCAGTCCTTAAATACAGCAATGTTAAAAATACATTTAAATCATTTAGTAATTTAGGCTAATTGTAATTTGGTGCCGAACCTGAAAAAAGTAATGATAGCCTAGTAATGATAACAATATTCAATAAGTTATTTAGTAATACATTCAGAGTCATTTTTAGTAAAGTGTCAAACCTGTAACAAATAGGACCAATTTGTCCACTACATATGCATGAAAAAAATAATTATTAAATAATAATAACGATATTCAATAGGCAAGTCAGTCAGTAATAATCAGGGGGGCAGTGTTCCGAAAGACATTGAAGCCGACCTGGGCGCCGCCATTGGCTAGCGGACCCCCACCTGCCGTTAGCATTCTATTGACTCCCATTCATTTTGGCGTCACTTTGACAGCGAATAACTTTACATCTGAGGCGTCTAAAGACACCGTTTGTCCATTGTTTATTTCTAAAGAAACACGAAAATGTATAAAAGGCTCCATTACCTTGTATCTTACGTTATGGCCCCGTAGAAGCAGTTTTTGTAAAAAATAGGCTAACGATTGCGTCATACCCGCGCGACTCTGTCGCACAAGTCGAAAAATTACCGTATGGACAGTCAGAGAAGCTCGCAAGCAATCGGGAGGACGTGGAGGCATAAAGTCAAGGGAGAAGCCCATAGAGAGTGATAAAGTTGCTCCCGTTGCTAGCTCATGTACAGCTAATACCCACGCTCTCCGTCTCTGCGAGATTCGGAAGGGAATGATTCAGATTTCTCTCGGCACAGCTACTAGAAGACTGACAGCTGTCAGACAGGCTCACGTCACATCTACGTCGTCAAGCTCAGTTTGAGCCTGCGCAGTTCGCCTTGCGATCAGGAAGTGAGTGCTTCTAATTGACTTAATTTCTCTCCGTTGAAACCTATGGGGTCGCTGTGTCCAGTTTATATACTGTCTATGGTAATAATAAATAAAACAAAAATCAAGATAATAGATCGTCCGGTGACAGCCTCTCGGCCTGACAGAAACCTGTGGGAGCAGCTTTGTTGACATCCCACTGTTGGTATTAATGCGCCTCCCGCAAAATCTTCTTTTGTTGTTGTTTTTTGTGATTATCTTTGTCCAGTCTGCGATTTGTAAACTTTAAAGCACTCATTTTGAGGAATTAATGAAATAAACATCTGTTCAGATCGCCGCCTATTTTGATTGCTTAGAACGGCCCGAATTCTGATTGGTCGAGAGGATGTAGGCCTATCGCGTTTAGGCTAAAAATAGGTTTGGCGCTTATCGCGTTTTGGAAAGAAAGTGCATCTTGCAGTACATTTTAAACCAGGAAATATCGCGATTTTGGCATGACACGTTGATGGAGCAGTGAATAGGTTCAGTACACAGCAAAATGACATGATAAACTATTTTTTTTTTTTAAATGGCGTTTATCGCGTTTTGGAAAAGAGCTCTTCATATGTCAAAACATCTTTGTTTTGTTTTTTCTGGAAAAACGAGAAAACCTATATGCATAAGATGTATTTATTCACTTTGGTATTATTTATTGGTAAATTATAAAAATTCTTAGTCCTAATCTAAAACATTAAATAATGCTGTTTTCCCCCAAACTACTACAGTTTTTCTCAATTGCTTTGGCACATTTTTCGAAACAGTCCTAATATTCTCTAAACTGTAAGTTTAATTGTCACAACTGTTTGCAGGAACATCAGAACTCTATCACATGACTGCAGAACGTAGTAACTCACAGTTGTCATCACAGGTTACACTGCAGTGTGTGTGAGCCCATAAGGGCCCTGCACACACACACACTCAAAGGTGCCAGAATACACTAATAATGGTCTGAAAATAAAACGAAACTGCAAAATAATCATATCTGTTGTATATAATGTAACGTGTACTGTATATTATAATATCTAATAATTATTACTGTATAATAATACATACATAATTTTGTTTTCATTTTATTTAAATGAATGCGTGTCAACAATTTCTACAAAATGAAGTGATGACAATGAAATTAAATCGTGCTATAAGGTTCAGAGTGTCTTTCCCGCACATCATTATGACGGTGAGACTCCAAACACTTACAGCTTGAGAAGAAGAGCGCTGCTTTCACGCCAATTCGTGCGATATTTGCTAAATCGTAAATATTTTACAAGTTGCCCAATTCGCATGAATTCGAAAGAATAACCTAGACTACACCTGACCTGACCCCGCCCCTAAATCTATAATCATAACTGGGGTTTAGACAAATCATACGAATTGCTCGTGAGATAGCGTTGCCTTTTCCAGTAAAAAGCTACTTTTCCCCAACGATTTCTATTTCAGAGAAATGCCGTTCTTTTGAACTTTCTTTTTATCAAAGAATCCTGGGGAAAAAATACACTGTTTTCAACATTGATAATAATAATAAATGCTTCTTGATCAGCAAATCAGCGTAGGCTATTAGAATGATTTCTGGAGCATCTGAAAAAATTCTCAAATGATAACATCTTGTACTCTTAAAAATAAATCTTCCAAAAGTTTTTTTTTTTTTACAGTAATGCCAGATAGAATAAGTATTTTTGTTCAAGCAACAGTTCTTAAAATAACCTTCTTTTAGAGTGAAGAACATTTAAAAAAATCTAAAGAACATTTTTCCACTATAAATAACTTCTTGTTGAATAGAAAGGTTCATAGATGTTAAAGTTTCTTCATGCACCATCGATGTCAATGAAGAACCTTTATTTTTAATAGTGTCGCGCTACTGTTGACAGAGAGATCATGATTTGTAACATTATGCTTTTGTGGGTCAATTTTAAAGGGATAGTTTGTGCAAAAATAACAATTCTGTCGCACTCATGTTGTTTCAAAGTTGTGTGACTCATTCTGTGGAACATAAATCAAATTTGTCAATTATGTTTTTGTACATACAATATAAGTCAAGGGTCACCAATGTTGGATCAACTGTGAACAATTTAGTGTAAGTTTGATTGTGGGTTGGGTTTTATTCATTACATTTTCAAAATCATGAACACTGGGTGAAGAAGAGAAACTGTACAGGTTTGTAATGAAGTGAGGTTGAGATTTCGGTTCATATAATACAATCTAATATGTCTTATCTAATAATCTGTTTATCAGTCTGAGAAATGTTTACAATTAAAACAGCCTTAAAATAAAATAAAATGATTGTTAAAAATAGATTTTTTTTCCCTTTAAAAAGTCATGCAGACAGCCAATTAAATCTTAAAAAAAAAAAAATTCATTTTACATTATTTTATTTCACTTTTTGTTTTTAAAGATTTGGAATGAGGATTTTTATAACAAATATTTTTTTGTGTTTATTATTTCAGCATAAATCAATTTTAGTAAAGTGAAGTAAATTTGGTGTTGTTCATATAAACACACTGACACAGACACTGAGGGTTTGAATATTGAGTTTAATATTGAGGAATAAAACAGTTTTCAATAGTTCCTCTCTACAGTATGGCAGCTCATTGTGTGTCTGTTATTATATCAGACAGACTATTCTCTGCTTGCGGTTAGAAGTGTTCAGAAGGGGACCAGAGGGTCGATGATGGTTTTAGGGTACTGGACTCTAGTCACAGTCAGTTCCCCTCCCTCACAGGGGAGAGCTTGAAATATCAGTGCATGAACGCACTTATCTTCTTCTTCACCATTCCCTTGACAAATGTCCACCTGAGAGAGAGAGAGAGAGAGAGAGAGAGAGAGAGAGAGAGAGAGAGAGAGAGAGAGAGAGAGAGAGAGAGAGAGAAATCCACATAGATTTATAAATGATCTTTCCCATTGAAAGCGACCAAAACGCATTAATTTTCCATGATCGTAAAAAGAAGTTCCAGCTGGTTCTGCTACAGTGACCATTGCAGAGATTTGAGTGTCCAGCAAACGCAACAAAGTTGAGAAGAGTTTTATCTTATGCAGAGAAACTTTATACAGTGACTTGATGCATTTTAACTCTCAGAGAGGACAGAAAAATTACTGGACACATCGCATCCGTTTAGGACACACTGCTAGGCTATAGTTGGCTTGTTGATATTGGAAATACAAGTTGTGCCAAGAGTTTCAGTGATGAAAACATCAAACTCAAAAATCCATACATTTCAACATAAAAACAAATCATCCATAACAAAACAGAACACTAATTTACCTTGACCAGATAGTTCGCTCCTGCCACAACCTGACTCTTATAGAGTATAGGAATGAAATCTTTAAAAATGATTGAAGTCTTCTTCTCCATCTGTGACTTCACCTGAATAAACAAATGCACATGTTATATTAATCCATATTATTTATTTATTTTAGGGTTTCATCTATCATTCAGATATCAGAAAACTCATAAAACGTTTTGTGACTTTGGGTGAAAAGTAAAACAGTTCTTTTGAAAATAACAACAAATAATTTCCCCAACACATTCACAGCACAGAAATAGATTATTTTACTAGTCTGTGTTTTAACAAAAACATTTACGAGTGATTTTCTGTCTCCTACCTCATGGCAGATCTTCTTCACCTCTTCAGTGACAGGCTGCACTGTGGTGAATCCTCCAGGCATTAACTTTGCTGCTGCACTCATTGTGATGGTGATCAAAGATGAAATCAACTGTATTATCAGACAGTTTGTCTCACAGATTGATTCTGATCCACTATTTATGCAGCCAAAACCGCATGACATCAGAATGAATGAATGAATAGGCGGAGTTTTACTTTGGTGTGTTGTGTAATATTCAGAAAAAAAGTTTTTTGTAACTTTTCAGAAAAACAGCGTTTTGACATTTATTGCACAACATGCAATTATTTGCGCTTCAGTGAAGTTTAATATATATATATATATATATATATATATATATATATATATATATATATATATATACAATTCGAGAGTTTATGCTTTAGGAAAAAATTTTACCCAATCTTCAACCAGATCATTAATAAAGTAATAAAATACATAAATAAAATAAATAAAAACAATTTATTAATTTACTAACAATATTTAGAGTAAATAACATTGCTCAAAATATTTTATAATATTTTATAAATAAAATATTTTTAAAAATATGTATAAATATATTTTTGAATATGAATAACAATGGATAACAAAATCAAGTATGACAATACAATAGAAATAGAAATAAATAAATGAAAAAAAAAAAAAACAATTGAACCAACAAATAAATTACAGAAAAAACTGCATAATTTAATGCCAACATTTTGAGAGGGTGATTTATCACTAATCCAAGACATCAAAATATTTTTCCTAAGAATTATCAAGTGAAAAAGTCGTCACTTTTTAATTTACAAGGAATGTGTGACTCAATTCAACTTTATTTATAGAGCCCTTTCAACACCACAAGATGAACAATTACTGTAGCAGTTTAGGTTTACTTGATTATCCATTCAATATTTATTAGAAAAATCATGTTAAAATGTGAGTCTCAAATATCATCATCAGGCTTTTAAGGAAAGTTTATTTGTTCATCTCTCAGTAATCTTTGTATTGCATTGAATTATGTGTTTTAAAACTACAGAGCTTTGATTGTAAAATTAAGCATTTAAATATCATTTTACTAAGACATATTATTGGCAGATTTAGAGTGACGACTGATATTTATATGCATTTTATTTAAGTAGTCTGCTGTACTGTTAAAGATCTCAATGATTTACATGACAAGCATTTGAATTTCCTCTTACTTTTTGACCACTTAAATATCAGCAACTGCAGCAAAATGAGAATTTCAGCACCAGTTGCAAAATGTAGGTGTTTTTTTTCTTCCTTAAGTGTGAGAACCATATTCTCACTATATCATGAGTGCTATGACCATATGGTTTGTTTGTGTTTTGTTTTCTTTGCAGGAACGTCGTCTGATTGGCTCCTGCAGGCTGATTGATGCGGTGTCCTGATTGGTGCACAGTACTTTAAAAAGTATCAGAATGTGTGACGTCACCACAGATCTCGTCTAATCACCACCACAACATAGCCTGGGTTTCCCCAGACTGCCTTTGCGCAGCGCGATTTTATTCTCGCTGAAAGGCAGTCTGGAAACCATGGACCTGATTTTCGCCTCGTTTAGGGAACCAATCACAGAACGGGGAGGGAGCAGCAAGACGATGACGACATCTTTTCGACACAACTAAGCAGTTTGTTTATATCTATGGAGTCAACATGGCAGCAGACGCGAAGCTACCTTTTGATGCAGCCTTAGATATTGTTCTAAGTAGTTTAGATCGCAATTTTATTTAGAAAAAAGAGCAGCGTTTGGCGTTAAACCATTTCTCTACATACGTCATCTGGTATAATGGAAACGATTGGCTATGCGCATTTGATAGACATTCTTAGCACCCAATAAACGGCGCCGGCGCATTCGTAAACCACGCCTCAAATACGAGAAAATGAACATGTGGTTCCCAGACCCAAGTCTCAACGAGAATTGGGTCTGGTGTTAGCCAGGCTAACCACAACAAACAACTCTATGATATATTAATTCTATTTGTATTTTTTTTAAACAACCCAAACACACCTATACATTTGGATGCTGCATTAAACAAATTCTTAAAGGGATAAAAAATGTAAATAATAAATCAACTCCATAGCTGATTCAAGGGCTTAGGACGATCCAATTCTCAATTTAGCCCATTGCAGTTTCCACCTGTAGTGGGCACTCCTGCAACGTATGGCGTATATCCGAGTGAACGAGACAGAGGGAAGTTAGCGAGTGAAGGGCATGACAATTTTGGGCCCTGTCCCAAATGGCACCCTAAGCACTCACGGTCTTCCTCTGAGTCCGCACTTTCGTGACGTAACGTCGCTTTGACTGTGGGGAAGAAGTCTGTGGAGTGCGCATCAGTGCTGGCTCGGCAAAAGTGCGCATCGAGGGCGCAATTCGACCGCGGAGGGGGCGATCGCGAGCACCCTTCTGAGAGCTAAAATGACACATGGGACACCCTACGGTCTCACGAACTTAACAGACATGCGGCATTCATGGTAAGTTTACAAGACCGAAAGTGCATATGAAGTGTGCCATTTGGGACAGGGCCTTTGGACTGGAACACAGCCTAGGCCTACATATGAAGCAGACTCGCTTCAAAATCGAGGGAACGAGGGTCTGTCAATATAAACTTCCCTCGTCCACTCCACGAAGTGGAACGCACTTTTTAAAATGCCGGCAGGGATTCCCCCCGAGGGGAAGTGCTTAGGGAAGGCAAGTGCGTGTCTAAAAGTGTACTGGAACGCAGCCAGGGACTGAACTCCGTTAACATACTGCGTAAAAAAAAAAATATGTCGAGTTTTTATATTTTTAAAATATATTAGTTAAGCAACATCACACGGCCAGGAGTGCTGAATACCATCACGGTTGAAAATGTGATTTTTAGTTAATGTCACATACATTTTAGACACAATGTTGAATGTTTTCTATTTTCTACAAAAAAATGTTTCAGCAACGAAAATAGTTACAAACAAAGATCACAGCAGAACCATTGCCGTGACCGTGTTCATTCCTGAACGAATCAGCAGTTTGAATGAATCGTTTGAATGAACAACTCAATGATTCACTCATTAACACGGTCACCTGCCGCCACCTACTGGTGGTTAAGTTTCGTGTTAAAAAGTATCATTCTTTCCAACATTTCTTATTTGTATATTCAAAAAAATGTTTAATTTGATTGGTAACAGCCATAGTGTCTTATTATTCTAATTATATTTATTGATCAAATTTAAGAGTTTAAAATGAAAGATGAAGCATATATTTAAAACAATTAGGGGAAAATGCTAGTCTGGGTCTCTCCATGCTGCCTTGCGCATCGATTTTATTCATCTGCTAGGCAGCCTGGATAGTTAATAGCGCTATATAAATAAATAAATGCCTTATTAGTAACTTGTAAATCTACATGAAAAGCACGTTTTATGATATGCCTATAAAATTGAAATGTATAACTAGCCTGGGTTTCCTGCCTTGCGCGCAGTGCGATTGTATTATATTATATATATGTTATATTTATATGCTAGGCAGCCTGGATTCCATGGACCATATTTTCGCCTCAGTGAGGGGACCAATCACAGAACGGGGAGGGAGCAGCAAGACGATGACGACGTCTATGCGACACACCGAAGCAGTTTGTTTATATCAACACGTGCACTGCAGATTTACCTTCTACCCTCATGTTTGTCTTGCACAAACGGCAATAGGTGCTGAACACCATCGTGTACACATGAATCTATGACCCATCGTCTTCTTCCTCGTAGAATTTCTGTCGCTCTATACGTCATAATTGAAACGATTGTCTATGAGCTACGTACAGGTGCATTTGATAGACATTCGTAGCGCCCAATTAACGGCTCTGGGCATTCGTACACTACGCCTGAAATACGAGAAAATGAACGTGGTTCCCAGACCACGTCTCATGAGACGAGGTCGGACGTTAGCCAGGCTAGGAAAATGCCCTTTGTAAAGGTTAAAATATCATATGCAGATGTAAATATGTCAAGCTGACTAAACACTGATGAGAATATTGCTTCAGAATAAATAATATTTACAACACACAAAAATACTTTTTTTCTGGACTGTAAGAATCAATACTTGAATAATAGGAGACGTCCGTAACTTTGTTAACCTTCACTGAACTCAAGGCAGCAGAACATATATCTTCTCGGCCAGCCCCGGAAAACACTCAACGCAACGCAAAAAAAAGGGTTTGTAAGAAAAAATTATGTAGACGTAGAAGATCTCAAAAATGAAGTTTATTACAGCATAGCAGTGGCAAGGTACACAAAACACCTTGGGTTCACCGGCGTCAGAATGAACCCAGAACATCCAAATCTCAAACCTTTTATCCTGTTAATGTAAGTTGCTCTTATTGTAACAGCTGCGGTCTGTATGTTAATAAAGTTGAGACACCCATTCCCATTCTACAATTGATTACCATTTGTTCAGGATATAATCTACCCAAATGGTCAACTCTTAATGTAAATGAAATCAGAACAGCAAAAGGTTTAGGTCATACAATCTATCTGAAGTGATCCTATCTTTAATCTTCTGTTGAAACAGAACGGTCAAATGTTTAAGATGACAAGCTATTTGAAGTCCCTGTAATCAAAATGCTGGTTGGTTGCCCTCTGTGATATTTACATATTACTGAGATTGAATGTAATTGTCTCTATATGATAATTAAACTCTTTTAAGTGAAGGAACATTTTGATATATATATATATATATATATTGGAGTGGAAGTTGTTGGGAACAGGCCATAATTTCTTATAGGTTACCTCCAGAGTTGGAAGGGTTGTCTTTATCTTCCGGCCCATGAGTAGCTTTGCCGAGCTCACGCCTGTAGTGGTGCAAGGCGTTGACCGAAAGCACATAAGGGCAAGCAGAGGGTCTTTCTGCATCAAGATTATTTTAGCGGTCTGAACCCCTCTCTCTGCATGTCCGTTCCCTTGAGGGTTGTGTGGACTAGAGGTGATGTGTATAAAGTCAAACTCTCTTGCAAAGTCTTTAAATTCCTGACATGACAATTGAGGCCCATTGTCAGACACGACCTCGCCTGGACAGCCAAATCTTGCAAACACTGTCTTCAGCTTCAAGATTACCTGCGAGGCAGTGGTTGTCGGCAGGTGAAGTATTTCCAGGAACCAGGAAAAATAGTCAGACACGACAAGGTAAGTGTGTTTGTTATGATCACACAGGTCCATAGCAAGTCTCTTCCAAGGCCGGTCAGGAAGGGTGGTAGAGATGAGAGGTTATTTCCGCTGGCTGGGTTTCATCTCACGGGATACCTGACAGGACTGGACTTTTTGCTGGATTGCTGATGATATGCTGGGCCACCAAACGGACGCATGGGCACGCTCTCTACACTTTGTCAAACCTTGGTGTCCGTCATATATTCGGTCCAGGATGTCTGTTCTCAGCACATCTGGGATCACCATACGGCTACCTCTGATGACGATCCCATTGCACTCAGATAATTCAGCTTCAATGGGAAAATACTCTCTGATTGCTGCTGGGACCTTGCCTATGTACTCTGGCCACCCTGACTTTATGAACTGCAACACCAGTTGAAGGTTACAGTCGACTGCTGTAGCTGTCTTTATGGCCTCAAGCTTACGTGGGGTTGCAGGCAGGGCATCTACAACGGCTGCTATATAGCACGCTACGTCTGAGTGAGTGTCAGTCTCCATTTCCAGGCACTGTAGTGGACTCCGTGAGAGTGTGTCGGCCACTGTTAAGGTCTTCCCTGGTGCATATTCAGCCATCGGTTTAAATCTCATAAGTCTCATGAGTAGTCTTTGGCACCGTATTGGCACATTGTCCAGGTCTTTCTGATTCATGAGTGGCACCACAGGTTTGTGGTCGGTGACCAATTTGAAGCTCTCAAGGCCACACAGGTACTTTTCAAAATTCTCACAGGCCCAGACGCTCGCCAAACACTCCTTCTCAATCTGTGCATATCTGGTCTCGGCATCAGACAGGCGACGTGAGCAGTATGCCACAGGTTTCCAGTCCCCTTCATGTAGCTGCAACAGTACTCCGCCTATGCCATAACTGCTGGTGTCTGCTGAGACAGCGGTAGGCCTGTTCACATCGTAGAACTTCAGGACTGGAGAAGTGGACAGGATGTCTTTAATTCGCTGGAATGCCTCCTGTTGGGAGTGGTCCCATGTCCATACTGACTTGGACTTTTACAGGTCATAAAGTGGGTTACACACTGTAGACAAATTTGGAATGTATTTCCCCAAGTAATTGAACATGCCCAAAATACGCTTTAGGTCTTGCACGTTCTGTGGTGGTGGGAGCTCGCGGATTGCCTTGACTTTTTCAGGGTCGGGTCTTACACCTGATTTGTCAATGACATGACCCAAGAAGTGAAGCTGGTCCTGCCTAAACTTACACTTTTCTTTGTTTAACTTCAGGCCGGCTGACTCGATCCTTACCACCTTGGCTGAGACGTTGGTCGTGCTGCTCTGGAGTATCTCCATACACGAGGACATCATCCATGAAGATAGCCACGCCTATCAGGCCATTGAGGGTCTCTGTCATTTTGCGTTGGAAGATTTCCGGAGCACTCGTGATTCAGAATGGGAGTCTTTTAAATGCATATCTCCCAAAGGGTGTTATGAAGGTGGTTAACTTGGTGCTTTCAGGGTGTAGAGGTATCTGCCAAAACCCGGAGGCGGCATCCAGTGATGTGAACATGGTTGCGCCAAGTTTAGCAGTAATTTCCTCAGCAGTTGGAAGGACATACCTCTCTCTCCTTACAGCCTAGTTTAACCTCTTCAAATCAACACAGATGCGCACCTTACCATTTTTCCTTGGAACTGGCACCATAGGCGCACACCAGTCAGTGGGCTCAGTCACAGTCTCAATCTGACTGTCAACCTCATTTTCCTCCATGCGTTTTAATTCCTCTTTTACTTTTTGAAGTAGAGGCAACGGGACACGCCGAGCAGTGTGCACTGTGTATGGCTCAGCATTATCTCTTAACCGGATTTTAACAGGTTCGGTTTTGAGTGTTCCGTGCTCACCGAATGCTGTGTGGACTTCCTCGACACGTTTCACAAGCCCCATGGTCATTGCGGTGGCTCTGCCTAGCAGATTGTTCACGTTTCGGCCACTGATGACGTATACTGGAAAAGAGTATGGCTTTCCTTTATATTCTGTGCTGACTTGGAACTTTCCTAAACAGTCCAACTGACCACCTGGACTGCACAGTGTGATATTAGATGTCTCCAATTTCTTGTCGGGAACTAGTTTGTTGAACGCCTCGGCTCCCATAATGTTTACATCTGCACTCGTGTCAATCTTAAATTTGACCGGTGTTGCTCCAATTGTAAACTGTATTGTCCATCGTTCATCACTTCTGTTTTCATTTGTGACTGCACCCAGGAAGTATGGCGTTTGTGAAACAGTCTCTGTCACTTCTCTGACTGATTTACTATAACATTTCTTTATGATAACTCATAAAGGGCTCTGATAAACATTTCAGCTTTCTCACCAGGTCGCTGCGATCGCTGGTGAAAACAGGCGCGCTCGTGAATCACGTTGCGTTTAGGATAGAAGTATGCGTCGTATTTTCCCAACACAACGTCAATCTTCTTCTCATCCCCCTCCGTCTAAAATGTGAAAGACTTGAAAATGTTCTCAGCCTCAGGCCCCATGGCATAAATCAGCGAACTGACCTACACTTCGCCGTCCTCTTTGCTCAGTTTAGTGGCCAGCCGAAATCGCAGGAAACGTTGCTTCCAGTCAGCCCATTCATTTGGACGATCAAAAGCGAAACTTTCCGGTGGATGAAACGTGGCCATATTTTCAGAGAAGCGATGTGTCCGTCAAACGCTTCTGACACCATGTAAATAATTAAAATGTCCACACAAATCTCAGGGTTCAATGAATACTTTGTATTGTTACACTCGTGCAGCAGTTAGCATACAGGCAAGAGCTCACACACTAGTCCCCGCGCAACCGCCCTAGTCTCCTAGGGCAACACCCCTTTCTGCGTACATAACAGAATGCCCTTAAAGCTATAAATTTACATGTGCACATTATATGACAATGACAACTAATCAAACTATTCAAAATCAATTTAAATCCTCACAAATGAAATAAAGCTAAAGACTTCAAAGAGTAAAACTGGTTATTCACTCATTGTTTGAGTCCTTATTTATCTGAATGCCTGTAATCAATCAGCCAAAACAGCTCAGACGATTTATCATATTACAAAACGGAATATTACATTTTACATATTAGATTTTAAAAATGTGAACTGTTGCAGTTCATTCTTAACTTTGAAACTGTGTTGCCTTTTCAAAATATCCCATCAAACTGGATTATTTGAGGAGCGTGCACTAATGTTTTCACTTGCGTTCGTTTTGATCGTTGTCTCTAGGGCACATCCACAATACTGGAAATATTCACTTGAACAGTTTCTCACGGGAACTGAATATTACACAACAGGGGCAGAAGTATTACACAAATACATAGCCTACAGGCTTTTGCGTTCCACTTTAAATCATAAAAATATACATCAGAATAGCATGACACTATTGTTCTTTGTTTCATTGTACATGGTTAATAATTATAAACTGAAAACTGTCTAGAAAAGCAACAAAGAATGAACTTTTCCAGACTGAATCTCAACAAAGATCTCAACTGACTGAGTTCCAGACTGAATCTTGAAACCTCTCAACCAAGGTTTGGTGAGTGCTGCTCTATATAAAAGAACTTCTAATTTGAACGTGATCCAAAAGTCTCACTGGTCTCTGCTTCGATCAAGAAAATACTTTACAACAAAGGCATTTGATTCAATTGAACACACATTTTTTTCGATTGTTTAAAATTGTTTGGTTTTGGAGATACATTTTGAAATATTATAAAATCCCTTTATGAAAATTCTAATAGTTTGTTTTCTTTATCAGGAGGTACATCACAAAGATTTCCAATCAATCGAGGCATAAAACAGGTTTGCCCTATTTCCACATTTCTTTTTATTATTACCACAGAAATGCTTTCTATCTTTATCAAGAACTCAAACATGGCCCCATTAGAGGTACTTGGCCAGCCAGTAATCATCAGCCAGTTTGCAGATGATACTACCATTTTCATGAAGCAGCTAACAGAGGTCCCCAAAATATTACAAATAATTCACACCTTCTCTAAAGCCTCCGGTTTAAAAATTTATTTGAACAAGTGTGAATTAATGTCAATTCATCAATGTCAATTCATCAATGTCAGTTAAAGGATTAGTTCACCTCAAAATGAAAGTTTCCTGATAATTTACTCACCCCAATGCCATCCAAGATGTTCATGTCTTTCTTTCTTCAGTGGAAAAGAAATGTAGTTTTTTGAGAAAAACCTTTCAGGATTTGTCGCCACACAATGGACTTCAACGGTAACCAAATTGTTGAAGTCCAAATCAATGCAGTTTTATAGTGCTTCAAACGGCTCTGCACGATCCCAGCTGAAGAATAGGGTCTTATCTAGAGAGACGATCGGTAATTTTCTAAAACAAAAAAAATGTATATAGTTTTTAACCACAATTGTTCGTCTTGTGCTGGGCCGGGTTTCCCGATAACTATGTATCTTAGCTCTTAAGAGCGCTCTCTACGTGCAAGGTTACGAATGCTCACGGCAATTCGACGCACGTTTCCCAAAAATGCACTTAAAGAGAACTTAAGAGTCCATTTGCGAAGTGCTGAAATATAACCTTATATGGATTCCTACAGTATTCTGAACGTTTAACCTAATAATCGTCATCTGTTGGGGATTAGCAATCAAGACAAGTCTAAAGCATCTACAGGTGGAGGCACTGACAAAATGGCTATAAAAAAAAAGATACCTTTCAAAAAGATTAAATTAAAGAGTGCCCTTACTTAACAGGAAGGAAGATGAAGAGGTGGAGGAAGACGAGGACGAGGACAATGATAGCGGCATGGGACTACATGATGGCCAACCAAGAAATGGCCAATACATGGCTGGTTTTCGTGCACGTCAGCAAGTCATTGACAGATTTTTGGAATTCATCCCTATTTTGTCCAGTCTTTGAAGCATATTTTCCACATGACTTCTTTTATTTAAAAAATGTATTAATTCATTTAATTTAGGTGTGTATTTCTATTTTTTTCTTCCTTTTAATTATTTCATTTATAAATTAATTTTAACAAAAAACGAGTACAATAAAGTGTACAATAAAGTACAATCAAAACCTTATATTATACTCACGTTGCAGTGTTATCTGTTAAATCTCGAAAAAAATGTAATCTGCCGGTTGTCCTGCAGGTGACCTCATAAATCTGTCTTCTGACTGTGCGTTCACACCGGACGCGAATAGGGCGTCAAATTCGCGCCTGCCGATCAAAAATTTGATCTGACGTTTCGGAGTTGTGAGATCCAGGCGATCACCAGGCGCTCAGTGCTCATGTAACCCGCCTTACCTCGGCTAGTCCTCCTGACGTCTGCCGCTGGTAAACGAGAAATGTTTAAATTCACAATCTATAGCTTCGGTTCTATTATATGACACATAAGTTAAAATACATTAATGACTCGTTATAACGTAGGTCAAACGACTTCTTTAATTAACGTTATGTGAGTTTTTCTTCATCTCATTCAGAAATGTAGCCTATGACTGCAAGTGTTCAGTGTCACATTCAACATCTGGGGCCGTATTCACAAAGAATTTTAAGGCTAAAAGTAGCTCCTAACTGGCGAATTTAGGAGCAACTCCTAAAAATAATGGGCGTGTCACTTCTAACTTTAGGACTCCTAATTTTTTTCACTAAGAGTAATTCACGAAGCATTTTAGCCCTAAAAGTAGCACCTAAGTCTGGGACAGCTTAAAAGAAGTCGAGAGGACTCCTAACTCACTAAGACCTATTCACAAAGGATCTTAAAATCGCCGCGCGACAGTGTGTTGGAGACAGCCAATGACACGGAGTTATTACAAAGACACCGCCTTAACCGTGAGGGAATACTGATTGTTGTGGATCTTGTGAGGGATGCAATAACAGCGCCAACTAATCGCAACAACCCAATCAGTGCCGAATTTAAAAGGTTTGATAACACTTCGCTACCTGGCAACGGGGAAAATGCAATTGTGTAATGCTGACGATCTAGCGATATCCCAGCCATCGGTAAGCAGATCCATCCACCAAACCATCAATGCACTCTGTAGACCCCATATTATTCGACAGTTCATAAGTTTTCCGGACATTCGCCAACCCAACTCCAAAGAAACAAAGCCAGCTTTATGGATATTGCCGGTGCGCCCGGAGTGGTCTTTGCTATAGACGGATCGACACATATTAAAATAATTGCACCACGTCAGGATGAGGACGTGTTTGTGAATAGAAAGAAAACACACTCCATCAATACCCAGATTGTGTTCGATGCAAACTTCACAATTCTCGATGTTGTATCCCAGTGCCGAATTTCCCTTTTATTATGTTTTTTTTTTTTTTTCAGCACCAACTGGGCCAGCAGCAGTAACTGATCCTGCGTCCAGTTGGGCTTTCTTTTCCGTTTTGGCGAGTTCATGGAACTGGAACAAATATTTTTCAGATTTGCTAGACTATTTTAAGGAGTAAGTGAGCAGGATATATTAAAGTAGGGCATTCATGCTTATTGTCATTATGTTCTCAGAATAGACATGACTTTGTTTTCCTCACTGTAATTCTTAACTTGCGACATTCTAAAACAACATTTAGGATGCAATAGCCCTACATTAAGGCATTTTATGCATTTGTCGTAATACTAAAGTACGTCAATCATCATTAGAGCGCCACCCTCAGGTTGCATGAATGCAAGGACATTAGAATTTTTCCAAAAGTGTGTATGACGTGTTCAGTGATGATTAGCGTAAAAAATGTTATCATAAAATTAATAGGCTATTAAATGAGAAGGGACAACTGAGAGTGAGCATTCACATATCACCTCTAAGTCCTTTTGATACTTGATAATCAGGCTGGCAACAGCGGTCTCGTCTGTTAGGCTACTCGGTCACTGAAGAATCGCTTTAATGTTAAAATGTTATACTGTTATATTTTATACACTTGTAAACACAACTTACCATTGTAGGTTTGGCATGGTTGTATTAATACTGTCGTGACGTTTCTTTTAAAACATATTTCAATGTGCTACGTTATTTTAACACCTAAATAAAACGTCTCGCCAAAGTTGCATTTTGGTCTGGTTTTGTTTTCGTAGTAAACAAACGTGACATTTACGTTTTTTTAAAGAAAACATACCTGGTTGGTATTTTCACAACGTTTCTAAAACGTTTTATTTTGGTTACATTATATTTTATTATGTTAGGTGTGGTTTAAAAAAAAACAAGCATTTGTGCTTAGGGCACCCAAATGACTAGCGCCGGCCCTACCATCATGGATCACTTTCAGCGTGCATGGGAAAAGCAGTGAGTGTGATAGATGTGACCAATAAATGAAGAAGAACACGGAGGCAGCAGGCTACAGCAAACGCTTAGGGGTTTATTCTCCACAGAATAGGGGTTACAAAAGTAAAGCAACTGTTAACCCAACTGGGATAAACCAAAGTATTTATAAAGAGAAAGAAAAGGAAATAAAAACAAAAAAACAAAACAAAAAAAACTTACAATAAACACAAGTCACTGCATTTGCCTCTCACACATTTACAGAGGTCAGGACCTGTTCTCTCACAGAACACCACCCACTCATACAACACAATTAACAAACTTATACATTGGTGGCCAGCACCAATTAACACAAAAAGGGGGATACACAAACACATAATGGCCATTATACACAATAAACAAATATGAAAACATTAAATATACACACACAAACACTTAAAATACGATCAAATGATTTAATTTTGTAACTGTACTTCCTCTACATAAATAAAGGAAAAGACCACTAGATAGTCCTTGGAGACCCCCAGGGTAGAAACTGGAATGGTTGTGACCCGATCGTTGCCTGTAACCATATATATACGTCCGAAGTTTCCGCCCGAACCCCTTTAGACGGTACACCAGCTCACGGGACTCAGACATAAACACAAAAGGAATGGTAAGAATAAACTCAGCAAACTAAACGTTAAAGAGTGTACGCACTTAACTCCAAACGAAAGTGGAGTTAAAGTTTATGAAACCCAAATAATGTTGTGCATTCATTACTGTAAACAAATTCCATTAAATAAAAAGATAAACCGACCTGTCCCCGGATCACCAACATCCGCCACACACTCCCCCACTTCTAGTTTCACGCCAGCAGGCGAGAAAATAAGTCAGCCATCACATTATCTCGACCTGGGATATGCTGGATGGAGAATCGATATGGCTGGATCGACAGATACCAGCAGGTAATTCTAGCGTTTTAATCTTTCATACGGTTCATCCATTGTAGTGCTTTATGGTCCGTCTCAAACACAAACTCACGTCCAAGTGTAGCCGGTCGACATGTCACATTTAGACATGTGACTACTTAATTTTATATTTTTTATGTGCAAGGAAAAATGTTGTATAAAATGTTAACTTCAGCAAAACTTGTTTTCAATGTTCAATTTTCAATGGTTCCGATCGGGAGTTCCTATTAATTGTTGTATGTGGGGCGTTAATTAGTGGGACACCGAAGGAAAATATCGCTTCTTCTTTAAGCGTTCGCGCTCAGACGCATGGTGTATGTAGACGGGGAAGCAGAGGTAGTTTTTCTCTCTCATATTTGTCTTTCATTTACTGTTTTTCTTGTAACGTTATCACTACATTTATGATGTTAAAACACAGTTAAGAGGTTGTCATAATGTGTATCAGTGTGATTCGCTTATTTTCCTTGAAAGTGGTTATTTTAACCGTGTTAAAGTTAGCCCATCATTTCCACGTGCGTCTTTCTATGCAGGAATGAGAGAGAGTAGGCCTTCTGTTATCCATATACTGCTGTATGCTAATCTTGCCTCACTACTCTTTTAAAGGTATGTTGTTTCAATTTGTGATTATTGATTTGACTGTTTATGTAATTTGAATTTAATTTGATAGTTGTGTACCTCAGTATAGATTAGTGCTATTTCCATACTAATTTTAATGTGGTATATTTTCATGGAAAGAGACTGTTTGTGCAAAAAAAAGAACTTTATCCACACTACAGTAGTTCAACAACCAGATTTTGATGCATTTAAGAGTTTACAGTGCATTATAGGCCTATGTACATTTCTGTGAATTTATAGCATATTTGTATGTTAACTTTTACAAATGTTATGCATTATCCATTTATGTTCTCAATGTGTGCTGTCCTGTTATGTGAGGTAATTTAGCACCAATATGTACACGTTAAATGCCGTGTATGGCTTCTCCTTTAAGCGTTCGCGCGCAGACGCATGGTGTATGTAGACGGGGAAGCAGAGGAATGAGAGAGAGTAGGCCTTCTGTTGTCCATATACTGCTGTATGCTAATCTTGCCTCACTACTCTTTTAAAGGGTGAATAAATCCTGTGTGAACATCCTCCAATTCGTTGTGTGGTTGTGTTGCTATGGTGTCCGGAGGTGACCATTTGAAGTCTGCTACACAAGCAGATAATACCTGAGGGTATCAAGGGCCCATTTTACTCCCAAACATTCCTTTTCCACAGTCGAGTATCGAACCTCCCTAGGGAACAACTTGCGACTGATGTAAGCTACAGGATGTCGATCTTCTTGCGACCCCGGGAGAAGAACCGCTCCTACTCCATTATCCGAGGCATCAGTTTGCAGTATAAAGGGTTTATCAAAATTAGGACAACATAAGACTGGCCCCTGACACAGAGCATTCTTAATATCCTGAAAAGCATGCTCCGCCTCCTCAGTCCACCGAATCTGGTTCGGGCAGTTTTTCCGCGTTAAATCTTTAAGGACAGCTGCCCTCACAGAAAAGTTGGGTACAAACCTTCTGTACCAATTTGCCATTCCAAGAAAGGATCTTATCTGAGACTTCGTCTGTGGTATGGGGCACTTCTCTATTGCCTGGATTCTTTGAACTTGAGGTTTAATAACCCGGTGGCCGATCACATACCCCAAGTACTCAGTTTCTGCCATCGCAATGGAACACTTGGAACAGGGCCGGATTAACCATTAGGGCAACTGGGCACTTGCCCAGGGGCCAGGGACATCTAAGGGGCCCTGGGCACCGTCAAATATTATTAGATTAGGGGTGTGCGAGATCACGATTTTTGATCGTGGACGATTAAAATGTCTCCACGATCTGCTTTTGAAGAAATATCGTAGGATCGTGCATTCTATCAGTTTGCAGTTCTGGCGCCTCTGCCTCAACATACTGTACAGCGCGACGTATATTCACATGAAATGCAGAGGAACAGGACACTGTAGTTTATAAAAATTAATTATTTGCATGTGCTTTAAAGCCTTGCCGGTTAAACATGTCATTCGCTGTTGATGCGCTGTTCTAACGGGCGCTTTTCTGAGCGCAAACACCCGACGCGCGCATGCACTAAAAGTCTGTCTAACAGCGTCTGGTTACTGGACTAAGTTATCTTTCGAGTCTTATTGCTCTAATACTGTCAAATACACTCATTATGCGGGATATTGGTATACAAGCTGGTCACATCCATAGAGCACAAGACATCAGTTGTGTTAACCTCTGCAATAGATGACAGTTTCATCAGAAAGTCGGTAGTATCTTTTAAAAAGGATGGCAGGTTATACATTAAATCCTTTATATGATGATCAACAAATTTAGACAACGGCTCAGTTACGGATTGATTTCCAGATACAATTGGACGGCCAGGTGAATTATCCAACCTTTAATGAATTTTAGGCAAAGTATAAATCAATGGGTTAGTGGGTTAGTCTGTAACAAGAACTTCTATTCTTTTTTCTTAAAACGAGCACCTAATCTTAGAGATCGATTAGTGCGTTCGCACCTTCCTGCATCTACCCAGTCGCCTTTTCCCTTTAAAATTCCACACGGACATTTTAAGTGTTGGAACTGTGCGGCATGTAATTTTATGCTCACAGATAATGTTTACACATCCAAAAACAGGCAGAACATACAAAGTAAAGGGCAGAATCACATGTTTATCCACTTTTATTGTGTATTTACTGACGTGTCCTTGTGGGTTGTTCTATTTGGGTAAAACGAAGCGACAACTAAAAACTCAAATTTTTGAGCACAAATGTGCTATCAGAAAAAATTATGACAAATCATCAGTCGCGAGGCATTTTAACTCTGCGGGACATGATGTTAATATGCTCAAATTTATGGGCTTGGAGTTTGTCAATCGGTCCCCAAGAGGGGGAGACCGTGATGAACCGCCTCCTTCAGCGAGAGGCGTGGTACATTTTTAGCTTAAACACATGTATTCCTAATGGGATGAATGAAGATCTGTCACTAAGTTGTTTCTTGTAAATGTAACACTATGCATGTATATTTTATGTTCATTCTGTATATGTATAACAGTCGTTGTTTTTCATTAATGGACTAATTGAAACATTGGTGACACCATTGGACTGTGTATTATTTCAAATGTATTGGTTGATGTCAATATGGGTGTGTCAATGGGTGTGGGCATATAAGATTGGTTACACTGTGATCTTGTTGCACACTGAAGAAGGCACGCGCCGAAACGCGTTTGTGCAAATAAAAACTATTTATGCATAGTGCGGCCTCTCTCCTGTTCTACATGTCCTTCAGCAGCATGAGCGGTCCCCGTACTTCCCGTCCGTACAGCAATTCAAACGGGGAAAATCCAGTTGAGGCCTGGGGAACTTCCCTGTAGGCAAAAAACAGATATGGGAGCCACTGATCCCAATCGTCACTTTTGTCAGCAACATACTTACGAAGCATTTGTTTCAGAGTTTGATTGAAGCGTTCTGTTAACCCGTCAGTTTGTGGGTGATAAGGGGTGGTTCTTACTCCCTTTATACCCAACAGTTTATACACCTGTTTCAATAGCTTTGACATGAAGTTAGAACCTTGATCTGTAACTATACTTTTAGGAAAACCTACTCTAGAGAACAGTTGTATAATGGAGGAAGCTACCACTCTAGCCTTGATGGATTTGAGGGGAAAAACTTCAGGATACTTTGTGGCGTAGTCTGTAATGACCAACATATAACGGTTTCCTGCCTTAGCCTTCTCTAGCGGCCCAACAATATCCATACCCAGCTGATCAAAAGGTACCCCAATAATTGGGAGAGGCTTAAGAGGTGCCCTAGGAGGAACCCTTAGGGAAGTCTGTTGACACTGTGGACAAGTTTTACAGTACGTGGTTATGTCCTTTCTCATACCTGGCCAGTAAAAGTGACGAATGATTCGTGCCGTTGTCTTCTGTTTACCTAAATGGCCTGCCCAGGGTACCGAATGACCCAAAGAAAGGACTAATTCTCTACCCTCCTTGGGGACTACCAACTGCGGCTCAGGACTCTGTTAACGAAACAAGACCTCTTTGCGAAGGCAAAAGACTCCTTGACTACCTTCCACCCCTGTCTGTCCTACTAGTGATCTCTCCTCCACCAACTTGTATAGGGGACCGATTAAATGGTAATTTTTCTGCAATTGTACTATGTCTCGAGGTATTTTATAACCCAATGTGTTCTCAGGGGCAGGTTCCCCTTCACTCACCACTACATGTCGAAACTTTTCTCGCTTCCTCTGACTCCTGGACTTCCGTGTCTTCCCTGGCTCTGCTTCAAGTTCTGCCTCAAAAAAAAGGTAAAGCCCTTAGTAATCCTACCTCCTCCTCACTACTCTTGGCCTTACCTCGAGTTATAGCTGCATTACAACTCTGCAAAGGAAGGAGATCGAACAAAACAGGCAGATCTTGACCCAGCACCATAGGGTATGGCAACTCCGGTGAAAGGCCTACCTCCAACAGAAAAGATTGTCCCTGCACCTTTACATAAACATCAGCTGTAGGATAGTACCTTTCGTCGCGATGAACACATTTAATTGCCACAGGAGATGCAAGGTTCCACTGATGGACTGGAACCAACTCTGCTTTGACCAATGTCTGCATACTTCCAGTGTCTACCATAGCACTTACTTCCTGTCCATTCAAACACAGTCACGTGATGCAAGGAAATCTTTGCTATACAAGTAGGGTCATCAGGTCTAGGTACTCCACACAAATTTGCATGTGTGGAAGGTCTATTAGGGCACCTAGGCTTAGTATGCCCCTCCTGTCCACACTGATAGCACACAATAGTAAGAGAAAGCACCCGAAGATATTGCTCCATGATAATCACCTCCGCAACTTCTTCCTTACTCCGATTCTGTGGCTGAACCCACTTGTTAAAAGTGTCCTTAAGACGCACATAGAGCTCCTTAGGGGTCTCATCAGCTCTTACATCTGTGGCCCGAAACCTCAAACGATAGGTTTCTGGATTAATATCATATTTCTTTAAAACTGCCGCTTTCACATCATCATAGACAAGAGATTCATTAATATCCATGTTCACATAAGCACTACGAGCTTTGCCAGTAAGTAGCGGCACTAACCTCAAGTCAAGTCAAGAATATTTGTATAGCGCTTTTCACAATACAGATTGTATCAAAGCAGCTTCACAGTATTAAATTAAAACAATAATAAAACGTCCATGTTTGGTAATGCTAATCAATAGTAATATTGATTGATTCATTAAATTGAATATCCCCAACTGAGCAAGCCAAAGGCAACAGTGGCAAGGAAACGAAAAACTCCATCAGGTGACCTAATGGAGAAAAAAAAAACCTTGGGAGAACCCAGGCTCAGTCGGGGGCCAGTTCTCCTCTGGCGGTTATGAACTAGAGGCCGGATTTAACTGTAAGATTAAAACATTTATGTGAATGCCTGGTTAAAGAGATGCGTCTTTAATCTAGTTTTGAACTGGGAGAGCGAGTCTGAGCAACGAACAGTATCAGGAAGGCTATTCCAGAGTTTTGGAGCTAAATGTGAGAATGCTCTCCCTCCTTTGGTGGACTTAGATATCCTAGGTATAACCAAAAGCCTTGAATTTAGCGATCTTAAAGAGCGCGATGGATTATAGGGCGATAGAAGATCCGTTAAATAAACTAGAGCTAAGCCGTTTAGGGCTTTATAAGTCAGTAACAATACCTTATAATTAATACGGAACTTTATAGGTAACCAGTGTAGAGATGATAAGATCGGTGTTATATGATCATATTTTCTTGATCTGGTAAGAACTCTAGCGGCTGCATTTTGGACTAACTGTAGCTTGTTTATTGAGGATGCAGGACAACCAGCTAATAGAGCATTACAGTAATCTAGTCTCGAGGTCATGAATGCATGAACTAACTTTTCTGCATCAGAAACTGATAGCATATTACGTAGCTTAGCAATGTTTCTAAGGTAGAAAAATGCCGTTTTTGTAACATATGAAATATGATTTTTAAAAGACAGGTCGCAGTCTAGTATGACACCCAGGTCTTTTACTGTAGAGGATAAAGTAGCAGGACATCCTACTATGTTAAAGTTGTATTGTGAGAGGTTTTGTGGGCGTTTTTTTGAACCGATGAGTAGTAACTCCGTCTTGTCTGGATTTAATAGAAGAAAATTACGCGTCATCCAATCTTTTATATCTTTAACACACTCTGTCAATTTTGATAATTTAGCGTTTTCATCCGGCCGTGATGAAATATATAATTGAGTGTCATCAGCATAACAATGGAAACTAATTCCATGTTTCCTTATAATATTTCCAAGTGGCAGCATATATATTGAGAATAATAGAGGGCCTAGCACAGATCCCTGCGGCACTCCATAGTTTACTGAAGATATGATCGATTTTTTTCCATTTAAAGGGCACCTATTATGGAATTTTGAAATTTACCTTTCATGTAGTGTGTAACATAGATCTAAGTGAACAAAAACATCCTGCAAAGTTTGAAATATGAAAGTGCACCGTATATAAAGTTATTGTCTTTCAAAATTAAGAGTCGACTCTGAGTCATTTTTATGAATCGTTAGAAGACCGAAGCTTTTTCTTTGACTAGATGACGTCAACTTGTCAAGTTATTTGAATACGATACGCCCACTTATTGCGCTCCAAGGCCAGGGAAAACATCATGGCGACGAGACGCTGTGTTCTGCAGTGCGGCTCAAAAGCCAACTTTTTTCATCTGCCCAAGGAGGAGCATTTGAAGACTAAGTGGCTACAATTCATATATACAACTATACCACAGAAGTATAGTCTGAGCCTCGTGCTTTGTTCGCGCCATTTTGAAGACGATTGCTTTACCAACTTAAATGCACTCAAACTTGGATTCGCGAGCCGACTGATATTGAAGGAAGGTTCAGTTCCAAGTGTATTTGCATCAGCTTCCTCCTCCGTATCACAACCTGTAAGTGTTATTAATAATTGTTGCTTTTATGTTTTATGTAGCATGCTTAATAATTATTTAGTTTGTTGTGTAAGCACCGTTTAGCTTCTAGGTCTTCAATGGCAATTGTATTGAGATATGTGAAGTGTTTGTCGTTGTTTTCGGAGTTGTCTTAAAGAATAGAGTAATAGGCTACCTCGTAGTAACGTAACTACATTTTTTTTTTTTTTTTTTGTAAAAACGTTATGTTTATGCATCGAGCTAACGCAAACAAAGACTGATTGTGCTTTTACAATATGAACTCTGGGCTATGCTCGCTAACATAACATTAAATTATTTATCTTATTTTTCGTTTTTTTACTACAAACTATAAAGCAGTGGACTATAATCATTATTATAACACAATTTAATTGATAAAAGCATCATTGCACTCCGTGTTAAACAATAAGTATTGTCTCTGTAAACACTGCTGGGTCATCTGACCAATCAACGCAGATTAGCGTCGCGCAGAGGAGGGGTTTGGAAAAATGAGTCGTTGAACGATTCATTTGGGAGTCGGTGAGCAAATCAGGTAAAAATAAATGCATATTATACGACAACAAAAGTGTTTTTTGTCATTGCATGCACGTAAAACTGTTGTTGGGGACTCCCTAAACAACATTAGGAACATTTTAAATGTCATAATAGGTGCCCTTTAAATAGACAAAATGGTAGCGGTCAGATAAGTATGATCTAAACCAGCTTAATGCTTGTCCTTGAACGCCAGTATAATTTTGTAGTCTATCTAAGAGTATTGTGTGATCTATAGTATCGAACGCAGCACTAAGATCAAGTAAAACTAGTATTGAGATACAGCCTTGGTCCGAAGCTAAAAGTAAATCATTAGTGATTTTAACGAGCGCAGTTTCAGTGCTATGGTGCGGCCTGAATCCTGACTGAAACTTTTCATAGATGTCATTTTCTTGCAAGAAAGAGCTCAGTTGAGCGGACACAACTTTTTCTAATATTTTAGACATAAATGGAAGATTTGAAATGGGTCTATAATTTGCTAGATTATGTGGGTCTAATTGTGGTTTCTTAATGAGTGGTTTTATAACTGCCAGTTTAAATGTTTTTGGAACATGTCCTAAAGATAGAGATGAGTTAATGATATTGAGTAGAGGCTCTTCCACTACAGGTAACACTTCTTTCAGTAGTTTAGTTGGTATAGGATCTAATAAGCACGTTGTTGTTTTAGATGAAGTGATAAGTTTATTTAGCTCTTTTTGTTCTATAGTTGTAAAGCACTGTAATTGTTCTTGCGGGGTGATAATTGAGGCTGATTTATAAGGCACGATTGAAGATTGAATGTTTACAATTGTGGTTCTGATGCTTTCTATTTTCTCAGTGAAGAAGTTCATGAAATCATTACTGCTAAAACTGTAACGGGATATTTTGGTCAGGTGACGTTTGTTTATTTATTAGTCTAGCCACGGTAGTAAATAAAAATCTTGGATTATTTTTGTTGTTTTCTATTAGTTTGCGGAGATGCTCAGCCCTTGCCGCTTTTAGGGCCTTTTTATAACGTGACATACTGTCTTTCCACGCGATTCTAAAGACCTCTACATTAGTTTGTTTCCATTTAGGGTGAATTGCCCTAATGTGGGACATTTTTTGCACTTCAGACTTCTGTGACATATTGCGATGTGTAACCAAAACATTAAATCCACTCCCAATACTTAAAAAAAAAAAAAAACAGTATGTTTCCTAATCAAACCAAAAGAGAAAATTCAGATAACCCATTCATAAGAGAAATTATAGACATATTAGTGCTCTTATAGCAAGTCGTCTGAGACAATCTGCAGCTTTCCTATTGTGGGACAGTTGTGTTCCCAATATGGGACACTGAAAAATCTATGATAAAAGACCAAAAATCACATTGATACATATAGAATAGTAAAATTTTAGATTCTCTCTAAAATCTTAGTTAGTAATTTTCTTGGTTATGGATGGATGAAACATGGATAACTGAACATCATCAGACCGATAATACAATATTATCTTGTTCAGTTTACTTAACAACTTTCTCTTTTTCTGCCTCTCTTTCTGCATCTGACAATCTGTCCCTGTCTTTCTCACCTTTGCCATTGTGATCTGAAATACATTTCATTGAATTAATCAGATACATAAAATAAAGTGGAATGGCTTTATTGGTTTTCTACTGCGTTTTTAAATTCAGAGCTATTTTTCATTTAAGTCAACTACCTACCTTTTACACACACACACACACACACACACACACACACACACACACACACACACACACACACACACACACACACACACACACACACACACACACACACACAGAGAGAGAGAGAGAGATAGAGAGAGAGAGAGAGACACACAAAAAAAGTAAAAAATAATAAAAAAATAAACTTGACTGTAAAAATCTGCATTACAAGTATTCAAATATTGCATTACAAGACTAAAACCATGTAAATAACCATGTTTGTCCCACAAATCATGCCCCACCACACATTTTTGACTCATTGAAGTACTGTCCCACATTAGGCTGATCATGCTGTCCCGGATTTGGAAACCACATTTCCTAATGTGGGACACTAGGAAATTTTATAAAAATATAAAATATATAGATTATGCACACAAAGTTCCTCTATTTTTTGATGGACAAACATTTCATAAGCATATTAGGCTAAAAAGTAGCAGGATTGCTTTGTTTAAAATGTATTTAACTCCTTAATATCAAATTTGTTAAAACTCTATGTCATTAACCTTCGGATGGTCTTCACACAAGGTGTCTCCTGTTTGATGATTGCTCCACCCTCAAATATGATTGGACATTTGATAGGTCATGTGATTTTGATAACATGACACCACAGCTTTTTCTAACCCATAGTTTCACTGTCATTCATGTATTTGTGTGGGACCTACAAACACTAGAGCTTAGGCAGTGTCCCACATTAGGGCAATTCACCCTACGCTCTAATTTACGGGTTTCTCTCTTTAGAACATGCGTAGTATTGTTGTACCATGGTGCTTTACTTTTCTCTCTGACCTTTTTTAATCTAATGGGTGCAACAATATCCAATGTTCTAGAGAGAATGGTGCTCATAGTGCTAGTTACTTCCTCTAGTTCATCTGTTTGTTTGGGTTCAGGCAGTAACTGAGACAAATCAGATAAGCAATTTGAGAAATTATCTATGGTGGATGGAAGGATTGTTCTGCCTGGTCGGTAACGCGGCGCAGTATGACATATTACTGTAGTCCGTAATATACAAGTTACCAGGAAGTGGTCACTGACACCATCACTTTGTGGAAGGATATCTATATCGGTTGGATCGGTTCCATATGATATAATTAAATCGAGTGTATGATTAAGACGATGAGTTGGTCCGGTGACGTTTTGCTTGACCCCAAAGGAGTTTAATAAATCTGTAAACGCAGCCCCTAACGCATCATTTGAATTATCTACGTGTATGTTGAAATCTCCAACAATTAATGCTTTATCGACGTTGACCAATAGATCTGAGAGAAAATCTGCAAACTCTTTTAGGAAATCAGCGTAGGGCCCTGGCGGTCTATATACGGTAGCCAAGGCTAGAGATAATAGGGATTTTTTTCTTACATCTAAGAGCGTAACATTTAGCACAAGTACTTCAAACGAATTAAATTTGTCACCTGTTTTCTGAGTAACATTAAGAATATCTCTGTAGATTGTTGCAACACCGCCGCCACGACCAATCAGACGGGGCTCATGCTTATAACAGTATCCTGGGGGAGTAGACTCATTTAGACCGAAATAGTCATTTGGTTTAAGCCAGGTTTCAGTAAGGCAGAGTACATCGATGCTATTATCTGTGACTATTTCATTTACAATAACCGCCTTAGGTGTGAGTGATCTAATGTTCAGAAGACCTAGCTTTAGAAATTGTTTTTGTTCACTAATAGCGATATTTTCTGTTTTAATAACAATTAGATTTTTCCTAGATCCTACAGTAGATTTATTATTTGATCTCACTAAACGAGGAATAGACACAGTTTCTATTAAATGTTCTACACTAGTATTTATATCAATTAATTTGGTGCAGCAGAGACTGTGATTTGGATTTTTGGTAACTAGTCAAACGATCTTTAACGTCTTGGAGATGTTATCCGACAGAAGATCCGCTTCATTTCTACTTGGGTGTAAGCCATCAGCACGGTAGAGCCTAGGACGCTCCCAAAACAGATTCCAATTATTTATAAAGAGCAGTTTCTGCTCATTGCACCATGACATTAACCATTCATTTAGCGCGAATAATCTACTGAACTTTTCATGCCCTGTCGATACGTGGGAAGCGGCCCAGACACGATGATCGTTATTTCAGGCGATGCGGTGCGTACCGTCTCGATTAGGTTCCTATAAACCTTTTTCAAAACCTCCGTCTGCCGCAACCTGACGTCGTTCACTCCTGCGTGCAAGACGACAGCTCCGACGCGCTCGTCACCGTTCAAGATCTCGGGTACTCGCGCAGCGATATCAGAAACATGGTCATCAGGAAAACAGTGGGTACGCACCTTACTTTTACCTGACGTAGCGTGGACGTTCCGAACAATTGAATCGCCGATAATCACAGCATCGCGTTCCGTTTCGCGAAGAGGGGAGAAGCGGTTCTGAGTGGAAATCTCGAAAACCGGGAGGGGCGGAGAGATTCTTCGCGTCTTCCGCTGCGAAACAACCCAAGCTTCGTGACGGTGCCTCGGAGCCAGGGTGTATGAAACTTGTGAGAACCGCCTTGGCGCACGGGACCAATGCTGAGAGACGCATGGTGTTGACGCAATCGGAGTCTGCGGATTATTAACTGATTTGTGTGCATCGACGCGAGATGTTTCAAGAGCTAAACGCCGGTCTCTTAGCTCGGCTTGTCTCTCTAAAAGGTCGCGGATCTGCTTCTCTACAGCTTCCAGCTCAGACTGCACCGCCTGCAGCTCGAATGTGTCCTCACCTGCACCAAAAGGTAGAAAACATAACGTTACATTTGATATATTCGCCATTTAACAGATGGACAGTAAGTTAGCAACAACGCTACCAGTGATGCTATCAATATTAACGCTAAGTTATAACTGAAATCTTGGATATAATCTGTCTTTTTAATGGTACGGGTGTGATGTAGACGCACGATAGGCGAGAAAATGTTCGTTTGTAAGTGAGTGTAAAGAAGACGCGCTCAGCCGTCCGACCCACAGGTGTAACGGACCGGTATTGGGTCAATCGGTTTGAGACACGTCTACTCAACAGTCCGCGTTGTAACTATGAGATTTTGAGCAGCAGTGCTTCTCAGTGAGTAAAAGTAGAAAATGTTCGTTTGTGAGTGTAAAGAAGACGCGCTCAGCCGTCCGACCCACAGGTGTAACGGACCGGTATTGGGTCAATCGGTTTGAGACGCGTCTACTCAACAGTCCGCGTTGTAACTACGATATTTTGAGCATCAGTGTTTCTCAGTGAAAAAAAGTAGAAAATATTAGTTGTAAGTGAGTTTAAAGAGAGAAAACCCGGATTTTGAATCAAATCGATGGAGCTCAAACACAAACAACGCGTTCAGGAAGTGACGTAACAGGAAGTCAAAAATGCTTCAGTCTGCAAGAATTGACCTCACAGCCCAGTCAATTCTCGGCCATCGACATGCAGTGGCTATCTGCTCGAAAGTAGTAAGTAAATGCTCCACATCATCGCCTTCGTTAAGCGGCTGTAGACGCGGCTCTGTCATAGCTCTCGGCTGTTCTACGACTTGACCAGGAACGGATGGTGACGCCAGAGCATCTACCTGCTCACTCTCTTGATTCGATGGGGTATATTGAAGCCTGGAAGGATGAACAGAAGCTGGTGTAGTTCTCGTATGTACCTCTTCCTGAAGAAGCGTGAACTGATGTTGAAGAATCTTCCATCTATTCTCCTGCCGCGCTGCCTCCTGATCGAGTCGTTTATCTCTCTCTTGCTGCATTTTCATATGTGCCCCGAACATGTCCCATAACTCTTCTACTGTAACATTCTGTGAGCCACCTGAAACTGACATATCCTCTGCATCAGCTCCTCCTGAAGCTGACGCCGCCATCTCATCACTCTTTACAGCTCTCTTTGGTCATATTTTGACCCATGAAGTAGGGAGGGAAAAAAATGCTCAAAAAAATCCCACCGCTGCCACCAATTGTGATAGATGTGACCAATAAAGGAAGAAGAACACGGAGGCAGCAGGCTACAGCAAACGCTTAGGGGTTTATTCTCCACAGAATGGGGGTAACAAAAGTAAAGCAACTGTTAACCCAACTGGGGTAAACCAAAGTATTTATAAAGAGAAAGAAAAACAAATAATAAAAAACAAACAAAAAAAAACTTAGTCACTGCATTTGCCTCTCACACATTTACAGAGGTCTAGGGACTACAGGACCTGTTCTCTCACAGAACACCACCCACTCATACAACACAATTAACAAACTTATGCATTGGTGGCCAGCACCAATTAACACAAAAAGGGGGATACACAAACACATAATGGCCATTATACACAATAAACAAATATGAAAACATCAAATATACACACACAAACACTTCAAATAATACAATCAAATGATTTAATTTTATAACTGTACTTCCTCTACATAAAAAAAAGGAAAAAAACACTAGATAGTCCTTGGAGACCCCCAGGGTAGAAACTGGAATGGTTGCCCGATCGTTGCCTGGAACCATATATATATACGTCTGAAGTTTCCGCCCGAACCCCTTTAGATGGTACACCAGCTCACAGGACTCAGACATAAACACAAAAGGAATGGTAAGAATAAACTCAGCAAACTAAACGTTAAAGAGTGTGCGCACTTAACTCCAAACGAAAGTTTAAATAAAGTTTATGAAACCAAAATAATGTTGTGCATTCTTACTGTAAACAAATTCCATTAAATAAAAAGATAAACCGACCTGTCCCCGGATCACCAACATCCGCCACAGTGACTATTTAAAATCCAAACCTGAAGCTTTTTCTTTACCGGGTCGAACTGCCGTCGTTTTGCGGTAAGAGCAGCGCTGAATCAGGGTAGATATGAATCTGTGATCCATTGTACAGAAGCTCATTTTTATCCCTTGAGAGTTTCAGAATCTTTAACTTGTCCTGGAAATTAATAAATTTAACCAGGATAGCGAGTCTGGTAAAGTTTAACTTATCAGAGAGAGGAGTAGGATGACACCGTTCAATGAATGGAGGAGCAGGGAAATTCTCTCCGCCTAGGAGCTGCGGTATCAGACCGCATAAAGCTGTAGATATCACTGCCCTCTGATTTCTCAGGCACAGAGATACACCGGAGGTTGGAGGCACGACTGCGATTCTCAGCAGCTTCAGTGCGATCAATCAGGAAGGAGTTTTCCTTTTCTAGTGTTTTAACTCGTTTTATCAGATCGCTCAGGTTTCAACTCACTCTCTGCTCAAGTTCTGTCACATGTTTACCAAGTATAGCAACAGAGTCTTCAATTTTGTTTAGGCTCTGATTGATAGTATCCAGTTTCGAGATGGGAAATCATCTCAGTTTTAATTTGCTGCATCCCTTCCCAAATAGTTTGAAGGGAGATTTGATCACAAGTCATCTTACGTTGACTCCACTACGCGTAGAAGTGAGCGTAAAAATATCCCACTAGTATTTTTAGAAAGACCTCAGATACCTTAAATTCTTGTCCGAAAATAAAAGTAGAAAGTATACCTCACATGAAACTTAGTTGACAAAAGTTTGAGTCCTATTTATCTGAATGCCTGTAATCAATCAGCCAAAACAGCTCAGACGATTTATCATATTACAAAACGGATTATTACATGTTGCATGAAATTCTTAACTTTGAAACTTCGTTACATTTTCAACATATTCCATCAAACTGGATTATTTGAGGAGCGTGCACTAATATTTTCACTTCCGTTGGTTTTGATCATTGTCTCAAGGACACATCCACAATAGTGGATATTTCCACTGGAACAGTTTCTCACAGGAACGCTCAAACACATAGGCCTACAGGCTGTTGCGTTCGGTTCCACTTTAAATCATAGAAATATACATCAGAATAGCATGACACTATTGTTCTTTGTTTCATTGTACATGGTTAATAATTACAAACCGAAATTGGTGTGTTTAAATGCAATATCTGATTAATTATACATTCACATTTAATCCTTTTAAAAGACGCTTTTATCCAAAGCAACTTACAAATGAGGAGAACAATAGAAGCAATCAGACCAATCAGGTGTTATACAGCAATAAATCACAACAATCCTGTGCCATGGGCACTGCCATTTGTAAAGATCTCATCTTTGGGTTGCTGTTCCCCTCCTGAAACGAAGCTTCGGACGTCACAGATCACGTGGTTATGGCAAAACGAATCAAGCTCCGATACACTGCTTCAATGTGAGAGATGTTTCATTTTTTTGATACAAGCTTCGAAGCTTTGGTACCAAACATCACATCACTATAGTCTTCACCACCCTCAAACGTAGAACGGATTCTGTCAGCCATTTCGGATCAAGCTCCAACCATTCAGAGTCACAACCCGGCTCTGTCAGAGATCCTTCACCTTCTGAGCCACCAGTCTCAAGCCTCCTCATCCCGAGAGCTACCTCCTGATCTGCCACCCAGATCTGTGCTCGCTCTACCATCAGAGGACAGACTATCAGCCCCTGAACCATTTGATGGCAGTCCTGAGAGATGCAGAGGTTTCATTACCCAGTGTACACTGGCCTTCCCACTCCAGCCCAGCAGCTTTCCCACTGAAGGTAGTAGAGTGGCTTACATCATCACTCATTACTTTTGCATTGGACTGGGCTAAGATATATGTTCTGCTGCCTTGAGTTAAGTAAAGGTTCACAAAGTTACGAACGTCTCCTGTATTCAGGTATCGATTCTTACAGTCCAGGAAAAAAAAAATAAAAAAAAATTGTGTTTTAAATATTATTTATTCTTCTGAAGCAATATTCTCATCAGTGTTCAGTCAGCTTGACATATTTAAATCTGCATATTATGATATTTTAACCTTTATACAGGGCATTTTCTCTAATTGTTTAAATTGTTTTTAAATTCTTAATTTTCTTAATTAAACTTTTAATTAATTTTCAATTCTTAAATTTGATCAATGAATGTAATCAGAATAATAAGACACTATGGCTGTTACCAATCAAATTAAACAATTTACACTGAAAAATGACAACTGCATTAACATTAACTAAAAATCACATTTTCACTCATGATGGTATTCAGCACTCCTGGCCGTGTGATGTTGCTTAACTATCATATTTATATCAACATTATTATATATTTTTACCGCAGTATGTTAACTGAGTTCAGTCCCGGTGTGGTGAAGTGCTGAAAGTGATGAGTCCCGGCTTAGGACCTCAGTACCTGATCTAAAACTGTTCCCGCGATTCTTAGTGTAAATCAAACCCCTTAATTCATGTAGCCTAATAATCTTTCATTTTTATCCTGATTATTTATATAGTTAAAGTGAAAGAAATTGCATTTTTAGGCCTGTGTTTTGTGACATTGTTATTAAGCAATAAGGAATATACTTTAATTTACTTTAATTTGTATTTTTCATTCATTTATGTATATTGAGTTGTCATAATTGATTTTGTTATTATTCATTGTTCCCCTTTACTGTGTCTCAGGCAGTGTTTGTTGTGTTGTAATGTGTTAAACTTAAATATATTATTTAAAAAAAGAAAATATTTTGAGCAATGTTATTTACTGTAAATTATTGTAAATTAATATATTGGGGTTTTTTTAAGGATCTGTTTTGAAGATTGGAACAAAACGTTCCTACATAATGTCCCAAATTGTACTTTTTTTTTTTTTTTTTTTTTTTACTGTAAAGCTGTTTTTAGTATCTCAGTATCTTCAGTTTTATATTTTTCTTTGGAGTTGCATTTGCCGGTTGACATGTAGCCTACAGTGTCACGCCTGAAGGATTTCAAACTGTTTCTGATGAAACACTGAACGCAGCACACACTATTTGCATATGTTGTGAAATATATGAGGAGCTCTTTTCCAAAACGCTATAAATCCATTTCAATAGTTTTCAGGAAAATTACATTTTTTACCTAGACCCATACATTTTGTGAATATTCAATTTATCCTGTTAAAATGGATGTGTGGCTCAGTCTGAACATGTTGAACAATGATTAATAAATCAAACAACAATATTGTTGATGATAAAATAAGTTAATTTATTCATTTTTCAAAGCGCTATAAATCCATCAATTGTTTCCCAAAAAATTATGGTTTGTCTTTAATACTTTAAATTAATTTAAATTAAACAAGTGCAAATGCATGAAATAAATAAAAGCCAACTATAATAAATAGTTAAATAAAATAGGCAAGGCAAGGCAAGGCAAGGCAAGTTTATTTATATAGCACATTTCATACACAATGGTAATTCAAAGTGCTTTACATAGAAGAAATTAAAATAATCAAAAGAAATAAGAATAATTAAAACAGTTTAGAGTAAAAAAAATAAAAATAAAATAAAATACAGTGCAAACAGTCGGACGAACAGTGGCACAGTGCTCATTCAGTAAATGCAATGTTAAACAGAAGTGTTTTGAGTCTGGATTTGAATGTGGCTACAGTAGGAGCACACCTGATCTCTTCTGGAAGCTGGTTCCAGCTGCGGCTGGCATAATAGCTAAAAGCGGACTCTCCTTGCTTTGAGTGAACCCTTGGTATTTCTAGTTGATGTGATCCTAATGATCTCAGTGATCTGTTGGGTTTATATTCAGTGAGCATATCTGCAATGTATTGAGGTCCTAGGCCATTAAATGATTTATATACCAGTAATAATACTTTAAAATCAATCCTAAATGTGACTGGGAGCCAGTGTAAAGACCTGAGGACTGGTGTGATATGTTCATATTTTCTGGTTCTGCTCAGGATCCTGGCGGCAGCGTTCTGTACGAGCTGCAACTGTCTTATGGTCTTTTTGGGAAGGCCAGTGAGGAGTCCATTACAATAATCCACCCTGCTGGTGATGAAAGCATGCACAATTTTCTCTAAGTCTTGACTGGAAACAAAGCATCTAATTCTTGCAATATTTTTTAGATGATAGTATGCCGATTTAGTTATTGCTTTGACATGACTACTAAAGCTAAGGTCTGACTCTAGAGACACACCAAGATTCCTGACTTGATTTTTAGTTGTTTGACCTCTAGAGTGAAGGTATGCGTTCACCTTGAGAACTTCATCTTTGTTTCCAAACGCAATGACTTCAGTTTTGTCTTTGTTTAACTGAAGAAAGTTTTGGCACATCCAGCTGTTGACTTCATCAATGCATTGGAACAGGGAGTCAATGGGGCTGTAATCGTTTGGCGATAGGGCTAAGTAGATCTGTGTGTCGTCTGCATAGCTGTGGTAAGAGATTTGGTTCTTTCTCATTATTTGGCTCATTGGAAGCATGTACAGGTTGAATAGGAGTGGCGCAAGAATTGAGCCTTGAGGAACTCCGCATGTCATGGATGTCCACTCAGACTTATGGTCTCCTATACTCACATAATAACCTCTCGCTTCTAAGTATGACCTGAACCATTTTAGGACTATCCCAGAAAGACCCACCCAGTTTTCCAGCCTGTCAAGAAGTATGTTGTGATCAACAGTGTCAAATGCAGCACTGAGGTCGAGTAGTACCAGCACTGATATTTTGCCTGTATCAGTATTTAAGCGAATATCGTTAATTATCTTTATGAGCGCTGTCTCTGTGCTGTGATGCGATCGGAAACCAGATTGAAAATTGTCAAAGTATCCATTCGAGCTTAAGAATTTGTTCAGCTGATTGAAAACAACTTTTTCAATGATCTTGCCAATGAAAGGAAGATTTGAGATCGGTCTATAATTGCTTAATATAGTCTTATCAAGATTACTCTTTTTTAGGAGGGGTTTGACAACTGCAGTTTTCAGGGAGTTTGGAAAACTTCCAGAGAGAAGTGAGGCATTTACCACTTCTAGGAGATCTGCTTCTAAGCTGTTTAACACACTTTTGAAGAAAGATGTGGGAAGAGCGTCAAGGGCGCAGGTTGATGTTTTAAGGTGCTGTACGGTTTCTTCCAAAATTTTGCCATCAATTTCTTTGAAATCAGACATAGTAACTACTTTCTCAGGTTGTGGTCTGATCTGTCTGACCCCAGTGCAACTCAGGGATGTGCTGATCACCTTTCTGATATTATTGATTTTCTCAGAGAAGAAAGAAGCGAACTCACTGCACTTGCTGTCTGAGAGCATTTCACTGGGAATCTGGCTCGGGGGGTTCGTTAATCTCTCTACAGTAGCAAAAAGAGTGCGTGTGTTGTTTAAGTTGCTGTTAATAATATTTGAGAAGAAAGTCTGTCTAGCTTTGCCTAGTTCCATATTGAAAGCATGGATGGTGTCTTTGTAGATGTTATAATGGACTACAAGTTTTGTCTTCCGCCACATGCGCTCTGCTTTTCTGCATTGTCTTTTCATATTTTGCACTGCTGTTGAGTTTCTCCAGGGTGCTTTTTGTCTACCACTCTTCCTGACCTTCACAGGAGCAATATCATCAATTACACTTTTAACTTTTGAGTTAAAAGAATCAAGGAGAAAATCAACAGAGTCAGCAGATATGCTTGGTGTTAAAGATATAGCCTTCATAAATAGTACACTAGTGTTCTCATTTAAGCATCTCTTCTTGACAGACACAGATCTAGCTTCAATGGCAGGAGAGATCAATATATCAAAGAAAATACAGAAATGATCAGACAGTGCTACATCCTTAATAACAATCGATGAAATGTTTAGACCCTTACTGATAAGTAAATCTAGAGTGTGTCCACGATTGTGTGTCGGTCCATGTACATGCTGAGTCAGATCAAAAGTTTTTAAAACAGTTTTGATTTCTTTTGCCATATTGTTTTCTGCATTGTCTATGTGGATGTTGAAATCTCCGGCAATAGCAAAACAGTCAAACTCTGAGGAAATGGTTGATAACAGTTCTGTAAAATCCTCAGCAAAGGCTGAAGAGTATTTTGGAGGCCTGTAAACAATGATTAGTAAAATGCGTGGAGCACCTTTTAACACAATACCCAGATATTCAAAAGACGGGTAATTACCAAATGATATTTGCTTACATGGATAGACATCTTTAAAAAGAGCAGCTACTCCCCCACCTCTCCTACCCGTTCTGCAGACACTCATAAAAGTAAAGTTAGGAGGGGATGTTTCATTGAGGACAGTTGCACTGCAGTTGTCTTCTAGCCAAGTTTCATTTAGAAACATAAAATCCAGGTTGTATGTGGTTATTAAGTCATTGACTAGAAGTGATTTATTTTTAAGTGAGCAGATGTTTAAGAGTGCTAACTTTACAGTCTTACTTTTTGTCCGCACAGCAGTCTTAGTTTGGCGTGTAATAGGCACCAGATTAGATGGGTTTGCTGTACGGCTTTTGAAGGCCTTAGACTTTCTATCATGTAATCGAACAGCAATAGAGAAAGATACAGGCACACAGGGTTCCCGCTTGTTCTGTAAACATTTGAGAAAGTTACTGTTATCATAGCGGGGACCCGGCACATATCAATGAGAGCTGGTATCAGTTGTTTTTGGTTCACCTCGAGCAGAAGGAGGAGGGTGTGAGCCCTGTCGTTGTGGCAGAGCCCGAAGAACTCTTGCAGGAGGAGGGGGAGGGCGAGCGGGGCCCGCAGGCTTTGGTGGTTTTGGGGCCTGCCGTTTTTTGGTTGATATCTGAGGGCTTGCAAAAGAGTGGGATAGTTTGGTTCCAGCATAGACCAGTTTTTCCATTCTCTCTGAGAAGCACAGAAGTGGAGATGCTGGAGATAGAGATAGCGTGTCTGGTGAGAGGGGCTGTTGTTCTGGTGTTATCGGAGGCTGTAATATGCTGTCCTGGTTTCCCTGGCTGTTTTCCAGGAAGTCGTCCTTGGGTGTTGAATCTTGGAGCAGTTCTAGTATGTCACAGTCTGTCTGTGGGCAGGGCTCAGCTGAGATTGTGTCCGTGAGCAGAAGTTGTTGTGGCTGAGTGGTGTTATCATTGTCCTTGTGTGACGTGTCAACCGCATGTCCATTCAGGTGCTGGAGTGAAGTCCTGTGGTCATTCATACTGTGTCCAGGTGTGTGTGTGCCATTCAGGTTGAGTGGATTGGCACACACTGCAGAAGGATGGTTGAGGGAGAAGTAGATATTGTCCTTTATAATAGTAAAGGACAAATAAATAGTACAAATAAAATAAATAATTCCAATGACACATTTTAATATTGTCCAGCACATAACACTCATACAAATACCAGTCCTTAAATACAGCAATGTTAAAAATACATTTAAATCATTTAGTAATTTAGGCTAATTGTAATTTGGTGCCGAACCTGAAAAAAGTAATGATAGCCTAGTAATGATAACAATATTCAATAAGTTATTTAGTAATACATTCAGAGTCATTTTTAGTAAAGTGTCAAACCTGTAACAAATAGGACCAATTTGTCCACTACATATGCATGAAAAAAATAATTATTAAATAATAATAACGATATTCAATAGGCAAGTCAGTCAGTAATAATCAGGGGGGCAGTGTTCCGAAAGACATTGAAGCCGACCTGGGCGCCGCCATTGGCTAGCGGACCCCCACCTGCCGTTAGCATTCTATTGACTCCCATTCATTTTGGCGTCACTTTGACAGCGAATAACTTTACATCTGAGGCGTCTAAAGACACCGTTTGTCCATTGTTTATTTCTAAAGAAACACGAAAATGTATAAAAGGCTCCATTACCTTGTATCTTACGTTATGGCCCCGTAGAAGCAGTTTTTGTAAAAATAGGCTAACGATTGCGTCATACCCGCGCGACTCTGTCGCACAAGTCGAAAAATTACCGTATGGACAGTCAGAGAAGCTCGCAAGCAATCGGGAGGACGTGGAGGCATAAAGTCAAGGGAGAAGCCCATAGAGAGTGATAAAGTTGCTCCCGTTGCTAGCTCATGTACAGCTAATACCCACGCTCTCCGTCTCTGCGAGATTCGGAAGGGAATGATTCAGATTTCTCTCGGCACAGCTACTAGAAGACTGACAGCTGTCAGACAGGCTCACGTCACATCTACGTCGTCAAGCTCAGTTTGAGCCTGCGCAGTTCGCCTTGCGATCAGGAAGTGAGTGCTTCTAATTGACTTAATTTCTCTCCGTTGAAACCTATGGGGTCGCTGTGTCCAGTTTATATACTGTCTATGGTAATAATAAATAAAACAAAAATCAAGATAATAGATCGTCCGGTGACAGCCTCTCGGCCTGACAGAAACCTGTGGGAGCAGCTTTGTTGACATCCCACTGTTGGTATTAATGCGCCTCCCGCAAAATCTTCTTTTGTTGTTGTTTTTTGTGATTATCTTTGTCCAGTCTGCGATTTGTAAACTTTAAAGCACTCATTTTGAGGAATTAATGAAATAAACATCTGTTCAGATCGCCGCCTATTTTGATTGCTTAGAACGGCCCGAATTCTGATTGGTCGAGAGGATGTAGGCCTATCGCGTTTAGGCTAAAAATAGGTTTGGCGCTTATCGCGTTTTGGAAAGAAAGTGCATCTTGCAGTACATTTTAAACCAGGAAATATCGCGATTTTGGCATGACACGTTGATGGAGCAGTGAATAGGTTCAGTACACAGCAAAATGACATGATAAACTATTTTTTTTTTTTAAATGGCGTTTATCGCGTTTTGGAAAAGAGCTCTTCATATGTCAAAACATCTTTGTTTTGTTTTTTCTGGAAAAACGAGAAAACCTATATGCATAAGATGTATTTATTCACTTTGGTATTATTTATTGGTAAATTATAAAAATTCTTAGTCCTAATCTAAAACATTAAATAATGCTGTTTTCCCCCAAACTACTACAGTTTTTCTCAATTGCTTTGGCACATTTTTCGAAACAGTCCTAATATTCTCTAAACTGTAAGTTTAATTGTCACAACTGTTTGCAGGAACATCAGAACTCTATCACATGACTGCAGAACGTAGTAACTCACAGTTGTCATCACAGGTTACACTGCAGTGTGTGTGAGCCCATAAGGGCCCTGCACACACACACACTCAAAGGTGCCAGAATACACTAATAATGGTCTGAAAATAAAACGAAACTGCAAAATAATCATATCTGTTGTATATAATGTAACGTGTACTGTATATTATAATATCTAATAATTATTACTGTATAATAATACATACATAATTTTGTTTTCATTTTATTTAAATGAATGCGTGTCAACAATTTCTACAAAATGAAGTGATGACAATGAAATTAAATCGTGCTATAAGGTTCAGAGTGTCTTTCCCGCACATCATTATGACGGTGAGACTCCAAACACTTACAGCTTGAGAAGAAGAGCGCTGCTTTCACGCCAATTCGTGCGATATTTGCTAAATCGTAAATATTTTACAAGTTGCCCAATTCGCATGAATTCGAAAGAATAACCTAGACTACACCTGACCTGACCCCGCCCCTAAATCTATAATCATAACTGGGGTTTAGACAAATCATACGAATTGCTCGTGAGATAGCGTTGCCTTTTCCAGTAAAAAGCTACTTTTCCCCAACGATTTCTATTTCAGAGAAATGCCGTTCTTTTGAACTTTCTTTTTATCAAAGAATCCTGGGGAAAAAATACACTGTTTTCAACATTGATAATAATAATAAATGCTTCTTGATCAGCAAATCAGCGTAGGCTATTAGAATGATTTCTGGAGCATCTGAAAAAATTCTCAAATGATAACATCTTGTACTCTTAAAAATAAATCTTCCAAAAGTTTTTTTTTTTTTACAGTAATGCCAGATAGAATAAGTATTTTTGTTCAAGCAACAGTTCTTAAAATAACCTTCTTTTAGAGTGAAGAACATTTAAAAAAATCTAAAGAACATTTTTCCACTATAAATAACTTCTTGTTGAATAGAAAGGTTCATAGATGTTAAAGTTTCTTCATGCACCATCGATGTCAATGAAGAACCTTTATTTTTAATAGTGTCGCGCTACTGTTGACAGAGAGATCATGATTTGTAACATTATGCTTTTGTGGGTCAATTTTAAAGGGATAGTTTGTGCAAAAATAACAATTCTGTCGCACTCATGTTGTTTCAAAGTTGTGTGACTCATTCTGTGGAACATAAATCAAATTTGTCAATTATGTTTTTGTACATACAATATAAGTCAAGGGTCACCAATGTTGGATCAACTGTGAACAATTTTGTGTAAGTTTGATTGTGGGTTGGGTTTTATTCATTACATTTTCAAAATCATGAACACTGGGTGAAGAAGAGAAACTGTACAGGTTTGTAATGAAGTGAGGTTGAGATTTCGGTTCATATAATACAATCTAATATGTCTTATCTAATAATCTGTTTATCAGTCTGAGAAATGTTTACAATTAAAACAGCCTTAAAATAAAATAAAATGATTGTTAAAAATAGATTTTTTTTCCCTTTAAAAAGTCATGCAGACAGCCAATTAAATCTTAAAAAAAAAAAAATTCATTTTACATTATTTTATTTCACTTTTTGTTTTTAAAGATTTGGAATGAGGATTTTTATAACAAATATTTTTTTGTGTTTATTATTTCAGCATTAATCAATTTTAGTAAAGTGAAGTAAATTTGGTGTTGTTCATATAAACACACTGACACAGACACTGAGGGTTTGAATATTGAGTTTAATATTGAGGAATAAAACAGTTTTCAATAGTTCCTCTCTACAGTATGGCAGCTCATTGTGTGTCTGTTATTATATCAGACAGACTATTCTCTGCTTGCGGTTAGAAGTGTTCAGAAGGGGACCAGAGGGTCGATGATGGTTTTAGGGTACTGGACTCTAGTCACAGTCAGTTCCCCTCCCTCACAGGGGAGAGCTTGAAATATCAGTGCATGAACGCACTTATCTTCTTCTTCACCATTCCCTTGACAAATGTCCACCTGAGAGAGAGAGAGAGAGAGAGAGAGAGAGAGAGAGAGAGAGAGAGAGAGAGAGAGAGAGAGAATCCACATAGATTTATAAATGATCTTTCCCATTGAAAGCGACCAAAACGCATTAATTTTCCATGATCGTAAAAAGAAGTTCCAGCTGGTTCTGCTACAGTGACCATTGCAGAGATTTGAGTGTCCAGCAAACGCAACAAAGTTGAGAAGAGTTTTATCTTATGCAGAGAAACTTTATACAGTGACTTGATGCATTTTAACTCTCAGAGAGGACAGAAAAATTACTGGACACATCGCATCCGTTTAGGACACACTGCTAGGCTATAGTTGGCTTGTTGATATTGGAAATACAAGTTGTGCCAAGAGTTTCAGTGATGAAAACATCAAACTCAAAAATCCATACATTTCAACATAAAAACAAATCATCCATAACAAAACAGAACACTAATTTACCTTGACCAGATAGTTCGCTCCTGCCACAACCTGACTCTTATAGAGTATAGGAATGAAATCTTTAAAAATGATTGAAGTCTTCTTCTCCATCTCTGACTTCACCTGAATAAACAAATGCACATGTTATATTAATCCATATTATTTATTTATTTTAGGGTTTCATCTATCATTCAGATATCAGAAAACTCATAAAACGTTTTGTGACTTTGGGTGAAAAGTAAAACAGTTCTTTTGAAAATAACAACAAATAATTTCCCCAACACATTCACAGCACAGAAATAGATTATTTTACTAGTCTGTGTTTTAACAAAAACATTTACGAGTGATTTTCTGTCTCCTACCTCATGGCAGATCTTCTTCACCTCTTCAGTGACAGGCTGCACTGTGGTGAATCCTCCAGGCATTAACTTTGCTGCTGCACTCATTGTGATGGTGATCAAAGATGAAATCAACTGTATTATCAGACAGTTTGTCTCACAGATTGATTCTGATCCACTATTTATGCAGCCAAAACCGCATGACATCAGAATGAATGAATGAATAGGCGGAGTTTTACTTTGGTGTGTTGTGTAATATTCAGAAAAAAAGTTTTTTGTAACTTTTCAGAAAAACAGCGTTTTGACATTTATTGCACAACATGCAATTATTTGCGCTTCAGTGAAGTTTAATATATATATATATATATATATATATATATATATATATATATATATACAATTCGAGAGTTTATGCTTTAGGAAAAAATTTTACCCAATCTTCAACCAGATCATTAATAAAGTAATAAAATACATAAATAAAATAAATAAAAACAATTTATTAATTTACTAACAATATTTAGAGTAAATAACATTGCTCAAAATATTTTATAATATTTTATAAATAAAATATTTTTAAAAATATGTATAAATATATTTTTGAATATGAATAACAATGGATAACAAAATCAAGTATGACAATACAATAGAAATAGAAATAAATAAATGAAAAAAAAAAAAAACAATTGAACCAACAAATAAATTACAGAAAAAACTGCATAATTTAATGCCAACATTTTGAGAGGGTGATTTATCACTAATCCAAGACATCAAAATATTTTTCCTAAGAATTATCAAGTGAAAAAGTCGTCACTTTTTAATTTACAAGGAATGTGTGACTCAATTCAACTTTATTTATAGAGCCCTTTCAACACCACAAGATGAACAATTACTGTAGCAGTTTAGGTTTACTTGATTATCCATTCAATATTTATTAGAAAAATCATGTTAAAATGTGAGTCTCAAATATCATCATCAGGCTTTTAAGGAAAGTTTATTTGTTCATCTCTCAGTAATCTTTGTATTGCATTGAATTATGTGTTTTAAAACTACAGAGCTTTGATTGTAAAATTAAGCATTTAAATATCATTTTACTAAGACATATTATTGGCAGATTTAGAGTGACGACTGATATTTATATGCATTTTATTTAAGTAGTCTGCTGTACTGTTAAAGATCTCAATGATTTACATGACAAGCATTTGAATTTCCTCTTACTTTTTGACCACTTAAATATCAGCAACTGCAGCAAAATGAGAATTTCAGCACCAGTTGCAAAATGTAGGTGTTTTTTTTCTTCCTTAAGTGTGAGAACCATATTCTCACTATATCATGAGTGCTATGACCATATGGTTTGTTTGTGTTTTGTTTTCTTTGCAGGAACGTCGTCTGATTGGCTCCTGCAGGCTGATTGATGCGGTGTCCTGATTGGTGCACAGTACTTTAAAAAGTATCAGAATGTGTGATGTCACCACAGATCTCGTCTAATCACCACCACAACATAGCCTGGGTTTCCCCAGACTGCCTTTGCGCAGCGCGATTTTATTCTCGCTGAAAGGCAGTCTGGAAACCATGGACCTGATTTTCGCCTCGTTTAGGGAACCAATCACAGAACGGGGAGGGAGCAGCAAGACGATGACGACATCTTTTCGACACAACTAAGCAGTTTGTTTATATCTATGGAGTCAACATGGCAGCAGACGCGAAGCTACCTTTTGATGCAGCCTTAGATATTGTTCTAAGTAGTTTAGATCGCAATTTTATTTAGAAAAAAGAGCAGCGTTTGGCGTTAAACCATTTCTCTACATACGTCATCTGGTATAATGGAAACGATTGGCTATGCGCATTTGATAGACATTCTTAGCACCCAATAAACGGCGCCGGCGCATTCGTAAACCACGCCTCAAATACGAGAAAATGAACATGTGGTTCCCAGACCCAAGTCTCAACGAGAATTGGGTCTGGCGTTAGCCAGGCTAACCACAACAAACAACTCTATGATATATTAATTCTATTTGTATTTTTTTTAAACAACCCAAACACACCTATACATTTGGATGCTGCATTAAACAAATTCTTAAAGGGATAAAAAATGTAAATAATAAATCAACTCCATAGCTGATTCAAGGGCTTAGGACGATCCAATTCTCAATTTAGCCCATTGCAGTTTCCACCTGTAGTGGGCACTCCTGCAACGTATGGCGTATATCCGAGTGAACGAGACAGAGGGAAGTTAGCGAGTGAAGGGCATGACAATTTTGGGCCCTGTCCCAAATGGCACCCTAAGCACTCACGGTCTTCCTCTGAGTCCGCACTTTCGTGACGTAACGTCGCTTTGACTGTGGGGAAGAAGTCTGTGGAGTGCGCATCAGTGCTGGCTCGGCAAAAGTGCGCATCGAGGGCGCAATTCGACCGCGGAGGGGGCGATCGCGAGCACCCTTCTGAGAGCTAAAATGACACATGGGACACCCTACGGTCTCACGAACTTAACAGACATGCGGCATTCATGGTAAGTTTACAAGACCGAAAGTGCATATGAAGTGTGCCATTTGGGACAGGGCCTTTGGACTGGAACACAGCCTAGGCCTACATATGAAGCAGACTCGCTTCAAAATCGAGGGAACGAGGGTCTGTCAATATAAACTTCCCTCGTCCACTCCACGAAGTGGAACGCACTTTTTAAAATGCCGGCAGGGATTCCCCCCGAGGGGAAGTGCTTAGGGAAGGCAAGTGCGTGTCTAAAAGTGTACTGGAACGCAGCCAGGGACTGAACTCCGTTAACATACTGCGTAAAAAAAAAAATATGTCGAGTTTTTATATTTTTAAAATATATTAGTTAAGCAACATCACACGGCCAGGAGTGCTGAATACCATCACGGTTGAAAATGTGATTTTTAGTTAATGTCACATACATTTTAGACACAATGTTGAATGTTTTCTATTTTCTACAAAAAAATGTTTCAGCAACGAAAATAGTTACAAACAAAGATCACAGCAGAACCATTGCCGTGACCGTGTTCATTCCTGAACGAATCAGCAGTTTGAATGAATCGTTTGAATGAACAACTCAATGATTCACTCATTAACACGGTCACCTGCCGCCACCTACTGGTGGTTAAGTTTCGTGTTAAAAAGTATCATTCTTTCCAACATTTCTTATTTGTATATTCAAAAAAATGTTTAATTTGATTGGTAACAGCCATAGTGTCTTATTATTCTAATTATATTTATTGATCAAATTTAAGAGTTTAAAATGAAAGATGAAGCATATATTTAAAACAATTAGGGGAAAATGCTAGTCTGGGTCTCTCCATGCTGCCTTGCGCATCGATTTTATTCATCTGCTAGGCAGCCTGGATAGTTAATAGCGCTATATAAATAAATAAATGCCTTATTAGTAACTTGTAAATCTACATGAAAAGCACGTTTTATGATATGCCTATAAAATTGAAATGTATAACTAGCCTGGGTTTCCTGCCTTGCGCGCAGTGCGATTGTATTATATTATATATATGTTATATTTATATGCTAGGCAGCCTGGATTCCATGGACCATATTTTCGCCTCAGTGAGGGGACCAATCACAGAACGGGGAGGGAGCAGCAAGACGATGACGACGTCTATGCGACACACCGAAGCAGTTTGTTTATATCAACACGTGCACTGCAGATTTACCTTCTACCCTCATGTTTGTCTTGCACAAACGGCAATAGGTGCTGAACACCATCGTGTACACATGAATCTATGACCCATCGTCTTCTTCCTCGTAGAATTTCTGTCGCTCTATACGTCATAATTGAAACGATTGTCTATGAGCTACGTACAGGTGCATTTGATAGACATTCGTAGCGCCCAATTAACGGCTCTGGGCATTCGTACACTACGCCTGAAATACGAGAAAATGAACGTGGTTCCCAGACCACGTCTCATGAGACGAGGTCGGACGTTAGCCAGGCTAGGAAAATGCCCTTTGTAAAGGTTAAAATATCATATGCAGATGTAAATATGTCAAGCTGACTAAACACTGATGAGAATATTGCTTCAGAATAAATAATATTTACAACACACAAAAATACTTTTTTTCTGGACTGTAAGAATCAATACTTGAATAATAGGAGACGTCCGTAACTTTGTTAACCTTCACTGAACTCAAGGCAGCAGAACATATATCTTCTCGGCCAGCCCCGGAAAACACTCAACGCAACGCAAAAAAAAGGGTTTGTAAGAAAAAATTATGTAGACGTAGAAGATCTCAAAAATGAAGTTTATTACAGCATAGCAGTGGCAAGGTACACAAAACACCTTGGGTTCACCGGCGTCAGAATGAACCCAGAACATCCAAATCTCAAACCTTTTATCCTGTTAATGTAAGTTGCTCTTATTGTAACAGCTGCGGTCTGTATGTTAATAAAGTTGAGACACCCATTCCCATTCTACAATTGATTACCATTTGTTCAGGATATAATCTACCCAAATGGTCAACTCTTAATGTAAATGAAATCAGAACAGCAAAAGGTTTAGGTCATACAATCTATCTGAAGTGATCCTATCTTTAATCTTCTGTTGAAACAGAACGGTCAAATGTTTAAGATGACAAGCTATTTGAAGTCCCTGTAATCAAAATGCTGGTTGGTTGCCCTCTGTGATATTTACATATTACTGAGATTGAATGTAATTGTCTCTATATGATAATTAAACTCTTTTAAGTGAAGGAACATTTTGATATATATATATATATATATTGGAGTGGAAGTTGTTGGGAACAGGCCATAATTTCTTATAGGTTACCTCCAGAGTTGGAAGGGTTGTCTTTATCTTCCGGCCCATGAGTAGCTTTGCCGAGCTCACGCCTGTAGTGGTGCAAGGCGTTGACCGAAAGCACATAAGGGCAAGCAGAGGGTCTTTCTGCATCAAGATTATTTTAGCGGTCTGAACCCCTCTCTCTGCATGTCCGTTCCCTTGAGGGTTGTGTGGACTAGAGGTGATGTGTATAAAGTCAAACTCTCTTGCAAAGTCTTTAAATTCCTGACATGACAATTGAGGCCCATTGTCAGACACGACCTCGCCTGGACAGCCAAATCTTGCAAACACTGTCTTCAGCTTCAAGATTACCTGCGAGGCAGTGGTTGTCGGCAGGTGAAGTATTTCCAGGAACCAGGAAAAATAGTCAGACACGACAAGGTAAGTGTGTTTGTTATGATCACACAGGTCCATAGCAAGTCTCTTCCAAGGCCGGTCAGGAAGGGTGGTAGAGATGAGAGGTTATTTCCGCTGGCTGGGTTTCATCTCACGGGATACCTGACAGGACTGGACTTTTTGCTGGATTGCTGATGATATGCTGGGCCACCAAACGGACGCATGGGCACGCTCTCTACACTTTGTCAAACCTTGGTGTCCGTCATATATTCGGTCCAGGATGTCTGTTCTCAGCACATCTGGGATCACCATACGGCTACCTCTGATGACGATCCCATTGCACTCAGATAATTCAGCTTCAATGGGAAAATACTCTCTGATTGCTGCTGGGACCTTGCCTATGTACTCTGGCCACCCTGACTTTATGAACTGCAACACCAGTTGAAGGTTACAGTCGACTGCTGTAGCTGTCTTTATGGCCTCAAGCTTACGTGGGGTTGCAGGCAGGGCATCTACAACGGCTGCTATATAGCACGCTACGTCTGAGTGAGTGTCAGTCTCCATTTCCAGGCACTGTAGTGGACTCCGTGAGAGTGTGTCGGCCACTGTTAAGGTCTTCCCTGGTGCATATTCAGCCATCGGTTTAAATCTCATAAGTCTCATGAGTAGTCTTTGGCACCGTATTGGCACATTGTCCAGGTCTTTCTGATTCATGAGTGGCACCACAGGTTTGTGGTCGGTGACCAATTTGAAGCTCTCAAGGCCACACAGGTACTTTTCAAAATTCTCACAGGCCCAGACGCTCGCCAAACACTCCTTCTCAATCTGTGCATATCTGGTCTCGGCATCAGACAGGCGACGTGAGCAGTATGCCACAGGTTTCCAGTCCCCTTCATGTAGCTGCAACAGTACTCCGCCTATGCCATAACTGCTGGTGTCTGCTGAGACAGCGGTAGGCCTGTTCACATCGTAGAACTTCAGGACTGGAGAAGTGGACAGGATGTCTTTAATTCGCTGGAATGCCTCCTGTTGGGAGTGGTCCCATGTCCATACTGACTTGGACTTTTACAGGTCATAAAGTGGGTTACACACTGTAGACAAATTTGGAATGTATTTCCCCAAGTAATTGAACATGCCCAAAATACGCTTTAGGTCTTGCACGTTCTGTGGTGGTGGGAGCTCGCGGATTGCCTTGACTTTTTCAGGGTCGGGTCTTACACCTGATTTGTCAATGACATGACCCAAGAAGTGAAGCTGGTCCTGCCTAAACTTACACTTTTCTTTGTTTAACTTCAGGCCGGCTGACTCGATCCTTACCACCTTGGCTGAGACGTTGGTCGTGCTGCTCTGGAGTATCTCCATACACGAGGACATCATCCATGAAGATAGCCACGCCTATCAGGCCATTGAGGGTCTCTGTCATTTTGCGTTGGAAGATTTCCGGAGCACTCGTGATTCAGAATGGGAGTCTTTTAAATGCATATCTCCCAAAGGGTGTTATGAAGGTGGTTAACTTGGTGCTTTCAGGGTGTAGAGGTATCTGCCAAAACCCGGAGGCGGCATCCAGTGATGTGAACATGGTTGCGCCAAGTTTAGCAGTAATTTCCTCAGCAGTTGGAAGGACATACCTCTCTCTCCTTACAGCCTAGTTTAACCTCTTCAAATCAACACAGATGCGCACCTTACCATTTTTCCTTGGAACTGGCACCATAGGCGCACACCAGTCAGTGGGCTCAGTCACAGTCTCAATCTGACTGTCAACCTCATTTTCCTCCATGCGTTTTAATTCCTCTTTTACTTTTTGAAGTAGAGGCAACGGGACACGCCGAGCAGTGTGCACTGTGTATGGCTCAGCATTATCTCTTAACCGGATTTTAACAGGTTCGGTTTTGAGTGTTCCGTGCTCACCGAATGCTGTGTGGACTTCCTCGACACGTTTCACAAGCCCCATGGTCATTGCGGTGGCTCTGCCTAGCAGATTGTTCACGTTTCGGCCACTGATGACGTATACTGGAAAAGAGTATGGCTTTCCTTTATATTCTGTGCTGACTTGGAACTTTCCTAAACAGTCCAACTGACCACCTGGACTGCACAGTGTGATATTAGATGTCTCCAATTTCTTGTCGGGAACTAGTTTGTTGAACGCCTCGGCTCCCATAATGTTTACATCTGCACTCGTGTCAATCTTAAATTTGACCGGTGTTGCTCCAATTGTAAACTGTATTGTCCATCGTTCATCACTTCTGTTTTCATTTGTGACTGCACCCAGGAAGTATGGCGTTTGTGAAACAGTCTCTGTCACTTCTCTGACTGATTTACTATAACATTTCTTTATGATAACTCATAAAGGGCTCTGATAAACATTTCAGCTTTCTCACCAGGTCGCTGCGATCGCTGGTGAAAACAGGCGCGCTCGTGAATCACGTTGCGTTTAGGATAGAAGTATGCGTCGTATTTTCCCAACACAACGTCAATCTTCTTCTCATCCCCCTCCGTCTAAAATGTGAAAGACTTGAAAATGTTCTCAGCCTCAGGCCCCATGGCATAAATCAGCGAACTGACCTACACTTCGCCGTCCTCTTTGCTCAGTTTAGTGGCCAGCCGAAATCGCAGGAAACGTTGCTTCCAGTCAGCCCATTCATTTGGACGATCAAAAGCGAAACTTTCCGGTGGATGAAACGTGGCCATATTTTCAGAGAAGCGATGTGTCCGTCAAACGCTTCTGACACCATGTAAATAATTAAAATGTCCACACAAATCTCAGGGTTCAATGAATACTTTGTATTGTTACACTCGTGCAGCAGTTAGCATACAGGCAAGAGCTCACACACTAGTCCCCGCGCAACCGCCCCAGTCTCCTAGGGCAACACCCCTTTCTGCGTACATAACAGAATGCCCTTAAAGCTATAAATTTACATGTGCACATTATATGACAATGACAACTAATCAAACTATTCAAAATCAATTTAAATCCTCACAAATGAAATAAAGCTAAAGACTTCAAAGAGTAAAACTGGTTATTCACTCATTGTTTGAGTCCTTATTTATCTGAATGCCTGTAATCAATCAGCCAAAACAGCTCAGACGATTTATCATATTACAAAACGGAATATTACATTTTACATATTAGATTTTAAAAATGTGAACTGTTGCAGTTCATTCTTAACTTTGAAACTGTGTTGCCTTTTCAAAATATCCCATCAAACTGGATTATTTGAGGAGCGTGCACTAATGTTTTCACTTGCGTTCGTTTTGATCGTTGTCTCTAGGGCACATCCACAATACTGGAAATATTCACTTGAACAGTTTCTCACGGGAACTGAATATTACACAACAGGGGCAGAAGTATTACACAAATACATAGCCTACAGGCTTTTGCGTTCCACTTTAAATCATAAAAATATACATCAGAATAGCATGACACTATTGTTCTTTGTTTCATTGTACATGGTTAATAATTATAAACTGAAAACTGTCTAGAAAAGCAACAAAGAATGAACTTTTCCAGACTGAATCTCAACAAAGATCTCAACTGACTGAGTTCCAGACTGAATCTTGAAACCTCTCAACCAAGGTTTGGTGAGTGCTGCTCTATATAAAAGAACTTCTAATTTGAACGTGATCCAAAAGTCTCACTGGTCTCTGCTTCGATCAAGAAAATACTTTACAACAAAGGCATTTGATTCAATTGAACACACATTTTTTTCGATTGTTTAAAATTGTTTGGTTTTGGAGATACATTTTGAAATATTATAAAATCCCTTTATGAAAATTCTAATAGTTTGTTTTCTTTATCAGGAGGTACATCACAAAGATTTCCAATCAATCGAGGCATAAAACAGGTTTGCCCTATTTCCACATTTCTTTTTATTATTACCACAGAAATGCTTTCTATCTTTATCAAGAACTCAAACATGGCCCCATTAGAGGTACTTGGCCAGCCAGTAATCATCAGCCAGTTTGCAGATGATACTACCATTTTCATGAAGCAGCTAACAGAGGTCCCCAAAATATTACAAATAATTCACACCTTCTCTAAAGCCTCCGGTTTAAAAATTTATTTGAACAAGTGTGAATTAATGTCAATTCATCAATGTCAATTCATCAATGTCAGTTAAAGGATTAGTTCACCTCAAAATGAAAGTTTCCTGATAATTTACTCACCCCAATGCCATCCAAGATGTTCATGTCTTTCTTTCTTCAGTGGAAAAGAAATGTAGTTTTTTGAGAAAAACCTTTCAGGATTTGTCGCCACACAATGGACTTCAACGGTAACCAAATTGTTGAAGTCCAAATCAATGCAGTTTTATAGTGCTTCAAACGGCTCTGCACGATCCCAGCTGAAGAATAGGGTCTTATCTAGAGAGACGATCGGTAATTTTCTAAAACAAAAAAAATGTATATAGTTTTTAACCACAATTGTTCGTCTTGTGCTGGGCCGGGTTTCCCGATAACTATGTATCTTAGCTCTTAAGAGCGCTCTCTACGTGCAAGGTTACGAATGCTCACGGCAATTCGACGCACGTTTCCCAAAAATGCACTTAAAGAGAACTTAAGAGTCCATTTGCGAAGTGCTGAAATATAACCTTATATGGATTCCTACAGTATTCTGAACGTTTAACCTAATAATCGTCATCTGTTGGGGATTAGCAATCAAGACAAGTCTAAAGCATCTACAGGTGGAGGCACTGACAAAATGGCTATAAAAAAAAAGATACCTTTCAAAAAGATTAAATTAAAGAGTGCCCTTACTTAACAGGAAGGAAGATGAAGAGGTGGAGGAAGACGAGGACGAGGACAATGATAGCGGCATGGGACTACATGATGGCCAACCAAGAAATGGCCAATACATGGCTGGTTTTCGTGCACGTCAGCAAGTCATTGACAGATTTTTGGAATTCATCCCTATTTTGTCCAGTCTTTGAAGCATATTTTCCACATGACTTCTTTTATTTAAAAAATGTATTAATTCATTTAATTTAGGTGTGTATTTCTATTTTTTTCTTCCTTTTAATTATTTCATTTATAAATTAATTTTAACAAAAAACGAGTACAATAAAGTGTACAATAAAGTACAATCAAAACCTTATATTATACTCACGTTGCAGTGTTATCTGTTAAATCTCGAAAAAAATGTAATCTGCCGGTTGTCCTGCAGGTGACCTCATAAATCTGTCTTCTGACTGTGCGTTCACACCGGACGCGAATAGGGCGTCAAATTCGCGCCTGCCGATCAAAAATTTGATCTGACGTTTCGGAGTTGTGAGATCCAGGCGATCACCAGGCGCTCAGTGCTCATGTAACCCGCCTTACCTCGGCTAGTCCTCCTGACGTCTGCCGCTGGTAAACGAGAAATGTTTAAATTCACAATCTATAGCTTCGGTTCTATTATATGACACATAAGTTAAAATACATTAATGACTCGTTATAACGTAGGTCAAACGACTTCTTTAATTAACGTTATGTGAGTTTTTCTTCATCTCATTCAGAAATGTAGCCTATGACTGCAAGTGTTCAGTGTCACATTCAACATCTGGGGCCGTATTCACAAAGAATTTTAAGGCTAAAAGTAGCTCCTAACTGGCGAATTTAGGAGCAACTCCTAAAAATAATGGGCGTGTCACTTCTAACTTTAGGACTCCTAATTTTTTTCACTAAGAGTAATTCACGAAGCATTTTAGCCCTAAAAGTAGCACCTAAGTCTGGGACAGCTTAAAAGAAGTCGAGAGGACTCCTAACTCACTAAGACCTATTCACAAAGGATCTTAAAATCGCCGCGCGACAGTGTGTTGGAGACAGCCAATGACACGGAGTTATTACAAAGACACCGCCTTAACCGTGAGGGAATACTGATTGTTGTGGATCTTGTGAGGGATGCAATAACAGCGCCAACTAATCGCAACAACCCAATCAGTGCCGAATTTAAAAGGTTTGATAACACTTCGCTACCTGGCAACGGGGAAAATGCAATTGTGTAATGCTGACGATCTAGCGATATCCCAGCCATCGGTAAGCAGATCCATCCACCAAACCATCAATGCACTCTGTAGACCCCATATTATTCGACAGTTCATAAGTTTTCCGGACATTCGCCAACCCAACTCCAAAGAAACAAAGCCAGCTTTATGGATATTGCCGGTGCGCCCGGAGTGGTCTTTGCTATAGACGGATCGACACATATTAAAATAATTGCACCACGTCAGGATGAGGACGTGTTTGTGAATAGAAAGAAAACACACTCCATCAATACCCAGATTGTGTTCGATGCAAACTTCACAATTCTCGATGTTGTATCCCAGTGCCGAATTTCCCTTTTATTATGTTTTTTTTTTTTTTTCAGCACCAACTGGGCCAGCAGCAGTAACTGATCCTGCGTCCAGTTGGGCTTTCTTTTCCGTTTTGGCGAGTTCATGGAACTGGAACAAATATTTTTCAGATTTGCTAGACTATTTTAAGGAGTAAGTGAGCAGGATATATTAAAGTAGGGCATTCATGCTTATTGTCATTATGTTCTCAGAATAGACATGACTTTGTTTTCCTCACTGTAATTCTTAACTTGCGACATTCTAAAACAACATTTAGGATGCAATAGCCCTACATTAAGGCATTTTATGCATTTGTCGTAATACTAAAGTACGTCAATCATCATTAGAGCGCCACCCTCAGGTTGCATGAATGCAAGGACATTAGAATTTTTCCAAAAGTGTGTATGACGTGTTCAGTGATGATTAGCGTAAAAAATGTTATCATAAAATTAATAGGCTATTAAATGAGAAGGGACAACTGAGAGTGAGCATTCACATATCACCTCTAAGTCCTTTTGATACTTGATAATCAGGCTGGCAACAGCGGTCTCGTCTGTTAGGCTACTCGGTCACTGAAGAATCGCTTTAATGTTAAAATGTTATACTGTTATATTTTATACACTTGTAAACACAACTTACCATTGTAGGTTTGGCATGGTTGTATTAATACTGTCGTGACGTTTCTTTTAAAACATATTTCAATGTGCTACGTTATTTTAACACCTAAATAAAACGTCTCGCCAAAGTTGCATTTTGGTCTGGTTTTGTTTTCGTAGTAAACAAACGTGACATTTACGTTTTTTTAAAGAAAACATACCTGGTTGGTATTTTCACAACGTTTCTAAAACGTTTTATTTTGGTTACATTATATTTTATTATGTTAGGTGTGGTTTAAAAAAAAACAAGCATTTGTGCTTAGGGCACCCAAATGACTAGCGCCGGCCCTACCATCATGGATCACTTTCAGCGTGCATGGGAAAAGCAGTGAGTGTGATAGATGTGACCAATAAATGAAGAAGAACACGGAGGCAGCAGGCTACAGCAAACGCTTAGGGGTTTATTCTCCACAGAATAGGGGTTACAAAAGTAAAGCAACTGTTAACCCAACTGGGATAAACCAAAGTATTTATAAAGAGAAAGAAAAGGAAATAAAAACAAAAAAACAAAACAAAAAAAACTTACAATAAACACAAGTCACTGCATTTGCCTCTCACACATTTACAGAGGTCAGGACCTGTTCTCTCACAGAACACCACCCACTCATACAACACAATTAACAAACTTATACATTGGTGGCCAGCACCAATTAACACAAAAAGGGGGATACACAAACACATAATGGCCATTATACACAATAAACAAATATGAAAACATTAAATATACACACACAAACACTTAAAATACGATCAAATGATTTAATTTTGTAACTGTACTTCCTCTACATAAATAAAGGAAAAGACCACTAGATAGTCCTTGGAGACCCCCAGGGTAGAAACTGGAATGGTTGTGACCCGATCGTTGCCTGTAACCATATATATACGTCCGAAGTTTCCGCCCGAACCCCTTTAGACGGTACACCAGCTCACGGGACTCAGACATAAACACAAAAGGAATGGTAAGAATAAACTCAGCAAACTAAACGTTAAAGAGTGTACGCACTTAACTCCAAACGAAAGTGGAGTTAAAGTTTATGAAACCCAAATAATGTTGTGCATTCATTACTGTAAACAAATTCCATTAAATAAAAAGATAAACCGACCTGTCCCCGGATCACCAACATCCGCCACACACTCCCCCACTTCTAGTTTCACGCCAGCAGGCGAGAAAATAAGTCAGCCATCACATTATCTCGACCTGGGATATGCTGGATGGAGAATCGATATGGCTGGATCGACAGATACCAGCAGGTAATTCTAGCGTTTTAATCTTTCATACGGTTCATCCATTGTAGTGCTTTATGGTCCGTCTCAAACACAAACTCACGTCCAAGTGTAGCCGGTCGACATGTCACATTTAGACATGTGACTACTTAATTTTATATTTTTTATGTGCAAGGAAAAATGTTGTATAAAATGTTAACTTCAGCAAAACTTGTTTTCAATGTTCAATTTTCAATGGTTCCGATCGGGAGTTCCTATTAATTGTTGTATGTGGGGCGTTAATTAGTGGGACACCGAAGGAAAATATCGCTTCTTCTTTAAGCGTTCGCGCTCAGACGCATGGTGTATGTAGACGGGGAAGCAGAGGTAGTTTTTCTCTCTCATATTTGTCTTTCATTTACTGTTTTTCTTGTAACGTTATCACTACATTTATGATGTTAAAACACAGTTAAGAGGTTGTCATAATGTGTATCAGTGTGATTCGCTTATTTTCCTTGAAAGTGGTTATTTTAACCGTGTTAAAGTTAGCCCATCATTTCCACGTGCGTCTTTCTATGCAGGAATGAGAGAGAGTAGGCCTTCTGTTATCCATATACTGCTGTATGCTAATCTTGCCTCACTACTCTTTTAAAGGTATGTTGTTTCAATTTGTGATTATTGATTTGACTGTTTATGTAATTTGAATTTAATTTGATAGTTGTGTACCTCAGTATAGATTAGTGCTATTTCCATACTAATTTTAATGTGGTATATTTTCATGGAAAGAGACTGTTTGTGCAAAAAAAAAGAACTTTATCCACACTACAGTAGTTCAACAACCAGATTTTGATGCATTTAAGAGTTTACAGTGCATTATAGGCCTATGTACATTTCTGTGAATTTACAGCATATTTGTATGTTAACTTTTACAAATGTTATGCATTATCCATTTATGTTCTCAATGTGTGCTGTCCTGTTATGTGAGGTAATTTAGCACCAATATGTACACGTTAAATGCCGTGTATGGCTTCTCCTTTAAGCGTTCGCGCGCAGACGCATGGTGTATGTAGACGGGGAAGCAGAGGAATGAGAGAGAGTAGGCCTTCTGTTGTCCATATACTGCTGTATGCTAATCTTGCCTCACTACTCTTTTAAAGGGTGAATAAATCCTGTGTGAACATCCTCCAATTCGTTGTGTGGTTGTGTTGCTATGGTGTCCGGAGGTGACCATTTGAAGTCTGCTACACAAGCAGATAATACCTGAGGGTATCAAGGGCCCATTTTACTCCCAAACATTCCTTTTCCACAGTCGAGTATCGAACCTCCCTAGGGAACAACTTGCGACTGATGTAAGCTACAGGATGTCGATCTTCTTGCGACCCCGGGAGAAGAACCGCTCCTACTCCATTATCCGAGGCATCAGTTTGCAGTATAAAGGGTTTATCAAAATTAGGACAACATAAGACTGGCCCCTGACACAGAGCATTCTTAATATCCTGAAAAGCATGCTCCGCCTCCTCAGTCCACCGAATCTGGTTCGGGCAGTTTTTCCGCGTTAAATCTTTAAGGACAGCTGCCCTCAGAGAAAAGTTGGGTACAAACCTTCTGTACCAATTTGCCATTCCAAGAAAGGATCTTATCTGAGACTTCGTCTGTGGTATGGGGCACTTCTCTATTGCCTGGATTCTTTGAACTTGAGGTTTAATAACCCGGTGGCCGATCACATACCCCAAGTACTCAGTTTCTGCCATCGCAATGGAACACTTGGAACAGGGCCGGATTAACCATTAGGGCAACTGGGCACTTGCCCAGGGGCCAGGGACATCTAAGGGGCCCTGGGCACCGTCAAATATTATTAGATTAGGGGTGTGCGAGATCACGATTTTTGATCGTGGACGATTAAAATGTCTCCACGATCTGCTTTTGAAGAAATATCGTAGGATCGTGCATTCTATCAGTTTGCAGTTCTGGCGCCTCTGCCTCAACATACTGTACAGCGCGACGTATATTCACATGAAATGCAGAGGAACAGGACACTGTAGTTTATAAAAATTAATTATTTGCATGTGCTTTAAAGCCTTGCCGGTTAAACATGTCATTCGCTGTTGATGCGCTGTTCTAACGGGCGCTTTTCTGAGCGCAAACACCCGACGCGCGCATGCACTAAAAGTCTGTCTAACAGCGTCTGGTTACTGGACTAAGTTATCTTTCGAGTCTTATTGCTCTAATACTGTCAAATACACTCATTATGCGGGATATTGGTATACAAGCTGGTCACATCCATAGAGCACAAGACATCAGTTGTGTTAACCTCTGCAATAGATGACAGTTTCATCAGAAAGTCGGTAGTATCTTTTAAAAAGGATGGCAGGTTATACATTAAATCCTTTATATGATGATCAACAAATTTAGACAACGGCTCAGTTACGGATTGATTTCCAGATACAATTGGACGGCCAGGTGGATTATCCAACCTTTAATGAATTTTAGGCAAAGTATAAATCAATGGGTTAGTGGGTTAGTCTGTAACAAGAACTTCTATTCTTTTTTCTTAAAACGAGCACCTAATCTTAGAGATCGATTAGTGCGTTCGCACCTTCCTGCATCTACCCAGTCGCCTTTTCCCTTTAAAATTCCACACGGACATTTTAAGTGTTGGAACTGTGCGGCATGTAATTTTATGCTCACAGATAATGTTTACACATCCAAAAACAGGCAGAACATACAAAGTAAAGGGCAGAATCACATGTTTATCCACTTTTATTGTGTATTTACTGACGTGTCCTTGTGGGTTGTTCTATTTGGGTAAAACGAAGCGACAACTAAAAACTCAAATTTTTGAGCACAAATGTGCTATCAGAAAAAATTATGACAAATCATCAGTCGCGAGGCATTTTAACTCTGCGGGACATGATGTTAATATGCTCAAATTTATGGGCTTGGAGTTTGTCAATCGGTCCCCAAGAGGGGGAGACCGTGATGAACCGCCTCCTTCAGCGAGAGGCGTGGTACATTTTTAGCTTAAACACATGTATTCCTAATGGGATGAATAAAGATCTGTCACTAAGTTGTTTCTTGTAAATGTAACACTATGCATGTATATTTTATGTTCATTCTGTATATGTATAACAGTCGTTGTTTTTCATTAATGGACTAATTGAAACATTGGTGACACCATTGGACTGTGTATTATTTCAAATTTATTGGTTGATGTCAATATGGGTGTGTCAATGGGTGTGGGCATATAAGATTGGTTACACTGTGATCTTGTTGCACACTGAAGAAGGCACGCGCCGAAACGCGTTTGTGCAAATAAAAACTATTTATGCATAGTGCGGCCTCTCTCCTGTTCTACATGTCCTTCAGCAGCATGAGCGGTCCCCGTACTTCCCGTCCGTACAGCAATTCAAACGGGGAAAATCCAGTTGAGGCCTGGGGAACTTCCCTGTAGGCAAAAAACAGATATGGGAGCCACTGATCCCAATCGTCACTTTTGTCAGCAACATACTTACGAAGCATTTGTTTCAGAGTTTGATTGAAGCGTTCTGTTAACCCGTCAGTTTGTGGGTGATAAGGGGTGGTTCTTACTCCCTTTATACCCAACAGTTTATACACCTGTTTCAATAGCTTTGACATGAAGTTAGAACCTTGATCTGTAACTATACTTTTAGGAAAACCTACTCTAGAGAACAGTTGTATAATGGAGGAAGCTACCACTCTAGCCTTGATGGATTTGAGGGGAAAAACTTCAGGATACTTTGTGGCGTAGTCTGTAATGACCAACATATAACGGTTTCCTGCCTTAGCCTTCTCTAGCGGCCCAACAATATCCATACCCAGCTGATCAAAAGGTACCCCAATAATTGGGAGAGGCTTAAGAGGTGCCCTAGGAGGAAACCTTAGGGAAGTCTGTTGACACTGTGGACAAGTTTTACAGTACGTGGTTATGTCCTTTCTCATACCTGGCCAGTAAAAGTGACGAATGATTCGTGCCGTTGTCTTCTGTTTACCTAAATGGCCTGCCCAGGGTACCGAATGACCCAAAGAAAGGACTAATTCTCTACCCTCCTTGGGGACTACCAACTGCGGCTCAGGACTCTGTTAACGAAACAAGACCTCTTTGCGAAGGCAAAAGACTCCTTGACTACCTTCCACCCCTGTCTGTCCTACTAGTGATCTCTCCTCCACCAACTTGTATAGGGGACCGATTAAATGGTAATTTTTCTGCAATTGTACTATGTCTCGAGGTATTTTATAACCCAATGTGTTCTCAGGGGCAGGTTCCCCTTCACTCACCACTACATGTCGAAACTTTTCTCGCTTCCTCTGACTCCTGGACTTCCGTGTCTTCCCTGGCTCTGCTTCAAGTTCTGCCTCAAAAAAAAGGTAAAGCCCTTAGTAATCCTACCTCCTCCTCACTACTCTTGGCCTTAGCTCGAGTTATAGCTGCATTACAACTCTGCAAAGGAAGGAGATCGAACAAAACAGGCAGATCTTGACCCAGCACCATAGGGTATGGCAACTCCGGTGAAAGGCCTACCTCCAACAGAAAAGATTGTCCCTGCACCTTTACATAAACATCAGCTGTAGGATAGTACCTTTCGTCGCGATGAACACATTTAATTGCCACAGGAGATGCAAGGTTCCACTGATGGACTGGAACCAACTCTGCTTTGACCAATGTCTGCATACTTCCAGTGTCTACCATAGCACTTACTTCCTGTCCATTCAAACACAGTCACGTGATGCAAGGAAATCTTTGCTATACAAGTAGGGTCATCAGGTCTAGGTACTCCACACAAATTTGCATGTGTGGAAGGTCTATTAGGGCACCTAGGCTTAGTATGCCCCTCCTGTCCACACTGATAGCACACAATAGTAAGAGAAAGCACCCGAAGATATTGCTCCATGATAATCACCTCCGCAACTTCTTCCTTACTCCGATTCTGTGGCTGAACCCACTTGTTAAAAGTGTCCTTAAGACGCACATAGAGCTCCTTAGGGGTCTCATCAGCTCTTACATCTGTGGCCCGAAACCTCAAACGATAGGTTTCTGGATTAATATCATATTTCTTTAAAACTGCCGCTTTCACATCATCATAGACAAGAGATTCATTAATATCCATGTTCACATAAGCACTACGAGCTTTGCCAGTAAGTAGCGGCACTAACCTCAAGTCAAGTCAAGAATATTTGTATAGCGCTTTTCACAATACAGATTGTATCAAAGCAGCTTCACAGTATTAAATTAAAACAATAATAAAACGTCCATGTTTGGTAATGCTAATCAATAGTAATATTGATTGATTCATTAAATTGAATATCCCCAACTGAGCAAGCCAAAGGCAACAGTGGCAAGGAAACGAAAAACTCCATCAGGTGACCTAATGGAGAAAAAAAAAACCTTGGGAGAACCCAGGCTCAGTCGGGGGCCAGTTCTCCTCTGGCGGTTATGAACTAGAGGCCGGATTTAACTGTAAGATTAAAACATTTATGTGAATGCCTGGTTAAAGAGATGTGTCTTTAATCTAGTTTTGAACTGGGAGAGCGAGTCTGAGCAACGAACAGTATCAGGAAGGCTATTCCAGAGTTTTGGAGCTAAATGTGAGAATGCTCTCCCTCCTTTGGTGGACTTAGATATCCTAGGTATAACCAAAAGCCTTGAATTTAGCGATCTTAAAGAGCGCGATGGATTATAGGGCGATAGAAGATCCGTTAAATAAACTGGAGCTAAGCCGTTTAGGGCTTTATAAGTCAGTAACAATACCTTATAATTAATACGGAACTTTATAGGTAACCAGTGTAGAGATGATAAGATCGGTGTTATATGATCATATTTTCTTGATCTGGTAAGAACTCTAGCGGCTGCATTTTGGACTAACTGTAGCTTGTTTATTGAGGATGCAGGACAACCAGCTAATAGAGCATTACAGTAATCTAGTCTCGAGGTCATGAATGCATGAACTAACTTTTCTGCATCAGAAACTGATAGCATATTACGTAGCTTAGCAATGTTTTTAAGGTAGAAAAATGCCGTTTTTGTAACATATGAAATATGATTTTTAAAAGACAGGTCGCAGTCTAGTATGACACCCAGGTCTTTTACTGTAGAGGATAAAGTAGCAGGACATCCTACTATGTTAAAGTTGTATTGTGAGAGGTTTTGTGGGCGTTTTTTTGAACCGATGAGTAGTAACTCCGTCTTGTCTGGATTTAATAGAAGAAAATTACGCGTCATCCAATCTTTTATATCTTTAACACACTCTGTCAATTTTGATAATTTAGCGTTTTCATCCGGCCGTGATGAAATATATAATTGAGTGTCATCAGCATAACAATGGAAACTAATTCCATGTTTCCTTATAATATTTCCAAGTGGCAGCATATATATTGAGAATAATAGAGGGCCTAGCACAGATCCCTGCGGCACTCCATAGTTTACTGAAGATATGATCGATTTTTTTCCATTTAAAGGGCACCTATTATGGAATTTTGAAATTTACCTTTCATGTAGTGTGTAACATAGATCTAAGTGAACAAAAACATCCTGCAAAGTTTGAAATATGAAAGTGCACCGTATATAAAGTTATTGTCTTTCAAAATTAAGAGTCGACTCTGAGTCATTTTTATGAATCGTTAGAAGACCGAAGCTTTTTCTCTGACTAGATGACGTCAACTTGTCAAGTTATTTGAATACGATACGCCCACTTATTGCGCTCCAAGGCCAGGGAAAACATCATGGCGACGAGACGCTGTGTTCTGCAGTGCGGCTCAAAAGCCAACTTTTTTCATCTGCCCAAGGAGGAGCATTTGAAGACTAAGTGGCTACAATTCATATATACAACTATACCACAGAAGTATAGTCTGAGCCTCGTGCTTTGTTCGCGCCATTTTGAAGACGATTGCTTTACCAACTTAAATGCACTCAAACTTGGATTCGCGAGCCGACTGATATTGAAGGAAGGTTCAGTTCCAAGTGTATTTGCATCAGCTTCCTCCTCCGTATCACAACCTGTAAGTGTTATTAATAATTGTTGCTTTTATGTTTTATGTAGCATGCTTAATAATTATTTAGTTTGTTGTGTAAGCACCGTTTAGCTTCTAGGTCTTCAATGGCAATTGTATTGAGATATGTGAAGTGTTTGTCGTTGTTTTCGGAGTTGTCTTAAAGAATAGAGTAATAGGCTACCTCGTAGTAACGTAACTACATTTTTTTTTTTTTTTTTGTAAAAACGTTATGTTTATGCATCGAGCTAACGCAAACAAAGACTGATTGTGCTTTTACAATATGAACTCTGGGCTATGCTCGCTAACATAACATTAAATTATTTATCTTATTTTTCGTTTTTTTACTACAAACTATAAAGCAGTGGACTATAATCATTATTATAACACAATTTAATTGATAAAAGCATCATTGCACTCCGTGTTAAACAATAAGTATTGTCTCTGTAAACACTGCTGGGTCATCTGACCAATCAACGCAGATTAGCGTCGCGCAGAGGAGGGGTTTGGAAAAATGAGTCGTTGAACGATTCATTTGGGAGTCGGTGAGCAAATCAGGTAAAAATAAATGCATATTATACGACAACAAAAGTGTTTTTTGTCATTGCATGCACGTAAAACTGTTGTTGGGGACTCCCTAAACAACATTAGGAACATTTTAAATGTCATAATAGGTGCCCTTTAAATAGACAAAATGGTAGCGGTCAGATAAGTATGATCTAAACCAGCTTAATGCTTGTCCTTGAACGCCAGTATAATTTTGTAGTCTATCTAAGAGTATTGTGTGATCTATAGTATCGAACGCAGCACTAAGATCAAGTAAAACTAGTATTGAGATACAGCCTTGGTCCGAAGCTAAAAGTAAATCATTAGTGATTTTAACGAGCGCAGTTTCAGTGCTATGGTGCGGCCTGAATCCTGACTGAAACTTTTCATAGATGTCATTTTCTTGCAAGAAAGAGCTCAGTTGAGCGGACACAACTTTTTCTAATATTTTAGACATAAATGGAAGATTTGAAATGGGTCTATAATTTGCTAGATTATGTGGGTCTAATTGTGGTTTCTTAATGAGTGGTTTTATAACTGCCAGTTTAAATGTTTTTGGAACATGTCCTAAAGATAGAGACGAGTTAATGATATTGAGTAGAGGCTCTTCCACTACAGGTAACACTTCTTTCAGTAGTTTAGTTGGTATAGGATCTAATAAGCACGTTGTTGTTTTAGATGAAGTGATAAGTTTATTTAGCTCTTTTTGTTCTATAGTTGTAAAGCACTGTAATTGTTCTTGCGGGGTGATAATTGAGGCTGATTTATAAGGCACGATTGAAGATTGAATGTTTACAATTGTGGTTCTGATGCTTTCTATTTTCTCAGTGAAGAAGTTCATGAAATCATTACTGCTAAAACTGTAACGGGATATTTTGGTCAGGTGACGTTTGTTTATTTATTAGTCTAGCCACGGTAGTAAATAAAAATCTTGGATTATTTTTGTTGTTTTCTATTAGTTTGCGGAGATGCTCAGCCCTTGCCGCTTTTAGGGCCTTTTTATGACGTGACATACTGTCTTTCCACGCGATTCTAAAGACCTCTACATGAGTTTGTTTCCATTTAGGGTGAATTGCCCTAATGTGGGACATTTTTTGCACTTCAGACTTCTGTGACATATTGCGATGTGTAACCAAAACATTAAATCCACTCCCAATACTTTAAAAAAAAAAAAACAGTATGTTTCCTAATCAAACCAAAAGAGAAAATTCAGATAACCCATTCATAAGAGAAATTATAGACATATTAGTGCTCTTATAGCAAGTCGTCTGAGACAATCTGCAGCTTTCCTATTGTGGGACAGTTGTGTTCCCAATATGGGACACTGAAAAATCTATGATAAAAGACCAAAAATCACATTGATACATGTAGAATAGTAAAATTTTAGATTCTCTCTAAAATCTTAGTTAGTAATTTTCTTGGTTATGGATGGATGAAACATGGATAACTGAACATCATCAGACCGATAATACAATATTATCTTGTTCAGTTTACTTAACAACTTTCTCTTTTTCTGCCTCTCTTTCTGCATCTGACAATCTGTCCCTGTCTTTCTCACCTTTGCCATTGTGATCTGAAATACATTTCATTGAATTAATCAGATACATAAAATAAAGTGGAATGGCTTTATTGGTTTTCTACTGCGTTTTTAAATTCAGAGCTATTTTTCATTTAAGTCAACTACCTACCTTTTACACACACACACACACACACACACACACACACACACACACACACACACACACACACACACACACACACACACACACACACACACACACACACAGAGAGAGAGAGAGAGATAGAGAGAGAGAGAGAGACACACAAAAAAAGTAAAAAATAATAAAAAAATAAACTTGACTGTAAAAATCTGCATTACAAGTATTCAAATATTGCATTACAAGACTAAAACCATGTAAATAACCATGTTTGTCCCACAAATCATGCCCCACCACACATTTTTGACTCATTGAAGTACTGTCCCACATTAGGCTGATCATGCTGTCCCGGATTTGGAAACCACATTTCCTAATGTGGGACACTAGGAAATTTTATAAAAATATAAAATATATAGATTATGCACACAAAGTTCCTCTATTTTTTGATGGACAAACATTTCATAAGCATATTAGGCTAAAAAGTAGCAGGATTGCTTTGTTTAAAATGTATTTAACTCCTTAATATCAAATTTGTTAAAACTCTATGTCATTAACCTTCGGATGGTCTTCACACAAGGTGTCTCCTGTTTGATGATTGCTCCACCCTCAAATATGATTGGACATTTGATAGGTCATGTGATTTTGATAACATGACACCACAGCTTTTTCTAACCCATAGTTTCACTGTCATTCATGTATTTGTGTGGGACCTACAAACACTAGAGCTTAGGCAGTGTCCCACATTAGGGCAATTCACCCTACGCTCTAATTTACGGGTTTCTCTCTTTAGAACATGCGTAGTATTGTTGTACCATGGTGCTTTACTTTTCTCTCTGACCTTTTTTAATCTAATGGGTGCAACAATATCCAATGTTCTAGAGAGAATGGTGCTCATAGTGCTAGTTACTTCCTCTAGTTCATCTGTTTGTTTGGGTTCAGGCAGTAACTGAGACAAATCAGATAAGCAATTTGAGAAATTATCTATGGTGGATGGAAGGATTGTTCTGCCTGGTCGGTAACGCGGCGCAGTATGACATATTACTGTAGTCCGTAATATACAAGTTACCAGGAAGTGGTCACTGACACCATCACTTTGTGGAAGGATATCTATATCGGTTGGATCGGTTCCATATGATATAATTAAATCGAGTGTATGATTAAGACGATGAGTTGGTCCGGTGACGTTTTGCTTGACCCCAAAGGAGTTTAATAAATCTGTAAACGCAGCCCCTAACGCATCATTTGAATTATCTACGTGTATGTTGAAATCTCCAACAATTAATGCTTTATCGACGTTGACCAATAGATCTGAGAGAAAATCTGCAAACTCTTTTAGGAAATCAGCGTAGGGCCCTGGCGGTCTATATACGGTAGCCAAGGCTAGAGATAATAGGGATTTTTTTCTTACATCTAAGAGCGTAACATTTAGCACAAGTACTTCAAACGAATTAAATTTGTCACCTGTTTTCTGAGTAACATTAAGAATATCTCTGTAGATTGTTGCAACACCGCCGCCACGACCAATCAGACGGGGCTCATGCTTATAACAGTATCCTGGGGGAGTAGACTCATTTAGACCGAAATAGTCATTTGGTTTAAGCCAGGTTTCAGTAAGGCAGAGTACATCGATGCTATTATCTGTGACTATTTCATTTACAATAACTGCTTTAGGTGTGAGTGATCTAATGTTCAGAAGACCTAGCTTTAGAAATTGTTTTTGTTCACTAATAGCGATATTTTCTGTTTTAATAACAATTAGATTTTTCCTAGATCCTACAGTAGATTTATTATTTGATCTCACTAAACGAGGAATAGACACAGTTTCTATTAAATGTTCTACACTAGTATTTATATCAATTAATTTGGTGCAGCAGAGACTGTGATTTGGATTTTTGGTAACTAGTCAAACGATCTTTAACGTCTTGGAGATGTTATCCGACAGAAGATCCGCTTCATTTCTACTTGGGTGTAAGCCATCAGCACGGTAGAGCCTAGGACGCTCCCAAAACAGATTCCAATTATTTATAAAGAGCAGTTTCTGCTCATTGCACCATGACATTAACCATTCATTTAGCGCGAATAATCTACTGAACTTTTCATGCCCTGTCGATACGTGGGAAGCGGCCCAGACACGATGATCGTTATTTCAGGCGATGCGGTGCGTACCGTCTCGATTAGGTTCCTATAAACCTTTTTCAAAACCTCCGTCTGCCGCAACCTGACGTCGTTCACTCCTGCGTGCAAGACGACAGCTCCGACGCGCTCGTCACCGTTCAAGATCTCGGGTACTCGCGCAGCGATATCAGAAACATGGTCATCAGGAAAACAGTGGGTACGCACCTTACTTTTACCTGACGTAGCGTGGACGTTCCGAACAATTGAATCGCCGATAATCACAGCATCGCGTTCCGTTTCGCGAAGAGGGGAGAAGCGGTTCTGAGTGGAAATCTCGAAAACCGGGAGGGGCGGAGAGATTCTTCGCGTCTTCCGCTGCGAAACAACCCAAGCTTCGTGACGGTGCCTCGGAGCCAGGGTGTATGAAACTTGTGAGAACCGCCTTGGCGCACGGGACCAATGCTGAGAGACGCATGGTGTTGACGCAATCGGAGTCTGCGGATTATTAACTGATTTGTGTGCATCGACGCGAGATGTTTCAAGAGCTAAACGCCGGTCTCTTAGCTCGGCTTGTCTCTCTAAAAGGTCGCGGATCTGCTTCTCTACAGCTTCCAGCTCAGACTGCACCGCCTGCAGCTCGAATGTGTCCTCACCTGCACCAAAAGGTAGAAAACATAACGTTACATTTGATATATTCGCCATTTAACAGATGGACAGTAAGTTAGCAACAACGCTACCAGTGATGCTATCAATATTAACGCTAAGTTATAACTGAAATCTTGGATATAATCTGTCTTTTTAATGGTACGGGTGTGATGTAGACGCACGATAGGCGAGAAAATGTTCGTTTGTAAGTGAGTGTAAAGAAGACGCGCTCAGCCGTCCGACCCACAGGTGTAACGGACCGGTATTGGGTCAATCGGTTTGAGACACGTCTACTCAACAGTCCGCGTTGTAACTATGAGATTTTGAGCAGCAGTGCTTCTCAGTGAGTAAAAGTAGAAAATGTTCGTTTGTGAGTGTAAAGAAGACGCGCTCAGCCGTCCGACCCACAGGTGTAACGGACCGGTATTGGGTCAATCGGTTTGAGACGCGTCTACTCAACAGTCCGCGTTGTAACTACGATATTTTGAGCATCAGTGTTTCTCAGTGAAAAAAAGTAGAAAATATTAGTTGTAAGTGAGTTTAAAGAGAGAAAACCCGGATTTTGAATCAAATCGATGGAGCTCAAACACAAACAACGCGTTCAGGAAGTGACGTAACAGGAAGTCAAAAATGCTTCAGTCTGCAAGAATTGACCTCACAGCCCAGTCAATTCTCGGCCATCGACATGCAGTGGCTATCTGCTCGAAAGTAGTAAGTAAATGCTCCACATCATCGCCTTCGTTAAGCGGCTGTAGACGCGGCTCTGTCATAGCTCTCGGCTGTTCTACGACTTGACCAGGAACGGATGGTGACGCCAGAGCATCTACCTGCTCACTCTCTTGATTCGATGGGGTATATTGAAGCCTGGAAGGATGAACAGAAGCTGGTGTAGTTCTCGTATGTACCTCTTCCTGAAGAAGCGTGAACTGATGTTGAAGAATCTTCCATCTATTCTCCTGCCGCGCTGCCTCCTGATCGAGTCGTTTATCTCTCTCTTGCTGCATTTTCATATGTGCCCCGAACATGTCCCATAACTCTTCTACTGTAACATTCTGTGAGCCACCTGAAACTGACATATCCTCTGCATCAGCTCCTCCTGAAGCTGACGCCGCCATCTCATCACTCTTTACAGCTCTCTTTGGTCATATTTTGACCCATGAAGTAGGGAGGGAAAAAAATGCTCAAAAAAATCCCACCGCTGCCACCAATTGTGATAGATGTGACCAATAAAGGAAGAAGAACACGGAGGCAGCAGGCTACAGCAAACGCTTAGGGGTTTATTCTCCACAGAATGGGGGTAACAAAAGTAAAGCAACTGTTAACCCAACTGGGGTAAACCAAAGTATTTATAAAGAGAAAGAAAAACAAATAATAAAAAACAAACAAAAAAAAACTTAGTCACTGCATTTGCCTCTCACACATTTACAGAGGTCTAGGGACTACAGGACCTGTTCTCTCACAGAACACCACCCACTCATACAACACAATTAACAAACTTATGCATTGGTGGCCAGCACCAATTAACACAAAAAGGGGGATACACAAACACATAATGGCCATTATACACAATAAACAAATATGAAAACATCAAATATACACACACAAACACTTCAAATAATACAATCAAATGATTTAATTTTATAACTGTACTTCCTCTACATAAAAAAAAGGAAAAAAACACTAGATAGTCCTTGGAGACCCCCAGGGTAGAAACTGGAATGGTTGCCCGATCGTTGCCTGGAACCATATATATATACGTCTGAAGTTTCCGCCCGAACCCCTTTAGATGGTACACCAGCTCACAGGACTCAGACATAAACACAAAAGGAATGGTAAGAATAAACTCAGCAAACTAAACGTTAAAGAGTGTGCGCACTTAACTCCAAACGAAAGTTTAAATAAAGTTTATGAAACCAAAATAATGTTGTGCATTCTTACTGTAAACAAATTCCATTAAATAAAAAGATAAACCGACCTGTCCCCGGATCACCAACATCCGCCACAGTGACTATTTAAAATCCAAACCTGAAGCTTTTTCTTTACCGGGTCGAACTGCCGTCGTTTTGCGGTAAGAGCAGCGCTGAATCAGGGTAGATATGAATCTGTGATCCATTGTACAGAAGCTCATTTTTATCCCTTGAGAGTTTCAGAATCTTTAACTTGTCCTGGAAATTAATAAATTTAACCAGGATAGCGAGTCTGGTAAAGTTTAACTTATCAGAGAGAGGAGTAGGATGACACCGTTCAATGAATGGAGGAGCAGGGAAATTCTCTCCGCCTAGGAGCTGCGGTATCAGACCGCATAAAGCTGTAGATATCACTGCCCTCTGATTTCTCAGGCACAGAGATACACCGGAGGTTGGAGGCACGACTGCGATTCTCAGCAGCTTCAGTGCGATCAATCAGGAAGGAGTTTTCCTTTTCTAGTGTTTTAACTCGTTTTATCAGATCGCTCAGGTTTCAACTCACTCTCTGCTCAAGTTCTGTCACATGTTTACCAAGTATAGCAACAGAGTCTTCAATTTTGTTTAGGCTCTGATTGATAGTATCCAGTTTCGAGATGGGAAATCATCTCAGTTTTAATTTGCTGCATCCCTTCCCAAATAGTTTGAAGGGAGATTTGATCACAAGTCATCTTACGTTGACTCCACTACGCGTAGAAGTGAGCGTAAAAATATCCCACTAGTATTTTTAGAAAGACCTCAGATACCTTAAATTCTTGTCCGAAAATAAAAGTAGAAAGTATACCTCACATGAAACTTAGTTGACAAAAGTTTGAGTCCTATTTATCTGAATGCCTGTAATCAATCAGCCAAAACAGCTCAGACGATTTATCATATTACAAAACGGATTATTACATGTTGCATGAAATTCTTAACTTTGAAACTTCGTTACATTTTCAACATATTCCATCAAACTGGATTATTTGAGGAGCGTGCACTAATATTTTCACTTCCGTTGGTTTTGATCATTGTCTCAAGGACACATCCACAATAGTGGATATTTCCACTGGAACAGTTTCTCACAGGAACTCTCAAACACATAGGCCTACAGGCTGTTGCGTTCGGTTCCACTTTAAATCATAGAAATATACATCAGAATAGCATGACACTATTGTTCTTTGTTTCATTGTACATGGTTAATAATTACAAACCGAAATTGGTGTGTTTAAATGCAATATCTGATTAATTATACATTCACATTTAATCCTTTTAAAAGACGCTTTTATCCAAAGCGACTTACAAATGAGGAGAACAATAGAAGCAATCAGACCAATCAGGTGTTATACAGCAATAAATCACAACAATCCTGTGCCATGGGCACTGCCATTTGTAAAGATCTCATCTTTGGGTTGCTGTTCCCCTCCTGAAACGAAGCTTCGGACGTCACAGATCACGTGGTTATGGCAAAACGAATCAAGCTCCGATACACTGCTTCAATGTGAGAGATGTTTCATTTTTTTGATACAAGCTTCGAAGCTTTGGTACCAAACATCACATCACTATAGTCTTCACCACCCTCAAACGTAGAACGGATTCTGTCAGCCATTTCGGATCAAGCTCCAACCATTCAGAGTCACAACCCGGCTCTGTCAGAGATCCTTCACCTTCTGAGCCACCAGTCTCAAGCCTCCTCATCCCGAGAGCTACCTCCTGATCTGCCACCCAGATCTGTGCTCGCTCTACCATCAGAGGCCAGACTATCAGCCCCTGAACCATTTGATGGCAGTCCTGAGAGATGCAGAGGTTTCATTACCCAGTGTACACTGGCCTTCCCACTCCAGCCCAGCAGCTTTCCCACTGAAGGTAGTAGAGTGGCTTACATCATCACTCATTACTTTTGCATTGGACTGGGCTAAGATATATGTTCTGCTGCCTTGAGTTAAGTAAAGGTTCACAAAGTTACGAACGTCTCCTGTATTCAGGTATCGATTCTTACAGTCCAGGAAAAAAAAAAAAAAAAAAATTGTGTTTTAAATATTATTTATTCTTCTGAAGCAATATTCTCATCAGTGTTCAGTCAGCTTGACATATTTAAATCTGCATATTATGATATTTTAACCTTTATACAGGGCATTTTCTCTAATTGTTTAAATTGTTTTTAAATTCTTAATTTTCTTAATTAAACTTTTAATTAATTTTAAATTCTTAAATTTGATCAATGAATGTAATCAGAATAATAAGACACTATGGCTGTTACCAATCAAATTAAACAATTTACACTGAAAAATGACAACTGCATTAACATTAACTAAAAATCACATTTTCACTCGTGATGGTATTCAGCACTTCTGGCCGTGTGATGTTGCTTAACTATCATATTTATATCAACATTATTATATATTTTTACCGCAGTATGTTAACTGAGTTCAGTCCCGGTGTGGTGAAGTGCTGAAAGTGATGAGTCCCGGCTTAGGACCTCAGTACCGGATCTAAAACTGTTCCCGCGATTCTTAGTGTAAATCAAACCCCTTAATTCATGTAGCCTAATAATCTTTCATTTTTATCCTGATTATTTATATAGTTAAAGTGAAAGAAATTGCATTTTTAGGCCTGTGTTTTGTGACATTGTTATTAAGCAATAAGGAATATACTTTAATTTACTTTCATTTGTATGTTTCATTCATTTATATCTATGTAGGGGAGCGCGGGGCACAACCTAACGCGGGGCTAAATGTAACACGGACCTTTCATGTAGTTACTCAGGGTCACGCGGGTTGTGTTTACGATCTTTTTCTCTCGCTGCCAGAAGACGGTCTCCCGTGGATTTGTGAAAAGTTTTGGTAATATTTTGTGAAGATACGGGACAAAGAGTGTTTTGACACCATGTTAGTATTTTTTTTCATCATACGTATTTTTCTGTTTCTGAGTTGTGTGTCTACGTCACCAAATCTAACTTTATATTGCCGTAATCACTGTCTTGTTGGCTAAAACATGGCACCATTTTGAAACATGTCAGCAACTCCTAGCAACTGTTAGCTAGGTTTAAAATATTTTTTACACAGCGGGGTTAGTTGTAGCACAGTGTTACAACTAAGCCGCCAAGTGTTCACAATATTGTAGGCTATGGGATTTGTTTACTATATTGATCACTTGTTTATTTATTAAAAATATTGCCTGTTTTCATGTAATAAACACTTTAAAATGTGATTTTAAGCTTGTTTTTATTATTATTACTGTTACTATTAATAATAATAATAATTTTGCATGCAAAACTGTGCAGCCCTTTCCTATATCTCTATCCATGATATTGATCCATAATAGAAGGATGATTGGATGAGGGATGGATGTATGGATATCTATCTATACAGATGTACAAACAATATCAAACTATACAGATAAAATAGTACTGAATTATGTGTGTTACACACAAGTGTTACAACTAACCCCTCTGTCTGTTACAACTAACCCCGCATATGGGGTAAGTTGTAACATTTGCACTTCTGTCACTTTCAGTGCAACTGTACGAAAATGGAAGGTCCTAGAAAAAAACTTTAAGTGTTCATTTGTAGCAGAGATGTGTATGTTTCTTGTGTAAAAAAAATAATTAATCTAACCTAATTATTTTTTAAATAATTGAGCCAAAACCAAAATGCGTTAGGTTGTGCCCCGCTCTCCCCTATATTGAGTTGTCATAATTGATTTTGTTATTATTCATTGTTCCCCTTTACTGTGTCTCGGGCAGTGTTTGTTGTGTTGTAATGTGTTAAACTTAAATATATTATTTAAAAAAAGAAAATATTTTGAGCAATGTTATTTACTGTAAATTGTTGTAAATTAATATATTGGGTTTTTTTTAAGGATCTGTTTTGAAGATTGGAACAAAACGTTCCTACATAATGTCCCAAATTGTATTTTTTTTTTTTTTTTTTTTTACTGTAAAGCTGTTTTTAGTGTCTCAGTATCTTCAGTTTTATATTTTTCTTTGGAGTTGCATTTGCCGGTTGACATGTAGCCTACAGTGTCACGCCTAAAGGATTTCAAACTGTTTCTGATGAAACACTGAACGCAGCACACACTATTTGCATACGTTGTGAAATATATGTCAAAACGTCTTTGTTTTGTTTTTCTGGAAAAACGAGAAAACCTATATACATACGATGTATTTATTCACTTTGGTATTATTTATTGGTAAATTATACAAATTATAATCAAAGAATCCTGAGTGCACCCTTATTGTAAAGTGTTGCCAAAGTTTCTTCATGCACCATCGATGTCAATAAAGAACCTTTATTTTTAATAGTGTCGCGCTACTGTTGACAGAGAGATGATGCAAACCAGATTTGTAACATTATGCTTTTGTGGGTCAATTTTAAAGGGATAGTTTGTGCAAAAATAACAGCCTGGTCTCACCCCAAAACGTCATATACTGACAGGGTCTTGACCATACGTCAACATACGACGAAAAGGGTACCCCTATAACGTCAATATGAGACGCAGACATAAGCGCACCAGCAGCGCCTCCTAGCAGTACCCTAACGCATACCTAAACCCAACCATACCCGAATCGTCACATATGGACGTTAAAGGGTACCCTTTTCGTCGTAAGTTGCCGTATGGTCAAGACCCGTCAGTATGTGACGTTTTGGGGTGAGACTGTGTTAAAAATAACAATTCTTTCTGTCGCACTCATGTTGTTTCAAAATTGTGTGACTCATTCTGTGGAACATAAATCAAATTTGTCAATTATGTTTTTGTACACAATATAAGTCAAGGGGCGCCAATATTGGTTCAACTGGTTCCCGATGTTCTTCAGAATATCTTCTTTTCTGTTCCACAGAAGAAAGACAGTTTTTGAATATTTCACAACATCCCAAAGTGAAACTCCGCCTATTCATTCAGTCACTTTGATTTGATCAATAGAATTACAATGACGCCTGATGTCATGCGATTTTGGCAGCATAAATAGTGGATCAGAATCGATCTGTGAGACAGACTGCCTGATAATACAGTTTATTTCATCCCGGCTTTGATCACCATCACAATGACTACACCACCGCCATGCAGTGGAGAATGGAGCACAGAGGCGCCCGTCACTGAAGAGATGGAGAACATGTGCTTTAGGGTAGGAGACTGAAAATCACTTATGTTGTAAATGTGTTTTTGTTAAAATGATCTATTTTGATGCTGTAAAATGTGTTGGCGAAATTATTTGTTAAGAACTGTTTTACTTTTTACTTGAGATCAATAAACAAAATATTTTTAAAATAATAATATAAGAATGATTATAATAATATAGATGAATATAAAATGTGCATTTGTTTATTCAGGTAGCGAAGCAGGCTGGAGTCCATTTTGATGTTTTCATTCCTAAAACCTATATGGTTCAGATACTGTGTGGGGCAACAAACTTTCTGGTCAAGGTAAATGAGTGTTTTATATTGTTTTTATGGATTTTGAGCTTGATGTTTTCATCACTGAAATACTTCTGGCACAATTTGTATTTCCAATATCAACAAGCCAACTATAGTGTGTCCTAAACAGATGTGATGTGTCCAGTAATTTTTCTGTCCTCTCTGAAAGGTAAAATGAATCAAGTCACTATAAAGTTTCTCTGCATTTGTATAAGAGAAAACTTCTTAACTTTGTAGCATTGCTGGACACTCAAATCTCTGCAGTGGTCACTGTTGCAGAACTCGTAGAAATATGTTTGCTGTGTCATGGAAAATAAATGCGTTTAGCTCTCTATCAATGTGAAGAGAGTTTTACATGGAAGAGATCACTTAAAATCCAAGTGAATCTCTCTCTCTCTCACTCTCTCTCTCTCTCTCTCTCTCTCTCTCTCTCTCTCTCTCTCTCTCTCTCTCTCTCTCTCTCTCTCTCTCTCTCTCTCTCTCTCTCAGGTGAAGGTCGGAGTAGATAAGTGCCTTCATGTGATGTTATGTCGAGTTTTGGCCAGCGATAAAGTGCCTGAAGGGAGTGAACCTACTGAGACTGAAGAATGGGACCCGTCTGTGAAGGGAGTCCAGTACCCTAAAGCCCTCAGTGACCCACTGATCCCCTTTGAAGTTAAACACTAACCGCATGCAGAAAATAGTCGGTCTGATATAATAACAGACACACAATGAGCTGCCATACTGTATAGAGGAACTATTGAAAACTGTTTCATTCCTCAATAATAAACTCTTTATTCAAACCCTCAGTGCCTGTGTCAGTGTGTTTATATGAAGATGTGAACACCAGATTCACTTTACTAAAATTGTTTTATGCTGAAACAATAAGCATTAAAGCTGCAAGCAGCATTTATCGGGGTTCAAGCGGTTTAAGGCCTTTAAGCACATGCGTAATTTAGCAAGCATGTAAACACTTAGAAAAGTTAGGAAACCAAAAATAATTTATAAAAGATCATATAAGAGATTCAGTCAAGAATAATTTTATACAGACGTAAATAATGTATGTTGGATTGATGTTTATAAGGAAGTTCATCCTGATAATGCATTGTCAGCATTTGAAAGATTATTTCACCCTTTGGTGGACAAACACGCACCTATGAAAAATGTGCAGTGAAGAATGTTAGGTCACCATGGATTGTTAATGAGTTGAAAAACATTGTTTGAGAGAGATGTGGCAAAGGGTACAGCAAACAGAACTGGAACAAGGGGGATTGGGATGCATAGCAAATTAAGAAATCAAGTAACTAAAATGAATGACGGCAGAAGGAAAGAATGTTTTACTAAATTAAAATAAGTGAATGTAAATATGCTCTTTGAGATCTTCTCTCCAGAGGTGCATTTTATTGCTTTATTGCATTTGCAGGGGGGGTTATCTCAGCTTTTGTCTTAGCATTTTTATATTTTGTATTTTATATTTAAGGTGCGGGCCAACGTGCGCAAGACGTTACAGTGGGCTTTCTCTGGGTTCATCTAAACCGCCGTGTGGATGTTCCCCATTTGCTGTTTGCATTGTGTTTGCTATTTTTCTCAACTTCTATCAGACTCTTCGCCGTGATTATCACTCTAGCTTAACGTGAGGCGGGGCTGTCCCGAGTGTGTCTCGTCCATTGAACTGGCCAGCGCGCCTCATTGACTGTTTCAGCTCGCGTGCCGACGCGCTGCTGCTCAACCCCTCGTCCCGTCCTATTGTTTATTCGTAAATCCAATGTCACACGTCGGAGGCGGCACAATCCTAACAACCTGCGTACCCTTCCCATGTCTTCTAGTACTATCTTCTCTTTTCCTATTGGTCTCTGGAATTGCCAGTCCGCAGTTAACAAAGCTGATTTCATTACATCTATTTCTAGTCATTCAGGTCTCAGCCTTCTGGCCCTGACTGAGACCTGGATCAGACCTGAGGACACTGCCACACCAGCTGCGCTCTCCACTAACTTCACTTTCTCACACACCCCTCGTCTGACTGGAAGGGGTGGAGGTACCGGTCTGCTCATCTCAAACGATTGGAAATGTAATAATTTACCACCTCTGCGTAACAACAACTCATTTGAATCCCATTCTATTACCATCACTAGTCCTATTAAAATGCATTGTGCAGTTATATATCGTCCCCCAGGTCAGCTTGGCAGTTTCTTAGAGGAGCTTGATGTGCTACTCTCATCCTTCCCAGAAGATGGCACTCCTCTCATAGTTCTTGGAGACTTCAACATCCACCTTGAAAAACCTCAAGCTGCTGATTTCCACACTCTGCTTTCCTCATTCGATCTCAAACGAGTATCGACTGCGGCTACTCACAAATCGGGTAACAAACTGGACCTTTTTTACACAAGCTACTGCTCCACTGACCATACTCTTGTCACTCTTGCACACCTCAGATCACTTCCTCCTCACTCTCAACCTCAACCTGCCTCAGGACACAACACACACTCCTCCACAGGTCACCTTTCGGCGTAACCTACGCTCACTCTCACCCTCTAGTCTATCCTCTTTGGTCTCGTCCACACTTCCTCCACCAGACCAGCTCTCAGCACTAGATACTAACAGTGCAACTGATACTCTTTTCTCCACTCTAACATCCTGCTTGGACAACTTCTGCCCCCTTTCCTCCATGCCAGCCCGCGCCACTCCCTTTGCCCCCTGGTTATCTGATGTTCTTCGTGAACATCGTGCTAAACTCAGGGGTGCAGAGAGGAAGTGGCGCAAATCCAAAGATCATACTGACCTTGGTCTTTATCAATCCCTCCTCTCTTCCTTCTCTGCTAACATATCTACTGCTAAAATGACTTACTATCACAACAAAATTAACAATTCTTCTGACTCTCGCATGCTTTTCAAAACCTTCTCCTCCCTTCTTAACCCTCCTCCTCCTCCTCCTTCATCAACCCAAACAGCTGATGATTTTGCCACATTCTTCATAAACAAAACTACCACCATCAGCGGCCAATTTACTAATCCACAAATTAACACACACAGTTTACCAGCTAACACACACATTCTACCCTCTTTCTCCTTGCTTTCAGAGACCGACGTCTCCAAACTCCTCCTTTCCAATCGCCCTACTACCTGTCCGCTTGATCCTATTCCCACTAACCTACTTCAAGCTATTTCTTCCTCTGTTATACCCACACTCACACACATCATAAACACATCTCTTCACACTGGTACATTTCCCACAGCATTCAAGCAGGCTCGGGTAACCCCACTGCTTAAGAAACCCACTCTAAATCCAGCACATCTAGAGAATTACAGACCGGTATCCCTTCTTCCATTCGTCGCAAAAACACTTGAACGAGTTGTTTTCAACCAGATCTCCTCCTTTCTTACGCAGAACAACCTCTTGGACAACAATCAGTCTGGCTTCAAAAGCGGACACTCAACTGAGACTGCTCTGCTCTCAGTAATTGAAGCTCTGAGATTGGCAAGGGCAGCTTCCAAGTCCTCAGTTCTCATCCTGCTGGATCTGTCTGCTGCCTTTGACACAGTTAACCACCAGATCCTCCTGTCAATCCTAAAGATGAAGGGCATCTCGGGAACTGCACTCCAGTGGTTCAAGTCTTATCTCTCGGGTAGATCCTTTAGGGTGTCGTGGAGGGGTGAGGTGTCTAAGACCCAACATCTAGCCACTGGTGTGCCTCAGGGCTCAGTGCTTGGACCACTTCTCTTCTCAATCTACATGACATCACTAGGATCTGTGATTCAGAAACACGGCTTTTCCTACCACTGCTACGCTGATGACACACAACTCTACCTCTCATTCCAACCGGATGATCCGACGGTAGCCGCTCGCATCTCAGCCTGCCTGACAGACATTTCTGGCTGGATGAAGGACCACCACCTTCAACTAAACCTTGCGAAGACAGAGCTACTTGTAATCCCGGCTAACCCAGCACTTAATCACAACTTCACCATCCAGCTAGGCTCGTCATCCATAACTCCATCAAGATCAGCCAGGAACCTTGGAGTTGTAATTGATGACCAATTGAATTTCACAGACCACATCGCTAGCACTGCCCGGTCATGCAGATTTGCCTTGTACAACATCAGAAGGATCAGGCCCTTCCTATCAGAGCATGCTACACAACTCCTTGTTCAGGCGCTTGTTCTTTCCAGACTGGACTATTGTAATGCTCTCCTGGCTGGTCTCCCAGCTTGCACTGTCAAACCTCTGCAACTGATCCAGAATGCTGCAGCCAGAGTGGTCTTCAACGAGCCGAAGAGAGCACACGTCACTCCTCTCCTCACGAAATTGCACTGGTTGCCGGTTGCCGCTCGCATCAAATTCAAGTCACTGACGTTTGCCTACAGAACAACCACTGGCACTGCTCCCCTGTACCTGAACTCATTACTTCAGACTTATGTGCCATCCAGAAACTTGCGCTCTGCAAGTGAGCGGCGTCTGGTGGTACCATCTCAAAGAGGCACGAAATCTCTCTCTCGGACCTTTACCATGACTGTTCCCTGCTGGTGGAATGATCTGCCTAACTCAGCCAGAGCTGCTGAATCTGTAGCCATCTTTAAGAAACTGCTGAAGACGTATCTTTTTCGGCAGCACTTGAGCACTTGATCCAGTACTACTAACACTAACACTTTCTTATCTATTCTATAAAAAAAAAAAAAAAAAAAAAAAAAAAAAAAATGCGTTGGATTGTACTGTGAAGGGTTGTACTTGATTGTACTCAAGTGCACTTACATACTGTAAAAAAAAAAAAATGCGTTGGATTGTATTGTTCAAGATTGTACTTGATTGTACTCAAGTGCACTTACATACTGTTGTCCTACTGCTAGTTTAATTGCTTCTATTGTTTCTCATTTGTAAGTCGCTTTGGACAAAAGCGTCTGCTAAATGAATAAATGTAAATGTAATGTTCAGCGCGTGCTCCATCAGCTGGGCCGTGGACTGCCTGTGGGCCGTTGGCGCGGTACATCATCGACGGTGTTGTGAGTAAATAAATTGAGCCATAAGCCTCCAGTGGCGCCCAAGTACTAGAACCGCCACTTAACTGTCACCAGCTCTTCTACATTTTGTTTCCTTTAGTTTATATTTTTCTGTGAGTTCACTGTTTGTGGACTATATATATATATATATATATTATTTCCCATTGATTTGTGTTTTGCTAGATATGTTATCCATATATCCATTTGGTGTGACATATTTGGTGTGACAAAGTTTATTTATAGCCGCGTTTCCACCGCGGGAACTTTCCCCAGGAACTAGGAACTTTGGGCTGGTACTCGATGTGTTTACACCGCAGGAACCGGGGTCTAAATGAAGTTCCGGGTAAATATTTCCCCCTCCGAAAGTCCCTGCTCGCGAGGTAGTACTTTTACAAAGTTCAGGAACTTTCGGGGGTGGGACTTGCGTGCTGAACATGCTGATTTGTTGTGTTCACGCCGCATTTTGATTGGATGACTCCACGCAGCATTCTATTTTAACCGGCATTTTTAAAAATCTATTGCGTTTGGTGGCTTCATGCAGTAAGAGTTGTCTGTCTGCAAATATGGAATTAAAAATAAAATAAAAAAGATAACACAGCTGGACCGACGACGAGGTTCAGGCTTTATTAAGCGTATTTGTGTAACAGGAAATTTTCTGCGCGTTCGTCCCAGCCATCTCACGGTCAATGTCCGCATCGTCTAATTTTATATCTAGCTTTCTGAACACACTTTAGTATCAGTGCTCGTCTCTTTTCTGCCGTTTTGTTAATTACCTCGTTAGTAAACCAATACATCACAAACAACTGCAGTACAGTTTGAATCTCCTCCATACTTATTAAAAATGTGGCGCTCAAAACTGATTACTGTCCATCGCAGACTGGGAGGAGCAGTCGCGCGCAGTTTATAATCTTCCTGGTACTTTAGACCGCGGTGTAAACGCAGAAAGCAACCGGTCTGGGGCAAAAAAGTTCCTGGGAAAAAAGTTCCTGGGACAAATTGTTCCGGGTAATTTCGGTGGAAACGCGGCTTATGTGCATGTTTCTTGTGTGGATAACCTGAGGGCAGGTGTTCAGTGCACCATTGTTGGCTGCTTTGCCCATTTCCGTCCACCCAGTATTGTAGGGTGATCAGACGCGACTCCTTGATTTGATGAGCCAAATTGATGTGGTGAACTCTTTTAAAATTGTGTCTTAAATGGCCAGCTGCTCTGTTTAAATGTTTTAGATATTGTGTGTGTTTTTTGTTATTTTCTTTTTTCTCTCTCTCTTCAGAAGTGGGGCATCCAGTAGCAGAGAATTAAGCGTCTTTTCCCGATTGTGGTGGTGGGTTCTTTTGCCTGAATGCTGTGTTCACAGAGTGTGCAGTGAGTGTGCACGTATGATCGCTATATCTGTTCTGTTAAGGCGAGCCAGCGACCCATTCTGAAGTGAGCGTCCGTATCATTTTGTGCTTAGCTTACTTTTTTTTAGTGGTGTTGTCTTGAATAAAATTTAATATGTTTTTATTGAGAAAATAAAGCTTTGTACTATTTTTCTACACATCCATGTCTGATATCTGACTCTGATCAACGAACCTCTGAGCCTTAGTTAATCAAAGGGCATTTTCCCCTGAAAGAGGCCCCCGGGTGGCGTAGTCGGTGACTCTCTTAAGTCTTTAGTGTACCTCTAGTCAAAGCTGCCACACTAGCATTCATATTTCATTACTAAAATCATGAAATAATAATAGGAAAAATTACTCTGAGACTTGTTTAACCACAAATCACCACAACATGATTTTGTTTTATTAAAAAGATTCAGAATAATACAAAGACAAAAATTCTATAAGGCAATAAAATTCCAAAGGGAAAAATAGCATAAATGCATGAAAGTCTTCACCCGAATTGTGGCCCCGAAAAAAACCCCTCCAAGGCTTTTTATACTTAACCCTGATTGTTGGGCCGCCTTCTATCTATGGGCCGTCACCCTATTATAATGAATTCCCTTATAAGGTAATGCTTGGGACTTATCCTAGTCCCTTCATTAACGTAAGCTTGCAAAAAGCACGTATTCAACTTATCTATATATCTTTTCACATTTATCTTTATGCAGCACACACAAAAAGCTCTATATCGAAATTTCCCTTTTGACCTCGCCTTTGACCTCTCTTTGACTTCACACTTTTTTATCTCTGAAGCAAGAGATGCTCAGAGTTATCTTCAGAAACATATGTGGTTTCAACACCCTTATGTCATATACATGTCCTATACATTATCCTTAATTTCGTAGGCCAAGCTCAAACTAAGCCTTAAGTAGTTTGAGCTTGCCCTGCAAATTCAACACATCTTCATTTGAACATTTTATTTAATTTTTAACCATAAGACTGTATACAATGTCTATTATCATCTTCTTTAATTGGTCAACTTGTCTGTTCTGACTCCTGTCAGTGTCAGTGCTTTGTTAATGTTATGTGGCGCCATCTGGTGGTATTTGGAGTCATTGCACTTGTAAGGAGATCGTCAACAGGTGTACATGCAGACTGAATGCTCCACCACCAGCGTTATTTGTCTATCCTTGGAATAGATCCATCAGTGAGTATGGTCGCTCAGTTGTTTAAGTAGTTAAAACATATGTAGATGTTCTACTACTGTTGTTTAAAAGCATTTATTTTCAGTGAAAATCGGGTTAATGCTAATCGTGATGCTAACTGTTAGCATGGAGTTAGCTGGGCTATATATACAGAGTTAGCAGGCTGTTATGCCTCATTTATGATTATTCATTGCCTGTGTTTTTATTTAGGCTATTTACTTATGTTCTTTGAGTGTATCATATTGTAATATGTGCTGTGCTTATTATATTTATGTTGCACATATTTGACTGTAACAGTGTTTATTTTATAGTGTATTGCAGTTTTACAAAAAAGAAAACAACCAAGATTTCAGTAAAGAAAACACTCAACCTGGAGTCAAGCCTACTGAGTCTTATTGTTGATGTTCGCTATCTGTCTAACAATACAGTGACGTATCTGCCAGGACAGAATAGTAAAATGATGCACACACAGCGGGAATAGACAACAAATAACGTTGTGAACAGCACTCAAAGGCATAAACCTACAGACTCATTCAAGATATTGCAAAGATGAGTGACAACGATGATGGAACACGTCAGTCTCAGATGCAGACAAGGTCTAGAGTCTCCTCTTCTCTCAAGTCCTCCAGAGCCTCAACTCGGACATCTGTCAGCGCCGCTGCAACGAGGGCAAGGGCCAAGGCAGAAGCAGCAAAAATAAAGGTGTCTTACGCAGAGAAGGAGGCAGTCATCATGAAAGAAAAGGTAATCATAGAGGCCAATCTTCATGTGCTGCAACAAGAGAAGGAAGCTGCAGCAGCATCAAAAGAGGCAGCAATATATGAAGAGGCAGCAGCAGCTGAACAAATGGAAAGAGACCCTCTTGGTGAGTTTCAGGATTTGACTTTTGAAGATCCAACAAAACAAAAATTACAAACCCATTGCAGAGGAGCGCTACGCACCTCCACCTACCCATAAGACTCCTTATATCCCAAACAAATACCCAGCCGCTAACTTTCCAACACCCAATCGGGCCCAGTACAAGATATACTCACCATCAACTCCTCAGACCGCTGACCTAGCCCAGTATCTGGTGAGAAAGGAAATGGTTGGCTCTGGGCTCCTTGCCTTTGATGACCGTCCAGAAAACTATTGGGCATGGAAATCGTCTTTCCTAGCAGCGATAAGGGAGCTAAATCTATCTGACCAGGAAGAGCTTAACCTCCTTGTAAAATGGCTTGGGCCGGAGTCATCAGCACAAGCCAAGCGGTTAAGGTCAGTGCATGTTAACAATCCTAGAGCAGGTGTGTATATGATATGGCAGCGCTTGGAAGAGATGTATGGAAGCCCAGAGGTTATTGAAAATGCCCTACTGAGAAGACTAGAGACCTTCCCAGTCATCTCTAACAGAGACGTACACAAGCTCGTTGAATTAGGTGACTTACTAAGAGAGCTAGAAGCTGCTAAAGCGGAGGGATACTTGCCTGGACTCGCATATCTAGACACATCAAGAGGTGTTAATCCAATAGTGGAGAAGCTTCCTTTCTCCCTCCGGGACCGCTGGATAGGGCAGGGATCCAAATACAAGGAGGATTTTCATGTCCCCTTCCCACCATTCAGCTTTTTTTGTCAACTTCATATGTTCCCAGGCAAAGACCCGTAACGACCCCAGTTTTGCATTTAGTCTCTCCTCTACCCCAAGCCACGCCAAAGTCGAAAGGTCACCAAAATACCTACCCAGAACAACAGTGACAGTCAGAAAAATGGCAGTCACTGCTACAACTACCTCTCCACAGGCTAATGCAGCTGCCAAGGATGAACCGGATAAGCAGTGTCCCATACATAATAAACCACACCCGCTATCAAAATGTCGTGGGTTTCGAGGAAAACATACTTGAAGGAGAATTTAATCTGTTTTCGATGTTGTGCCAGCACCAAGAATATGACCAAAGGTTGCAGGACCACACTTAAATGTAATGAGTGTGAAAGCGACAGACACATATCGGCGATGCATCCTGGAACTGCCCCTTGGTCGCTTGGTGAGCAGCTGCAGCACGCAATAAATCACATTTGAAAATAAAATGTAAACGATAAATCACATTTGAAAATTCTGCTGGCTACTGTATACAGGCCACCAGGGTACCATACAGACTTTATCAAAGAATTTGCGGACTTTCTATCAGAATTAGTATTGGCTGCAGATAAAGTACTAATTGTTGGTGATTTTAATATACACATAGATAATGAAAAAGATGCATTGGGATTGGCATTTAAGGACATTGTAAACTCAATTGGAGTTAGACAACACGTGTCAGGACCGACTCATTGCCGTAATCATACTCTAGATCTAATACTATCACATGGAATAGATGTTGATGCCGTTGAAATACTGCAGCAGAGCGATGACATCTCAGATCATCATCTAGTCTCGTGTAAATAACATTTAGCCAAGGCTGCAAAGCCGACTCCGTGTTATAAATATGTTAGACCTATCACTTCTGCCACTAAAGATTGCTTTATCAATAATCTTCCTAATCAGTTTCATCATCTCAGCATCCCGGACAGCTTAGAAGAACTTGATATTGCAACAGAAACTTTTAACTCTCTCTTTTCCAGCACTTTAGACACAGTTGCTCCGTTGCACTTAAAGAAGATTAAAGAACATAGTCCAACGCCGTGGCACAACGAGCACACTCAGGCCCTTAAGAGAGCAGCCAGAAAAATGGAGCGCAACTGGAAGAAAAAAAAAACTAGAGGTGTTTCGGATTTCATGGAAGGAGAGCTCGATTGCTTACAGAGAGGCTTTAAAAGCTGCTAGATCTGCTTATTTTTCAACACTATTAGAAGAAAATAAACATAATCCTAGGTATTTATTTGAAACAGTGGCTAAACTAACGAAAAAGAAAGCTTCAAGCCCAGAAGTTTCCAAGCAACACAGCAGTAATGACTTTATGAACTTCTTCACTTATAAGATCGATAATATCAGGGACAAAATTATAACTATGCAACCGTCTTATACAGTATCGCATCAGGAAGTGCATTGTAGTCTCCCTGAGGGAAAATTTGATTCATTCATTGCTATAGGAGAGGAAGAATTTTGCAAACTCGTCAAATCATCTAAATCGACAACGTGTATGTTAGACCCTATACCGACTAAGCTGCTGAAAGAGATGCTTCCAGATGTCATAGATCCTCTTCTTAATATCATTAATTAATCTTTGTCTCTAGGATACGTACCAAAATACTTTAAGCTAGCTATGATTAAACCGCTTGTTAAAAAAACGCAACTTGATCCTACAAAACTAGTCAATTACAGGCCGATCTCTAATCTGCCTTTTCTGTCAAAGATATTAGAAAAAGCAGTATCCTCACAACTGTGTTCTTTTCTTGAAAGAAATGATATCTGCGAGGATTTTCAGTCCGGATTTAGACCGTACCATAGTACCGAGACAGCTCTCGTTAGAGTCACAAATGATTTGCTCTTATCATCCGATCGTGGTTGAAACTCTCTAATAGTATTACTTGATCTTAGTGCTGCATTTGACACCATTGACCACAACATCCTTTTAAATAGACTCGAACATTATGTTAGCATTAGTGGAATTGCACTAGCATGGTTTAAATCATACTTTTCTCTGACGCTTCTACTATGGCAATAGCGGCTGTAGGCTATCTGCGTGTCTGATGGAAAATGGCATGTAGGGTTTGTAATGGGAAAAACAAAGCTGGCTCCTTACCCCATGCAAACTGTGCCACGCCTGGAGTTGTGTGCCGCAGTCTTGGCAGTTGAACTGGCAGAACTGATCCAATCTGAAATAGATGTAGAGTTGAAAGCTGTCAGGTTCTATACAGACAGTCGTGTCGTGCTGGGCTACATTCACAACAGTTCAAGAAGGTTCTATACCTTCTTGAGTTTGCATGGGGTAACATGACAATCTGGGCCTCAGGTCAGGAAGCAGACAGACTGGCTTAACTGACCGTCTGCTAGCGGCCTCCTGTCACCAAGGTCAGCTAAATCCCATCACATAGAGCCTCTTTCACCTAGATATCATCATATAGAGACTGTGTCTGTTCCCCGAACTTGGAATATCTGAGCGAATATCTGAGCGTTATCAGTTTGTAGCAGTAAATGAAGAGATGTCTTATCAATCACAAGTTCAGTATGGCGTACCACAAGCCTCAGTACTAGGACCGCTGCTGTTCACTCTGTACATGCTACCATTAGGAGATATCATTAGGAAACATGGAATTAGCTTTCACTGTTATGCCGACGATACTCAGCTGTATATTTCTTCAAAACCTAACGAAACCTACCAATTCACAAAATTAACGGAATGCATAGCTGATATAAAAAATTGGATGACTAGTAATTTCCTACTTCTAAATTCAGAAAAAATAGAGATTCTAATTATTGGACAAAAAACATCCACACGTAATAACCTAGAATACTGTCTAACACTTGATGGCTGCTCTGTTAAGTCTTTGTCGTCGGTTAGGAACCTGGGTGTGCTCTTTGATACCAATCTTTCATTTGAAAGTCATGTGTCTAGTATCTGTAAAACCGCTTTCTTCCATCTTAAAAATATATCTAAATTACGTCATATGCTCTCAATGAATAATGCAGAACAATTAGTTCATGCGTTTATGACCTCAATGCTAGATAATTGTAATGCTCTACTCGGTGGTTGCCCTGCACGCTTAATAAACAAACTACAGCTGGTCCAAAACGCAGCAGCTCGAGTTCTTACCAGAACCAGGAAGTATGACCATATTAGCCCCGTTCTGTCAACACTGCATTGGCTGCCTATTAAACATCGTATAAATTTTAAAATATTGCTGATCCCTTACAAAGCACTAAATGGTTTAGCTCCACAGTACTTAAGCGAGCTCTTAACGCATTATAGTTTTTCACGTCTACTTCGATCTCAAAATTCCGGCCAGTTAATAATACCTAGAATATCAAAATCGACTGCTGGCGGTAGATCCTTTTCCTATTTAGCACCAAAACTTTGTAACAGTCTTCCTAACATTGTCCGGGAAGTAGACACACTCTGTCAGTTCAAATCTAGACTAAAAACACATCTCTTCGGCCTAGCATACACATAACACATTATAGACTTATATAATTCAATGTTAGGCTGCATAGTTTAGAACAGCCGGGACCGGGAACACTTCCCGTAAATCCTGATGTAGCCTACTTGGTACATTATAAGAAGGATGGCGTCTACGCTAATATTAGTCTCTCTGTCTATCCCAAGGTTTATCGCTGTCCACCGGAACCAGGCCGTATCCAGATCTGATGAAGGACCAGCGCCAGGACATGACGACGCCGCTGACCTGAAGTGTCAACCAGTCTCTCCTCCTCTCCACTCCGACTTCAACTAACCGGAACTGGACAAATACTCTGATTCATTCTGACCTTCTGACCTGTAATGCTCCTAAATCATAATCATACACTGTTCGCTTGTTGGCCAGAGGAGAACTGGCCCCCGACTGAGCCTGGGTTCTCCCAAGGTTTTTTTTCTCCATTCTGTCACCTGATGGAGTTTTGGTTCCTTGCCGCTGTTGCCTTACCTTCTGGCTTGCTTAGTTGGGGACATTTAATATTCTAATCTGTCTTAAAGGTGGACGATGATGAAATTGTTTTTTGTATTATTTTCATGTTATCACTGTGAAGGTGCTTTGATACAATCTGTATTGTAAAAAGCGCTATATAAATAAAGGTGACTTGACTTGACTTGACTATACCTATGTAGCTAACCGAGTAACTCGCATTCGGAGCTCCACCAAACCAACACAGTGGCAGTACGTGCGAACCGATGAAAACCCTGCAGACCATGGAACCAGGCAGATTCCAGTGGCTTACCTGGCCTCATCCAGTTGGTTACTTGGCCCTCAATTTCTCTGCCAGCCAAACACACGTCAAGAGGATGAGGCAGAATCGTTCGAGCTAGTGCAGCCAGATTCAGACAAAGACATTCGGCCTGAAGTCACCTCTCTTGCAACCAAAGTCACAGAGCAGTCTCTTGAATCACAAAGATTCGAAAACTTCTCTACCTGGAAGAGTCTAGTAAGAGGCATGACACGTCTCATTCATGTAGCAAAGTCATTCTCCGGTGAGATTAAGAATGATGAATGTAAGGGATGGCATCAATGTCGGCAGCCACTCACCACAGAGCGCGGTCAAGACAAGACAAGTATACTCAAGGCAGTGCAAGAGGATGTGTATCAGGAGGAGCTAAAATGTCTAACTCAGGGCATCGCAGTTAACCACCAAGGCCCTCTTATAAAGTTGGATCCTTTCCTTGACGAGAATGAACTGCTTAGAGTGGGAGGTCGGATACACAAAGCAGATCTGGAAGATCAAGAGAAATACCCACTAATCCTTCCAGCTGGACATCATGTAACCACTCTCTTAGTCAGGCACTATCATGATAAAGTGGCACACCAAGGTCGCCACTTTACAGAGGGTGCACTACGTGCCGCTGGAGTCTGGATAGTAGGAGGGAAGAGGCTCATATCCAGCATCATATTCAAATGTGTCATCTGTAAGAAGTTGAGGGGCAAGCCTGAAGTTCAAAAGATGTCTGATCTACCCACTGACAGGTTGGCTATGGACCCGCCTTTCACCCATGTAGGACTTGATGTTTTTGGTCCATGGAATGTTGAAACCCGGCGGACACGAGGTGGTGCTGCTGAGAGCAAAAGGTGGGCTGTCATTTTCAGTTGCCTAAGTACGAGAGCCGTCCACCTGGAAGTCATTGAGTCTATGTCGACCTCAAGCTTCATCAACGCCTTGAGGCGCTTCCTGTCCATACGGGGACCTGTCAGACACCTCAGGTCAGATAGAGGTACCAATTTTATTGGTGCATGCAGAGAGCTTCAGATTAACACTGGCGATCCTGAGGTCAAGAACTACTTGCAAGACCAGGGCTGTACATGGACCTTTAATGCACCTCATTCTTCACACATGGGAGGAGCTTGGGAGAGATTGATAGGAGTGGTTAGACAGATTCTAGATGCGCTGCTGGTGAAGGATGGTGCTACCAGACTTACCCATGAAGTCCTAACAACCTTGATGGCTGAGGTTATGGCCATTGTGAATTACAGACCACTGGTCCCAATCTTGTATGATGCAGAGATACCTGAAATACTCTCGCCTGCCATGTTACTAACCCAAAAGGCAAGTGTTACTCCCGCTCCCCCAGGGGATTTCAAATTGGACCACCTATGCAAGGGACAGTGGCGCCAGGTCCAGAGCTTGGCGGACTCCTTCTGGAAAAGGTGGAGGCTGGTGTACTTAGCAACTCTTCAGCCTCGGAGAAAGTGGACCAAGGAGAAGCATAATCTCCAGGACGGTGACGTTGTACTGATAAAGGATATTCAAGCAAGACGCAATCAGTGGCCTCTCGGATTGATCGTTGAGGCCATTCCCAGCTCTGACAGCAGAATCCGCAAGGTTATGGTGTAACCTTTAAACACATTCAAGGGACACCTTCAAGGGACAATTAAGGAGTATCTTACACTCTAAAAAATGCTGTGTTGTTTTAACCCAATTTTGGGTCAAATATGGACAAACCCAGCCATTGGGTTACATTTTTAAATTGCATTTTTGATCCAACGTTTGGGTTTGTCCATATTCGACGCAAAATTGGGTTAAAACAACACAGCATTTTTTAGAGTGTAGACCAATTAGTGATGTTGTGTTACTGATACCAATAAGAAAAGAGTAGATGGTGGTATAACATAATTATACCAAGCGGGGAGTGTTCTGACTCCTGTCAGTGTCAGTGCTTTGTTAATGTTATGTGGCGCCATCTGGTGGTATTTGGAGTCATTGCACTTGTAAGGAGATTGTCAACAGGTGTACATGCAGACTGAATGCTCCACCACCAGCGTTATTTGTCTATCCTTGGAATAGAGCCATCAGTGAGTATGGTTGCTCAGTTGTTTAAGTAGTTAAAACATATGTAGACGTTCTACTACTGTTGTTTAAAAGCATTTATTTTCAGTGAAAATCGGGTTAATGCTAATCGTGATGTTAACTGTTAGCATGGAGTTAGCTGGGCTATATATACAGAGTTAGCAGGCTGTTATGCCTCATTTATGATTATTCATTGCCTGTGTTTTTATTTAGCCTATTTACTTATGTTCTTTGAGTGTATCATATTGTAATATGTGCTGTGCTTATTTTTATGTTGCACATATTTGACTGTAACAGTGTTTATTTTATACTCTATTGCAGTTTTACAAAAAAGAAAACAACCAAGATTTCAGTAAAGAAAACACTCAACCTGGAGTCAAGCCTACTGAGTCTTATTGTTGATGTTCGCTATCTGTCTAACAATACAGTGACGTATCTGCCAGGACAGAATATTGTCTGATAATTTTTATGAACTGTTGTGCATGATGAGTCGGTTCGTAATGAGGGGGTTGAGTCCTAGTGGAAGATCTTTGACAGAGCCTTTCTCTTCTATACTTCCTTGCTTATTTTTCAGATATGTGTATTAGTTATCAGGAGAGTTTTGGTGTCATTAGTGACATTTGGACTGATAAAACGATCATCTGTAATCATGAAAAAACTTGCATAATTACCAAAACAATGTTCCTCCACAAGTAATCTGTGCTTCTACTGTTAGAGGAGCAAAAGTCACATAATGTGTTTAAATATTATTCAGCATTTGCCAATATTTGGTGTATAATGATATTTCTGCATCTGCTTTGAAATGGTGCACACATGAGTAACTGCAGAACACACACTTCTAGAGCAAATACAAACCGATAACTCTCCAGATGTTGATTCATTTGACAACATACTTTACAGCGAAAAGGACGCAACGGGGTAAGTTTGTAGCTTAAACTTTATTTGTTTAAAGGTTGCATGAAGTTTCAGGGCTTTACAGGGCCCAACGTCTGAGAAAACATTCACAATTCCCAGCAGGTGTTTCTGTGGCTTTGAGCTGAATATTGACTCAACCGCTCCATCTAGTGACCAACATCTACAGAAACAGCCCATAATCTATTTCTGCTGTGAGCCTTCTTTAAAACAATGTATCTAGAGAGAATATCCAAAAGAGTTCCCTTGATATTTAAATAATCAAGGCATGTTTTCCAATGACATCTTTTGACCTAACACAAAGTATTATTGCAGGAAAGTCATAGCCAGTTTTGCCCAGCTCTGTGCGGTCGTATAGTTATTCAACCCAACATCTTCCAGCTCAATGATCCTGACAAAGGTACATCTCTTCCACAGATATGTCACTTCACAAATAAGTGTTAAATGAATGAAAAGGATATATATATATATATATATATAGACTATAATTTTATTTATAATTGTATTTTTTTATATTATAAAAAAATTAATATTATAATATTTTATGAATTATAATATTCAGTTTTATTTATGAATGAATGAATGAGGCATTTATATAGCGCTTTTCATATGTACTACTGTACACCAAAAGTGCTTTACAATTATCAGGGGATCTCTCCTCAACCACCACCAGTGTGCAGCATCCACTGGGATAATGTGACGGCAGTCCCAGTACAACGGCGCCAGTGCGCTCACCACACACCAGCTATAGTGGAGAGGAGAGAGAGTGATACAGCCAGTTCAGTGGATGGGGATTTTTAGGAGGCCATGATTGGCAAGGGCCAGAGGGTGTAATGTGGCCAGGGCACCGGGGTTACACCCCTACTCTTTACAAGAAGTGCCATGGGATTTTGAATGACTACAGAGAGTCAGGACCTCGGTTTTACATCTTATCCAAGGGACGGTGCTCTTTTGACAGTAAAGTGTCCCCGTCACTACACTGGGACGTTAGGACCCACACAGACCACAGGGTGAGCGCCCCCTACTGGCCTCACTAACACCTCTTCTCTTCCAGCAGCAACCTGGTTTTCTCAGGAGGTCTCCCGTCCAGGTACTAACCAGACTCAGCCCTGCTTAGCTTCAGTGGGCAACAGTCTTTCAGATCAAGTTCAGTCTTGGGCTACAGGGTGATATAAAATTGCAAGATAACAAGCATGTTTATGACCTGATAATACAAAGAAGAAACAGAATTTATGGACTGAAGAAGATTGATGATGTCTTTTTGTTTTGTTGTTTTTTGGTATGTTTATAATGCTAACTCAATTTAAATTTATTTAACAATATTTAATTTTATTTGTTTCAATAATTAAATAATTCAATAAACTTCAACATCCACCTTGAAAAACCTCAAGCTGCTGATTTCCACACTCTGCTTGCCTCATTCGATCTCAAACGAGTATGATCTCAACACGCACTCCTCCACAGGTCACCTTTCGGCGTAACCTACGCTCACTCTCACCCTCTCGTCTATCCTCTTTGGTCTCGTCCACACTTCCTCCACCAGACCAGCTCTCAGCACTAGATACTAACAGTGCAACTGATACTCTTTTCTCCACTCTAACATCCTGCTTGGACAACTTCTGCCCCCTTTCCTCCAGGCCAGCCCGCGCCACTCCCTTTGCCCCCTGGTTATCTGATGTTCTCCGTGAACATCGTGCTAAACTCAGGGGTGCAGAAAGGAAGTGGCGCAAATCCAAAGATCATACTGACCATGGTCTTTATCAATCCCTCCTCTCTTCCTTCTCTGCTAACATATCTACTGCTAAAATGACTTACTATCACAACAAAATTAACAATTCTTCTGACTCTTGCATGCTTTTCAAAACCTTCTCCTCCCTTCTTAACCCTCCTCCTCCTACTCCTCCTCCTCCTCCTTCATCAACCCAAACAGCTGATGATTTTGCCACATTATTCATAAACAAAACCACCACCATCAGCGGCCAATTTACTAATCCACAAATTAACACACACATTTTACCAGCTAACCTTGCTTTCAGAGACCGAAGTCTCAAAACTCCTCCTTTCCAATCGCCCTACTACCTGTCCGCTTGATCTTATTCCCACTAACCTACTTCAAGCTATTTCTTCCTCTGTTATACCCACACTCACACACATCATAAACACATCTCTTCACACTGGTACATTTCCCACAGCATTCAAGCAGGCTCGGGTAACCCCACTGCTTAAGAAACCCACTCTAAATCCACCACATCTAGAGAATTACAGACCGGTATCCCTTCTTCCATTCATCGCAAAAACACTTGAACGAGTTGTTTTCAACCAGATCTCCTCCTTTCTTATGCAGAACAACCTCTTGGACAACAATTAGTCTGGCTTCAAAAGCTGATACTCAACTGAGACTGCTCTGCTCTCAGTTATTGAAGCTCTGAGATTGGCAAGGGCAGCTTCCAAGTCCTCAGTTCTCATCCTGCTGGATCTGTCTGCTGCCTTTGACACAGTTAACCACCAGATCCTCCTGTCAATCCTAAAGATGAAGGGGATCTCGGGAACTGCACTCCAGTGGTTCAAGTCTTATCTCTCGGGTAGGTCCTTTAGGGTGTCGTGGAGGGGTGAGGTGTCTAAGACCCAACATCTAGCCACTGGTGTGCCTCAGGGCTCAGTGCTTGGACCACTTCTCTTCTCAATCTACATGACATCACTAGGATCTGTGATTCAGAAACATGGCTTTTCCTACCACTGCTACGCTGATGACACACAACTCTACCTCTCATTCCAGCCGGATGACCCGACGGTAGCCGCTCGCATCTCAGCCTGCCTGACAGACATTTCTGGCTGGATGAAGGACCACCACCTTCAACTAAACCTTGCGAAGACAGAGCTACTTGTAATCCCGGCTAACCCAGCACTTAAACACAACTTCACCATCCAGCTAGGCTCGTCATCCATAACTCCATCAAGATCAGCCAGGAACCTTGGAGTTGTAATTGATGACCAATTGAATTTCACAGACCACATCGCTAGCACTGCCCGGTCATGCAGATTTGCCTTGTACAACATCAGAAGGATCAGGCCCTTCCTATCAGAGCATGCTACTCAACTCCTTGTTCAGGCGCTTGTTATATCCAGACTGGACTATTGTAATGCTCTCCTGAATGGTCTCCCAGCTTGCACTGTCAAACCTCTGCAACTGATCCAGAATGCTGCAGCTAGAGTAGTCTTCAACGAGCCGAAGAGAGCACACGTCACTCCTCTCCTCACGAAATTGCACTGGTTGCCGGTTGCCGCTCGCATCAAATTCAAGTCACTGACGTTTGCCTACAGAACATCCACTGGCACTGCTCCCCTGTACCTGAACTCATTACTTCAGACTTATGTGCCATCTAGAAACTTGCGCTCTGCAAGTGAGCGGTGTCTGGTGGTACCATCTCAAAGAGGCACGAAATCTCTCTCTTGGACCTTTACCATGACTGTTCCCTGCTGGTGGAATGATCTGCCTAACTCAGCCAGAGCTGCTGAGTCTGTAGCCATCTTTAAGAAACTGCTGAAGACGTATCTTTTTCGGCAGCACTTGAGCACTTGATCCAGTACTACTAACACTTTCTTATCTATTCTTAAAAAAAAAAAAAAATGCGTTGGATTGTACTGTGAAGGGTCATAGCACTTACATACTGTTCTCCTACTGCTAGTTTAATTGCTTCTATTGTTTCTCATTTGTAAGTCGCTTTGGATAAAAGCGTCTGCTAAATGAATAAATGTAAATGTAAATAATTATTGAAATTTAGTTTTATTTAATTGTATTCATTTGTAACCCAGGTGGGTTATTAATATTCTGAATAGAGTTATTAATATAATATTTCTGAGAATATTACAGAAATTGTTATTACAAATATTATTGATTAAATAATATTCTTAGTCATTCAGAGAGTTAATTTGTAGGATTTATAAGTGATATAAAGGGTTTCACATGAAGCAGAATATAACGTCTCGGTTACGTATGTAACCCTCGTTCCCTGAGTACAGGGAACGGAGACGTACGTCGGGTTCCCCTGACGAATTGGGATCACGCTAGGGAGCCTATTACCTTCGAGAAACTAACAAAGAGCCAATGAACATTGGCATGCAACATTTGCATTCCGCGGACCTGCCCATCAGCGCGGGTATAAAAGCCGGAAGTAAACATTGCATCATCGCTTTTCGCTGAGGAGCCGAAGTACGACCCCCGCGAAGGTACAGCCACATGGCAAAGGGACGTACGTCTCCGTTCCCTGTACTCAGGGAACGAGGGTTACATACGTAACCGAGACGTTCCCTTTCGTCCAGGGAACTCCGACGTACGTCGGGTTCCCCTGACGAATTGGGATCCCTAATAAAACGCCATGGTGCTGGCCCCTTCCAGTGCCCAGCTAAGCCGCCCTACAGCAGTTTCAATAAATTTCGGGGGCTGCTAGGAATCCACTGCTGTTCCGCAAGACCCACACAGAGGACATTGGATAACACTGGGAAGCGTGCCTCAACCCCCGGGGGGGGAGGCACACTACGGAAAACCAGGATGCCTGAACTGGCCTGGAATACTCATATGAATTCACATAGTGAACATATGGAGTCCCTGAGATGGTCCCAACCATTGGAATTGGGAGCGCATACAACAAGGACGACGGCGCGAGTCCGTCGGGGAAAGACACGGCTGGACTGCACGTGGCAAAAACCGGTACTCAAGACCACTGAACACCCAGTCTGCTACGACTCTTGCTAGAGGAGCAAACCTGGCACCGGGCGGTCCGCTACGCCGGGCGCCGGGGGGGTGATGGAGGAGCTCAACGAGGTTACCACTTAGGGGCCAGCGGAGCGGAAGAGACGCACTTATCTGATTACAGAGTGGCGCAGCAAGCCGACACAACCTATTCCCTCGACCCACTGGACGAAGCCAGAACCCGGGAGGAAACCGGTTCCACACGGAGGTTATAGAACCTAGCAAACGTGTTAGGTGTCGCCCAGCCCCCAGCTCTACAAATGTCTGTCAGCGAGGCGCCTTGAGCCAACGCCCAGGAAGCGGCAACACCTCTAGTTGAGTGAGCGCGCAACCTGGGGGGACAAGGCTCACCCTGAGCCTCATAGGCTCGGGTGATGGCATCCACTATCCAGTGGGCTAACCTCTGCTTGGAGACGGCCTTCCCCTTCTGCCGGCCTCCGTAACAGACAAGGAGCTGGTCTGAGGTCCTGAAGCTTTGCGTTCTGTCAACGTAACACCGCAAGGAGCGGACGGGACAGAGAAAAGCTAGGGCTGGGTCTGCCTCCTCCTGGGGCAGCGCTTGCAGGTTCACTACCTGATCTCTAAACGGAGTGGTAGGAACCTTGGGCACATATCCGGGGCGGGGTCTCAGTGTTACGTGGGACAGGCCCGGCCCGAACTCTAGGCACGATTCGTCGACCGAAAATGCTTGCAGATCCCCGACCCTTTTAAAAGAAGCCAATGCTAACAGGAGCGCTGTCTTAATAGACAGGATATCAAGCTCTACTGTCAGCAAAGGCTCAAAGGGAGGACTCTGGAGAGCTCTCAGTACCAGAGTCAAGTCCCAAGGGGGTACAGAGTGTACAGGGCGAGGAGGGTTTAACCTCCTAGCACCCTTCAGGAATCTGATGACCAGGTCGTGCTTTCCCACCGACTTATCGTCAACTGCATCGTGATGCGCCGCAATGGCAGCGACATACACTTTGAGGGTTGAAGGGGACAGCCTACGCTCCAACCCATCTTGCAGGAAAGAAAGCACAACGCCGATCGGGCAAGTTCGGGGGTCCTCCTGACGGGAGGAGCACCAAGCGACGAACAGGTTCCACTTCAACGCATAGAGGCGCCTCGTAGAGGGGGCTCTAGCGGAAGCGATAGTGTCTACCACTGCCTGTGGCAGCCCACTCAGAACCTCCGCGTCCCGTCCAGGGACCAGACATGGAGTTTCCAGAGGTCTGGACGCGGGTGCCGTAGAGTGCCCCGTCTCTGAGAAAGTAGATCCTTCCTCAGAGGAATCGGCCAAGGAGGGGCTGTCGAGAGGAGCATGAGTTCTGGGAACCAAGTCCTGGTGGGCCAGTACGGCGCCACTAGCAAGACCTGCTGCTCTTCCTCCCTGACCTTGCACAGAGTCTGCGCAAGAAGGCTCACTGGGGGGAACGCATATTTGCGTAGGCCCCGGGGCCAGCTGTGAGCCAGGGCGTCCGTGCCGAGGGTCCCCTCGGACAGGGAGTAAAACCACTGGCAATGGGTCGTGTCCGGAGAGGCGAACAGGTCGACCTGTGCCGCTCCGAGAACACTCCAAATCAGCTGGACCGCCTGGGGATGGAGTCGCCATTCTCCGGGCAGGGGGGTGAACCGTGAAAGCTCGTCGGCCACACGGTTGAGAGCCCCCGGCATGTAAGCGGCATGAAGCGACCTCAGATGCTTCTGACTCCATAGGAGGAGGTGGGAGGCGAGTCGCGACATACGACGGGAGCGTAGACCACCTTGACGGTTGATGTACGCAACGGTCGCAGTGTTGTCCGTACGGACCAGTACGTGCTTGTGTCTGAGAACCCCTACGAGGCGACACAGAGCTAGACGTACTGCTTGCAACTCCAGGCAGTTGATGTGCCAATGCAGCTGGGGCCCCGTCCACAGACCCGAGACTGCATGCCCTTTCTACATGGCCCCCCACCCCGTGGCCGAGGCATCTGTGAAAACCACAGCATGCCTGGAAACCTGGATCAGGGGCACTCCAGCCCGAAGGAACGCAGGGTCCGACCACGGGGAGAAGGTTTGGCGGCAGTGCGGGGTCACTTGGACCCGGAACGAGCCACTCTGCCACGCCCACCTGGGGACTCGATCGTGAAGCCAGCGCTGAAGCGGTCTCATATGTAACAGGCCGAGCGGTGTAATTGCCGCTGCGGCCGCCATATGCCCCAGGAGCCTCTGAAATTGTTTCAGTGGAACCGCTGTCCTGCCTCGAAAAGACCTGAGGCAGGTGAGCACTGACTGGACGCGCTCCTCTGTGAGGCGCGCAGTCTGGGCGACCGAGTCCAACTCCATACCGAGATAAGAGATCCTCTGCGTGGGGCAGAGTTTGCTCTTGTCCCAGTTGACCTGAAGACCCAACTGACTGAGATGCCGGAGCACCATGTCCCTGTGTTCGCACAGAACCTCCCGAGAGTGAGCTATAATGAGCCAGTCGTCGAGGTAATTGAGGATGCGAACGCCTTGCTCTCTCATGGGAGCAATGGCCGCCTCCGCGACTTTCGTGAAGACACGGGGGGACAGGGCCAGCCCGAAGGGCAGGACTCTGTACTGATACGCTCGACCCTCGAACGCAAACCGCAGGAACGGTCTGTGTCGAGGAAGTATCGAGACGTGAAAGTAAGCGTCCTTCAGGTCGATTGCTGCAAACCAATCACGGGGACGGATGCATTCGAAAATGTGCTTCTGCGTGAGCATCTTGAAAGGGAGTTTGTGCAGGGCCCGATTCAAGGAACGCAGGTCCAGGATTGGTCGTAACCCACCGCTTTTCTTGGGTACAATGAAGTAGGGGCTGTAAAACCCGGACCTCATCTCGGCAAGAGGGACCGGCTCGATCGCGTCCTTCGCCAGCAGGACATCGATCTCTTTCCGCAGGACAGGGGCATCCTCTGACCGCACACGGGTGAAGAGAATGCCCCTGTACCTGGGAGGCCGGCGGGCAAACTGAATTGCGTAGCCGAGCCGAATGGTGCGGAGGATCCACCGGGACGGAGCTGGAAGCGCTAGCCAGGCCTCCAAGAACCGAGCGAGTAGACCCACCCGAACCACCGGCGTACCCGCGGAGGGGCAGCAGAGCGGGGGACAGGGACCCGGCTCCAGCGACGACATGGCGACCGCGAGCGGGGTCTGGGCGCAGGTACTGACACCTACCTGTCCACTCCGGGGGGCAAACGGCAGAGAGGGTTCTTCGTGTACCCTCTGCTGCGGGCTGCCCCGTGGCGAGGGGAGGGTTCCGCGTCTCTGCGCCTCCGTGGCCAGCCGTAGGCTGGGGCGACGCGGAGGGTTCCGCGAGGCCGCTACCCGCAGGCTGGGGAGCGGGGGCCGTGTCGCACTGAGACGACACGCGCCGCCGCTGCGACCCTCTCGCACGGGGGAGACTGCGTGCCCGACAGTCTCGGCCGTGGATGACCTGGAAAAGGATACGGAAACTGCTCTTTTATTGAGGAAGTGGGTACCACTGACTGTGTCAGTGGCGGAACACAAATTACAAACAAAGGATTCTCCACCCGGCCCTCCCCCGGGGGAAGGAGGCGAATCGGGACCGCCTCCCGAAGAGCAGCAGCATCCAGTTCCAGGTCGCCCGCATCAGGAACGACGTCCACCTCTCTTCTTCCTGGAAGGTGCAGGTGGCGTCGGAGCGGGCTGGGCCGCCCTCTTACGGCCCGACCTCCGTCCCCCAGGCTGAGACTGCTGGCCTGGAGGGGGAGCGGCCGCCGGAGGACGACCTCGGCGACGAGCGGCCGGAGGCTGTGCAGCAACAGGAGTTGGGCCAGCAGCGGCTTTCCTCCTGTGCAGGACATGCCGCATAGCTTCCGACTGCTTCTGGGCGGCGGAAAACTCTTGGGCTAAGTTATCCACCGCCTCGCCGAAGAGGCCCCCATGGGACACGGGGAAGTCGAGAAGTTTGTTCCTCTCGACTTCCTGCATATCCGCAAGGGTAAACCACAGGTGGCGCTCCTGGACCACAAGCATGGACATCGCCCGACCCAGCGAACGTGCGGTAACCTTCGTCGCCCGTAGAGCGAAGTTGGTCGCCGCACGCAGCTCCTGCAGCAAGGCTGGGTCGGGACCACCCCCCTGCAGGTCATGGAGTGCTTTGGCCTGGTGGACCTGAAGCAGAGCCATGGCATGCAGAGCGGAGGCGGCGTCTCCACACGCCTTATAGGCCTCCCCGGTTAGACCCGAGGAGAACCTACAGGCGCGGGAGGGGAGTGAAGGGGCACCCCGCCAGGTGGAAGCGGTCTTCGGACACAGCTGCATCGCGATAGACCGCTCCACTGTGGGGATTCCCTCGTACCCGTGCGCCGCCCCGCTGTCAAGGGTGGTGAAGAGGGAGGGGCGAGGAGGCCCCCGCCGGTACGCCAGAGGCGCCGACCAGGACTTCCTCAACTCCTCATGCACTTCAGGGAAGAAGGGCACTGGAGCGGTACGCGGGGCATCCGCACGTACCGCAGCAGGCCAATCATCAAGCCGCGAATGCGAGGGCCCGGGCGGAGGGTTCCACTCGAGTCCCACATTCGCGGCCGCCCTTTCGAGCATAGCAACCACCTCAGGATCAGCGTCAGCTGCAGCCACCACACCCGAAGGGGGTAGACCCGCTGACTCGTCACCCGAAGATGATTGCTCCCCTTCCGATGCCGCGATAGACATCTGGTCCTCCGGGGGCGCTCCAAAGGAAACAACCGGAACCGCGCGGGACGGCCCCGGAAGTTCCGCCGGAAGCGCCGCTGGCAGCGAGCTACTAGAGGAGTGGGAAGCTCGCGAAGATATTTCACCACACGAGTCATTCCGCACTGTAACCCTCATACGCTCACCAACGGGAATGACCGAAGTAGCCGCCTGTCGAACTGAGCCAACAGACGAACTAGACCGGGCATTATCCGAAGGGACTCCCCCATATTTCAGGGATCTCAGTCTCGAGCGGAGCGTCGCGATGGCCATGCTCCCACAGAGAGAGCATGACTCATCCAACAACGCTGCCTCAGCATGCTTTAAGCCCAAACACGCGAGACAGTGTTGATGGCCGTCATCCGGAGGGAGAAGTCTACCGCATCCAGAAACGCACGGGTGAGTCGACATCCTGAAAAGGACGCGAAACACCCGCCAGCTCTTTTAGAAAGAAAAGAGAGAGAGAAAAACAAGAGAGAGAGAGAGAGAGAGAGAACGCGCCGAAGAGCCGAGGGACCACCGCAGCAGACAGACGGGGGAAACTGCAACCCTTTGCTGCTTTGAAGGCGAAGATCGCTGCACCGCGCTATCACACCGGCGATTCTGCTCTCCAGGTAAGGCTCTCCTTGTTGTTTCTCCAAAAGGCTTAGGTAGGCACAGTATAACTGAGGCTCCGAAGCGAAAGGCGATGATGCAATGTTTACTTCCGGCTTTTATACCCGCGCTGATGGGCAGGTCCGCGGAATGCAAATGTTGCATGCCAATGTTCATTGGCTCTTTGTTAGTTTCTCGAAGGTAATAGGCTCCCTAGCGTGATCCCAATTCGTCAGGGGAACCCGACGTACGTCGGAGTTCCCTGGACGAAAGGGAACTGGGATGTGTTGCTTTAAGAATAATGAGGGAGATTAAAGTTTGTCTGTAATGCACTTGGCAAAAATGTGCTTTTTCATAGCAAGCTTGTATTAATTTAGTCTCATTGGCTGTTGCTTTTTGTTTATCCTGCCTTCTTAGACAGAGAGTGATTCTGATTGGATGAGAGTGAGAGAGAGACTGACAGGGAGGTTATTCTGAAAAGTGTGAGAGACTGAAGTTGACTGGAGAGTGTGTTCGGATGGCTGAAGTGAAAAATGTAATCTAAGTGCTGTATAAGTGTTTAATTCGTGCATTTATTCATTTCGGACTTTTAACCAAAACACATTTGTGAAAAGTTAAACGAGTTACTCCGTACAGGAGTTCGTGCAGGTTTTTATTTCATAGCGAGAAAAGATACGTTAGTAGGTGAACGCTGTGACAATCAGCGTCTGGAATGCCCGCATAAGCCACTGGGGGGCACTCCTTCTCTAGTTTTCATTCTTTATTATGTTTTACCCTGGACTGATTATGGTTGATTTTATGCACCTGTGTTTTATTATCTTGTTTAGCGCACCTGTCTTAAGCCTGAGTGGCCCTTTGTACCAGTGCTCAGTATTGTATGTGTCTGACTGCATTACCTAGCCTCGTTCCAGTTTCCTTGCATTGTAGTGTTTCGGTTCCCTGTGTATCTGCCTGTTCCCGGTTTCCCGTTTGCCTTATCCCTGCATGGTTTTGTTGTTTGTCTGGACTGCTTACCTGGTTTTGGATCTGCCTAACTCAGCCAGAGCTGCTGAGTCTGTAGCCATCTTTAAGAAACTGCTGAAGACGTATCTTTTTCGGCAGCACTTGAGCACTTGATCCAGTACTACTAACACTTTCTTATCTATTCTTAAAAAAAAAAAAAAATGCGTTGGATTGTACTGTGAAGGGTCATAGCACTTACATACTGTTCTCCTACTGCTAGTTTAATTGCTTCTATTGTTTCTCATTTGTAAGTCGCTTTGGATAAAAGCGTCTGCTAAATGAATAAATGTAAATGTAAATAATTATTGAAATTTAGTTTTATTTAATTGTATTCATTTGTAACCCAGGTGGGTTATTAATATTCTGAATAGAGTTATTAATATAATATTTCTGAGAATATTACAGAAATTGTTATTACAAATATTATTGATTAAATAATATTCTTAGTCATTCAGAGAGTTAATTTGTAGGATTTATAAGTGATATAAAGGGTTTCACATGAAGCAGAATATAACGTCTCGGTTACGTATGTAACCCTCGTTCCCTGAGTACAGGGAACGGAGACGTACGTCGGGTTCCCCTGACGAATTGGGATCACGCTAGGGAGCCTATTACCTTCGAGAAACTAACAAAGAGCCAATGAACATTGGCATGCAACATTTGCATTCCGCGGACCTGCCCATCAGCGCGGGTATAAAAGCCGGAAGTAAACATTGCATCATCGCTTTTCGCTGAGGAGCCGAAGTACGACCCCCGCGAAGGTACAGCCACATGGCAAAGGGACGTACGTCTCCGTTCCCTGTACTCAGGGAACGAGGGTTACATACGTAACCGAGACGTTCCCTTTCGTCCAGGGAACTCCGACGTACGTCGGGTTCCCCTGACGAATTGGGATCCCTAATAAAACGCCATGGTGCTGGCCCCTTCCAGTGCCCAGCTAAGCCGCCCTACAGCAGTTTCAATAAATTTCGGGGGCTGCTAGGAATCCACTGCTGTTCCGCAAGACCCACACAGAGGACATTGGATAACACTGGGAAGCGTGCCTCAACCCCCGGGGGGGGAGGCACACTACGGAAAACCAGGATGCCTGAACTGGCCTGGAATACTCATATGAATTCACATAGTGAACATATGGAGTCCCTGAGATGGTCCCAACCATTGGAATTGGGAGCGCATACAACAAGGACGACGGCGCGAGTCCGTCGGGGAAAGACACGGCTGGACTGCACGTGGCAAAAACCGGTACTCAAGACCACTGAACACCCAGTCTGCTACGACTCTTGCTAGAGGAGCAAACCTGGCGCCGGGCGGTCCGCTACGCCGGGCGCCGGGGGGGTGATGGAGGAGCTCAACGAGGTTACCACTTAGGGGCCAGCGGAGCGGAAGAGACGCACTTATCTGATTACAGAGTGGCGCAGCAAGCCGACACAACCTATTCCCTCGACCCACTGGACGAAGCCAGAACCCGGGAGGAAACCGGTTCCACACGGAGGTTATAGAACCTAGCAAACGTGTTAGGTGTCGCCCAGCCCCCAGCTCTACAAATGTCTGTCAGCGAGGCGCCTTGAGCCAACGCCCAGGAAGCGGCAACACCTCTAGTTGAGTGAGCGCGCAACCTGGGGGGACAAGGCTCACCCTGAGCCTCATAGGCTCGGGTGATGGCATCCACTATCCAGTGGGCTAACCTCTGCTTGGAGACGGCCTTCCCCTTCTGCCGGCCTCCGTAACAGACAAGGAGCTGGTCTGAGGTCCTGAAGCTTTGCGTTCTGTCAACGTAACACCGCAAGGAGCGGACGGGACAGAGAAAAGCTAGGGCTGGGTCTGCCTCCTCCTGGGGCAGCGCTTGCAGGTTCACTACCTGATCTCTAAACGGAGTGGTAGGAACCTTGGGCACATATCCGGGGCGGGGTCTCAGTGTTACGTGGGACAGGCCCGGCCCGAACTCTAGGCACGATTCGTCGACCGAAAATGCTTGCAGATCCCCGACCCTTTTAAAAGAAGCCAATGCTAACAGGAGCGCTGTCTTAATAGACAGGATATCAAGCTCTACTGTCAGCAAAGGCTCAAAGGGAGGACTCTGGAGAGCTCTCAGTACCAGAGTCAAGTCCCAAGGGGGTACAGAGTGTACAGGGCGAGGAGGGTTTAACCTCCTAGCACCCTTCAGGAATCTGATGACCAGGTCGTGCTTTCCCACCGACTTATCGTCAACTGCATCGTGATGCGCCGCAATGGCAGCGACATACACTTTGAGGGTTGAAGGGGACAGCCTACGCTCCAACCCATCTTGCAGGAAAGAAAGCACAACGCCGATCGGGCAAGTTCGGGGGTCCTCCTGACGGGAGGAGCACCAAGCGACGAACAGGTTCCACTTCAACGCATAGAGGCGCCTCGTAGAGGGGGCTCTAGCGGAAGCGATAGTGTCTACCACTGCCTGTGGCAGCCCACTCAGAACCTCCGCGTCCCGTCCAGGGACCAGACATGGAGTTTCCAGAGGTCTGGACGCGGGTGCCGTAGAGTGCCCCGTCTCTGAGAAAGTAGATCCTTCCTCAGAGGAATCGGCCAAGGAGGGGCTGTCGAGAGGAGCATGAGTTCTGGGAACCAAGTCCTGGTGGGCCAGTACGGCGCCACTAGCAAGACCTGCTGCTCTTCCTCCCTGACCTTGCACAGAGTCTGCGCAAGAAGGCTCACTGGGGGGAACGCATATTTGCGTAGGCCCCGGGGCCAGCTGTGAGCCAGGGCGTCCGTGCCGAGGGTCCCCTCGGACAGGGAGTAAAACCACTGGCAATGGGTCGTGTCCGGAGAGGCGAACAGGTCGACCTGTGCCGCTCCGAGAACACTCCAAATCAGCTGGACCGCCTGGGGATGGAGTCGCCATTCTCCGGGCAGGGGGGTGAACCGTGAAAGCTCGTCGGCCACACGGTTGAGAGCCCCCGGCATGTAAGCGGCATGAAGCGACCTCAGATGCTTCTGACTCCATAGGAGGAGGTGGGAGGCGAGTCGCGACATACGACGGGAGCGTAGACCACCTTGACGGTTGATGTACGCAACGGTCGCAGTGTTGTCCGTACGGACCAGTACGTGCTTGTGTCTGAGAACCCCTACGAGGCGACACAGAGCTAGACGTACTGCTTGCAACTCCAGGCAGTTGATGTGCCAATGCAGCTGGGGCCCCGTCCACAGACCCGAGACTGCATGCCCTTTCTACATGGCCCCCCACCCCGTGGCCGAGGCATCTGTGAAAACCACAGCATGCCTGGAAACCTGGATCAGGGGCACTCCAGCCCGAAGGAACGCAGGGTCCGACCACGGGGAGAAGGTTTGGCGGCAGTGCGGGGTCACTTGGACCCGGAACGAGCCACTCTGCCACGCCCACCTGGGGACTCGATCGTGAAGCCAGCGCTGAAGCGGTCTCATATGTAACAGGCCGAGCGGTGTAATTGCCGCTGCGGCCGCCATATGCCCCAGGAGCCTCTGAAATTGTTTCAGTGGAACCGCTGTCCTGCCTCGAAAAGACCTGAGGCAGGTGAGCACTGACTGGACGCGCTCCTCTGTGAGGCGCGCAGTCTGGGCGACCGAGTCCAACTCCATACCGAGATAAGAGATCCTCTGCGTGGGGCAGAGTTTGCTCTTGTCCCAGTTGACCTGAAGACCCAACTGACTGAGATGCCGGAGCACCATGTCCCTGTGTTCGCACAGAACCTCCCGAGAGTGAGCTATAATGAGCCAGTCGTCGAGGTAATTGAGGATGCGAACGCCTTGCTCTCTCATGGGAGCAATGGCCGCCTCCGCGACTTTCGTGAAGACACGGGGGGACAGGGCCAGCCCGAAGGGCAGGACTCTGTACTGATACGCTCGACCCTCGAACGCAAACCGCAGGAACGGTCTGTGTCGAGGAAGTATCGAGACGTGAAAGTAAGCGTCCTTCAGGTCGATTGCTGCAAACCAATCACGGGGACGGATGCATTCGAAAATGTGCTTCTGCGTGAGCATCTTGAAAGGGAGTTTGTGCAGGGCCCGATTCAAGGAACGCAGGTCCAGGATTGGTCGTAACCCACCGCTTTTCTTGGGTACAATGAAGTAGGGGCTGTAAAACCCGGACCTCATCTCGGCAAGAGGGACCGGCTCGATCGCGTCCTTCGCCAGCAGGACATCGATCTCTTTCCGCAGGACAGGGGCATCCTCTGACCGCACACGGGTGAAGAGAATGCCCCTGTACCTGGGAGGCCGGCGGGCAAACTGAATTGCGTAGCCGAGCCGAATGGTGCGGAGGATCCACCGGGACGGAGCTGGAAGCGCTAGCCAGGCCTCCAAGAACCGAGCGAGTAGACCCACCCGAACCACCGGCGTACCCGCGGAGGGGCAGCAGAGCGGGGGACAGGGACCCGGCTCCAGCGACGACATGGCGACCGCGAGCGGGGTCTGGGCGCAGGTACTGACACCTACCTGTCCACTCCGGGGGGCAAACGGCAGAGAGGGTTCTTCGTGTACCCTCTGCTGCGGGCTGCCCCGTGGCGAGGGGAGGGGGAGAGACGAGGAACGAGGCCCTGACTCCTCGCAACCCCGTCTCTGCGCCTCCGTGGCCAGCCGTAGGCTGGGGCGACGCGGAGGGTTCCGCGAGGCCGCTACCCGCAGGCTGGGGAGCGGGGGCCGTGTCGCACTGAGACGACACGCGCCGCCGCTGCGACCCTCTCGCACGGGGGAGACTGCGTGCCCGACAGTCTCGGCCGTGGATGACCTGGAAAAGGATACGGAAACTGCTCTTTTATTGAGGAAGTGGGTACCACTGACTGTGTCAGTGGCGGAACACAAATTACAAACAAAGGATTCTCCACCCGGCCCTCCCCCGGGGGAAGGAGGCGAATCGGGACCGCCTCCCGAAGAGCAGCAGCATCCAGTTCCAGGTCGCCCGCATCAGGAACGACGTCCACCTCTCTTCTTCCTGGAAGGTGCAGGTGGCGTCGGAGCGGGCTGGGCCGCCCTCTTACGGCCCGACCTCCGTCCCCCAGGCTGAGACTGCTGGCCTGGAGGGGGAGCGGCCGCCGGAGGACGACCTCGGCGACGAGCGGCCGGAGGCTGTGCAGCAACAGGAGTTGGGCCAGCAGCGGCTTTCCTCCTGTGCAGGACATGCCGCATAGCTTCCGACTGCTTCTGGGCGGCGGAAAACTCTTGGGCTAAGTTATCCACCGCCTCGCCGAAGAGGCCCCCATGGGACACGGGGAAGTCGAGAAGTTTGTTCCTCTCGACTTCCTGCATATCCGCAAGGGTAAACCACAGGTGGCGCTCCTGGACCACAAGCATGGACATCGCCCGACCCAGCGAACGTGCGGTAACCTTCGTCGCCCGTAGAGCGAAGTTGGTCGCCGCACGCAGCTCCTGCAGCAAGGCTGGGTCGGGACCACCCCCCTGCAGGTCATGGAGTGCTTTGGCCTGGTGGACCTGAAGCAGAGCCATGGCATGCAGAGCGGAGGCGGCGTCTCCACACGCCTTATAGGCCTCCCCGGTTAGACCCGAGGAGAACCTACAGGCGCGGGAGGGGAGTGAAGGGGCACCCCGCCAGGTGGAAGCGGTCTTCGGACACAGCTGCATCGCGATAGACCGCTCCACTGTGGGGATTCCCTCGTACCCGTGCGCCGCCCCGCTGTCAAGGGTGGTGAAGAGGGAGGGGCGAGGAGGCCCCCGCCGGTACGCCAGAGGCGCCGACCAGGACTTCCTCAACTCCTCATGCACTTCAGGGAAGAAGGGCACTGGAGCGGTACGCGGGGCATCCGCACGTACCGCAGCAGGCCAATCATCAAGCCGCGAATGCGAGGGCCCGGGCGGAGGGTTCCACTCGAGTCCCACATTCGCGGCCGCCCTTTCGAGCATAGCAACCACCTCAGGATCAGCGTCAGCTGCAGCCACCACACCCGAAGGGGGTAGACCCGCTGACTCGTCACCCGAAGATGATTGCTCCCCTTCCGATGCCGCGATAGACATCTGGTCCTCCGGGGGCGCTCCAAAGGAAACAACCGGAACCGCGCGGGACGGCCCCGGAAGTTCCGCCGGAAGCGCCGCTGGCAGCGAGCTACTAGAGGAGTGGGAAGCTCGCGAAGATATTTCACCACACGAGTCATTCCGCACTGTAACCCTCATACGCTCACCAACGGGAATGACCGAAGTAGCCGCCTGTCGAACTGAGCCAACAGACGAACTAGACCGGGCATTATCCGAAGGGACTCCCCCATATTTCAGGGATCTCAGTCTCGAGCGGAGCGTCGCGATGGCCATGCTCCCACAGAGAGAGCATGACTCATCCAACAACGCTGCCTCAGCATGCTTTAAGCCCAAACACGCGAGACAGTGTTGATGGCCGTCATCCGGAGGGAGAAGTCTACCGCATCCAGAAACGCACGGGTGAGTCGACATCCTGAAAAGGACGCGAAACACCCGCCAGCTCTTTTAGAAAGAAAAGAGAGAGAGAAAAACAAGAGAGAGAGAGAGAGAGAGAGAACGCGCCGAAGAGCCGAGGGACCACCGCAGCAGACAGACGGGGGAAACTGCAACCCTTTGCTGCTTTGAAGGCGAAGATCGCTGCACCGCGCTATCACACCGGCGATTCTGCTCTCCAGGTAAGGCTCTCCTTGTTGTTTCTCCAAAAGGCTTAGGTAGGCACAGTATAACTGAGGCTCCGAAGCGAAAGGCGATGATGCAATGTTTACTTCCGGCTTTTATACCCGCGCTGATGGGCAGGTCCGCGGAATGCAAATGTTGCATGCCAATGTTCATTGGCTCTTTGTTAGTTTCTCGAAGGTAATAGGCTCCCTAGCGTGATCCCAATTCGTCAGGGGAACCCGACGTACGTCGGAGTTCCCTGGACGAAAGGGAACTGGGATGTGTTGCTTTAAGAATAATGAGGGAGATTAAAGTTTGTCTGTAATGCACTTGGCAAAAATGTGCTTTTTCATAGCAAGCTTGTATTAATTTAGTCTCATTGGCTGTTGCTTTTTGTTTATCCTGCCTTCTTAGACAGAGAGTGATTCTGATTGGATGAGAGTGAGAGAGAGACTGACAGGGAGGTTATTCTGAAAAGTGTGAGAGACTGAAGTTGACTGGAGAGTGTGTTCGGATGGCTGAAGTGAAAAATGTAATCTAAGTGCTGTATAAGTGTTTAATTCGTGCATTTATTCATTTCGGACTTTTAACCAAAACACATTTGTGAAAAGTTAAACGAGTTACTCCGTACAGGAGTTCGTGCAGGTTTTTATTTCATAGCGAGAAAAGATACGTTAGTAGGTGAACGCTGTGACAATCAGCGTCTGGAATGCCCGCATAAGCCACTGGGGGGCACTCCTTCTCTAGTTTTCATTCTTTATTATGTTTTACCCTGGACTGATTATGGTTGATTTTATGCACCTGTGTTTTATTATCTTGTTTAGCGCACCTGTCTTAAGCCTGAGTGGCCCTTTGTACCAGTGCTCAGTATTGTATGTGTCTGACTGCATTACCTAGCCTCGTTCCAGTTTCCTTGCATTGTAGTGTTTCGGTTCCCTGTGTATCTGCCTGTTCCCGGTTTCCCGTTTGCCTTATCCCTGCATGGTTTTGTTGTTTGTCTGGACTGCTTACCTGGTTTTGACCCCTGCCGGTTTCCTTGTACCTGTCTCTGGATTCTCCTCATAATAAAGCCTGCGTTTGGATCACCACTGTCTGTTCTATGTGCAGTTTCATGACAGAATACTGAGCCACTACTGACCCAGCGGCTGAGAGAGACACGGACCTCGTTATGGATCCCACAGCACAAATCGTAAGCCTCCGTCAAGGAGAACGTCCTCTCAAGTCTTTTGTGACAGATTTTTTGAAGCTCTCTCTTCAGTCCTACTTAGATGATTTCTGTTTAATGATGTTCTTTCGGGGAGGACTGTCTGAACCGTTCGGCTCTGCTATACCGTTTCCGAGTTCAAGCTGGACTCTTACCCAATATATTGACCTGGCCCTTTCCATGAGCGGTTCGCTTTTTACTGTGGATTTTTTGGAACTTTTGCTTCACAGAAAACCCGACGATTCACCATTGTACTAGGTACCCACTGAATCCATGCATCAATTGTCTCCCGGTGAACCAGCGCTTCACACGTGCTCCGCCAAGTTTGCGCTACATGAAAGCCCAGTTGAACCAGCGCTTCGTAAAGGGTTCCGCCGTATCCACGCAACATGTGAAACTCGATGTTGTGACACTTCACGTGAGCTCCGTTGTATTCCTGCCTCAGGAGTTTTCTACTGAGTCTGAGCGCGTGCCAGCCGAACCCGCGCTTCACGTCAGCCCAGCCGAGACCGCGCTCGACGAACCTGAGCTTCACGTCAGCCTCGACGAATCAAGTGATTCAAGCGAGTCAAGTGAGTCCAGTGAGTCAAGTGTTGAATCAAGCCCAGTGAAGCGCCGTCGCAAGAGAAGAAGGACTCGTTGGGCTCGCCAGGCTCCGGAGGGCATTCCCAGACTCCTCGCCCTGCCGGCCCCGCCTCTGTGCCTCGCCTTACCTGCGCCTCTCAAGCTTCGGGAGCCTTTTGCAGTGGCGGTTTCCAGCCCGGAGGCTTTAGCTTTAGATTTCCCCAAGTATTTTTGGGGGGGAGGCCGTAGGTACCCTGTGAGAGCCATGGAGGTGGCGACTACATGGACCTTTGCACGACCACCTTCGCCTGAGCTTACCATGTCACTGGTCCTGTCCAGCCCTGTGCTCCCTACGTCTTGGTCCCCTGTTAAGTGTACTCTGCCCTGGTCCTGTGTTAAGTGTGCTCCGCCCTGGTCCCCTGCCAAGTGTGCTCCGCCCTGGTCCCCTGCCAAGTGTGCTCCACCCTGGCTCCCTTCTGAGTGTGCTCCGCCCTGGTCGCCCACGCTCCACGGCCCTCCATCCCATCCCCCGTTGACCTCCCCCCGGAGCTCTTAGGAGCGTCTGGAAGCCGCTCCTTAGTGGGGGGGTTATGTGACAATCAGCGTCTGGAGTGCCCGCATGAGCCACTGGGGGGCACTCCTTCTCTAGTTTTCATTCCTTATTATGTTTTACCCTGGACTGATTATGGTTGATTTTATGCACCTGTGTTTTATTATCTTGTTTAGCGCACCTGTCTTAAGCCTGAGTGGCCCTTTGTACCAGTGCTCAGTATTGTATGTGTCTGACTGCATTACCTAGCCTCGTTCCAGTTTCCTTGCATTGTAGTGTTTCGGTTCCCTGTGTATCTGCCTGTTCCCGGTTTCCCGTTTGCCTTATCCCTGTATGGTTTTGTTGTTTGTCTCGACTGCTTACCTGGTTTTGACCCCTGCCGGTTTCCTTGTACCTGTCTCTGGATTATCCTCATAATAAAGCCTGTGTTTGGATCACCACTGTCTGTTCCATGTGCAGTTTCATGACAAACGCGTTGGACTCACGGTCATTTATATGCTATGGACTGCACGATGGTTATCTTATCCGTGCGAAGAGGACACTGACTACGTTTACATGCAGCCAATAACCCGTTCAAAACCGGAATATTAGCAATAACCCGGTCGCGCACGGCCATGTAAACACCGGCAAAAACCCGGATATGCTCATATCCCGGTTTTTAAAAACCGTGATATTATACCTGGGGTACCCCTTTTCTAACCCGAATATTTGGTCTTGTAAACGCGTTTCGGCATATCCCCATCAAAATGTGTGTTCTGCGCATGTTCTATTCGCAAGGAATCTTGGTCTTTTGAGTAGAGACGGCGCATAAAAAAACCTGCGTGCAGTATAGCGGAAGTAAACAAGTCGAGGTTAACATGGCGAGACGCAGCACAACACCACACTTTTGGAGCGAGGAGGAGACCAATTTCTTTATATGTGTGGCACAGCTCCAGCTACATTTCCCATCTCTTGCTCAATTTCTCTCCTTCTATTAATAAAGACCATGAGGCACAGTAGTGTCAAGTGCTGCTGGTGGATCAGTACCAGCGCCAAAGCGCAAACAAAGACTATCGCTATCTGCCCCAAACTATTCATTATCCGCCTGCTGCTGCTGTTGCTGTCATCGGAAATGACGCATATTGCGTCTTAATGTTGTCCGTACGTCCAGATGCTAACCGTGCGTCGCCGTTTACATCGGGATATTGGCGACTGATTACACATTCCATGTATACAGGAGTAACTCTCTCTGCTCACGCGCATGTAAACGGGTTATCCCGAATGTTTCAGAAACCCGAATAGTGACCTTAACCCGACCATAACCCGAATTTTAACAGCTTGTAAACGTAGTCTCTGATTCGCTGGACTCTGATCAGAGTGTTCTAGATCGGGTGAGATCTGGATTTCGTTTGCTGCTGTCGGGGAAGAAGATGGTGAGCTGATGTGTCGTGTAAGAGGCAGTGTGTTCGTATGTGTTCGCGGAGGATGAAGATCTGTTGACCTGTGGAGTTTGCTGATTGAGGAAATCAGGTGATCTCGTTTTATTTTATTTGCTCAATAGAGTGAAGAGGGCATTTGTTGTTTCTAGGCAACACACAGCGAACTCTAGCAATGGTACAGGCCTGCATACGAGTGATCACTCAAAAGGTACCTTAAAGTGTTTAATTTTTCTGAAAGATAAAATAAGTATTGAGAAGTGTTATTGTTGATTTATGAGAGGTAAATGAAAAGGTTATTCTGATATTTGATTTTTTTTTTGTATTCTATTGGAACAATATAACGCGATTTAAATCACTTACAGTGACAGGGTGATAGTGAATTGAGGTTTTAGTTCTTTTCGGAAGGATAAAATAAGTAATAAGAGACGAGTGGTGATTTACATTTGAAGTTTATTAATAATTTAAGATTCAATACAAGTTATTTCATTCCTTTAATATTTCCTTTATTGTGTTTGTGAATAAATCTTATTGTTTTGGTTATATTTAACAAATTGTGTTGTTTGCAGTCATTTAGGAGAGACATATTCCTAGACTAGAAAGGGAAAGAATAACATTATTGCATAGTTGCAAGTCGAGAGACAAGTTTAAAGAATCCGGAGCGTCGCTTGGGTTACACTCAGAGCCTAGGGGGCGCTACACAAATTGGGGGCTCGTCCGGGATAATATTCTTTTCCTGAGATCCTGTTGAAGAAGTTGTTATTTACTCTTTTCAAGTTTGAAGATGGAGTTCAAGGGTGATGCATTGTTGACTGCTGAACTTACAGAGTGGAGTAAGGAAGCTTTGATTGATGAGAATCATGCTATCATGTTAATGGGAGTACCATCAACAACGGAGGTGGCATACATTGAAGATGCGGTCCAAATCATAAAAGCTGTTGGCAAAGTGAGAGTAAGAGACTCCAAAGAGGGGAAAACCCCAGACACTCTGATGGTATTGTGTGAATGCCGTGAAAAAATTGACTCATCTCGCATACCAGCTGAGTTGTTGAGAGCTGATGGTGGAGATCCATGGCGAGTTATTGTAGCATCGACTGATGTTCATGTTCCTGATTTCGCAGAGAAGTTGAAAAAAATTCTTCATGAGGAAGGAAAATCCATGAGTGATGTGGGATCATTGTTCCATTCGTCTGCTTCGAATGCTGCGTCGCCTGAGTCTATCATTCATGCTGTGGGTGATCTGCTGGAGAAGACCAAACCTTCTGGAGATTCAAATGCTTACAGACGATTGAGGATGTTCTCTGGTATCATTCCTATTCCGGCTGGAGAAGAGAGTTTCGAGAACTGGTTGGAACAGGCCAGAATGATGACCTCTGAATGTGAGTGTTCAGAGAAAGAAAAGAGAAGAAGACTTCTGGAGAGTTTGAAAGGTCCTGCTTTTGATATTGTGAAAGTGGTGAGATTTTCAAGTCCTGAGGTTAGTGCTTTGGAGTACTTGGAGGCACTGGAAAATACCTTTGGATCATCTGAATCAGGTGAAGATCTTTACTTTGCATTCAGATTGCTGAGACAATTCCCTAAAGAAATGCTGTCTGATTTCCTAACCAGATTGGAGAAGTCGTTGACGAAAGTTGTGCAGAAAGGTGGGTTGATGTCACAGTCAATGGATAAAGCGAGACTTGAACAAATTATCAGAGGTGCTTCTGCTGATTCTGATCTGATGTTGTTACAACTGCGCCTAAGAGAAAGGAAAGTTAAACCTCCTGGTTTCTTGGAGTTGTTGAATGAGATAAAGACAGCTGAAGAGAATGAGCTTGCGAGACGTAGGATTGGAATGCCAGTGAAATCATTGCATCTGAAAACTGATTCTGATGTGGTGAATAAGCTTAGAGCTGAAGAGCTGAAATTGAAGATGAGAAAATATTAATCTAAGGTGCCTGCTGATTCAATGAGGACTGATTCTGCTGCAGAGACGCAGGAGAAGAAAAGAGAAAATACTCGTGGAGACACTGACGTGGAAGAGTTGAAGATGCAGATTCAGAAGTTGAACAAACGTCTGGAAGTGATGAGCATAAACTCAACTGTTGAGCCGATTCAGACAAAGAGGTTGAATTACAGAGAAATGCCTTTGCGAAGAAATGCAGAGAGAAGGTTGCAGCCTAAGGAGGATTTATTCTGATACCGTTGTGGTGAAGACCGACATATTGCCACTAAGTGCAGAGCCACAGAGAATACTGAAAAAGTGATTCAAAAGTTGGTGAGATCGCTCCATAGAGCTAAAGGTGAAGTGAGCAGAGCAAAGGATGATTCTACTGTGTCCGGTAATCCAGATTGTTTCTCAAAGAAGGGAACTACCGATGTCAGTGAGAAGGATTGTGTGCCGAGAGGTCTTGTGGGTCCAGTCTCTACCATTTCAGTTGAAATTAATGGATGTTCATGCAGTGCATTGCTTGACAGTGGGTTGCAAGTTACCATTGTCTTTGAGCCTTTTCATGAGAAGCATTTGTCAGATGTTCCAATTCAACCCTTGAGTGGATTGTCGATTTGGGGACTGAGTGCTAGTACTTATCCGTACAAGGGATACATACTTGTGAATGTGTCATTTCCCGAGTCGCTCACAGGGGTGAAAGAAACAGTGCCTGTATTAGCGCTGGTGTGTCCAGAACCTAAGAGTCCTAAACACGTTCCTGTTATCATCGGAACGAATGCAAGTTTCTTCCAATGACTAATCTCATTGGGACAGGAGTCAGAATTTTCTGATACTGTACATTCCTTGAGGATACAGCCGAAATCCAAACCTTGTATGATGGCAGAAGAACGCATTAACAGCCACCTGATATGTGAGTAAAGACCACTGCTTTTTATATCAGTTATTCCCTACAAACAATGATTCATATAAAATATGACAAATATCTGATCTGTCCTTTACATTGTCAACTCTTGCTTTGTGCATTTTTAGTTATTAAAGACGTGTCTGTCACCTCGACATTAGAATATTAAAGTTCATATAATCTGTTCAATACATCCTCGGTTTTCAGAAAGTTACACTGTATTTCGTATGCAAAATGCACCTTTGGTGAATAGTGTAGAGTTCCTGTTGCTTAAACTGTAAAGGCAATGTCATGGGTTCAGTTCCCAGGGGATTCATGAACTGGAATTTATCAAATGTATAGACTTCCCAGAATATTAATAATGCAAGTCACTGAGCAAAAGAATGTATCAACTGAATAAATGTAAATGGTAATTCATAGGCACTGATTCATACAAACAGATACATAAACCAACTGTGAACATAAACTGGTCAACTGGAACAACTGGTTACGTGGTGAAATAAAACCTGAAATAAAATAAACTGTCATTTCTTGTGAAATCTTGTTAGATGACAGATTGATGTTTTCTCTGTGTGTGTGTGTGTGTGTGTGTGTGTGTGTGTGTGTGTGTGTGTGTGTGTGTGTGTGTGTGTGTGTGTGTGTGTGTGTGTGTGTGTGTGTGTGTGAGTGTGTGCGTGCGTGCGTAAGTGCGTGTGTGTGTGTGTGTGTGTGTACAGGTCTACCAACCTGTCATTTCTTATGGAATCTTGTTAGATGACAGATTGACGTTTTCTCTCTCTCTGTGTGTGTGTGTGTGTGTGTGTGTGTGTGTGTGTGTGTGTGTGTGTGTGTGTGTTTGTGTGTGTGTGTGTGTGTGTGTGTGTGCGTGCGTGCGTGCGTGCGTGCGTGCGTGCGTGCGTGCGTGCGTGCGTGCGTGCGTGTGTGTGTGTGTGTGTGCGTGTGTGTGCGTGTGTGTTTGTGTTTGTGTACGTACAGGTGTGTGTGTGTGTGTGTGTGTGTGTGTGTGTACAAAGCAAACACAAACACACACCTGTACAGGTGTGTGTGTGTGTGTGTGTGTGTTTGTGTACAGGTGTGCGTGCGTGCTTGCGTGTGTGTGTGTGTGTGTGTGTGTGTGTGTGTGTGTGTGTGTGTACAGGTCTACCAACCTGTAGAGGTCTCTGATGCAGTTGTAGAGGACCCATCCATCATCGTGGAGGTCAGGCTGCACCAGAATAACAATATTCACTAGAACATCACGGCAGACTCTCTTGTCTACTCAAAGAGCCCAAAATATGCAGTACTGGTCCAGCCTAAAACTCCCATTTTCCCCATCCCATTTTCAACCGTGATGGTATTCAGCACTCCTGGCCGTGTGATGTTGCTTAACTAATATATTTTATAAATATAAAAATGTTAAATTATTATTTTTTAATTTTTATGTTAACTGAGTTCAGTCCCGGGCTGCGTTCCAGTCCACTTTTAGACGCGCACTTGCCTTCCCTAAGCACTTCCCCTCGGGGGGAATCCCTGCCGCCATTTTGAAGTGCGTTCCACTTCGTGGAGTGGACGAGGGAAGTTTATATGGACAGACCCTCGTTCCCTCGATTTTGACAGAGGCCTACACCTTCATATGTAGGCCTACACTTCAGGCAGCTCCATATACTACAAAGCAAACTCAATTGTGACGTCAACGCATATTGCGTTTAATTTACCCCACCACAGAAAACTCTATGATATATTAATTATAAAATAAAATAAAATATTAAACAACTCAAACACACCTATAGTATATCGGCCTACATATAGAATGCTGCATTAAACAATTTCGTAAGAAAAAAAAAATCAACCCCTTCTAAGTAATCAAGGGCTAAGTAATAACCCCTTCTAAGGGCGTAGCACATTCCAATTCGGCCTATTGCAAAGGTTCAGCCAGTAGTGGGCACTCATGCACCATAAGCAATGATGTATACATCCGAGTGAATGAGACGGAGGGAAGTTAGCGAGTGAAGGGCATGACAATTTTGGACTGGAACGCAGCCCCGGTGTGGTGAAGTGCTGAGTCCCAGCGAAGTGATGAGTCCCAGCTTAGGACCCCATACCTGATCTTAAACTGTTCTCGCAATTCTTAAAGGGCCCCTATTATGGAATTTTGAAATTTACCTTTCATGTAGTGTGTAACATAGATCTAAGTGAACAAAAACATCCTGCAAAGTTTGAAATATGAAAGTGCACCGTATATAAAGTTATTGTCTTTCAAAAGTAAGAGTCGACTCTGAGTCATTTTTATGAACCGTTAGAAGACCGAAGCTTTTTCTCTGACTAGATGACGTCAACTTGTCAAGTTATTTGAATACGATACGCCCACTTATTGCGCTCCAAGGCCAGGGAAAACATCATGGCGATGAGACGCTGTGTTCTGAAGTGCGGCTCAAAAGCCAACTTTTTTCATCTGCCCAAGGAGGAGCATTTGAAGACTAAGTGGGGGACTCCCAAAACAACATTAGGAACATTTTAAATGTCATAATAGGTGCCCTTTAATGTAATCAATCAAACCCCTGAGCGAACTCTCGTCTCCTCACCACAGGGCTTCTCAGGTGCTGCGAGCAAATCACTCCACAGAAGTAGCAGTGCTTCGCCTTCTGAGAATATAGTTCCCAGTATGTATATGGTTAGAAGATGGCTGTGTCTCATGTGACCTTGTTATTTGTACACGCTGTGACTTTACAAATCACAACATGTAAATAGGAAAATGTTGGTGTTATTTTGTCACTTATTGGGAGCAGTATGCTAGCTGGAGCTGTTTACCTCCAGTCTTTGTGCTAAGCTAGGCTAGCGGTGGGTGCGTCAGACAGAGTTACGACACGCACGGAGATGAGAAGGGTGTGTGTGGACTTATCTAACTCTGGGGGATACGGTGAATAAGCTAAAGTCCCAAATTGTGTTTGTTTGTTTTTTTTACTGTAAAGCTGTTTTCAGTATCTCAGTATCTTATATTTTTCTTTGGAGTAGTATTTGCCAGTTGACACATAGCCTACAGTGTCACACCTGAAGGATTTCAAACTGTTTCTGATGAAACACTGAACGCAGCACACACTAGTTGCATATGTTGTGAAATATATGTCATAACGTCTTTGTTTCGTTTTTCTGGAAAAACGAGAAAACCTATATACATAAGATGTATTCATTGACTTTGGTATTACTTATTGGTAAATTATAACAATTCTAAACTGTAAGTTTAATTGTCACAACTGTTTGCTGTAACATCAGAACTCTATCACATGTCTGCAGAACGTACTGTGAGTTTGTTGTCATCACAGGTTACACTGCAGTGTGTGTGTGCCCACATAAGGGCCCTGCACACACACTCAAAGGTGCCAGAATACACTAATAATGGTCTGGAAATAAAAACGCAACTGCAAAATAATCATATCTGTTTTGTATATATATATAATTTTATCATGTACTGTATATTATTAATAATACAAACACAATTTTGTTTTTATTTAATTTCTATGAATGCTGATAATATTGTGCCAGCTTGTTTCATTTTTACATTGATTTTTTTTTTATTCTAAGGTAACAACAACATAGTCATGTGTGTGTCCACAATTTCTACAAAATGAAGTGATGACAATGAAATTAATCGTGCTATAAGGTTCAGAGTGTCTTTCCCGCACATCATTATGACGCTGAGACTCCAAACACTTACAGCTTGAGAAGAAGAGCTCTGCTTTCACGCCAATTCGTACGATTTTTGCTAAATCATACATATTTTACAAGTTGCCCAATTCGCATGAATTCGAACAAATAACCTAGACTACACCTGACCCCTTCCCTAAACTTATAATCATAACTGGGGTTTAGACAAATCATAGGAATTGCTCGTGAGATAGCGTTGCCTTTTCCAGTAAAAAGCTACTTTCCCCAACGATTTCTATTTCAGAGAAATGCCGTTCTTTTGAACTTTCTTTGAACTTTAAATACATTGAACTTTTTTTATCAAAGAATCCTGGAAAAAAAATGCACACTGTTTTCAACATTGATAATAATAATAATAAATGCTTCTTGATCAGCAAATCAGCGTATTAGAATGATTTCTGGAGCATCTGAAACATTTCTCAAATTATAACATCTTGTACTCTTAAAAATAAATCTTCCAAAAGTTTTTTTTTTTTTTTACAGTAATGCCAGATGGAATAAGTATTTTTGTTCAGGCAACAGTTCTTAAAATAAACTTCTTTTAGAGTGAAGAACATTTAAAAAAATCTTAAGAACATTTTTCCACTATAAATAACTTTTTCTTGAATAGAAAGGTTCATAGATGTTAAAGTTTCTTCATGCACCATCGATGTCAATAAAGAATCTTTATTTTTAAGAGTGTCTCGCTACTGTTGACAGAGAGATCATGCAAACCAGATTTGTATTTGATAATGACATTTAAGCGAGAAGACATAATCAAATGATCCGCACACATACTGTATCTGTACAACAACAAAAAAGAGTAGAACTAGAGTTCTTTTCTTACTCTATAAATGTATGATCTGTAGAAGATACTGATTCTTTTAAATTTGATTTATTTTTTTTGTTCATCAATTCTTTGAAGACTGGTGTAATGATGCTGAACTTTCAGCTTTTATCACAGGAATAAATTACATTTTACAAAATATTCAAATAGAAAACATGTTATCTCAGATTCTCTAAACTGTTAAACATTGCTCTGTATTTTGTTAACTAAATAAAGAAAAACATTATGCTTTTGTGGGTCAATTTGAAAGGGATAGTTCATTAAAAAATAACATTTCTGTCGCACTCATGTTGTTTCAAAATTGTGTGACTCATTCTGTGGAACATAAATCAAATTTGTCAATTATGTTTTTGTATACAATATAAGTCAAGGGGCACCAATATTGGTTCAACTGGTTCCCGATGTTCTTCAGAATATCTTCTTTTCTTTTCCACAGAAGAAAGACAGTTTTTTATTTCACAACATCCAAAAGTGAAACTCCACCTATTCATTCAGTCACTTTGATTTGATCAATAGAATTACAATGACGCCTGATGTCATGCGATTTTGGCTGCATAAATAGTGGATCAGAATCGATCTGTGAGACAGACTGCCTGATAATACAGTTTATTTCATCCCGGCTTTGATCACCATCACAATGACTACAGCAGAGATAAAGCTTGGAGGATGGAGCCCAGAGAAGCCTGTCACTGACGAGGTGGAGAACATGTGCATTAAGGTAGGAGACAGAAAATCACTCATATCGTAAATGCAGATTTTTTTTTAAACACAGCCTAGTAAAATTATCTATTTTGGTGCTGTGAAATGAGTTGGGCAAATTATTTGTTGTTATTTTTCAAATAAATGTTTTACTTTTCACTTTTTACATGAGTTTTCTGATATCTGACTGATAGACGTAACTCCCTAGAGACCAAAAAACTAAATATTTTTAAAATAATAATAATAATTATATAGATTAATATAAAATGTGCATTTGTTTATTCAGGTAGCGAACCAGGCTGGAGTCCATTTTGATGTCTTCATTCCTAAAACCTATAGTGTTCAGACAGTGGCAGGAAGAAACTTTGTGGTCAAGGTAAATGAGTGTTTTATATTGTTTTTATGGATTTTGAGTTTGATGTTTTCACTGAAAAACTTTCGGCACAATTTGTATGTTTCCAATATCAACAAGCCAACTATAGCAGTGTGTCCTAAACGGGTGCGAAGTGTCCAGTAATTTTCCCATCCTCTCTGAAAGGTAAAATGTGTCACTGTATAAAGTTTCTCTGCATTTGTATAAGATAAAACTTTTCTCAACTTTGTAGCGTTGCTGGACACTCAAATCTCTGCAGTGGTCACTGTAGCAGAACTCGTAGAAATATGTTTGCTTTGTCATGGAAAATGAATGTGCTTAGGTTTCTATCAATGTGAACAGAGTTTTACATGGAAGAGCTCACTTATAAATCCATGTGGATTTCTCTCTCTCTCTCTCTCTCTCTCTCTCTCTCTCTCTCTCTCTCTCTCTGTGCGCATGTGTGGAGTGACTGGGAGGAGCGCGTGAGTGTTGAGCTAGAGGCGGCGTGTTTGAGTGAGTTTTTCCCCCTTTTTTCCCCTTTCCTATTTTTCTTTATTAATGTAGTTTAGTATTTTGTGGTTAGCTGTTAGGGGTTGTGGAAATGTCGGCAGACTCTGATGGGTTTGCTACCTTAACAGCCCGGAACGGCTGTAAATGTTTACCTGATGACTCGATCACAGTCGAAGACTGCTTGACGGCTATTAGTAGTGAAATAGGTGCTCGGAATATTCTGTCAGCGTCTAGAATGAATAAAGCTGTTGTTGTGTTTTTGAAAGAAGAGTCTATGGTTCATCATTTAGTAGAAGTTGGCTTATCTGTTGGTGATGTTTTTCTGCCTGTCTTACCGCTGTCGAGCCCGTCTAAAAAGGTAACCCTTTCCAATGTGCCGCCTTTCATTTCTAATGATTCACTTGAGCGTTTACTTGGCCGCTATGGTAAAATAGTGATGCCGATTAAAATGATCCCCCTCGGTGTTAAGAATCCAAACTTAAAACATGTGATGTCTTTCAGACGTCAAACTTTTATGATCTTGAATGCCGAATTTCAAAATTTGGATGTTTCAGTGAAATTGACGTTGGCCGGTAAAGATTATAAACTTTTTTTTAGCACGGATTCACTGAAATGTTTCTCTTGCGGGATTTTTGGTCACACAAAACAAAAATGTCCATCTAATAAGGTGACTGAACAAAATGAGACTGAACCTAATATACCTCTGGAGCCGGTGGCTTCTACCTCAGGGATTATTAACCAGAGTGTAACGTTAGGTAATAAAACTGATCAGCGGGCTGTATCGGACTCCTTGTCTAATGACGAGGGAAATACGAAAGAGCACGCCAGCAATGATGCGGATGCAGAAAAGTGTGTAGTGAACACTGAGTGTGTTAATGCCAGCAGTGGGGCGGCTGAGATCGCCGCTGTGGGACCCAGTGATCCAGAGCGCCCGCGGGAGTCAGATGAGCTCGCGGAGGCCGGAGAGTTGCGGGACTCGCGAGTACCCGATGGCCTGTCACTGAGTGACGTGGAACAGCTCTCTGAGAGAGTTGAGACTCAGTCTGCAGATAACGAGTCTGATAGTGAAGAATCTGAAATTGTTGATTATGTCACGGATGTTAGTTCACAAGGGAGTTCTGTAGAAAAACATTACAGCCTGCAAATGAAGCCGCCTTATTATACAGTGCAGCAAATAAACGATTTTCTTGATAGTACTTTCAATCAGCGAAGACCAAGATTAGAGAAGTATTTCTCTAATTTGCATCTTTTTGTTGACTCTTGTGTTGTGGCTATGAGAAAAGCTACGCTGGAGGAGCTTGATCAGCCAAAGAGATATAGACTCAAGAAGCATGTGAGTGCTGTTAAAAAAAGACTGAAAATATGTCACAAGAAATAATAGAGCCATGTTTATTTGCAGGGTGATATTTTTTCTTTTTCCTTTCCTCATGACAACCTTAAATATTGGAATTTTTAATATTAATGGTGGTCGGGGTATAGAAAAGAGAGCAGCTGTATTTGATTATTTGCGCTTAAAGAAAGCAGATGTGATTTTATTGCAGGAAACGCATTCTGATCAGAAGAATCATACTCAGTGGAGCAGTGATTGGAAAGGTAATGTTTCGCTAAGTCATGGAACAAACCTCAGTGCAGGTGTTGCTATACTTTTTTCCCCAAGTGTTAGTAGTGAACCAGACATAGTTGAGGTTGTGCCTGGTCGGATTTTGAGAGCTGATATTGCTTTGGGTGATACACATTTTTCCTTTTTTAATGTATATGCTCCAAATATTGGTCAAGAACGTATTATGTTTTTTAAAATACTTTCTGATGCTTTATCACAGTGTCCTCAGGGAAATATTTGTGTACTTGGTGGTGATTTTAATTGTACTGTTAATCCAGATTTGGATAGGAATCATGATGAACCTCATCCACCTTCTGCTGAGAGTTTAAAGAAATTACTCAATGATCATAATTTAGTAGATGTATGGAGGGAGGCCTTTCCTGGGGAGAGACAGTACACATGGTTAAAGGCTAACTCAAATAATATGTCAGGAGCTAGACTTGACCGTTTCTATGTTGTAAAAGGTAATAGGGGAAGGTTCTTTAATAGCTCAATTTCGCCATCCTTTTTATCTGATCATCACTATGTATCTATTAAAGTCTCTGTCTCATTTCCTAGATTCTTTAAATCACATTGGCACTTTAATAATAGATTATTGCAGGATTGCACCTTTATTCACTCTTTTAATCTTTTCTGGAAGACTTGGAGAGAGGAGAGATGCAGTTTTCAGTCATTGAGTCAATGGTGGGACATTGGTAAAGTTCAAATTAAGACTTTTTGCCAACAGTACACTGCTCATAGTACTAGAGCCCTTAAAGAAAAAATGAAGTCTCTTGAAGAAGATATTCTTGGGCAAAGCAATGACTCTACCCACAACAATTCATCTTTTATCGTCTCGGTTGCAAGAGATAAGATCCTTTTAAAGAGTTTATTGGAGGAACGAGGAAAAACAGCCTTGCTAAGGACCAGGTTTGCCCAGCTGAATGATATGGATGCTCCAACAGTTTTCTTTTTTGGACTCGAAAAGAAGTCAAGAGAGAAGAAGCTCTTTCATCAATTGAAGATGCCGTGTGGTGGAGTTACAACTGATCAACGGGAAATTCAAGCGCATGCTCTTTCCTTTTACGAGGATTTATACTGTTCTGAGGCATGTGATGGAGTTCTAGCTGATGAATTTTTAAATGATTTATCTAAGTTATCTGAAGAGGAACATGATGACTTGGACAGTCCTTTATCATTTGGAGAACTTTCACAAGCTGTTCAGGAGATGAGTTCTGGGAAATCACCTGGTTTGGATGGACTTTCAGCAGAGTTTTTCAAGTCTTTCTGGAATCTTATTGGACAAGACCTATATGGTGTTTTTCTTGAATGTATTGATCAAGGAACTCTTCCTTTGAGTTGTCGAAGGGCAATTTTGACACTAATTCCAAAAAAGGGTGATCTTGGGTGTTTAAAGAACTGGCGTCCGGTATCATTGATCTGTGCTGATTTTAAGATACTATCAAAAGCATTGACTAATAGACTTAAAAAATGTATGGCATCAGTCATTCATCAAGATCAAACATTTTGTGTTCCTAAAAGGTCGATTTTTGATAATCTCTTTTTGTTGAGAGATATTATTACTGCAGCAAAAATGCATAATTTGGATGTTGGGTTTCTTTCACTGGACCAAGAAAAAGCGTTTGACAGGGTGGACCATCAATATTTATTTAAGACCCTGGAAGCTTTTGGTTTTGGTCCTTATTTTGTTTCTCTCATCAAAATGTTATATAAAGAAATTTACAGCATGTTAAGACTTAATGGTACATTAACTAGGCCTTTTTCTGTAACCAGGGGAATTAGGCAAGGGTGCCCTCTTTCAGGTCTTCTGTATGCAATATCCATTGAGCCTCTCTTAATTTCACTTAGAAAGCAACTACATGGAGTTAATATTCCTATTTTCCCTAGTGTAAAACCAGTTAAACTTACAGCTTATCCAGATGACATAACAGTTTTTATAAAAAACTCTGAAGATGTTTCAAGATTGATATCCTCTTTAGATAGATTTCGACAAGCTTCATCTGCACGTGTTAACTGGGGGAAATGTGCATCTTTGCTGTTGGGAGATTGGCAGGGTGGAGGACCTCCCCAGCTGCCACAGCAATGCACATGGGCCAGAGATGGCTTTAGAGTTCTTGGTCTTTTTTTTGGGACTAAAAGTTACACAGAAAAGAACTGGGAAGGGCTATTTGATCGGGTGATTCTTAGAATTCAGAAGTGGCGATGGATTCTTCCACAACTCTCTTACAGAGGGAGATGTTTGGTTATTAACAACTTGGCAGCTTCAATGCTATGGCATAAATGTACTGTGTTGGACCCTCCCAAAGAATTACTTGTTGGTGTTCAAAAAGCATTTGTTAATTTTTTTTGGAATGGTTGCCATTGGCTTCCTCCAGGTGTCCTCTATCTCCCTGTGGCAGAGGGAGGGCAGGGATTAATACATTTAGAATCAAAGATCATGGCAATGAGATTGCATACACTGCAAAAACTCCTGTACTGTTCAGATCAAGTGCCTTGGGTTGTTTTTGGTCTGCATATACTTAAGACTATTGGAGGGATTGGTCTTGACAAACAGTTGTTTTTAATGCAGAAATCCATTGTGGAGAATACCCTTTTTTTGCCTTTCAGTTTTTATGGATCAGTACTCAAATCATGGGATTGTTTTAAATTGCTAAGAAAAGAGGATGAGCATTATGGTATTGCAGAACCCCTTTTTTACAATCCTCTTTTTGAAGTTCCAGCTAATGTGTCCTCATCTTTAATCACCCAATTTTTGAATGCTGGCATTTCAAAAGTTATGGATTTGATTGATTTAACAAAAGGCCAATGGAGAACTGTACATGAACTTGCTAATCAAGCTGGGCTAACTTCGGTTAGAGTTGTGGAGGGAATAGTTAGGAGCCTTAAGGCCTCTTTTCCTCCAATGTTGATTTCTTTTATAAGTAATGTTCTTCTGAATGGTTCTATTCCTCAGGCATTTCCTGAATTTAAGGTGGTTCTTAAGGATTGGGAATTTGTGGATGACACAAGCCTAACAAACTTACTGAAAGGTTACGGGGATTTGGTATTTGATTGTATTGAGAAGAAAATGTTATATCATATTTGTGTGAAATCTGTACATCTTGGACAATTGAAACAAAGATTGGACACTAAATGGAGGACTTGGCTTTCTATTCCTGATGAGGTATCTCCATCCTGGAGAATACTGTATAAACCCCCTATCTCTAAGAGATGTGGGGACCTTCAGTGGAGGTTATTGCATTGCATTGTTGCCTCAAATTCTTTTATTTCAAAGCTTAATGAGAATATTTTACCGATATGTCCTTTTTGTACTGCAATTGACACTGTTTTTCATATGTTTTGTGAGTGTCCTAGACTCTGTTCATTGTTTGAATTGTTGGCAGAAATCATTGTGAAATTGGGTTTCTCGTATACCAATAGTCTATTTATTTTGGGTTGCCTTTATAGAAAGTCTTGGCAGCAACAGTGTACTCTTGCCAACTTTTTAATGGGGCAAGCTAAATTAGCAATTTTTAAGACACATCAGTGTAAAAATGCTGGAGAGGATGTAAGTGTGGTGCCCCTTTTTAAGTCTTTGGTGAAGTCAAGAGTGGTCATTGAATATACCTATTATCGGCACACTAATAATATTCCTTATTTTGAACAGAGATGGTGTGTTGGAGCGGTTTTGGTGACTATAAGTGAATTAGGGAATCTGGTATTTAATTGGTAATAAGAATTGTTTTTTTGTTTTTTTATGTTTTTTTGCTGGTTTGTTATTTAGTGTTTTCACACATTAAAGTGTTTTTAAAAGTCTCTCTCTCTCTCTCTCTCTCTCTCTCTCTCTCTCTCTCTCTCTCTCTCTCTCTCTCTCTCTCTCTCTCTCTCTCAGGTGAAGGTTGCAGAAGACGATAAGTATCTTCATGCGATGATATTTCAAGCTCTCGACTGCAATGGAGGGAAACTGACTGTGAAGGGAGTCCAGTACCCTAAAACCAACAAAGACTCTCTGAAATCCTTCTGAACACTTCTAACCGCATGCAGAAAATAGTCGGTCTGATATAATAACAGACACACAATGAACTGCCATACTGTATAGAGGAACTATAGAAAACTGTTTCATTCCTCAATATTAAACTCAATATTCAAACCCTCATTGCCTGTGTCAGTGTGTTTATAGGTGAAGAACATAATTTCTAACATTGTTTTATGCTGCAACAATAAATAGAAAAAAAAGAAAAATCTCCATTCCGAATTTTGAAAAGCAAAAAGTAGGGGTCTTCTTTTTTATAGTAAAGTGTGAATGACAATAATTTTTAATTTTAAGTCTCAAGTCTAGTTTTTTATAGCTATTTATAGCCCGTTCCACTACAAATGAGATCAAAGGTCAGTACAATTAAAAACAGTCTACAGATAATAACAAATAATAAAACCGATCAAAAGACAATAGTCAATAATAGCAACAAAAAAAACAAACAAAAAAAAACACATAACAGAAGGAAAATACAACTGCCAAATGTCAAGAATTATTAGCCATAGAACAAAATGTCATTTGTGGAAGCAGATCTGATGTCAGGTGGAAGAGTATTCCACAGCTGGCAACAGAAAAAGCCCGATCCCCTTTAGTTTTCAAAAGAATTTTAGGAATTGCGAGAAGTAAACAATTAAGTGATCGTTGAGGTCTACATGAATTCATATGACTTAAATTAGTAACATATTCTGGGGCCAGGCCATGGACAGGTTTATAAATGTAGAGTAACACCTTATAATGAATCTGATATATTATCGGAAGCCAGTGCAGCTTTGCATTTGATTTGAAAGATATTAATAAAAACGATGTTAATTCAACAAGCGCAAAGTATTTACTTCCTGTTTTCGGTCGAAGTCCACAGTAGTCGATTGTCGAGTTCACACGCGTGATCATAGGTAACTAAGCAACAGTGGAGACTCAGACTGTCAGCTGTCAGCCGAAGACGGTGCTGTGTGGTGTCAAAGAACGTATATTGACAAGAAGTGAAAGCCAATAGAACGTTCCATTGCAACACCAGCGCCCAGCAGCAGCCCTACGCTTCCACCATTTTGGGGTGAAAGCGACTCGGCAGTCCACTACTAGTGATGTGTCGTTCGCGAAGGAGCCGGCTCTAAGAGCCGATTCTTTGAAAAGAGCCGGACTTCCCATCACTATCCACTAGCTTCTTGCTGTCGCTATGGCAATATCAGCTGCTTTATATATTAAAAAAGTACATTAAAGATCAAATCCTAACTGAATGATGACAACATATAATAACGTACAATCACTAGACTAGTGATCATCAAATCCTGTTTAACAGTTTATTTCACAGACTTAGACAAGTCTTCTTTTCCCCACAAAACCTTCAGTTTGGTTTGACATTCTTTGAAGTTCAAGTATTAGCATTTTTTCAAACACTGAATTAACACCAATATATAAAATTAAGTGGACATGCTGCATGTCATAAATCATTATTATGGTTTCTATGTCTAGGACCAGCAGTTCCTAGAAGGAATTAAGTTTACTAACGTTACTAGACTAAAAAAACAGTTAACGTTAAAGTTGCTAGCAGGTGCATACGATACTATAACTTAACGTTATGCCATAAAGGCCAAATTTACCTGTCAGGGTCTTTGGGAAACCGATGAAAGGCAAGATTTGTACTGCACTGATAGTTTTTGCAGTTTATTGCTGAGCACTGCTTTCTTTTATTCCACTTGGACTTCGTTGTCATTCTGTTTGTTTATGTGTAACTGTTACGGTAACTGTTATCTGTGCTGTTGTCCAGTAACTCCAGTTGGAATCTTCACCCCAAAATGGCGGCCGCGCCACCTAGTGGCTGTTACCCAGAAAGCATCAGAGTTTCGCCTCTTGTTCTTCTATACTCTTTGGTGGTGTTATGAGAATATCAGCTCGGCTGACAGCAGACAGTCTGAGTCTCCACTGTTGCTTAGTTACCTATGATCACGCGTGGGAACTCGACAATCGACTACTGTGGACTTCGACCGAAAACAGGAAGTAAATACAGGTATGTTTTTTTTATTGCTTAAAGAACATACAAAATACCAAACAAACCTCAGACGACAAATCTTATTACATTTCCAATAATGAAGAAGATCATTGTCATCCAAGATTTGAAGAAGATCATTAAATCTTTATGGAAAAGTAAGAAAGTGGGAGGGTTCTTAAAGAATCTGAATCTGCATATGAAGTAATTGGCCAACAGCACAATATTGTTCACCAAAAATTCATGATCATAATTAAAAGAAAAAGACAAATATTTTATAGTTTTTAAAATCAAAGTCAGGTATTACATATTTTAAAGGGGTCATGACATGGTTTTTTTTATTTTATTATTATGTTCCCTTAGGTGCAATTATAGTATTACTATAGTTTTTTTTACAAAAAACTTTTAAAATGTAGTGATTTATGACCTTTTCCCACCCTGTTTCTCATCCTCTGATTCAAACAGTCTGTTTTGGGGGTGTTTCCCCTTTAAGAGTTCAGTGTTAACGCCCACTGTTATGATTGGCTAACGTCAGTGCCTATGCATCAATTATTAACGCCCCCAGCCAGAAGGTTTGCGGATTCGGCGCAACTGTTTAATAGCGGGTGATGCATGCGAAGCGATGGCTCTTGCAATGATAAAACCCAATGGTGTAGTCCAGGGTATACGCTGGTATACGGTGTATACCTACTTATTTTTCAGTCAGCATTGCGTATACCCACTTCTAAATCCCCCCCTGATGCGCACCAGTCAGTAATATCCAACGCGATATATTCTCATATTGACGCTAAAGGGTGCCATGTGCGTTGGATGTAGACGATTTGTCAAAAGCGTCAGTATATGACGCCTTGGGATGAGATCGGAGCCACATTTCCTCAAGGATGGTGAAGCCATGGCCCACCCTCCTCTGCCTCTAATTGGCTGGTACTCGCTGCTTTCACTGATGAGATTGGTTAACTTTAGGCATGAGGACTGATGAGCCAATCAGAGGCAGAGTAGGGCGGGTGCGGCGGGTCATGCCGAGGAAAATATCGCTACTACCTCAGGTGCCAGTGAAAAAAAAAAAAACTTGACTACGATAACGGCAGCAGACCAAACAACAGATGAAGAAACAACACAAGCGGCGGTGTGCCACCCCAGTTGATGGAAGACATAATTCTGAGGTAAGTTTTAAGGTGGTTTCCAAAAATTATCATTATTTTAACTACTGGCAAATTGCCAGGAGCAATATGACTGTAACGTTACATTTAGAGGAGAAGAGATTTTGCCACCAATAGTTAGTGCGAGTCGGCTAACGTTATGAAGCTAGCTAACGTTACGTAGATTGGGATAATGTGGGGAAACCGGGGCATTGTTGGTTTTCAGTAAGTGTTTAATCAACCCAGTTCATAAGAATTTCATACCAGACTGATGAAACTGATTATCTCAATGTCTATGAAGCTTGTTTATTATTGTAAAGGTCTAAATTATAACGTTAGCCAAGTTACTTAGCCCTAAATTATAACATTAGCCAAGTTACTTAGCCCTAAATTATAACATTAGCCAAGTTACTTAGCCCTAACTAACCTATATGATCTAGTTTAATTTTATAGCAGCTAGGCTGGTAGTTGATTTTTAAGTAAGTTAAAACACAAGAATGGGGACATGTAGTTTAAGATTCAGCCTAAAACAATATTGAGGTCTAATCAGGCTGTCTTATTTTGTATAGGGACAGATAACAATGAAAAGGAAGGGAGATATTGCTGACTTTTTTGTAAAGAGGCACAAATCAGGCTCAGATCAGGCCCAGGCAGACCCCACCCCTGAAACCAGCAGCCCTGGCAGCTCTCAACCGGGAGCTAGCCAGGCAAGTCAGTGTGAGCATAGACAAGGACCCAGTCTACCACCACCAGGTCAGAACATACAGGCAGTAAATTGCATCTCCAGTTTATTGAAAAGTGAAGCCTCACACTGTAACAAAAGGTGATTTTGACAGATTAAGCCTCATTTTGAATGTTGATTTAGCTTGTAACAATAGATGAATTTCAGTGTGATGTTATTTATTTTATTGCCGTTATATTTATTTTGTCTGTATCCATGTTTGTTTGTTTTTTACAATGCTACTGTTATATAACATTTTGTGTTAAATTTGTTGTTTTTTGTTAAATAAACTCTCCCAAGTATTTCACTCACTAATCTCCTGTATGCTTCAGCTTTACTTGCTGAAAATATTTCCACTTGGTTATGCAGATTGTTAATGTAAAGAGGGGGACCCATGTCTTGCTGATGACTATTGTGATCACAGTAGTGTGTGTGTGTGTGTGTGTGTGTGTGTGTGTGTGTGTGTGTGTGTGTGTGTGTGTGTGTGTGTGTGTGTGTGTGTGTGTGTGTGTGTGTGTGTGTGTGTGTGTGTGTGTGTGTGTGTGTGTGTGTGTGTGTGTGTGTGTGTGTGTGTGAGAGAGAGAGAGAGAGACAGGGAGATGCATAATTATTTTTGTTGTTTCTGTAGACATCAGTAATGACTGACCAGACCTGTGGAGTGCTAAACAAACAGAAGACTTCAAATCCAAGAACCCATGGTTGGGATCCAAAAACAAAAAATTGGGTAAGTTTAGGTAGATTGCTAGTTTGGGTAACTTCTGAAACAGATAACTGTGTGTGTGTGTGTGTGTGTGTGTGTGCGTGTGTGTGTGTGTGTGTGTGTGTGTGTGTGTGTGTGTGTGTGTGTGTGTGTGTGTGTGTGTGTGTGTGTGTGTGTGTGTGTGTGTGTGTGTGTGTGTGTGTGTGTGTGTGTGTGTTACAGGAGTAGGTACAGGAGTAGTTACATTGTTTGTTTATGCTTCGCAGGATGTCTGGTCTGTAGCAGTGTGAACTCCATTGGGATCGACAAGGAGCAAGGTGTATCGCTCTCAAGAGAATGGATGAACTTTGAAATTCAAGTGTCTGGCCAGGGAAGTAGAACAACAAGTTTGTCAGTCTTGAGAAATAAGGTGAGGAAACATGCGTTGTCCAAGGCCCACACTCAGGCTGTGAAGGTGGCAGATCAACAGAAAGAAGCTGCCATTGAGAATGCAGTGGAGACTATGACTGAGTCCTACATGAAGGAAACTGAAGCTGTGTTTCGAACAGCCTACCATCTGGCCAAAAATAACCGACCCTTTTCTGACCATGAGAGCCTCATTGAGCTGCAGGAACTGAATGGTGTAAAAATGGGCTCAATACTTCATTCACGTTACAGTGCAACACAAATAATACAACATGTTGCTAGTGAGATGCAGAGCAAAATCATCAGTAGCATTATAGCATCATCCAGTAAGTTAGCTGTCCTAATTGACGAGGCATCTTCTTTAAGTCACAAAGCTGTCATGACAGTTTCTATTAAAGCATCAATTCAAGAAGAAAGCCCTGAGTTCATATTCCTGGAACTTGTTGAACTGGAAAATCAGAGAGCAGATGGCATAGTACAGGCGTTACTCACCTGTTTAACTAATGCTGGCTTTACAGAAGAGTGGCTTCTTGAAAACTGGGTAACATTTGTATCTGATGGAGCCAGTGTCATGCTAGGAAAGAAGTCAGGAGTAGCAACGAGACTGACTTCGAGATTCCCAAAGCTTTTTGTATGCCACTCCATGAACCATAGACTTGAACTTGCTGTGTCAGATGCAGTTGATGAGGTAAACTCTGTCTATCACTTTAAAACTTTTATCCAGAAGCTATACTCTCTGTATAGTATGTCAAACAAAAATGAACGTGAACTTGTAAATGCAGCAGCTGAAGTAGGCTCACAACTTCTTCGCATTGGCAGAATCTTGGATGTACGCTGGGTGGCCAGTAGCTTTCGGACTGTTCGTGCTGTTTGGACATCCCTGGGAGCTCTTGTGCAGCACTTTAAAAATGCTTGCAGTGATGAGATGAGGTCCACCAAAGAGAGGCAGATGTACAGAGGTTTGTTAGACCGTGTTCAGAGTGCAGAATTCATTTGTGACCTTGGCCTCATGTACGACACTCTCCATGAACTAAGTCTCCTGTCACAGGAGCTTCAGTCTCGTTCTATAACTCTCCTCAGAGCAGAGCATCTGCTGAAACGCTCAATCAGAGTGATCCAGTCATTCAAAGAGAGTCCAGGTGAGAAATATAGTGAGGCTTTAGAAGCAAAACAGACTGGGGAGTATCGGTCTATAGCCCTGAAAACAAATGCAAAGCTGAAGTCTATCAATCCAGGCCAGTTCTTACAAAGCCTTGTGAACAATCTGGAGAAACGCTTGTCTTTTGAAGATGAGACCATCATGGACCTCAGCATCCTTGATCGGAGTAAGTGGCCATCAAAGCCCAGCATCCGCCATGGTGAAGAACAAGTTAAGCGACTGTGCAAGCGATTTAACTTGTGCACAGACCAAGCACTGAATGGGATGCGGGACCTACTGGAAGAGCCCAGTAGTGAGCCCAAGGACCTAAAACCACTTATGAACTGTATGAAAACATTCCCTGTCAGTACAGCAGAGTGTGAGAGGAATTTTAGCCTTATGAACAATATAAGCTCAGACAAGAGGGCTGTCCTTCTGATCTCAAACATTTCAAACTTGATGATGATTAATATCAACGGCCCACCAACTTCCAAGTTTGATCCTAGAAAATATACAAGGACCTGGTTGAAGAGCCATCGTGCTGCCTCTTCTGTGCGTTCTAGACAGTGCAGTGTGAAAGCTCCTGCAGAAAGCAAATTTGTCTGGAATATACTGTAGTATGAGCAAAGGTCAGAAACCCAGTGCTGGGTTGAGAGAGTATATCACTGTTGATGTGTTGTTAATGCATATATTTTTGTTAATTGTTAACTAAATATTGTTGTAACATATTATTTTGTTGAATGATTTACTGGTAAATGAACATGTTAAAAACAAAGCATTAATTCAAAAAATGATGATATTCAATATTTGTAGCGATATTTATATATATCTGACCAAGTATTCAGCTATTGAAAACCAAATAATTTCAATTTTATGACAGTGCACTTTTAAGTTTAGCTGATTGGCTTTGATGTTTGGAAGAGAATGATTTGTGTGTTTTATTTAAGATGAAATATGAACAAGGATGCATTGTCAACATCAGATTTGAAGTATTTTATTTAAATAAATGTGCAAAAAATAATCGAAACACCATGTTTGCCTCATGATAAATACATTTTACATTCATCCAGGCTGCTTGTGTGACCAGTAGTAACTACAAACTGCTCCTAATCAAGTCATGATAATTTTAGTGAGCAAGTAGAAATTACAGATTTTTGGGTACACTAAATCATAGTCTTACATGTCACTGTTTCTAAAACAGGGCTTTTTTCTGGACTACTTTAAAAAAAAAAAAAAAAAAAAAACGTGAAAACTGAGAGTATACCCACTTCTCCAGGGACCACTACACCACTGGTCAATAGCATAATGAATCATAACATAATCTTATGAATTAAAGTTGAAATCGAATATTTGTTAATAGCCAGTCTTAATACTTGTTTTAATTTCAACTGTAGCCTTAAACTAATTAGGTATACCCCTGTATTGACAAGTTGCATCTGAGTACCCTTTTGGATCTTTTTAAAATGTCTTTTAGATCTTTTTTTTTTTTCCTTTATGAATTGTCTTAATTCCCATTATTCTATGTAAATTTCTTGAATTAGTCGTTAACATTCATTTTATCATCATACCATACATTTTCTCTCTTCAATCAATTTTTTCTGGTGGGGTTATTATTAGGTTGCTACTAAGTCTATTCAAGGGCTTTAACATTACATTTTTAGAAAAGTTTGGTTGATGTTGAGTATTGTTTGAACTTGTACTCATCTCTTTCACTCTGATTCTCTTCTTTGCACAACTCCTTGTGAATTTCCCACATTCTGCAACTTTTCATTACTGTGTTGCTGGTTAAGTTTGTCTCCTTTTTCCATTCATGGTAATCTTTGTGAGTTGCTGTAATGGGTTTTTTCCTTTCATTTGCAAGGGAAGATCATTGCCAGCATGTCCTTGATCCCTCACTTTCTGTTGTGGAGGGGGTTGAGGCTTGTTGGTGTATTTTAAGTTGAGGCATGGACTCAAATGTCACTTTGCTGATCAATGCACAAGCCTCTTCTGAGATTACAATGCACAGTCACTGGTTCTTTGCTAGAACCAGTGGTGTAGTCTACGTGATACGCAGGTATACGCCGTATACCCACTAGGAAATGCCAAGTATTTCCGTATACCCACTAAAAAAAGCGTGAGGATACGTAACAACTTCGTTTTGTGACAGAACTTTCACACTTTCATTCATAAATTCACCGCGTCTGTGTTTGCAATGGACACAGATCAAATCGCGTGAATATTAAAAACTCAACGAGACTGCAGTTGTTCAACGCGTCTCTGGGAATGAGCGCTCAATGTGTGCTCTACTACACACACACACTGAAGCAAGCGCGTGCTTGTGTCAGCGCTTCACTGTAGCTATGAGGACATGATGTAGGCTACGTGACACATGAACTTCATCACAGAGCTGCTATGAGAGTCACTTCATGAGAATTTCACCATTTCATTTGATAAAACTATCGTCATTCATTCGTATCATACACACACAGAAACTGTAATGTCTTTACGACAACCTGGCTGTCAAAATAAAAGTTCGGTATAAACTCAAAGAAATTATGAAAGAAATTGCACAGTAAAATGTACTGTAAAATAATAATAATGATGAAATCTATTAAAACTTATTTTAAAAAGGAATATCACACAAGTTTTCATACGTTTTCATTTAAACAGTAAACTTTCCAAAACATAACACCATTTTCTTTCAAAAGCACCATTTCTAAAAGTAAATTTGTATTTGTGCCTATAATGTTTTTATTTATTTATTATTATTGTCAGCTGATAAAACCTGTGCTTCAGGGACCATATTCATATAACATCTAAGGCTAAATGTAGCTCTTAACTGGCTAAGTTAAATGGTGATTAACACTAAACAGTAGAAAATCAGTCCAGTCTCCTCAGCTGTAAATGTCATTGGCTTGTGTTGCTTATAATAAATGTATGTTGATAACACTTAGTCTCATAATGCTCTCAATTACATGTCGTTGCATACTGTATGCATTAGTGAGTGTGGTGGTGCTTATGGGGTGATGAGACGGGTTAGGGCGGCGGGGGGGGGGGGTCACAGTATACTCACTACAAAAAACTAGACTACACCACTGGCTAGAACCATCCCAGAAACCTTCCTGGAAGTGAGCTACTGTCATCTGTGAATGAAATCTTAATTATTTCTGTTAGTGACAACAACATATATTAAATCATCTGCTCATCTGGCCCATTGTCCTCCTCGGTGTTACCTGTAGAATGGTCATGTGGGCTGAGTGGTTTCCTTTCATTAGCAGCAGGGCTTGAACCCATATATTCCCTTTTTTTTATAAATTTGGCTTTTTATCTTCATATTTGCACCCTCTTTACATTTTTCTCACATTCAATTTCAAATGTACTTTTTACAATTCGTCAATTCAAAACGTATCTCATTGTTTTGAGTCCCACTATCAGCACACTATTCATCTTGGACAACACTCAACCCACTTTACAGGACAGAAGTTACAAGACATTATTTCATACTTTTGACAAAGAATCAGCTCCATCACAATATGCTGAAAAGAAAGTCAGATGTGTTATGCTCCATCATGATATTCTGAAAGGAAAGTAAGATGTGTTATGCGCTGCGCAAAATGTGGCACTGTTTTTACCCAATTTTTTCTATTGCCACTACAGTTTCAACCAGGAAATTTATAATAATTGATTTGCCTCAGTGTCTCTTTAAACACAATCTCTCACACCATTCATACTCAGTCACACCCATTGGCCAACACACACTCCTGTGACTGCTGCAGCAGGTTTTGCTCTAAATGCAGAACTTATAATTTTAGCTGTGGAATGCCACAAGGTCTGATCAGGTCAACACAACTATGTCCAATCACTATTGAGAAGTTTCCATGATCATAAGGTTTCGTTTAACACCAGTACAAACCCTTTTTTTTATATATATATATATAAACTCTAACATCCTCTATATTTTAGAATAATAGGCCTAGTTGGTCTAATTTTTCTTTCATATTATTTTTGTCTTTGCTCATGAGCTGCTTTTAAGAAGAAATTTGGAGATCTCTGCATAATCTTGGATTCTTGGCCAGTAACATTTCCATCTCATTATCCCAGTTTTGACGTTTGTGACTTCATAATTTTTGACTTTTGGGGTAACTTTTCCCTCCAATCTATCTCTAGAATTTACCAAAACAAGATGGAGTGACCAGTATCATTGCTTTGTCAACAATAATAATCAATAATAATCATGCTTTTACAATAATAATCATGCTTTGACATTTTGTCTATCTTTTTCTTTGCCAGAGAATATTTCTATCATGCTTTTAGCCCTATAGTTGTTTAATCTAATAGCCCTCACTATACCAAATCCAGCCTCCGTTCTAATTATTTGGTGAGTTTGAGCACCCACTTCTGTCTGTCAACATATTTTCTTTTTCTTATAGGGCTGGACTTGTACCTACTGAAAAAGCAGAGAGGGTTAGTTTAGCAGAGAATATAAAGAATTGCTATGAGACCAGTGAATAATCAAAATGAATAAAGTTAACATAATAATTAACCAAATTTGAAGCAGTCTCTAGAGTGATCATTAGTTGCCACACCTGTGGTGCCCGTAAGGGTAAGTTCTTCTGTTTTTAGATCATCAGTCCGTTGAAGCTTCTTGGCTGTCACTCTGTATATGTCGTCAGCCGATGCTGTCACTCAAAGGCCTGGTGTTAGGCTCTGCTGTTTCTCTGCCTCTTCTCAGTTTGGGCTTTGAAGTTGATCCTGCCTGAGTTTTGCATCTCAGGATTTTCTCTTTTTCCTTAGGAAAAGTCTCAAGTGAACGTTTCACCTTTTCCAGCATTAAATCAGTCTTTCTCCTTGTTGAGCTTTCCAGAAAGTCAATTTCAGGAGGGGAGCTGAAAGCCCCTCACCCACTTCTGTCTGCTTCTTTCTGCAGTCGTGTCTTTGACCTTTGGCCTCATTCGAAACTGTCATTGAAGCCATCTGAAATTTGAACACTCAGAGATCTGCATGAATCAAATTTAACTTTTAAAAATACTAGGCCCAATTGTGCCTGAGCTATTAGCTCTTTATCTAAATTTCACTTTTTAACCATCTTTTTTACTAGTTCTTCTATATAAAAATCTCACTGGTTGACAACAGCAGTTCTTCCATTCTATTTTTAGTAAAGCAAGTTCTTCATTGCAGGAAAAAGCAAGCTATTTCTGTTTTTCAATATCAGCAATAATCTAACTTTGATTATCTAAGTATAAATAAATTTTCCCTATCATAAAATCGGCTTTCAATCTTTCTTCTATCTTTGCATACTGTGTTCAAATAATCTAGCATGGTGAATAACATTTTTCTCAACCAACATCAAGGAATTCCTCTTATCTTTTCTTTTTAATTATTGAATCAACAATATTTACTACAATTCTAAGATTCCTAATGTTTATGAAACTTAGTCACCTTGATCACCTAACACTGCACAACTTAGTTTTTCTTAACACAAACTTAATAATCCGCAATGGAATAATTTTCCACTCTATCTTCAGGGATAATGAGATACAAATTTAGACGTCTTCAGATATAACATATTAAGCACGTGCAATCTTATTTATATTGATCTATTCAATATATATATATATATATATATATATATATATATATATATATATATATATATATATATATATTATTAGGCTACATTTATTGATTAAATACTACTTTTTTTTTTCATACTGCAATAATCTGCAGAGTTAATATCTTGAAACAATTGTCTTCCTTTACTTTTGTTAATAAACACCATTTATTTCATGTCTCTAAATCTCATTCACACATTCTTTGTCCCTTTTCAAGTGACCAGGGTCAGGGGGTCACTATTTTTACCCACAGGCACAGTCAAGCAAGACAGAGAATCCCACAGACACACACACTCTATTCTGTACTCTATTCCCTGTCAGATCTGAATAATTTGCTACTTCTCAATTTTTGTATTTTAAAACACTACATTAAATATTCAGTTTCACCTCCTCAACAGAGCAAAAAACAATACCTCTAAGATTCACTGATTCACTTCCTCAACACAGTGAAAAAACAATACCTCTTTAACTATAAACGACCCTATTCTAAAGAATTTAGCTTACCTGAGCAGACCCTTGTTAATCCCATAACAACTTCATCTGTGCACATGCTATTTACTGTATCCTTCAAGGCCCACTTACAAGTAAAACACAGATCACTAATAACTGATATCCTTATCAGTACGCTTGTCATCCTTCCAGGCCCACTTGACAACATAAAATCTTCTTCTGTGTACATGCTATTCTTGTATCATTCAATGCCCACTTACAAGAAAAACACCCTGTGTGCATGCTTTTTGCGTAATCATCCATCAAGGCCCTCTTGAAACGCATAGAAAAATCAACTGATATCCTTATCAACCACTGATATCCTTATCAGTAAATACAAATCATCTGTATGCATGCTCTTGCCTATTATCCATCGAGGCCCACTTAATAAAGCAAAACACAGATTCTTGCATATTCGTACAACAAAACCTTAGCGCCAAATCAGCAACACCAGTGTCCATACAATCCACACAGGATCATATAAGCACTGGCAAACACTACTGGGAGCTCCCCCACGCTATTACAAACTACTTGATATCTACAAGGCCTTCTTATTAGAAATCAAACTGCATGCAATCATTTCTGGAATCAAAGACCCCTTTTTCAATTTTGTTTTAGTTCTTTTAAATTTGAAGAAGCTTTTCTTACCACTTCAGGGCAGCTGGTGACCAACACATACTTTACACAAAAGCAAAAATGCTCACCTCAAAGTACAGTGGCCACTGTTGTTTGTGCCGGTCACCAGAGATGCCCTTTGTGGTTCCTTCAGCTCCTAACAAATCACGTCGGGGTCACCATTTGTTGTGGTTTCAATCTTTCTGTGAAATCACTTCTCAGAGATCTTTGATGCCAGAAATATTTTAGACTTTATTTAACAAAACAAAGCCGAGCAACCTCCCGCAGGGCGGTCCTGCAGGAGATGACTCCCCGCAGGAGATGACTCCCGAACATTGGTTAGCTTTTCACATATATACATACATCGCCTCCAAAAATGGTCATACATCCTATAGATAGGGTCTTGCACCATGTGACAAACTTAAATAGAATTATCTGCTGCATCAGCATTCTGACCTTTCTGTAAGCCCCCCAAAAGTCAAACCAAAGACACACACAGAGGAAATAATGGTGTACAAATATATAGCTGAATTACTTATTTCCTAAATAATAAAATCTTCAACAATACACGTCGTGCTGTACAGTATGTTGAGACGGAGGCGCCAGAAATGCAAACTGATAAAATGCACGATCCAACGATATTTCTTCAAAAGCAGATCGTGGAGACATTTTAATCGTCCACGATCAAAAATCGTGATATCGCACACTCCTAAGTAGGGGTGTAACCCCCGGTGCCCTGGCCACATTCCACCAATTGGCTTTTGTCAATCATGGCCTCCTAATAATCCCCATCCACTGAATTGGCTCTATCACTCTCTCTCCATCTATAGCTGGTGTGTGGTGAGCGCACTGGCGCTGTTGTACTGTGACAGCCATCACAGCGGATTCTGCACACTGGTGGTGGTTGAGGAGAGATCCCCTGATATGATTGTAAAGCACTTTGGGTGTACAGTAGTACATTTAGTCATTTAGAAGACATTTACATTTAGTTAAGGAAATGAACACCACGCTCGCACATGGGAGCAATGGCTGCCTCCGCAACTTTCGTGAAGACACAGGGCGACAGGGCCAGCCCGAAGGGTAAGACTTTGTACTGATAGGCCCACCCGTCGAACGCAAAGCAAAGAAGCGGTCTATGTCGAGGAAGAATCGAGACATGACAGTACGCGTCCTTCAGGTCGATCACTGCAAACCAATCTTGGGGACATTGTCCGCCAGCAAAAGACGGAGGATCTGCGGCCGGCGGATGGGTGGGAGCAGCAGCGGTCCGCCGGGACAGGATGTGTCGGATCGCCTCTGTCTGCTTCTGTGCGGTCGAGAACTGCTGGGCAACACCAAACAACCCAACCTGGGACAGAGGGGCATCCAGGAACCAATATTTATTGGTGTCCCTGATATCGGCCAGGTTGAGCCAAAGTCAGATCCTGGACCACCAAGGTGGACATCGCCTGACCAATGAAACGTGCGGTTTCCTACTTGGCCTGAGGGCGAGGTCAGTTGCCACACGGAGCTCCCGGAGGAGCTCTGTGTCAGAACCACCCTTGTTCATGTCCATGAGCGCCTGTGCCTGGTGGACCCGCAAGAGCGCCATGGTATGGTGGGCGGAAGCAGCCTGTCCACAGGCTTTGTAAGCCTTCGCCAAAAGACTGGACAAAAACTTACAAGCCTTGGATGGGTGGCGTGGATTTCCCCACCAAGAGGAAGCGGACGCTGGACACAGCTGCATCGCAGCGGCACGCTCCACTGGTGGGATATCCACATACCCTGGGAACTGGGAACACTTCCCATACATCCTGATGTACTCATTACATCATAAGAAGAATGGCATCTACGCTAATTTGAGTGTATTTGTTTATCCCAAGGTTTCCAGCAGCCTGTCGGATCCAGGCCGTATCCAGATCTGACGAAGGACCTTTGCCTGGACCCGATGACAACTCAGTGCTGAAGTGCCAACTAGCCTCTCCCTATGGAGGATCCCTTTACCACTCTACAGATAAAGCGTTGTTGGGATAATTTCAGTTTCGCGTATCTACCCCGAAGTGATAAAAGGCCAGACAAGTAGTTTGTTAAGGCTTGGTTTGTAGGGAATTACAAACCTGCTCACATATATTCAATTGCTTATAACTATAGAATTAATTCTTAATGCGCTTGTGAGCGCCATTAGCGTTTCTCACAGGTTCGCGTTTAAAGTCTGTGTAGAGAACGGTGTCGTCTTAGCTGTCTCTAATTTAATATCTGATCGTTGCGACGGAAGTGAATCAATCAAAACTAACTTTAGCTGGAAAATATCTTAACTCAAGAACCGCTATAAAGCCAATCAAAACAATCTCTGTTACCTTAAATTATCCATGTATCACTGTAAAGCCGTTTTGAAACAATCTACATTGTTAAAAGTGCTATATAAATGAAGATGACTTGACTTGACATACCCCTTAGCTGCCCCGCTGTCGAGGGTGGTGAGGGGGGAGGAGCCACTAGGACGGCTTCTGGCACTATACGGTGCCGTTCACATCCTAGTGAGCTCCTCATGCACCTCTGGAAAGAAAGGTACCTGGGTGGCGCACTGAGAACCAGCACGGCCCGCCCTGAGAAATCAATCGTCCAACCGGGAAAGTTTGGGAAGGTTCCACGCAAGCCCGACCTTCTCGGTGGCACGGGAAGGGAATCGGTCCCTGCTCCTAACGTTCCCGGGCCTCTTCCTCTCCCTGTGATCATTTTTATACTGCAGATATTTATTTGCTCACCGTTTAAACTTTGTTGTATAGTTAAATGTAAGTAGGAATCTATGGGACTATAACTTATTGATTTGTACACAGATCTGTAAAGAGAGAGAGTAGATGTAAACACTTTTGGAAGGAGGAGATCAGAACTTTGTGTTGTCATGGATGTATCTTCACATTTGTTTAAAAATGATAAAAAAGGAAATAAAAGGCAAAGTATTTTCCTGCATTCTCTGTTCATAATGGAAGTGTGGTTCAATGTATTTTTGTAAATGCTTCCAATTTACATTTATTCATGTGGTGGTTGCTTGTCATAGCAATTTACGGTACTGTGAAGTCCATAAGATTTATTATTTATATGCATTAATATGAATACGGTACCAGTCAAATATTTTGGACACACCTGACTGTGTTTCTCATAAAGAGACAGAGGAGGACTCTAACTTTGAAAAACTATCAAAAATATTTGTATTTTTGTTTATTACATAATTTTCATACTTCCATGTGATTTCATTTTTAGCATTGCCAGTAGAGCCAGCCTGGTTTTCATTTTATCTTCACTTTATGAATTAATATGTTTAAGAGCAACAAAGAGTTGATTGTACTTAAAAACAATCAACTTGGATGTTTAAGGCAGCAACTTTTTTCTTTATTTTTTGTTTTTTCGTTTTTTAACAGTGAAAGTAATCATAGTATCACATACGCTCTTAATTTTTCCAGTGATTCCACCAAAGAACCTTGTAGTGAATATTCCCCTTATATTGGCATTGCCACTAGCCTGGGTTTCCCCATACTGCCTTTGCACAGTGCGATTTTATTCATGGTGAAAGGCAGTCTGGATACCATGGACCAGATTTTCGCCTCATCTATGGAACCAATCACAGAACGGGGAGGGAGCAGCAAGACGATGACGACATCTATGCGACACAACTAAGCAGTTTGTTTATATTTATGGATTCAACATGGCAGCAGACGCGAAGCTACCTTTTGATGCAGCCTTTTGTTTACACAAAAATATCTTATCGTCTTCTTCCTTGTCTAATTTATGTCGCTCTACATACGTCATCTGGTATAATGGAAACGATTGGCTATGAGCTACGTACAGGCGCATTTGATAGACATTCTTAGCACCCAATAAATGGCGCCGGGCATTCGTAAACCACGCCTCAAATACGAGAAAATGTACATGTGGTTCCCAGACCCAAGTCTCAACGAGAATTGGGTCTGGCGTTAGCCAGGCTACATTGCCACATCCATTACATATTTAAAACAGTAATATCCTATACTAAACCTAAACTAATCTTGACAAACTGTATATCATTTGAAAGCTTACAATCAAAATAAATTACGGAGGAGCTGTAATTTATCAATTTGCAACAAGAATATTGTCATCCTCCTAAGGCGTGTTCAGACCTTTATTTTGAAATAGTGATGAACATGAAAAATCGTGAAAGAATGGTAGAAACCTCAGTTTGCTTTCATGCCAAGAGTTCAAAAGATAGCATCCATTAAATTCTTTTAGAAAAAAAGGTCTGAAAATGTTTTAAATATAAAGAAAAAAATACTTGATTCAGCATTAGTGATGTGGCAGCGAGATATAATGCACATACGTGATCTTCTGTGTTTCTTAGAGGTTGAATTCATTTCAAAATCTGCCAAACTTCCAATACTACTTCTGAATAGGATGTCTACTTCATAAATTGTATGAAAATTGTAAAAAATAATGGTTCAGAATCACTCAAACAACATATGGAAATAGAGGCGTTTGTAAATATGGGCAGTAATGTCAACTAGTGGAAAAGTTTGGTACTATTGTGAACCAGGAGGCAGAGAAAGATCCATGTGCAACAATAACATAAAAGTAGTAATAAGGGAACTCAAAACAGCAGCAAGCAGTGTAGAAGTAAACCAGGCGTGAGTCCGGGGTTGGCAGCAAGCATACAGGTCAGAGTTAGGCAGAAGTTCAGGGCTGGCGGAGAGTATCAGAGTCAGGTCACAGGCGGGGGTTCAAAAGGCAGACTGCACACAATCAGAGAGGTTAGTTCAAATCCAGGATCAGTATATCAGAATAACAGCGGTATATCCAGAGAAGGCTCAGACATGTAACAAGGGAATGAGACAGTACTTCGCAAAGAGCGCTGAATTAACAAGCTAGATATAGGCTTGAGCTCAGAGTTCATTACACACAGGTGGAAGGTGATCAGAGCACCAATGATGCATACGAGGAGGCTAGTATGCATAATTAGTACTCAGGGGAAGGGGCTCGAGGCTGAGTACTGGGGATCTCACTAGACGCCGTAACAGGTACTGCGCCCAAACTAAATCTCAACCTAAAATTAGAAACACAACTTATTCAGATTTTTGGCTTTGATTTGTTTGCATTTTTAGAGTCCTCCAGGTTTTGAAAATATATATTTTATATAAAATATGAATAATTAAATGTTTAACATTGTACATTTTCATAAACTCAAACTTCTATAACTTTTTTACTGTTTAACTTTCTTAATTTATTTCACTTCTACAAAAATCTGCCAAATGTTTTCTTTAAAACAAGACCAATCTTACATATATATTCCAAAGCATTCTTGAATTACAACCATTTAAGTTCGGAATGTGCATTTTCATGTCTATTAAAAAAAAGGGGGTGCCGCTTAAGGGTATAGTTTCCACTATAAATTTGTGGAATGGAATGTTAAAGATTCTTTATGGAACCATCGATCCCAATAAAGAATTTAGACCATGAGACTAACATACACTCTTAAAAATACAGTATAAAAAAGCCACATAACAGAGATTCAAAAAAGATTTTATTGGTCCAAAAACTCGCTAAGAAATGATAGTAAAGGATGAAAAGGACTTTAAGAGGTTAAGGGACTGCTATGAGTGTAACACTAGAGGGCACATTACATGTTTCACTACAGTCAGGAATCAGGATTCAGAGATGATCTTCAGATCTGCACATCAAGGGCACTCGTCTAGAGAGAGAAGATGGACAGGTCAGGTCTGAAGAGGTTATTCATCAGATACTTGCTTACTATACACACAATGTTTTACCATTTTTAGGCAGGAGGGCGATGTTCTCCGACAGAATGCCTTGCTCCAGAGAAAACGCATTGAACTTGTCCAAGACATCCTGGCTCAGGTCGGGCGAACTAACAATGAGACATAAAGCATTCATTAATCTCAGTAGTTTTACCTGATAACTTGAGCTAACATGAACTAACAAAAAAAGAACAGTTTAACTCAATGTTAACAAAGATAAGAAGTAAGCTCATTGTTACTTAATGCATTATGCTGGAACATTATTTTAAAGTGTTACCAGAAAGTAATTTCAGAGTTTAACAAGTTATTATATTTTTACTAGATTGATGAAATAATAAAATGACTAATTAACAGTAAAGGAACGATTAAGTTGAAAGAGTCAGTTTAGGTTTCATGTGCACGTGTGTTGCTCAAGGACACAATGGGGATGGTTCAGGAAATGCATTTTTACTTCTGTACATCACCATATGAGTTACAACACCTTTTATCTCATTATAGTCTGATTTCACCGACGTCCTGTGAATTAAGATTAATCCAGGATTAATTAGTACATTTAAGTATATTTTATAAACGTGCCTTAAGAAAAAAACATTACTGGTGTGCATTAAGACAAAACAATGGCACTGAGATATTTGAAAATATTGCATCACAATAAGTTGTGATTGTCAAAACATTTGTAACTAAACAGAATTTTATTATGTTTAGTGACAACATGTTACAATGCTTAGTGGTAGGCTACAATGACTTTAGGCTACTGTTTTTATTATTGCTTGACATCTTGATTCAATATCAATTCATTTGGATAATTATTAGGTACAGTAGATACATTTTAATTTTTCTCAAGAAAAAAAAAAGATCTCACTAATGCTGTAAACATACAGAGAGCCCTGTCAGCTGGTATTATTATTAAAGGTTAAAAATAACAACTCAAATACAATGTTTATTATTTATTTATTAGAATAACAACTTTATAATATTTTAATGATATAAGTAAAATATAATATGTAGCCTAATATAGTGGACATATTAGTGGACAGCTGACAGTCTGAGTCTCCACTGTTGCTTAGTTACCTATGATCACGGGTGTGAACTCGACAATCGACTACTGTGGACTTCGACCGAAAACAGGAAGTAAATACAGGTAGGCCGATGTGCGCTTGTTGAATTAACATCATTTTTATTAATATCTTTCACATCTAATGCAGTCAGATTCACCGTGTTCACTCTAAAAGAATCACTCAACATGGCTGGGCACTTGTAATGACACATCAAGGATGTTAAGAGGATAAAAGCAGGTTTAAAACGTGCCACATTCAAGTCAACAGGGTGCAAATTTTAAAAAGAGGATAACACACCGATTTTTGTCGTTGTTCTCTGTATTGACAGCACTCCAAATTTACTAAAAAAATTAGCTCAATGTTAAAATTGACCGGAGTTCTCCTTTAACATTCGCTGATCAGATAAAGGATGTGGTAAAAAAAAAAAAAATTTACTTAAGGACTATTGCAAAAATGATCAGTCTGCTGCTGATCTTGAGACAGTGATTCATGCATTTATTTCCTCCCGCTGGATTATTGCAATGTCATTTATTTGGGAGCAAGTCAATCTCTTATTTAAAAGTTCAAATTGGTCCAGAATGTGGCTGCAAGGCTCCTCTCGGACACTAGGAAAAGGGAACATATTACCCCAGTTTTGGTAAAGCTGCACTGGCTTCCGATAATATATCAGATTCATTATAAGGTGTTACTCTACATTTATAAACCTGTCCATGGCCTGGCCCCAGAATATGTTACTAATTTAAGTCATATGAATTCATGTAGACCTCAACGATCACTTAATTGTTTACTTCTCGCAATTCCTAAAACTCTTTTGAAAACTAAAGGGGATCGGGCTTTTTCTGTTGCCAGCTGTGGAATACTCTTCCACTGACATCAGATCTGCTCCCACAAATGACATTTTGTTCTATGGCTAATAATTCTTGACATTTGGCAGTTGTATTTTCCTTCTGTTATATGTTTTTTTTTTGTGCTATTATTGACTATTGTCTTTTGATCGGTTTTATTATTTGTTATTATCTGTTTTTAATTGTACTGACCTTTGATCTCCTTTGTAGTGGAACTGGCTATAAATAGCTATAAAAAAACTAGACTTGAGACTTAAAATGAAAAATGATTGTCATTCACGCTTTACTATAAAAAAGAAGACACCCCCCCCCCCCCTTTAAAAGTCATACAGACAGCCAATTATATCTTAAAATTTGAAAAATGAATGTAATTTTTCTTTTTTTTCTTTTTATTGTTGCAGCATAAAACAATGTTAGAAATGGTGTTCTTCACATATAAACACACTGACACAGGCAATGAGGGTTTGAATATTGAGTTTAATATTGAGGAATGAACCAGTTTTCTATAGTTCCCCTATACAGTATGGCAGTTCATTGTGTGTCTGTTATTATATCAGACAGACTATTTTCTGCATGCGGTTAGAAGTGTTCAGAAGGGGACCAGAGGGTCTTTGTTGGTTTTAGGATACTGGACTCTCTTCACAGTCAGTTTCCCTCCATTGCAGGGGAGAGCTTGGAATATCATCGCATGAAGATACTTATCGTCTTCTGCAACCTTCACCTGAGAGAGAGAGAGAGAGAGAGAGAGAGAGAGAGAGAGAGAGAGAGAGAAAATCCACATGGATTTATAAGTGATCTCTTCCATGTAAAACTCTGTTCACATTGATAGAAACCTAAGCACATTTATTTTCCATGACACAGCAAACATATTTCTATGAGTTCTGCTACAGTGACCACTGCAGAGATTTGAGTGTCCAGCAACGCTACAAAGTTGAGAAAAGTTTTCTCTTATACAAATGCAGAGAAACTTTATACAGTGACACATTTGACCTTTCAGAGAGGATGGGGAAATTACTGGACACTTCGCACCCGTTTAGGACACACTGCTATAGTTGGCTTGTTGATATTGGAAACATACAAATTGTGCCGAAAGTTTTTCAGTGATTAAAACATCAAACTCAAAATCCATAAAAACAATACAAAACACTCATTTACCTTGACCAGAAAGTTACTTCCTGCCACTGTCTGATGCCTATAGGTTTTAGGAATGAAAACATCAAAATGGACTCCAGCCTGGTTCGCTACCTGAATAAACAAATGCACATTTTATTAATCTATATAATTATTATTATTATTTTAAAAATATTTAGTTTATTGGTCTCTAGGGAGTTACGTCTATCAGTCAGATATCAGAAAACTCACGTAAAAAGTGAAAAGTAAAACATTTATTTGAAAAATAACAACAAATAATTTGCCCAACTCATTTCACAGCACCAAAAATAGATAATTTTACTAGGCTGTGTTTAAAAAAAAAAAATCTGCATTTACTATATGAGTGATTTTCTGTCTCCTACCTTAATGCACATGTTCTCCACCTCGTCAGTGACAGGCTTCTCTGGGCTCCATCCTCCAAGCTTTATCTCTGCTGTAGTCATTGTGATGGTGATCAAAGCCGGGATGAAATAAACTGTATTATCAGGCAGTCTGTCTCACAGATCGATTCTGATCCACTATTTATGCTGCCAAAATCACATGACATCAGGCGTCATTGTAATTCTATTGATCAAATCAAAGTGACTGAATGAATAGGTGGAGTTTCACTTTGGGATGTTGTGAAATATTCAAAAACTGTCTTTCTTCTGTGGAACAGGAAATAAGATATTCTGAAGAACATCGGGAACCAGTTGAACCAATATTGGTGCCCCTTGACTTATATTATATGTACAAAAACATAATTGACAAATTTGATTTATGTTCCACAGAATGAGTCACACAATTTTGAAACAACATGAGTGCGACAGAATTGTTATTTGTACTATCCCTTTAAAATTGACCCACAAAAGCATAATGTTTTTCTTTATTTAGTTAACAAAATACAGAGCAATGTTTAACAGTTTAGAGAATCTGAGATAACATGTTTTCTATTTGAATATTTTGTAAAATGTAATTTATTCCTGTGATAAAAGCTGAAAGTTCAGCATCATTACTCCAGTCTTCAAAGAATTGATGAATAAAAAAATAAATCAAATTTAAAAGAATCAGTATCTACAGATCATACATTTATAGAGTTAGAAAAGAACTCTAGTTCTACTCTTTTTTGTTGTTGTACAGATACAGTATGTGTGCGGATCATTTGATTATGTCTTCTCGCTTAAATGTCATTATCAAATACAAATCTGGTTTGCATGATCTCTCTGTCAACAGTAGTGCGACACTGTTAAAAATAAAGGTTATTTATTGACATCGATGGTGCATGAAGAAACTTTAACATCTATGAACCTTTCTTTTCAAGAAAAAGTTATTTATAGTGGGAAAATGTTCTTAAGATTTTTTTAAATGTTCTTCACTCTAAAAGAAGGTTATTTTAAGAACTGTTGCCTGAACAAAAATACTTATTCTATCTGGCATTACTGTAAAAAAAAAAAAAAAAAACTTTTGGAAGATTTATTTTTAAGAGTACAAGATGTTATAATTTGAGAATTTTTTCAGATGCTCCAGAAATCATTCTAATACGCTGATTTACTGATCAAGAAGCATTTATTATTATTATCAATGTTGAAAACGGTGTACATTTTTTTTCCAGGATTCTTTGATAAGAAGAAAGTTCAAAAGAACGGCATTTCTCTGAAATAGAAATCGTTGGGGAAAAGTAGCTTTTTACTGGAAAAGTTAACGCTATCTCACGAGCAATTCGTACGATTTGTCTAAACCCCAGTTATGATTATAGATTTAGGGAAGGGGTCAGGTCAGGTGTAGTCTAGGTTATTCGTTCGAATTCATGCGAATTGGGCAACTTGTAAAATATGTACGTTTTAAGCAAAAATCGTACGAATTGGCGTGAAAGCAGAGCTCTTCTTCTCAAGCTGTAAGTGTTTGGAGTCTCAGCGTCATAATGATGTGCGGAAAAGACACTCTGAACCTTATAGCACGATTAATTTCATTGTCATCACTTCATTTTGTAGAATTGTTGACACACACATGACTATGTTGTTGTTACCATAGAATAAAAAAATCTATGTAAAAATGAAACAAGCTGGCACAATATTATCAGCATTCATAGAAATTAAATAAAAACAAAATTGTGTTTGTATTATTAATAATATACAGTACACGATAAAAATTATATATATACAAAACAGATATGATTATTTTGCAGTTGCGTTTTATTTCCAGAACATTATTAGTTACCAAACCAATCAATTACATTCCTACATGAGTACAAATTCATTATATGACTTCCAGTCAGGATTCAGGAAATATGCATAGCACTGAATCCGCTTTACTGAAAGTCACTAATGATATTATGCTGGCTACAGATACTGGGAGTGCTGTTGCCCTGGTCCTCTTAGATCTGAGCTCTGCCTTCGATATGGTCGATCACTCAACCCTTATTCTTCGACTGAAGAATTTAGGCATTCATGGCACTGTTTTAAATCGGTTTCAGTCTTTTTTAAAGGGGCTATATGGAACTTTTTCCCAAAAATAAACGAAACAATAGCCTTTTTATTTTACCATTTATGACTCAAACATCTCCTGATGAGCATACTGACACCTTGTCTGCTCACAGTGCGTGCACCTATAAGCCTGTATATTTTTCCTATTTTCTGTCGGGTCGGATTTTTCCCGCGCTGTCTGCGGATGTGACGTCAAGCGCGTTCATGTTAAACGTTTCAGAGCACTCAGAACACTTATCTCAAACAATATATGTATTTGACTGTTACCTCTGTAAACATAATGTTGACCTCCTTGCAGCAGATGACTTGTGAAGTGTGCACGTACGCTGCGAGAGCGAGCAGAAAAGAAGAGCAGTTCTGTTTTTTGGCCACAGGTGTCAGTCGCGAGTTTAAATTTCAGAAAAACGGATATAGCCTCTTTAAATAATAGAACATTCTCTGTATGTATTAAAAATTGCACTTCCTCAGCAGCACATCTTTCCTGCAGTGTACCACAGGGATCCATTCTAGCTCCGATATTATTCTTTCTTTATCTGTTACCATTGGGTTCTATTTTTTCTAAACATGGAGTGTCATTTGCTTTAATATACCCAATTGTACTTTCCATTTAAACAAAACGACTCAAGCTCTTTAAAAGTCCTTCTTGCATGTTTTCAGGAAGTGAAGCTATGGCTTACACAATTTTTTTTAGCTAATGAAAACAAAACTGAAGTAATACTGTTTGGACCAAATGATCGCTATGTCTCCGGTACTTTAGATCTTGATGAGTTAATTGTTCATGTCACTTCATCAGCAAAAATCTAGGTTTCTTGTTCGATTCAGGCCTTAAGTTTAATCAACAAATTAATACTGTTGTTAAATCCTGTTTCTTTCACTTACGGCGTCTCGCAAAAGCAAAATCTTTTCTTTCTTCTAAGAATTTCGAAATAGTCATTCATGCGTTTAAAACTCCACGACTAGAATATTGTAATTCACTTTATTTTGGAGCTAACCAATCATCAATTGGGCGCCTTCTACTAGTACAAAATGCTGTTGACTGGTAGTCGAAAGTTTGATCACATTACGCCTATCCTAACTTCTCTAAATTGGATACCAGTCAGAAAGAAAATAGAGTTCAAAATTGTAATTTTTGTTTTTAAATCATTACACGGCCTAGCACCGGGGTACCTATCGGACCTAATACACTACCACAACCCACCCAGGTCACTTAGGTCTAGTAACCTTGGATTGCTCTCTGTACGTCGATCGAGACTGAAACATCGAGGTGACCGAGCCTTATGGAGTAGCCTACCATTATCAATTAGAATAGAGTCGTCAGTTGCCACTTTCAAATCAAAGCTTAAAAGACACTTTCTTAATGCTGATCCTTAATCTACTTTCTTAACCTGTAACTGTATTATATTATGTGTTATTTATTTTAGTATGCTTGTAATCATATTGACTGCTCTTGCAATTTTACTATATCCTTGTATTGATTATTTTGTCCTGTTCAGCACTTTGGTCAACCATGGGTTGTTTTTAAATGTGCTCTACAAATAAATAATGAATGAATGAATGAATTAGTGTATTCTGGCACCTTTGAGTGTGTGTGCAGGGCCCTTATGTGGGCTCACACACACTGCAGTGTAACCTGTGATGACAACTGTGAGTTACTACGTTCTGCAGTCATGTGATAGAGTTCTGATGTTCCAGCAAACAGTTTTGACAATTAAACTTACAGTTTAGAGAATATTAGGACTGTTTCGAGAAATGTGCCAAAGCAATTGAGAAAAACTGTAGTAGTTTGGGAGAAAACAGCATTTTTTTATGTTTTAGATTAGGGCTAAGAATTTTTATAATTTACCAATAAGTAATACCAAAGTAAATGAATACATCTTATGTATATAGATTTTCTCGTTTTTCCAGAAAAACAAAACAAAGACGTTTTGACATATATTTCACAACGTATGCAACTAGTGTGTGCTGCGTTCATGTTTCATCAGAAACAGTTTGAAATCCTTTAGGCGTGACACTGTAGGCTATATGTCAACTCCAAAGAAAAATATAAGACTGAAGATACTGAGATACTAAAAACAGCTTTTTTAAAAATACAATTTGGGACATTATTTAGGGACATTTTGTCCCAATCTTCAAGCAGATCCTTAAAAAAAAAACCAATGTATTAATTTACAATAATATACAGTAAATGACATTGCTCAAAATATTTAATTTTTTAAAATAATATATTTAAGTTTAACACATTACAACACAACAAACACTGCCTGAGACATAGTAAAGGGGAACAATGAATAATAACAAAATCAATTATGACAACTCAATATAAATAGATATAAATGAATGAAAAATACAATTGGACCAACAACAAAAAAATTACAGAAAAAAAAACATAATTGTATGCCAAACTTTTGAGAGGGTGACATCACTAATCCAAGACATCAACATTTTTTCCTAATAATTACCAGGTGAAAAAGTCATTGCTTTTAATTTTTAATTTACAAGGAATATGTGACTCAATTTAGCAACAACTTTGGACCAAGAGGCTTTAATTATGTAACAGTCCCGTAATCTCCTGTACCTTACATTTAAAGAAGAGTGGAGATTGAACTGAATTTATAAGCTGTGCAAGATCTTTAGCTGAATCACTCTTGTCCTATTACATTATTACTTTATTACATTAGAGTCCAATGTACAACCTTCTCCCGTTCCTCTCCTGAAACTCCCTCTCCCGGTCAATCTGTGATTCAATGTTTTAACTCTATCATAAGAGCATAAAGCTTTATGAAAATAAGAGCTCTGCTTCAGTGAATGAGGTTCAGGAGGATCTTCTCAACAATAAGTTGGTAAGTGTTGTGCATTTGAACTGTTGTGAATCAGAAGACGGAGTCAGATCCATTTGCAACAATTTATTAATCAAATCCACCAGGCAAGGGTCAATATCAGCATAGACTGTGTAGGAGGGCGTGTAGAAGTATGAAGAGAGCCAGGCAGAAGATCAGTAGGCAGGTAGCAGACCAACGTTATCCAGGTGACCCCTCTGGGTCAATAGGCAGGCTTATATGGTACTGGAGATGCAGATTTCATTTTCCAACAGGACTTGCACCTGCACACAGTGCCAAAGATACCAGTACCTGGTTTAAGGACCATGTTATCCCTTTTCTTAATTGGCCAGCAAACTCGCCTGACCTTAACCCTATAGAAAATCTATGGAGTATTGTGAAGAGGAAAATGTGACACGCCAGACCCAACACTGCAGAAGAGCTGAAGGCCACTATCAGAGCAACCTGGGCTCTCATAACACCTGAGCAGTGCCACAGACTGACCGACTTAGGAGGAGAGACTGGTTGACACTTCAGGTCAGCGGCATCGTCGTGTCCTGGCGCTGGTCCTTCATCAGATCTGGATACGGCCTGGTTCCGGTGGACAGCGGTAAACCTCGGGATAGACAGAGAGACTAATATTAGCGTAGACGCCATCCTTCTTATGATGTACCAAGTACATCAGGATTTACGGGAAGTGTTCCCGGTACCAAGGTCCCCTCTTAGATAGGTAGACGAGTACATGCGCACACACACACATACACACAAACACACACACAAAAAACGTCAATCTGTCATCTAACAAGATTTCACAAGAAATGACAGTTTATTTTATTTCAGGTTTTATTGCACCACGTAACCAGTTGTTCCAGTTGACCAGTTTATGTTCACAGTTGGTTTATGTATCTGTTTGTATGAATCAGTGCCTTTTAATTACCATTTACATTTATTCAGTCGATAAAAACTTTTGCTCAGTGACTTGCATTATTAATATTCTGGGAAGTTTTTTCATTTGATAAATTCCAGTTCATGAATCCCC